>NC_138977.1:63781050-64409278 GCF_964341445.2 Mesoplodon mirus | reverse complement strand
GTTGTCTTTTGAATATCTGAATGCTAATTGAATACTAAATAGTACTGAGCTGTTATCTGAGTTAGGGCTCTCATGTCCTCTTATGCCATGGTTAAGATGTGAAAAAAGGTTAGGTGAAGGACTTTGGAGTCTAAATTTCTGAATCCCCAGTGACTCAGTTAACTTGGTAGCCTGAGAGAAGAGGTTTAGCCCACCTAATGCCATTTCCTGACTGGAAAAGTTAGGATGATGGTGCAGATGGTGGGGAAAGGAGGTGGAGAGGGGACCGAAAGGCTTAATTATTATCTCAAGAAATCCAGAAAGCTTACGTGTAAAAGGCTATGCAGAATGAGAAGTGTAGTTACCAAGGTACACATTGTCCCCTCCAACAGCGACAAGATGAAATGTTTATATCATAACAAGAGCTTGCAACCTACACTTTTGACAAAAACTATAATCTCTCAGAATTACTGTTTTCTTCTTTCCTTGCAAAGCACCAGGTTCCCCCAGAGCCCTCAACAGAGAGAGACTGCAACCAAGCATGGCTATTTATATGTTTGTGTTCTGTGATTTTCCTTTTGGTGTCTTAGATAGAGTCAGCAGATGCGTGCCTAATCCTTGCCAATAAGTACTGCGCAGACCCCGATGCTGAAGATGCCTCCAACATCATGAGGTAACCTTGGGGAGGCGGGAAGGCTCTGGGCTGGGTGCTGTCTGGCCACTTGCTCTCCTGTTGGGTCCTCTGCAGAGCACTGTCTCTGTGGGACCTTCTTTCCTCATTAGCCACCCTACAACTAGCCATCCGCATAGGCCTAAGGCAGGGTGGGGAACTGAGGCTGTGGTGGGTACAGAGGGCAATGACACAAGGCCTCATTAACTGAAAGCTCATCCTTAAAAGATAGGAGCTTTGGGGCTCACAAGCAGTCTTGGGGTGGAGGACTAGCAAAGGAAAGATAGATTTCATTGGGAGTAGGCCTGAACTAAGGTACCATGTTCCCTGAGGGGGAGTGGGCCTGAGAAATCTGAACTGTAAACGATTTCGTTCCCGGGAGACAGTTTGGAATAGCTGGAGATGTTCTTGGTTGTCATAGTTAGGGGACAGTGCTGCTCATGTCTGGTGGGTAGAGGCTGGAGTTACTGCTCAACATCCTACAGTACACAGGACTGCCCCCCACAGCAGAGAATTAGCCGGCCCCAAATGTCAATAGTGCCATGGTTGAGGAGCCCCAGGTTAGAGCTTTCCGAGTGTGTCTCTAGCACACATAGATGAATATCTCCCACAAAGAGGGGTTTGTTAACCAATCAGCTTGTTTCAACCAGTTTCCCCAAATGAAATAGTTTTTTGTTTTTGTTTTTGTTTTAATTACTTTATTTATTTATTTTTGGCTGCATTGTGTCTTCGTTGCTGTGCGCAGGCTTTCTCTAGTTGCGGCGAGCAGGGGCTACTCTTTGTTGCGGCGCGCGGGCTTCTCATTGCGGTGGCTTCTCTTGTCGCGGAGCACGGGCTCTAGGTGCGTGGGCTTCAGTAGTTGTGGTGCGTGGGCTCAGTGGCTGTGGCACGTGGGCTCAGTTGCTCCGCAGCATGTGGGATCTTCCCAGACCAGGGTTCGAACCCGTGTCCCCTGCCTTGGCAGGCGGATTCCCAATCACTGTACCACCAGGGAAGTCCCCTGAAATAGTTTTCTTCCCTGAATGCCTCCTCAGTGCTTTGAATACTAATATGAATTTCTAAGATAATGTTCTAGAGAGACTTTCTCAAACCTGTTTGACTACAGGCCCCCTCCCCCTCCTTTTTTTTTTTTTTTTTTTTTTTTTTTTTAACAGAACATCTCCTGGCAGGGCTGGGGGAAGTGGGCGTCGCTCTTTGGAAAACACTGCCCAGAGCCTTTCTCGTAAACGCGCAGGGCCCACCTGAGACCGTTCTCTGGCCAACTCCTGCTCCTTATTCTGTTCTTATTTCAGGAGAAAATTGTTCCATTTTTGTTCTTTCCATAGACCCATATTCCAGACATCTTGGGACTATGAAATGACTACAAAGTTAAGATATTTTGCTCCACTTAGTGAAAACCCTTTTGGATTCTTCTCTCCTGCAGCATAAATTGCAGGAGGAGGGGGTAATAAAGAGAACCTTCTGGAGAAGACATGAACCAAGAGAAAACATTTCACTCCCACTAGATTCCCAGGAACTCTTGCCTAATTGCAAACAGCCATCCTTTGGGTCTAGACCAAGATTCCCCTCTCCCTATAGCTTGGTTTACTGTGTCCTGGGAATTTACCTGAGACAGAGGGTAGGGAAGTTGCCTTTGCACCATTACAATGCTCGCATCTCCTTCACTTTGCTTTCACTCAGTGGCCCCAGGTGGCATGAGCTTCCCCATCAGTGAGGGGTCAGAATTCCTCTGAAGCACATCCTCCACTCAGCATCTGGTCCTTGCGTCTGGCAAGCAACATCTGGCACAGTGTTCTCTTTCTACTCACTTTTCTTCAGCAGTATGCTTAGTGCAGTCATCTTAAGACAGTTGATGCATGGACTCCTGTAAGCACTGGGCTTGCCAGGCTGCAGGGAGATGGTGGAATGGGGGCCTGCTTCCACACCTGAGACTGTCCCCTAACTAGTCACAGCCCCAGCTTAGGGTGCATCAGTTGGCCCTTTCCTTGAACTAGGGTTTGTGTCCTTCACGTTTTTTTGTGTCATTTGAAGTGGCAAAAATGTAGGTTTTGGGGAACATTATTTTCAAAATTTCAAATGGAAAACCAAAAGAAGAGGAAGCTTAATGTTTTACCCCACAGAGAAATTTAGGACTGGCACTGCCTTTTTTTTTTTTAAGTGAATAATTGAAATGATAATAGCTTTGAGGTGGGCATTTCTCTTAATCACAATATTTTACTTAAGCCCTGACTACGGTAGGGTTAATATGAAGACATACAGGATACCTGGGTGATTGGCATGATGCCAAGGCGTAAAAATGACTGTAAAAGGTAGTAGCAGAAATGTGATTCAGCCATTCGTTAACGGAATCAGAACTAAGGCCCAGGGAGCAAAAGGAAATGGGAAGCTCAGGGTTAAAAGAAGGGCTCTGTCTTTCCCTTATTTGTATAATCCTCCTTTCCCCTTAGTTTAATGAGACCAATCTGCCTGTTTTGAAATTAAAATGTCAAAGATCCATTTGAAATGAGCTAATGCAGAAAACTGGCTGATGCTGTGAACTGAATTCCGAGGGCTGACAGAGGCTCAAAGTCCTTGAATTATGAGCATGGGCCAACACAACACTTTTTCAAAAATAAAATGAAATCCTTCAAGTGCGAAAGCCCAAAAGGGTGAATTTGTGCAGGGAGAGGCTTCTGCGTGATCCATTTCCTAAATTCCCAAGTGGTAGCTTTTCAGACAAAACTGCTCCCCGGCTGCCTCCTCTCCATCTTTGCACGAGAAGGGATGAAGCATAGGGCATTTCCTGGTGGGAAGTTGTGGGGTGGTCATGATCAATGCACTTGCATTTCCGATTAGGCTTAGGAGGTGGGCCTTGCTGTGGAATCCCAGTCTTTAGCCTTCCTGTCACAGAAGGAAATGTACAATGTCATCTCTGACAGAGTGGGTAATGACAGAAACCATAACTTGCATGTGGAGAGAGCTTTTAATGATTTCAAAGCATTTTCACATCTGGTTTTTCATGTGCTGCTCATACCAAGCCTGTGAAATACATAAAGCAGGTACCGTTGCCCCCAATGTCCAGATGAGGAAACAGTCACAGAGAGTCCAGGGATTTCCTGAAGGTCCCTCAGTTTGTTAGTGTAGCAGCTGGGGCTGGGATGCAGGTGTTTCTGTTCCTCTGCTCGCGGCCCCTCCCCTTGCAGCACAGTGATTGTTGTGGGGAACAGGAGGGAGGGTTAGAGTAGTAGGGGCTGGCAGTAGTTAATACTAAGTAGGGACTGAGAGCAGTTTGGGGGAATTTTCCACCAGCCTATGACCTCCCCGAGGCCTTGACACTTAACTATAACCAGCATCAAAGTCATTGTTTAGATGCTGTTAGCTATCACAGGCTGAGTCATGTGATACGATAGGCCCATCCTAAGAGCCCTGCTCAGAAATCATTTTTGTGACAGTGGCCATGTGTGCGTGACAATTAGAATCATTTGTCAGGCTGCTTGTATGATTTGTCACGTTGTCTCATGTTGTTAACTTGGAGAATTGGCCTCAGAGCAAATCGTTTCCGGGCTCCTCCCTAGGGTATGTGAGATGGCAAACCTCTGTTGGCCCCATGAGTTGAGCTTGTTTTATTTAGAGGCCCATGTGGGCAATAAGCCCGTGACCGCTGCTCCAGAACCCCCATGCCCGGTACACACATGCCATCACCGAGACACCACGGGACCTCTCTCTTCTTTTATGCCTAGGACATGGTCTGTGGCCTTTCTGTGCTTTCCTTTTCACACGAACACGGGGTATGGCAGTGGAAACACAGTGTAACTTGGCCCGGTGGCTGCAACCCCTCTGAAGGTCCAGGCTGCTGGCCCTACATTCACTCCATTTGGATGTAATCAAATTAATCTTCCCATCAGACTCCAAGGGTGAGGCACACCCTGGCTCAGCTTTTGTTCTTTTCTTTTTCAGAGTCATCTCCATAAAGAACTACCACCCGAAGATAAGAATAATCACTCAGATGCTGCAGTATCATAACAAGGTAGGGCAGTGAGAGCCTGTCACAGGCTCAGCGATGCACACGGGGCTCCAGGCTCTTCCCCCTCTCCAGACAGCCACACACGCATGTGCATGCATGCACGAGCACACACGCCAATGCAATCCAAAGGCCTGGGTAAAGAGGAGTGGTGGGTAAAAACCTCCCTGGGACGTTTCTTCAGTCCAAACACCTCGTTTGCAGTTGGTCACTGGAGGGAAACTCCTTCACCTATTGACTCATTCGTTCAGAAAGCATCTGTTGGTTCCCTAGGTTCCTAAATATTGATGTGTCTTTAGATCCCATTCCAACAACTTCGAATTCTTATGTGCCGCACTTATTTCTTCCATCGGTATTTACTGAATACTACTATGTGGTCAACACTAGGCCTCACCCACACCCCCCAGTCCCGGTGGAAATAGTGAAGCCCTGTTCTGTGCCCTCAGGGATTTTGCAGTCAAGGTGTAAGGTGTCCCAGGCAAGTGAGCACTTTTCTATCTGAGACCAGGTGAACTTGGCGGGACAGACCACGCACTGGGTGGAGAATGTGGAAAAGTGCATCCTCAAATTCAAGATGAGAATTTGCACCGTTGAATTTAGGAAAATAGTTGGCTATCCAGAGATTAAACATAAAGGAATTTTCCTAGTGTTACAGTTTACAGGGAGATCAGGAAGAAAACAAATGTTGGAGTCTATGCTGTTTCCCTTGTGATTATTTCTCCGTAAACCAGAGTCCTGTCTCTCATTCAAAGGCAATGCTCCTTTGCTCAGCCATCAGTAGACTCCCAGGAAAACAGCTTTGGGGGAGGGAAGGTGGCACCTTTCTGTGTTTGACATGAAACCAGTTATGAGAGACCGGAGGCTGCTCAGTACCTGCCACCAGGTGTCCTGTCTGGACAGAATCACTCCCTGCTGGGTTTTGAGTGAGCATGTGTCCCATCTTATGGGCCATATTCCCTACGAAATAGGCAGTCCCATGACCCAGAGAGGACTCCCTTCTGCCATATGCGCCAGTGCCATGCCATTATTTCTTAATTGCTGGCAAGTACTGCCCCATTTCGCTGTGTGGAAGCCCATCGGAGGCGTTGTTGACTGTGGAGCCTGCTGTCGGTGACTGGGCTGCCGCTCGGGCTGCTGCCCACCGCCCACTGCTGCCCAGCCTTCCCAGGTGGCTCCACTGCAGGCTGTGCTGTGCTCCAGCCAGTGGGTTGGGTGGTGGGCACCCAAGGTCACAGTGTCCTGTCTGTCTCTGGAAAACCCAGGACACTGAAGAGAGAAAGTGAGGGTATTGGTAACTCACCGGCATCAATCTGGAGAAGTTCTTTGACAGCAGCCCCCCACCCCCACCCCCGTAGGTGGAGGTGAATTTTATGAGCAAGGCTGTGGCCGGTGACAGCTCCCGAGGCAAGGAACTCTCCCTCTTTCCTTTGTGATTTGAAATTTCATTTAGTGTGGGAGTGCTTTAAGCTGTTGTTTAGATTTGGGGCTGAATTTAGATTGAATAGGAAAATTAATGTTGTATGTTTAGAAGGGGATGTCAGTTCCTTTTTTTCTCCTTCCAATGAGTGCTAATGCAGCATCTTCAAGGAATTAAGGAGGATTTCAGCTCTGTGATTCTTGTCAAACTCAGAAGTAGTTCCGTGGACCTAGGATCCAGATGGCACTGGTCAGTATTCACACAATCATAGCAAGCTTATCATAGCAAGCTGAACATCTTTCACAAACCTCTGCCTTATCATTATTCAAAAACAGTGATGAAGACATCAACTGACCCATGATTATTTGCTTAAAATGCATTTTGTTTAGAACCACCCCAATCTATTTGGGTTTCAGAGTTAGGAAAAGTCACTTATGAGACTTTGTCCTTATAAGATGTGTGAGAGTGAAAGGGCCATAGTGACTTTGTTACAGGGCTCTTTTTATCATTTCATTTTTCTCTTGCAGAGAAAGAACAGGAAGTCCACTGGTCATTATTTGTCATCTCATTCCTTGAGAACTGCAAATAGACGTTCTTCACCTTGCTTTACAATTTTGCTGTGTTTTTTATTATTTTTATTGGAGTATAATTGCTTTACAATGGTGTGTTACTTTCTGCTTTATAACAAAGTGAATCAGTTATACATATACATATGTCCCCATATCTCTTCCCTCTTGCATCTCCCTCCCTCCCACCCTCCCTATCCCACCCCTCTAGGTGGTCACAAAGCACCAAGCTGATCTCCCTGTGCTATGCAGCTGCTTCCCACTAGCTATCTATTTTACATTTGGTAGTGTATATATGTCCGTGCCACTCTCTCACTTCGTCCCAGCTTACCCTTCCCCCTCCCCGTGTCCTCAAGTCCATTCTCTAGTAGGTCTGCGTCTTTATTCCCATCTTGCCCCTAGGTTCTTCATGACCATTTTGTTTGTTTGTTTTTTTAGATTCCATATGTATATGTGTTAGCATATGGTATTTGTTTTTCTCTTTCTGACTTACTTCACTCTGTATGACAGACTCTAGGTCCATCCACCTCACTACAAATAACTCAATTTCGTTTCCTTTTATGGCTGAGTAATATTCCATTGTATATATGTGCCACATCTTCTTTATCCATTCAGCTGTCGATGGACACTTAGGCTGCTTCCATGTCCTGGCTATTGTAAATAGGGCTGCAATGAACATTTTGGTACATGACTCTTTGAATTATGGTTTTCTCTGGGTATATGCCCAGTAGTGGGATTGCTGGGTCATATGGTAATTCTATTTTTAGTTTTTTAAGGAACCTCCATACTGTTCTCCATAGTGGCTGTATCAATTTACGTTCCCACCAACAGTGCAAGAGGGTTCCCTTTTCTCCACACCCTCTCCAACATTTATTATTTGTAGATTTTTTGATGTTGGCCATTCTGACTGGTGTGAGATGATATCGCATTGTAGTTTTGATTTAATTTTGCTGTTTTTTAAGATCCTCCTATCTACCCTTACAATGTTATTTTTCTTCCTCTCTTGGCACTTTCTCTGTACCCATGACTAGATGCCCAGAGATCTCCATCCATTAAAACTTGCTTTCAGGAAAGAACCTGGTACATACATGTACACTTATATCACTGTCAGCATATTCCAAAGGACAGTTAATTCCATAATTGGATATCAGATTTAAAAGATAAAGAATTTCAATCCCCCGTGATCTAATGATGGTGCTATTCTAGGACCTAGAGGGATGTAGGGAAGCTGTCTTCTTTCTCTCCATATAAAACTCGTTCTGAGTTTGTCATCATAATAATCTCAGACATTTGTGTCATATTTTATGGTTTTAAAAGAGCTTTGACATCCATTATCCCATTTAGTCCTCATTTGACCATCTGTGCATTTTAGTATCCCAGTGTGACTGCAGGCCATGGGTCTAAGCTCTGTCTCAGAGCATCTCTGGTGGGTACAACTCATGGTCACTTGGCAGCCAGTGAGCTAAGAGACAGAACTACCAACTGCCACCCTCTCATTCAGTAGAGCCACAGGCTGTTGAGCCAAACTGTGGTTCCTCTGTAAGTCCTGTAGGACTTACAGAAGGATGGAGGTTCTCCAAAGTGGATCTGTTTACCCCCAGTAGAATTCAGGGAGAGAAACACTCAGCCCCACCATCTCCCAGCATGGAAAGGAGACGGCACAGGGGCATTGTCTGATTTGAGTGCAGATGGCTTAAAACTCTTGAAGGAAAGAATGCTTTGGGACATCTTGGAAAAGTTCACTCCTGATGACTTAGCTGTTAGTGGACTTTTAAAATGTTCCCAGCAGACTCTACAGAAAGAGGTCTTTGTCTCTGACCTGAAGCCAAGTCCCAGTGGCCGAATGGTGATGCAAGTTCTTTGAGCTTTCTCACTGTAAACCCTTACACTTGAGCAGAAGTGTTGAAGTGTTTTCTCTGAGACGACCTTCTTTCTTCCTCATGGCAGCTTCCCTAACGTTGCATGTGTAGTGAGAGATGGCACTGGGGCTGGAATTCATCTCTCCTTATTTCCAGGACAGCCTGTTTTCACGTACCTTTCACCTCAAACAGAGGGAAGCCCCAGTCCTGTTGGTCCTGCCTTAGCAGGGCTGGTTCTCCAGATGAGAGAGGATTTGCCTCTAGACTCCTATGCAGTAACACTGGCATCTTCCACTGGACACTGGACCCAAAGTTCCCTCAAATGAAAAAGGACAGAGTTGCCAGAAACGAACAAGTTGAGTTCCTGGGTCAGTCACCCTTCTTTGTTTGGTGCACACAGACCTTTCAGCCTTTGGCATGTCCCTTGTGGCTCCCTGCCCCACGATTGGGAGAGATACGGTGGCCAAAAGAGGAGGCTGAGAAATGAAACGAACTTGAATTTTCTGTGTAATAACATGTGAACTATGTCTAAGGAACTCAATACCAGATGGGTACATGAGGGACCTAAGACATAAAATCCTGGACTTCATACCCTGGATGGCATATGGGGATGTGAGAAACCATCGTAAAAAGATTTGTTTGTTTATTTGAAGTTGCCATGAAGGTTACATAGTGTCTGTCTGGGGCTTGGACCACCCAAATCTCCTTTCACACTTGATGATTTACTTGTTCATGACTTAGATTTAATTTCTCCTCATTCTTCTCAGATGACATTCATGCAAATGAGTATTTCTCCACTTAGCCTGATGTATTCCCTACGATGCCAGGGAAGTGAAGGGGAAAAGTGGCCTTCTTAAGCCAGTGAGGGGTAGGGAGAGAAATGGGATAAAGGGCAGGGCTAATTGCTGGAATTGAGTCTATGATGTGGGAAGGTCTCTTATACTCAGCTTGACAGAAATTCCCATTTGCTCCTGCCCACACATGGGACTATTTTAACAGCTCTCATCAGGGAGAATCTTCCAGGAGTAAACACTGCTGGGTTAGGATTCACAAGATTGTTACAGAACAGAATTTTGCAAGAGGGAATTTCACGAGAGTGGTATTTCTGAAAGCCAAGCACAGAGCCATTGGACTTGGTCTTCGCTCCACAGTGGAGTCTTCCATCTCCTCCTGGCAGCACACCTGTCGTATATTGTCCTGCATATATACCTCCTTCCTGCTCCTTGTGTTTGCTGATATGTGGAGAGAGAAAGTAATTTCAGGGTCATAGAGTCTTGGCATTAGCAGGAGCCTCGAAGGGCTCTGACTCAGCCTCCTGTGCAAAGCAACAGTCTATCTACTGAGACTTGGAGAAACACGCACTGAGTTTTAGGGAAAAAGACCTTGCATTTCTGGAGGCAGCTTTCTCCATTTTTTAGACAAATTACATCCTTAGAGATTTCCTTTATAAAACAAGCTTAAAAAGTGCTTTCTTGTAATATGCACCAGTCATTCCTAATTCTGGCACTTGGAACAAAGCAAGACAAGTCTAATCTCTGCTCATCATAGCAGCACCTGAGGTGTTCACAGACAACTATCCTGTCTCCCTGGAGGAGTGGCCCTCCTTCAGACCAAAAGCTGCTGGCTCTCTTAACTGTTCCTCCAAAGATGTTTTCTAAAACCCACATCTCGTCTTATGCTTGTCATTTTCCTCTGGGAGTTATTCAGTTATCAATTTCCCTTTTAAAATCTGACTGTCACAACTAGATCAAGTGCCAGGGAACTAGCCTGACCAGTTCTCAACAGAAGGAAACCTTTGTATTTCCCATGATCTGAAGACCATTTCTAACAAGCTAGCGCTGGCTTTTTCTGTAATCTGTCACGAGATTGACTTCTTTCGGGGAGTTTTAGTTACACACACACAAGGTTTTTTTGTTTTTTGGTTTTTGTTTTTCCTGTCCCCTCATGTCTGCCAAGTAAGGGCTTCACATTTTGGATTTAAACAATTGATTTTTTCTTTTAACCTAAATGCTGTATTTGATATTAAGTTCTTTTAAATCTTTTCTGGTTGATTTTTGCCCATTTTTCCAACTCTGGAGAACTTTCGAACCTCGATTCTTTCATCCACTGTATCATCGCTGACTCTCTGCTTCCTGCCACTTAAAAATAATTGGATGAACATGCCTCTGGGTCCTCGTCGCAGGGTCTGACCTCACTGTTGAATAGGATCAGTCCATCTGCAAGAGATTGTAACACATCTCCACTGTGATGTGCCGGATGATTTAGGGCAGTGCTTCTTGAAATGTGGTTGCTAGCTCAGCAGCTCAGCGTCACCTCGGAACTTGTGAGAAATGCAAATTCTCCAGCCTTACCCTCCCCGCAAAGAATCAGAATCTGTGCGGGAGGCCCGACAAGTCGCGTTAGTATAAACCCTTCAGGTGATTCTGATGCCCACTCAAGCTTGGGAGCCATGGAGCAGACGTTCTGGGAAGGCAGACAAAAAACGACATCTACAATACCCAGGCGTCTGGCAGTCTTAAGGTTTTTTGAGGAGCCAGTTTAGAGCAACCTAGCCAGACATCCTAGTAGCACGGGCTGACGTGTCTGTCACAAGAGGAAATTCCCTCTGGACTCTGTTTGGCTCAATGACAAACCCAAGGGGAGGACTTGGGCTTGGTAGGTACAGAAGCAATGTTCCAGAGAGACTGAAGTCTGATGAACAGAAGAGGTGAATAAAAGCAGGAAACTCCAGACCCAGGCAAGGGAAAGGAAGGCTGAGTCTGGGTGACCCTGAGCTGTTGGGCAATGCTGCATTTCCCAGAGGAGATTTTAACCAATTGAACGTTTAACGAAGAAAGGTCTCATACCTGTTTTTGTTTCCGCAGGCCCATCTGCTAAACATCCCAAGCTGGAATTGGAAAGAGGGGGATGATGCAATCTGCCTCGCAGAGCTGAAGCTGGGGTTCATCGCCCAGAGCTGCCTGGCTCAAGGCCTCTCCACCATGCTTGCCAACCTCTTCTCCATGAGGTCATTCATAAAGGTAACGTCTCGTCCTATTAGAGCACATTAGCCCCAGATTCAATTTGTCGTGGGGTTGAGTAGAGAGCACAGCTTAAACTCAAAACAGATCGGCGGGCTTTAACCACTTTGGTTAAGGAGAAGTTCCTTGTTACAGATTTGGGCACGAGGCCAGCTTCTTTCAAAATTATGTTTTTATTTTTATTTAGCACATCCACGGCCATTAAATGATTGTTCAAAGCACAATCCTCTCTTTTTTTTAGATAAACCACATGTTTATCTATCAACAAAGTCTCCACTGTTAAAACAAAACTATGATTTATATACATTCCATATGGCACCAGAGCGCCTAAAGAAAAGAATTATCCTTTTGCTCTTTTACATCAAGTGGCTGGTGGACCTCTCACTGTGCAGAGAAATGCAGACCATGTGTTTGTGCCGAAGCCCAAACCCTAACAACATAATTCATTTATTTATTTCTGCACAATCAAGGAGGCCAGCGGGGCTGACATGCCATGGTTGTTTGAATGGAGAGTCAGAGGAGGAACTAACTGAGTCGTGGGCAGCGGGGCCCTTTACACCGTGAGACAGGCAGTCTGGATATGCTCATCCCACGGTCAGCGATTCACCCCACAGGGCTGGCTGCTCAGCCCCTCCAAAGTGGCCCCTGCCCACTGGACCAACTCAGACAAAGAAAGACCCAACTCTGTCCTCATAGGCCAGGCCAGGAGTGTTTCCAGGACATCAGGTTGAGGGTCCAGGACCCTACTAAGAGGGCTTTTGGAGCTCTTAGTGATGACACCAGTCCTTATCCTTAGATTGCTCAGCCTAGACAGTCAAGGTAGCAAGCCGGTGCAGTAAATCCTGTCTCGTTTGGGCCTCCCTGATTTGGCGTTGGTGGCCATTAGCTCAGGATCTGGCTTTATATTCCCCTCCCTGTTATTCATTTATTTACATTCCCCTTCCTGAATTACTAGTGGTTGAGGTGGGAAATGAGTGTGTCACCGGGAGATCCTGCAGAGGGGCCAGAAACTCTGAAATCGAAGGTGTGAGATCTTCAGCCTTTTGCTGCATTGTTGCTGTGTCCACCACCGGCAGTAAGTTACTTGGTGAGGTTGAGGAAATGGCCCTGGATGCAGTGAGAGGGATGCGTGGGAAGGATGAAGATGCAGGTGATGAACTAGCTGCATGTCAGGGCTCACCCTTGGCATCCATAAACTGTGTGACTTAGCACAGGATTTCTTTCTAGGTCCTCACACTCTGTACCCACCTCATTATTTAGCCAATTTATGGTTAACATTACTCTACATAAAAGAACAAATTGTTTTGGAGTCCGTTCAATCACTTTAGCAATGGGTGCCTTGATTAAAAAATTCTTTACTTACTATATGCCCAAAGACCTTGACTCCGCAGAACCCCTGGCCCAGACCCAGCTCACAAATAAGGACATGGCTTTCCTTTGAATGGCTTCTTTAATCCATGCTGCCAGTCCCCTGCCTGGCTACAGCTGAATGTAGGCAAAAGGAGGTGGCAGGAAGGTCTCTGTGGCTGGACTTAGAGACAAGCCCGAAAGCCAGAGGCAGCCTGGTGTCTCCCAGGGCTCTTATATTCAACAAGGAGCCCAGACCAGGATAAAGGACTGTCACCAAGAGAGCTCCTCTGGCTCGTCCAGCCAAGCTCCGGGGGTTTCTTCCAGCAGGGGATTACCCACAGGACCAGCACATGTCTGAGGACTTGGGCTGTGCTTCCTGGTGTTGATGAACATGGCCTTGGCAGGGCCCCACCACACATGGGGCACTTGACATGCGTATGTTTTGATTTTGTGGTGCCTGCCTGGAAACTAGAGCTGCCTGTCAAGAAAATTAATAAAATGGATGTGATGCTGATTCTTCAGTGTTCTTACCAGCAGGGAGAAAGAACCTCTGTCCAACTTTCCTCAAGACCCTGAAGGGCCTCACCTCTGCAGCCAAAGACGTCCCCTCCAGCCCAGCTAATCCCACTGCCAAGTTCCTGTTTAGGAGGACCTGTGGGAGAGGCCCAACCAGGCCCTGGTGTAACTCAAAACACATTTCCCTCCCAGGGTTATGTTACCATGTTCTTTCTGTCCGGGACCAACTCCTCCATGTTTGGAGGTAGCTCTCTGAATATGGCCTTTTGACATTCAGGTGATCTTTGTGTTGGAATTTGCTAAGGCACATGACCAGGAAATAACAAGGCTTCCCTTCATATTTTTTTTTTTTTTGAGATAGAGACAATTGAAAGCACGTGCTCCCCATTCTGTAGTGTCCTCTTTGTGCTCTCCAAATCCCAGACCCTTGTCTCTTTTAGGTCATAATAAACACCATAATGATGCTCTCCTTGGCCTGTTTTATATATTAGCTCCCATTCCAGGGATCACAAAGCCTTTACTTATTTTTATCTAGGGTGTTGAATGGAAAAGGGAATCTATACATGGATAACTGTTTGCAGAAATGGCTTCCTTCCCCACTGTCCCCTACAGTGTGTCCTACAGCAATGTGTCCTACAGCAGGGAATTCATCAGCACTTCCATGGGGACAGGCAGGCCTGTTAGGATGGAAAGTGGTGGATTGAGGCTTTGGCAGCATCTGGTCCCTTGAGAATGCTTAGTGTTTCTGGAAGCCAAAGTTGGAGTGTGAGCTCTTCCTCTCCCTGGCCCTGGGCAGGTATGACATCTGTTCTTTACTCCGAGAGAATACATGGTACTCTGGCCCTGCTGAAAGAAGAAAGAACAAGACTGAAACAGGGATGATACATCACAGTGACTGTCCACTAGGCTTTTAGAATGCATGAGACCAAAAAGCCAAGACTGACAGTGAGGGTAGTAAGGTTCTATGAAGGAGAGAGGGACTACTGATACATGGAAGCTACCAAAGAGACCCAGCCCTGAGGTACCAGGAAATACGGGGGAGCACCTGTTTATCATTTCAGCATGGTCACTTTTGCCCCAGGGCGCCAAGTCATTGCCCCTGAAAGCCTAGCTCTGAATTGATCTAAACTTTCTGGGAATCTGTTTCTAATTTTAGCCCACATCTTTGGGGGTAATGATTTCCTTAAGTTTCCTTAAGAATTCCTAATTACTATTAAAGACTTGTTTCTGGCTATTTGTCCTTTGCTCCACTTAACCTTCAAGACATGACCTGTGCAGTTTCTGGTGCTCTGGGGTTTGTTTAACAAATCCATGCTAACCTTACAGACAATACCTTTATGAAAGAGGCTCAGGCTGGCCACTCAGGGGTCCTGTGGCCCAGCAGCTTGTTGCTCAGGAAACAGGTGAAGCATTTTGTCCAGCAGCACCCAGCTCTCGCCCTTGAATGCCTTGAAGGAGTGCAGGCAAATGCCCTGATTCCTGTGACTTGTCAACATCTACGTTATCAACCAGGCCCAGAACATCCTGTTCATTGACTGATATCTGATCTCCTACCACCCGCCTGTCAGGTTCAAGTGAGAATATTCCTAATGTCTTCTGGAAAGACCAAGACAAGGAACTTATGTAGCCTATCAGTCATTGCCTCATCCGTGAATAAGTGGCCGCATGTATCTCTCCTTGGCATCCTCACTTGGATGTAATTTAAGATCCACTGATTTAAAAAAAATTTTTTTTTGTTTTTGTTTTAGAGTTTTACCATGTAATACTTAACTTTGTCTTCAACGTATCTGGTTTCAAGCTGGGGCTTGACCCGCCGTCTTTGTGAATTGTGCTGTTATTTTTACCAGGATTAGCTGTCCTTGGACATGCTAAATTATGTGTGTGGGTATTATGTGTTTTAGAGGGTGATTAACTCTTAAAATTTCTTTTCAATCCACACTGAGTCTTCAAATTTAGCACATTTATTCAATAAATTGTTCTCAGGATCGCCAATGATTTTAACTCTGCTAATCTACCATTTTACACACACACACACACACACACACACACAGCCTAGAACATGGTATGTACTCCATAATTATTTCTTGTTTGAATAAATCAATTATGAAATTGGAGGAAGTACATGATACACTTCTTGTATTTTTTCCCTATTTTACAAGATTTATGGGTGAAATTTATGGGTGGAATTTATGGGTGAAATTTACTTAATATTGATCACAGCACAGTCCCCGCCATCACATTTTCTATTTCTGAATGGGGAAGCACTAGGGAAATCAGGCTCGTCTTATTCAGATTGTATCTTGGTTGAGGTGGACTTTGCTGGACCTGGAAACCATTTGTTCAGTATTGCTGTTACCATATTGCGATAAACTGTCAACAGTGCAGAGTCCTGGCACTAATTGTAGCCAAGGGAATTGTTTTTAGTCCCTTTATTTTGTTATGTTTATGTGCGTATGTGTGTTTGTATATATGCATGTATTAAAGCATTATGGTTTAGGAGCTGGAAATAGAAATCAAGAATCTTTAATAATAGCTAGAATATACTGGGTTCTAACTTAGTGCCAAGCCCTATGCTAAGTGCTGTATAGGCATCATATCATTTAATTCTCACAATGACCCCACCCAAACCTGGCATTATTATTATCACCTCTTTATAGTGGCAGGCACTGTGGGCTAAGGGAAGTTCAGCAACTTGTGTGAGGATATAAAGCTTGGAATTGACAAACTCACATGTTAAACTAGGTACACTGGTTCCAAGTATGTCCTTGAGTATACCTTCATAACTTTCTGTAGCTTATTTTACGGGAAATATTGATTCAGTAGAGATTCCCCAGGCACCTACCATATTGCAAGCAGTGTGCTAATCACACTGTCATCCTTATGGCTAGGAGGCGCTCATAAGTTTCAGGAAGCTTCTGTTCTGACTGGGATGTATGGGCACATGTTTGCACAGCCCCATCCTGTGGGTTTTGTTGGCCTTTCTCTCTGGCCAGCTCTATAACAGCAGAGGTCACTGCATCAAGACAGGTGAGGAATTAGCCTAGGCTGGGATGAGTTAAGGTGGGAAAATGAACTGGGCTGTCAAGAAGGAAATGACATTACACTCTGCTTTATTCAGGGGGTGAAGCTAATTGGCTTAAGTAGGTGCTTCTGGGGGATAACAAGCGATTCTTATTGGCTAATGAGTGTAAGCTCTGGAGACCAGAGACATTCATCTAGATGAGGGAAGCATGTTAGAAGCAGGGATCAACCCTGTGTGGAGTGGGAGAGTGGTGGGTGACAGAATCTCTGAAATGGGGTCAGGGCTCCACCTGATAAGGCTGGGATCTACGTGGCGTCTGCTCCAGGAGGAAACGCTGATGGTGCCAGAGTAGAGGGTTTGCCTGCAAAGTAAACCCACATGGTGTAACTTAGCTAGTGAGATGCAAACTGTTGCTTATTCCATACTGAAGGCCAATGTGATCACCCTGATCACCAATGGTATCGTGACAGTGGGCTTCTACAGACATCCTTTGTCAGTGGAGAGAGAGCAGCTCCCACTACAGGTATACTCACTTCCTCAGTAATCTCGTTTATTCTCGGGAGTCCTAGATATATAGATGACTCCCAGATTTATATATCTATCCAGAACCCGATCCTAGTATCATTTATTTAATTGCTACTCACCATCTTTATTTGAATGTTTCATCTCCTCTGAGACCTAACCTATCCAGAGTGGAATTCCTTTTCTTTTTCTGTAAACCTGGTCTTCTCCCATTGCACTATTGGCAAGGTCATCCTTCCCGTTGCTCAGACTAAAGCCTTTGGATTCCACCTTAGCTCCTTTCTTCCTCTCACGTACCATATTCAATTCAGCAGAAAATCCACTTGGTTCGACTTTGAAAATAAGCCCAGAATCTGAGCACTTCTCACTACCTTCACTTTACTATCAGATCCAGACCACCATCATCCATCTCCTAGAGTATTATACCAGCATCCTAATTGGCCTCCCTGCTCTGCCCTTATCCCTCCCCTATTCTGGTCTGTTCTCATTACAACATCCTTCTCAAGCATGAGTCAGATACCGTCACCCCTCTGCATAAATCTCTCCATGATGTCCCATCTCATCAGAATGAAGTTCTTACAAACATCTATAGGTCTCAAGCAGTAGGGTTCCTGTGACCTCACTGGCCACATCTCCTAAATACTCTCCTGCTTCTAAACGTCATCCACACTCCATTTAGCTAGTCTAGGAATTTTGCATTTGTTGTTCCCTCTGCCTGAAATGCTCTTCCCCTAGGTAGCTGCATGACTTCCCTCCAGCGAATCCCTCATGTCCTTGCTCAGTGTTAATTTCTCAGAGGCAACTTTTTCTAAACCATTAGAATTGCATTTTGAAAAAAGAGATTAAAAGCAAACTTTTAGTTGAAGTATAATATACAAACAAAAGTATGCATCTGATAAATGGATAGCTTATTAAGTATTTACAAACTCACACTCTCATGTAACCAGGACCCAGATTAAGAAACAGTATATTATTAGTAACCCAGCAGTCCCTGTTTTTAAAGCCAGATGGCAGTGTATGTGTGGGTCTGTTTTGGGGCTTTCTTGGGAGCATTGACATCTCTAAAATGTTGAGTTCTCCAGTCTATGAAGATGGTATACCTGTAATAAAGGGATGCTTTATGAATCAACAGTTTTCCTGGCAAATACAGGGCGATCAAGAAGAAAGTGACCAAACTCATAGATTTCTCTGGGGCTTCTGAGGGTCCCTACAGGGAGTAGGTGTCCCCCTTCACCAGATTCCCTAGGAAGAATCTAGATGTTCTCTTAGGCTTCATGGGGTGAATAAAATTTCCATGTGAAAAAACATCAAAATTGCATGTTAAAAATTTGCATCCCCCGTCCCGCCACACCCCATACGTGCACATCCTTGTTGATTCTCCTGGCTTTGTTTTTCTCCATGGTATTTGTTTATTGCCTCTTTTCCCGGAGACACTGTAAGCACTCTGAAGCCTAGAGCTGCTTGCTGTATTCCCAATGCCTAGAACAGCACCTGACTCATAAGGGGTCCTCAATACACACATGTCAAATGAATGAATGGAGCCTGGCGTGAGCAGCCTTTATCCCAGACAGCTGGGTGGGGCCAGGACCAGCAGGGACTTACAATTTGGGGTGATTTTGGTGCGGAAACCTTCTTCCTTTGCTACTGTACGTGGTTCCTTTGCCAAATTAAAGAGCTTTGACTCTATGTAGACACTTGAAATGCAAAGCTTTATAGTCCTTGGAGAGGATGCGTGGAGGCTGGTTAGATTTGGTTATAAACCATTTCGATTGCCAGAAAATCCAGTCAGTGTGTTGTTTAAATTCACAAATCAAAATAAACAGCCATGGATTGAAATGAATTTGCTAAACCTCAGTATCCCATTTGGGTCAACATCATTGTGCATCCCCTTTCCTTACTGCTTGAATCTCATGAGATCCGGGGCTCTGTCTGCCTCCCCCGACGCCTTTGACTCTGCCCAACATGACTAACGCCCACCTGAACGTAGAGCAACTTCCCTGAAAACGATTTCAAATGAAGAAAGAATTAATCCATGAACTATTAACAGGGATTCTGTTCTCCTCTGGCCCTGGTAATTTCTAGAACATTGAATTAAAGAGTTCTCAGACCTTTACAAATTCTCAAGGCAAACATTATTAGCAAAGAGAAGCCCATACAGCATGTTAGAAAATAGCCAGAAAATGTCAGTGGAATTTCTGAATAAAATAAAAAAGGTTGAAACTCCCCTTCCCCATCTTCTCCCCTTCTCCCTCCCTTCCTCCCCCTAACATGGTTAGAAAGTCATTTCATGTGTCTTATATGTTTGGTCAATCAAAGGCAAACATACGTGATTGATGGTGACAGGGAACACATTTAATTCATTATTCTTTACTTTGCAGCAAAATGATTTGTGTAAACTGTCTGCCTAGCATTAAAGGTAAAACAAACTTAGAAACCCCAAAATGTTATATTTTTGTCTAATATTTTCCTTTTGGTTTTATAGCTGTAATCACATATGGATTCTTTTATTTGGCTCTTGGCAAGGACTGAACAAAGGGGAAGCAACACAGAAAGATTACATAATATACAAAGCCCTGTGCCTGTTGAGGATGGAGCCACAGAAACTGCAGTGGCTAGGACTCAGCGTGAAACCCAGGAGAAGCTGCCACACTCCCTGGCCCTTATCAGCTGGCAGGATATTGTCACTAATGTGAAGGAAGGCCCTCTTGACCAAGCCTCTGGTCCAACATCAAAATGAGCTCTTTCCGAGATTATTGGCCTTTTATTAATTGAGTGCATTTCTGAGCACACCTGGGCATCCACCTGGCCTTTCCCCTGCCCCCTTACAACTTCTAACTTAGGTTTTATGGGTGCTACCCACCATCAGTGATTTTTCAAGCAAAAATCTCAAAACGCTATTAAACTCTGAGGGATAAAATCTCAGATTCCCTTATTAAAGCTCTTGGTTATCACTGCCCTAAAGTGATACCAAATATAAATCTATGCCCAGAATAATGATGAGGAACCTGGAACTCTGAGGTGGCCATTCTACATATCTAGGGGGTGCAAAGTGAGAAACCACCATTGGTTCGATAAGGGAGATATTTTGTCAAGATCTTTAAAGTTATCATAGCACTCTAAGTGTGCATAGCACTTTAGAATTTATAAGATATGCATTTAACTTAAATTATTTTCATTTGGTACACAAGTATCGAGTATCATTTGGGAAATGTGCCTAATGCAGAGTAGCTGGCATTTCTGACTCTTTCTCCCCTGTAGGGTAGGAAGAAATAGGAGAAGAGGAAATAGAAGATGATGCTGGATGGGATTTGATAGAGCAAGGACCATGATGATGCTAGATCGTTGGGTTCTTAGCTCAGTGCTTTCCCCACTGTTAACACGTTGCTTCCCCTGGAGAAATGTCTCAAATATGAACACAACTTGGTTTTGTCTTCAAATCAATAGCTTCTAAGGGCAGAATTCACTTTGCAATATTTGTAAAAGTAGTATCCTAGGTTTCTCCAACCATGCCAAACCACATGCTATAAAAAGTAAGACATTTTTCAAAGGTGGGAAATTCTTCCATCTGCACCCATTCCCTCCATGGTGCCTTAGTCTGGAAAAGACCCAGGAACTATTGTTTTCCCTAGACCATAATGCCTCGTCATGTGGGAGAATTGGTTGCTCGAGTCAAGTGCCGCAGTGGATCAGGGGAGGGAGATGATGACCTATTTGCTGAGGGGGAATGTAAGAAAGCTCAAAAGCATAGTCCCAACCCTCTGAAGGAGAGCGCAAGTGAGTCAGAATGCAGTATGGTAGATTTCCAATGGGGGCAGGGTGGGGGGTCGTATCAGTAAGAGGACATGCAATCCAGAGGGTTAAGCAATGCCAAGAAGAGGAAGAAAGGAAAATTTCTAACACTGTCTTTTCCAGATAAAGTTTTTAATTTTGAAAATGTGGGGGATTTCTCAAACTGTTAAATAGAGATTTTCCATATGACCCAACAGTTCTACTCCTCGATGTCTTCCCAAGAGAAATGAAACCATATGTATTAATGTCCTCTGGCAGCTATAATAAGTTACTACAAACTTAGTTGCTTACAACTGATGTTTCTCTTCTTTTTCTGGAAGCCGAAAGTCTGAATTCAGTTTCACTGGACTAAAGTCAGGGTGTTTGCAGGGCATCTAGTTTCCATAAAACTAGAAAACAAGTATTCTGCCTCTAAACTATAATAGTAGGATAGCCATAAGATAACAGTTACAGGCATTCCCATTCCAAAGGGGAGAAAATGGAAGGAAGAAAGGAGCTACCAGCCCCAAGTACCTTCAAAATCCAACCAGACAAACTCCATTGGGTTTTAAGATCCGGGAATAATCCTCTGTGGCTTAAAATTGGCATTAGGTAATATGATTCCTCCAAATGTGTTCTTTTTCAAAGTTGCTTTGGCTATTCTAGTGTTGTTGCCTTTTCATATACATTTTAGGATCAGCTTTTCTATACCTACAAAAAATCCTACTGCTCTTTTGATTGAAACGTGTTAAACCCATAGACCAACTTGGGGGAGCATTGGCATCCATGAACATGGATTCCAACCCATGAACTCGGTCTCTCCGTTTAATTAGATAATCTTTAACTTATTTCATCAGTGTTTTGTGGTTTTCAGCAAACGGATTCTGTACATTTTTGTTAGATTTATACATAAGTATTACATTTTGGGGGAGATATTGTAAGTGGCATTTTTTTTTTTTGAGAGAAGCAAGACTTTAATGAAGAATGCTACAAGTTATGGACAATAATTAGTTCTCATTTTTAAAAAATTACAGAAAACACTTTACTGAAATTCTTTTTTCCTAAAAAGATAGTCTTTAAGGATGTCTGAGAGACAGCAAGCACAACACAGTACAAAAGGAGAAGGGAATGTTGAATTCCAGTGCAAGACACTAACACAGCACAATTAGGGAATCAGGCGGAAGCAACCATTTCACAAAGAATGGAATTAGGCATTTATACTCAATCAGGATTTTTTTAAGCTTTAAAAGTCCAGCATAAAGAAGGGAATTGGGAAGAGAGGATGGGGAGAGCGGCTAAGCTTATCTACAATCACCATTTTACCAAAAAACACACTGGTTCAACCACGTGAGAAGTGGAGGTTAAACCTGCCTACATAGCCCAGCAAATAGAGCAAATGCCAAGGCAGTCACGTCTAGGAGTTGATGTCACAACTGGCTAAACAGTTTTTAAAGGGACTCTGATTCCACCAGGACTGGCCTCTCATCAACCTGGGCTCATGACAGATGAAGTTCCTTTGCATGTGCATCAGAAGGCCAAAGCTTTACCTGGAACAAGTTCGCTCCAAATAATGCTCATGTTGCTGGTTTTAACAGGTCATGGAGTCAAAAGTGACTCCTAACAGACTCCACCATTTCCTAGGAGAAGGTTCTACTGATTACCAGGGATTTAAATTCAAGCAAACCACTAAAGAAGGGAAATACTAATGGTATTCTGGCACTGTACAAGCTAAAATTCAGTTTCCAATTGTTCATTGGTGGTATGTAGAAACGCACATTATTTTTCTGTGTTGACCTTGAATCCTTAACTCTGTTACACTGGCTAGCACTTCTTCCAGGATATGGAATATGTGGAGTGAGAGTGGACATCTTTGATTTATTCCTACTCTTAGAGGGAAAATATTCATTGTTTCACCATGAAGTATAATGTTAGTTGTAGGTGTTCTGTAGATGTTCTTCTTCTGAGGTTGAGGAAGTTCTTTTCTATTAACAATTTGATGAGAGTTTTTATTGTGAATGGATTTTGAGTTTTGCCAAATGCTTTTTCTGCATCAATTCATATAATCATGTTGTTTTTGTTCTTTACACTGTTAATATGGTGGATTACACTGACTGATTTGAGAATATTGAACCAGCTACTGTGCATTCCAAGATAGACCCCACTTGGTCATAGTGTGATTTATTTATATCTATATCTATTTCTCTCTTTCTCTCTCTGTCTCTCTGTCTCTCTGTCTCTCTCTCTCTCTCTCTCTCTCTCTCTATATATATATATATATATATATATATTTATAGGTAGATATATAGATTTGATTTGCTAATATGTTTGTGAAGATTTTTTATGTCTGTGTTTGTGAGTAGATATTGTTCTATAGATTTCTTACACTGTCTTTGTCTGGCTTTAGTATCAGGGTAAAGTTGACTTCATAAAATGAGTTGGGAAGTCTTTCCCTTCTATTTTCTGGAAGTGATTGTGTAGAATTGGTTTTATTTTTTCCTTAAATGTTTAGTAGAATTCACTAGTGAAACGATCTGGGCCTCAATTTCTTTTCCCAAAGGTTTTTAAAGACTAATTTAATTTCTTTAATAGCTGTAAGTCTATTTAGGTTATTTATTTAATCCTGAGTGAGTTGCCGCAGTTTGAGGTTTTTAAAAAATTTAGGAATTAGTCTAATTTATTTGAGTTGTTCAATTGATGTATGAAAGTTGTTTGTAGTTTTCTATTATTGCCTATCTAATGTCTGCAGGGTCTGTAATGATAACCTCTCTCTCATCCTTGATTTTTTGATTTGTGTCTCCCTCCCTCTCTTCCTTTTTTTAAAAAATTTGTTGTCAGTCTTATACATGTAAATTTTGCTGATCTTTTCAAAGTCTTTTGGTTGCATTATTTTCTTTATTTTTCTGTTTTCTTTCTGCTTACTTTGGGTTTATTTTACTCTTCTAGCTTAAATGAAGCTTAGGTTATTGATTTGATACTTTTCTAATATAAGCATTTAATGCTATATATTTCCTTCTAAGCACTGCTTTAGGTGCATTCCACAATTTTTGAAATGTTGTATTTTCTTTTTCATTTAGTTAAAAATATTTTATAATTCCATTTGAGAATTCTTCTTTGACCCACGGGTTATTTAAATGTGTGTTGCTTAATTTCCAAGTATTTAGAGATATTCCTCTTATATTTCTATTATTTATTCGTGGTCTGAATCCATTATGGTAAGAGAACCTACTTTGTATGATTTCACTTCTTTTAAATTTGTTAGTGTGTTTTAATTTTATTTATTTTACTTTTGGATGCATTGGGTCTTTGTTGCTGCACATGGGCTTTTCTCTAGTTGCAGCGAGCGGGGGCTACTCTTCGTTGTGGTGTGTGGGCTTGTCGTTGCGGTGCGCAGGCTTTTCATTGTGGTGGCTTCTCTTGTTGCAGAGCATGGGCTCTAGAGTGCAGGCTCAGTAGTTGTGGCACACGGGTTTAGTTGCTCCGAAGCATGTGGGATCTTCCCGTACCAGGGCCTGAACCCATGTCCCCTGCATTGGCAGGAGGATTCTTAACCACTGCACCACCAGGGAAGCCCTGTTAGTGTGTTTTATACAGTCTATCTTGGTGAATGTTCCATGTGAGCTTAAAATATATAAAAAATATATATCCTGATATATTGTTGGATAGAGTGTTTTATAAATGTTCATTAGGGCCAGTTGGTGGATAGTGTTCAGTTCTATGCCCTTGCTGATTTTATGTCTACTAGTTCTACCCATTACAATGAGATGAGTGCTGAGTCTCCAGCTATAATTATGGATTTGTTTATTTTAGTTCTGTCAAATTTTGCTTTGTGAATTTTGAAACTCTGCTGAGGATATATATGTTTGGATTGTTGCATTTGCTTGATGAACTGAACTTTTTGTCATTATATATTGTCCCTAATATCCTTGGCAATTTTCTTTGTTCTGAAATCTGGAAGACTTCAGATCTGATTTAATAGACCCACTCAGTATTTCTTTTTGATTAGTGTTTTCGTGAAAAAATGTATCTGTTCTCATGATTTTTTTGTTTGAACCAAACTAAAAGTATATCTTTAAATTCTAAGTGATTTCCTTATAGCCAGCTTATAGTTGGGTCAATTAAAAAAATTATTCTCTGAATCTCCATTCGTTAAAAGGTGTACTAGACCATTTATATAAAATGTAATTATAGATATGTTTGGATTATATCTAATATTTTATTTGTTTTCTGTCAATTTTCTCTGTTTTAGTTCTCCTCTTTCCTCTTTATTTTCTTCTTTTGGGTTATTTTGAATATTTTTAGATTTCATTTCATTTATAGTGTTTCTTATTATATAACTTTATATAGTCTTTTAACTGATTGCCCTTGGGATTGTAATGTACCTACTTAACTTTACAAGTCTACTTAGATTCAGTGATTCACCAGCGTAATCGTATAGGTCTCTTTACCCTCCCCATTTTTTGTTGTACTTGTGTTGTTGAAAACACCATCAGACAATGCTATAACTTTTTCTTTTCCGTCATCAAACGTATTTTAAAGAACTCAAGAGAAGTATAGTCTTTTATATTTATTCTGGTATTTCCCATCTCTGTTGTTCTCTCTTCATTCCTGATGTTCCATCTTTCCCCTTGGAATCATTTCCATTCTGTCTGAACAACTTCCGTTAGCAATTCCTTTAGATCAGTCTGTTGGCAACAAATACAATTTTCCTTCATCTGAGAATGTCTTTATTTCATTTTCATTCCTGAAGGACATTTTTGGTGGGTACAGAATTCTGGGTTGACTAATCTTTTCTTTCACTACTTTAAGTATGTTGTTTCACTTCCTTCTTGCCTCCGTTGTTTCAGGTGAGAAATCTATAGTCATTTGAATTGTTAACCTATAAGTAATGAGTCATTTTTCTCTGGTTACTTTCAAGATTTTCTTTTTGACTTTAGTTTTCTCTCATCTGATTACACTGAGTTTAAGCATTATTTCTTTGGGTTTATTCTTTTGGGCCTGAGATTCTTGAATATCTAGGTTTGTCTTTGATAGAATTTGAGAAGTTTCCATTCATTATTTCCTCATATATATTTTCTGTACCATACTCTTTCTCCTCTCCTCCTGGAATTCCTATGACACAAATGTTGGACTTTTGAATATACCACAGGGCCCTGAGGCTCTATTCATTTTTTTTCAATATTTTTTCTTTGTTGTTCAAATTGTACAACTTATATTGATCTAGCTTCCGGTTTATTGATTCTTCCCTTTTTCATCTCCATCCTGTTATTGAGCCTATCCACTGAGTGTGCTAATTATTACATTTTTCAATTCTAGAATTTTCACATAATTATTTTTATCTTGTTTCTTTACTAAGGCTTTCTGTCTTTTAATTCTTTACAAAAGTGTTCTCTCTTAGTTACTGGAACCTTTTATAATAGCTACTTCAGGCTCTTGTTAGATAATTCTAATATTTGTGCCATGTAGGCATCGGATGCAAGTTGAGATTCTTTTTTTTTAGTTATTCATGTGCCAAGTACTTTTTTTATTGTATTCTCAACACTTTGTTTTGATATTATGAAATTCTGGGTCTTGTTTAAAACTTGCAGACACATTGGCGCTTTTACTGTGGCATGTAATGACCTGTTTTATTTTACACTGCAGTTCTGGCCAAGCTTCTACGGGTTGTAATTCCAACATGAGTTGAATGCTCAGGACACTGGCAGTGCTACTTGGATCTGTCCCACATCAATCTCGAACTGGGTGATAGTTCACATTATGCTTTAGCCCTCAAAATCCTTATATGCTGTGTAGGGTCACTTTCATCCTTGCACAGCTCAGGGTGAGCCCAGGAGTTCATAAGTAATTGTAAGGGACTCCTTTCTTAAGTCCTCTTTCTTTGTGATCTCCAGGGGGAATTTGAGCTTCCATGGGATTTTCCTTTTTATCCTCTCACCAGAAAGCTGGGGCTTTAGCTACCCTGGTTTATTTTACACTTTCTGCTACCGTGTCCTCACCTGGGCAAACCAGTGGGAGGACAAAGGGAGACAAAAAACAGTAGGGCTTTGCCTCACTATCTTTGGACCTCAGACCCTCTAGCCAGAAAAGTTTCTCCTGCCTCCTTTTATCTCCCATTGCCACTGCTGCTACTGCCAGCACTGGGTGCCTTAGGGGTGGAGGTGCAAGAAAAGAGAAGAAAAGCAAAAAGAACCCAAACCATGATTTCCCCATTCTCTCTGAGTGTTAGGAATTGCCTCTACCGGTCTTTGAGCCAGAATGAGAGCTTCTCTTGGGGCTTTGTCTTTCCACATTCTTGTCTTCCTTTACAGGTTCTGGGCTTCCTCAAAGTCAGGTTAGAGGATACCAGAGCAAAACCAGTGGTAAACTCACTGCTGATTTGGTGGTACTTCCAATTCTGGTCATTTTCCCTAATCTGTTTGCTACTGTTTGTCTCAGAGACTTCAAATAGCTGCTCCATGCATTTTGTCCAGGTTTAATAGATGCAATCAATGAAAGACACAGGGTGGAGTGTCCTTACTCTATTTTATCCAGAGCCTGAAAACCAGATATCACTTTAGAAACAATATTCTATGTTTGTCCTTTATAGCTGGACCAGGGAGAATATTGCCTCTAAGGCAGTGTCATCATCATCATGTCCTTTTAGCGTATTCAATAATCACTCTCTTTGGGGTGAGTTTGAAGTAATCCACCTTTTCATCAGAGACTATGAATAACATAACCTGACAAGCTGCATTACTGTGGGATCCTGTGCATCTCCTGGTTGAACAATGGGAGGTGGCTGTTTCCACTTCAGACTCATTTGGCTGATTTAGAGAAACTTTGGGACACCTGTAAAATGACACTGAGATCAATTTAAGCATCCATCTGCCATCTTGAAAAATGGCATGCAATAAAACCTTTCAACTGGGTATAATTTTTGTAGTTTTTATCAGCTGTCACATGTATCCCATGGTAGCAAGAGTGATGCAGGCCCACTGATTAGGGTTTCAAGTACTAAGAAATACAGGTGTCCTGCCTGCCTTGATGCTGTGCTCTGTGTACACTGGGGGATGGGAAGTAGGCTGGGAAGTGGATGGAATTAATTGACATTATGTAAGTGAGAGATATCACTTTCTCCCTTTCCCCCATACCGTGTCAGCAGGTAGAGTGTCTCTGCCCACCAAAACCTAACCTACAGCTCTATGCCCACTGACCTTGGGGTGCAGAAGCTCTTTGTTGAGGTCAGTCTGCAAAGAGAAGTCTATGTTTATGCCTAGCCTCCATATTTATGGTGTTGCTTTTTAGGACAATGGATTTAATTAGTTTCTCCTTTTTTTCCTAGACTGACAAAATAAATATCAATTCTTAAGGAGTTTCTATTGGTTTCCTGTTTCAGCTAAAGTTTGGCAGTGAGAAGGCCATTTATTTTAATGGTTAGGTATTTTTTCTTCTCCTTAAATTCTTTCCTCCTTAAAGTGAGGAAAGAATCAGTAAAAGAGGAATATTTGGTACCTCTTTCAGAATTTGGATTAGGTATTAGACTTGATCATCCAGAGATATTGGATGGTGTCCCCTTGTCCAGATGTATCCATGGAACAGTATGTTATTCAGATGTGCCAGCACAGCCTCACCCTTCCTGTTCTCCCTCACTCGTGAAGTGTGAGGGGAGTTGTGAAGCCGTGCAGTGGGCAGAAGGCTGGGGTTGGGGGTGTGTTGTAAGCCTCTGAATTAGGACATGATTTGTTGTAAGACCTCGCACTGCTTGCTCAAGCTTTCTGAGCTTCATATTCACCCACAG
Source organism: Mesoplodon mirus (assembly GCF_964341445.2). Classification (NCBI taxonomy): domain Eukaryota; kingdom Metazoa; phylum Chordata; class Mammalia; order Artiodactyla; family Ziphiidae; genus Mesoplodon; species Mesoplodon mirus. Next base: position 64,380,815 of record NC_138977.1, on the reverse strand, counting down.
TAAAAAGTGGAAGAGCCTAGCAGATTGTTGGAAAGATTACCAGTACATGACGGTATGCCACCCCCTTCTTGTTCCTTAGGGGTTGGTGGTACTGTTTGGGTTTCTATTTGTGATGGGATCTGACACTGGATTAGGATTGGGTCACTGATGGGAGAACACACAGGGATGAACCTAATCTAAAGCCACTCTCTAGGGTGGTGTAAAGGCATCCCTCCCTATACTGCTTATAATTTCGTGTTGCCAAAATCTTTGTAAATGACTGATATTGGGGGAGGTCCCTGGAACTCTGTGGTGAGATACAGAATTAGTAGAATTTTCTGCCTGAGTACATTTTCTAGGGCAGCAGCATTGTTCATCAGCCTAAGTGACACTGGGTCCCTCAACCTTCCTGTCCCTTACCCCCACCGCTAGAAGATTTTACCTGCATGTACAGGTGAAACCTGGATGCACCTGTCTGGCTTTTCCCAGGACTCTCAGTGAATGGAGATTTGCTGGCTCTTCTTTTCCATACGTAATGAGTGTCCAGCTAGCAAGTGCAGCCCTGCCCAGGACAGAACCTTGCAGTGGCAGTGCCTGGAAGGAGAACAGCTGTGTGCTGGGCTGTGTTACCTGTGGAGAACTCAGAGAGTGTAATGACCTCCCGGGTCCTGCCTGGAGGATTGATATGTACTATGGACTTGAACTTGCTCATAGAACCAATGGGCACAGGAACAGAGAGACCTCTCCTTGACCAAGCAGGATTATCACATGTCTTCTCTTTCTTCTCATCTTATACCAACTGTAGGATACCATCCTGGCAGTTTTCTGGGAATACTGAACTATAACAAGGGCTAAAATCTTCCAAGAAATGCAACAAGAAGGAGGAAATGTGCCTTCCAGAACTCTTCTCAGGAGGCATACAGTTTGTGGTTGGAAGGAATACTTAGGTAAACTCTTAGGGATAGGAGGAATGAGTTCCCTTGAACATGTTACTCCACGTTCAAGTAACAACAGTTATTTTCTAATTTGCCTTCTAAAAAGTTGTATCCACTTAATTGCAAGGCTTTTCTTTTGCTGAGGGGAGTATGCAAAATTGGGGCCAGGATTGAATTGCTGAGGGCAATAGAGGCTGAGGGCTGTGACCTGTGATCATTCTTCTCTCTTTCATCCCCACCCAGCACTCAACCTCTACTCCAAATACAAGTTAAACAAGTACTTTTTTGTTTGTTTGTTTGTTTTGTGGTACGAGGGCCTCTCACTGTTGTGGCCTCTCCCATTGCGGAGCACAGGCTCCGGACGCGCAGGCTCAGTGGCCGTGGCTCATGGGCCCAGCCACTCCGCGGCATGTGGGACCTGGACCGGGGCACGAACCCGCCTCCCCTGCATCTGCAGGCGGACTCTCAACCACTGCACCACCGGGGAAGCCCTAAACAAGTACTTTAAAAAATAATGTTTGAACAAGCATCAGAGTATTAGCATGCCTTTCTGGTGGACCAAGGATGTGCCAGGTATCAGTTCAGAATCAGTCTGAACTGACACCTGGCAAACAAAGAGGAAAGCCATTTGCTAGGAGGGAGGATGAAAGATGAAAGTAGAATCTAGTGAGTCTCCACTGGAGGGATGTAGGCAAGAGTCAAGCCCAGAAATTGGAAGTAGCTAATCCAGTCTACCCATCAGGGTCATTTTGTCTCAGGGCTCCTTTCAGGAGACCAGGCTGGGTCTTTATATCCATGTATGACCTTTCTCCTATTTGGGGAGACAGGCAGTTCCTACAAATACCTAACTTCTCTCTTATCATCTTATCTATTCAGAGTGAACTTACTGGCCACTAGGGAAGGGGAGGGGAAGGGGGGACCTCCAGGGAACACTGCTGTCTTTTGGGGATAAACTCAACATTCTTAGTTTTTCTCCTCAGTCCAGAGGATCATTTGTTGATTAGTGATGTTCCAGATTTTTCCAGTAGCAGCTAAGCAATAGGAAGCCATGAATCACTGGCCCAACGTCTAACTGGCTATGTTCCCTTGTGCGCGTAGTAAAGATGTCTTCGTAATCAGCATCACCATCATCATCACCAGCACTCATTATTTATGATAGAGCATTTATAGAACATCTACAGGGTACACACTCAGTAAGTGCCATCTTTTAGTATGATTAAGCTGCCAAAGCACCTATCACATAGGAAGCCCTCAGAAAACATTAGCTATTTGCCAGGCACGATGTTAGGTGTTTTACATGGATCACCTCATTTCATCTGTCTTCCTAGGAAGTAGGTACTATTGTTGCTCTCATTTTGCAGATGAGGGGATTGAGGCTTGGAGAGGTTATACAACTGGCCCAGGGACGTTCAGTGAGGCTGGGATTTGAACCCAGAGGCTGCATGTGCTTTGGTACTTCCTACATTGCTGCTGCACTCAGGATCACGGCCCCTCTTAAACAGAAACTGCTAAGGCCAGCTAAATACCTTGGCAATTTATAAGCTGTCCCCTTTCAGTCTCTGAACCAAATGTCATTTTGACGAGGCCTCAAATCCACTCCAGGAAGCCGCAGAGGGGAATTTCAAGTCATTTCTAACTTCCTGTGAAAATATTCTCTAGCTGGCAAGAGATTTTTCCAGGTAACAGTGAATACACAATAAAGCAGGTGCCTCTACCTTGGGTACCTGGCTCACAACCCATTTGGCTTCCCAGTCACCCTGATACCTAAAACTAGCAGAATTTATGCTCGCGGCTTGAATGGCTCTGTTCAGCCAAAAAGCAAAAGTTTATGGCTGAAACCCTTTGCTCTGAAATGAAATCTAGTCCCTTTGGCTCGACTTTATTAGGCCGTATTGTACAGCGATATGAGACATAAGTATCCAGAACCTGCTGTCACTAAAACAGGACTGAGTTGGCAAACATTGTTGTCCTCACACTCAACACTGTGTCCTAAAATGGAAAAGTTAAATAGAAATTAGGGATACAAATAGGAGCCATTTTCTGAAACTTTAATTTTAATTGAATTAAATATAGCTGTGTCATTGTTCTCTCTTTACACAGCCCACGTTGAAGTGGAGACTAAGTTATTATTGGGGTCAATGGATCAATGGAGAGAGACTGGGTAGATAAATCTGGATCCCTGAAATATTGTTTAGACTAATTATCACAGCAACCCAAACACTGGGATACCCATTTGTGCTTAATTATCTACAGGCTTTCTCTGTAACTGGCTCCAATATTTAGTGATACTCGTAGAAAGCATCCTTTTTCATCTCTCATTCAAATCTTTTGGGCTATGATTGATTCTCTGGTCTTCAAAGGCATGGTCCTCAAAGAGAATACTTGTTCCATGTTCTTCACTCTCTTTGGGAATACCTTTGCTACTGTACGTGTGGTCCATGTTTGGGGAGTATTTCTGTTGCCTGGGAGCTTGTTAGAAATGCAGAATCTTAGACCCCACCCAGGACTACAGAAAGCACATTTTACTAACACCCTTGGGTGATTCACATGCTCTTCAGAGTTTGGGAAGCACTGGACTCACAGCCTTAGACATGCCCACTGGCGAGAAACTATCTTGTGTTAACTTCAATGGATGCAGTGGGACTCTCCCCAAACTGTCTTAAAATATTGAAGATTTTGCAAATGCATAGGTAATTCTCTAATGGTGTGTCTTATTAAAAGCAGCCTCATAATTCCTAGGCTGATTCAAATGCTTTTCTATCTAACTCCTTTCTTTTTCTCCCAGTTCTTAATTAGTTAATAGCAAACAGTTGTTTTGGGTCTCAATTTTAGAATTTAGGAGTAATGGAATTGTCAAATGCAGCCTTTGCTGGGCTCAGTCTATTTCCTGTTGAATTGTTGTTTGACCCTACATTGGAATTCAAAAGAGCGCAATCCAGAAGATAGAGGGCTAGGTCACGTGGGAAAGAGAGCATAGTCATGAGACGGAACAAAGGGGGCTCCTTTCTGCAGGGAGTGCGGAGGGAGTCCTAGCTAGTGAGAGGTAGGACTTATGTTAGATTGGCAAATACACCAGTTCCTGAGAGTCCCTTCTTTCAAATTCAAGCCTCCAAGGTATTGGATCTAGAATTTAGAAAACCATAAGGCACTTGCTAAGTAGCCCAAGATGTTCTGTGATGACAAAGTTTCCCAGAAATGTACTGCTCAGTAGAAAGTGTTCTGGGAAGTTTAAAAATCACCCGACTCTACACGTTCCCTATGAGATGCCAAGAATGCAGAATTTTTCAGCATTCGGGGGGCAGAAATTGGTTCCTTTCATGGTCAACACTAAATGCTATGAAGTTATCAGCACTGACTTGTGATTAGATGTCTGGAAAAATTGTGCTCGTTTCTTTGTGTCTCTTTCTCCAGTTTTGTCTTGCTCAGTTCAATTCAACAAATATTAATTAAGCACCTCTTATAAGCACCTTATAAGGTAGTATGCTGCTTGTTCTAGAAGATACAAAGGTGAATGCCTAAGGGAGGGTCTCGTGTTCCAGAATTCCACTTTATTATAGTTCTTGTCAGATGTTAGAAGACTCAGATGCTATGACGGTAGCTAATGACAACTAATGCATACTGAGTGCGTACTGCCAACCAGGGAATGTTCTAAGCATTCTTTATCCATTATCTCTTTTAGCCCTCCCAAGCTCACCAGAGGTGGGCGTGATTTGTGTTCCCATTAAGGCAGGGCAGAGCACATCAATTTGGGGAAATGAGGAAAGTCCTCACAGACGAGGTGGCATACGATGGGAACTTTATAGGTAGAGTTGAATCTTGACAGCTGAAAATGGCCACAGAGAGATTTCTGACAGTAGGATCAGGGGAACGAAGTGGTGGGGAGATCAGAGGGAGGAAGTTTTTAGAATAGCATTGCTGGTCTCCATGAGCTGCTCCTTGAAATAAAGGATTCTGTGACTTAGTACCATGTTTTCCCTTTGGAGAGTTACAATTCATAGTAACATGTGAAATACTCTGAGTTGCACTAAAAAACTCCCCAGTTTGGCTTTGTGAAATCCAGCACTTCCCAGATGTATTTCATCCATTCAGCAAATACTGAGCTACTGCTATGTTCCATGCACTGTTCCAAACTCTGGAGACTCAGGTGAATTTTTCTGCCTTCAAAAAACCTATGTTTTAATGGGGACACCATAGAACTCCCTCTTCACTCTCTTATGTTCAAGGTGACACCTGTTAGTAAGTTCTGTCGAGGCTACTTTGGGAAATCTTAGTTGGGAATAATCATACTTTACTGGAATTTGGGGGAAATTGTGAGAAATAAGGTTTGTAAGATAGAGTAGGACCAGCACAACTGCAAATGCAGTCCGTGGATGGGTGCCATGAACTGTTTGCTCATCCACGAAGTGGCAAGTACAGAAAATGAGAGGAATGCTTAGGAACTTTTAGAGCAATTTGACAGATTAATTTTATATTGGTTGAATCTAATGTAGAAATTCTGGACTTGTATTTTGCATGTTTTGTCTATTCTTTTTTTTGGAAATCTGTTAGATTTTGCAGAAGTTTGAGGCTGCAAAACGATGGATACTAGAAATAAAAACAAAACCCTGGGGGCTTCCAGGGTTTGAGAGTCCGCCTGCCGATGCAGGGGACACGGGTTCGTGCCCCGGTCTGGGAACATCCCACATGCTGCGGAGCGGCTGGGCCCGTGAGCCATGGCCGCTGAGCCTGTGCATCCGGAGCCTGTGCTCCACAACAGGAGAGGCCACAACAGTGAGAGGCCCGCATATCGCAAAAAAACCCCAAAAAACCAAAAAGCAAAACCCTGGTCTCTCACCCCAAATGGGTTGAGAAGCTCTGTTCTGGAAAATCCTGCCTGCCAGGGACTGAAATGTTCTCCTGAGGATTGCTTGGCAGGCGTCTGCTTGAGAACACGTACTTGCTGCTTGCCCTACCCAGATGAGAATTATTTTTAGTAGTATTTTAAGAACCTTATTATTTGAAGCACAAGTGAGGATGTTCTTAACTATTATCAAGATTGCAAAACCAAAGTCGTATTTGGACAGATAGTGAATAGGCCCATCTTTAAAAAGGCCTGGCAGCACTTAAGCATAAATACCTTTTCTACATTGGAGAGGAAAAAAAGAAAAGGGTAGAACAACCTACCTCCATATTAAAAAAATTACCAATTTCCTGCCACATAGGCCAGACTTTCTGAAATAATTTATAAATAATAATTATTTTTAAAAGTTCTCACATCACTTTCTGTTAACCCTTCCTTTAACTTCAGTTCCTCTGGCATTCTGTGTTTTCAGAAGTAATCTAAGTTGGGGTTACATAGCAGGGGGGAAAATACCCTGTCTGCTAACTCTTTTGCATGTGGTGTGGTCTGTTGATCTCGCTCTGAACACTTCATGTGGGCTGATGTTTTTTTTCATAATGCTTGATGGAAGAAATCTCATTTGATAGCCTGCAGCCCACTAGTCTGGGATTAAGAGATTCAGTGAAGTCCACCCCAGAATTAATCTCTGGAGTTGTTTATTTATTCGTTCAGTGCTGAAGCAACCAGTTGCGTTCCAGAAAATTCCAAATAATGTGTTTTAATTGACATTGTCCCAAAGCCTTTGGAAAAATCTGAGATCCTTTTGTTCTATTCTCACATTCTGGAAAATACAATCTGAAATAGGCCATAATTGTGGAATGCCGAATCGTTATGGGGTCCCTGAAATCCAGGGCTGCTCTCGGAAGGACAGCCGACCTGAGTCCACATCCAAGAAGGACAGCGTTGATATGCAATTTGGCACAGAGAAGAGATATATTCTTTTTTCTTTTTTTTTTTTTTTGAAGACATATATTCTGAAAAGGTGCAAATCACTGTTGGTTTCTCATCTCTTCTGTTTCTTTCCTTTGTTTTCAACTTTATCACCAGTTTCCTCCACCCCACCCCAGAAAGCTGTGCAGCGAGGCTTTCTCTGTTCTGGCACTCATGAGGAGCTAAGCTAGCAAGACTCAAACGTTTTGTTTTTTAATTCTATGGGTTTATGTTGAGGCGAGGAAGAGAGGGAGAAAGAGCCGCATGCCCCCTGGTAAAAACTGCGGCAAGGTTGTTAACCTTGGAACATAGAGGGAAATAAAGGAGGAGAGAGAGAATCCAGGAACTGGGTCAGTGATAAAGTCTTAACAATCAGTTGTCCTTAGCATTGTTCTTTCCAGCAAGAAATGATTAGATGCAACATTGAATCAGATTTTTCCCAGTGGCAGAGCATGCCGTTGAGGGATGGGGATAAAGGACCCCACTCATTTTAGTGACCAGCCCACACGCTCGTCACCCTAGAGCCCATCAATGCTGATTCCGTGTTTATTACTGTAATTAAGAGCTTGACACATTCTGTGGGTGATCTCTGTTTTTTGTGGGCGTAAATATGTCTTTGTGGAATCTCAGATACGTTGGCCAGTTCCTGTCAGTGCGCTCTGTTGTAGACTGTCACATTACAAAGGACAGTGACAATGTATTGTGTAATTTATATGTACAAATATTCATTCAGATGTAGCTAATTGATTCTAATTAAGGACTTTTATGATTTAAAACTGTATGTCCTTTAGAGCAAGAATATCGAGAATTTGGATAGATTTTTAAAAAATCATAAATGTAATAAATACCTGCTATTACAATAAATAGTCTTCTACTACCAGTTTTGGGCAATGCTGGTGTGTATGTTACAACTCACCTCTTCTTATTGCAGCTATTAACATAATGGTCATTGATTTTTATAATTTCTTCTTAGTTCATTATATTTGATGTGCACAACATAACATATATTTGGATTAAAACCATGTACTTGTTTTCAATTAAATAAGGATCGGTATATGATAATCTTTGGAATTATTTATACGACTCTGGAGGTAGGGATGGACTTCTGCAAAATTATTTGGCTGTAATCAACACAGTTATTCAGACTCTTTGCTGGAAACAGAAATCACAGTGATTATAACATAGCGCAGCTGGGATGGTTGATTTTTCACATTCCCTGGGCTGTTAGTGTTAGAGAAACACAGTGTCACCCTAATCAGAGAAAGCATAAAATATAAAAGGTGTCGTTACTGACCCACCGTTAGTAACACATGCAAAATCTGGGAGCAAGAAGGTGTTACTTCCCCCAGAGCCAAGGCTGATGTTTCCAGTTTGATGGTGCCTTTGGTGGTGGAGCCATCGGCCCCCAGGTTGGTGTACAACCGTTTACTTAAGGGATTGAACTAGACTGGTTGAAAAATTAGATAATGAAGGGCAGATAAATAAGACCATGAGAAGCTTGGACGAGCGAGCCCCACGGCTCAGATCTCTGTTCTCACTGAAGATCTGCAAGTGTTTGATGAATAAGGACCCAGAGCACATCACCTGCTCATCTTTGCTAGGTGCTCTTCTGAAGCAGCGGGAGTTTGATGTGACAGCCAGAGGAGAAGTTGCTGCCTCAGGAAATGCTTTGCCTTTGACTGTTGAATGGCTGGCAAGTTAATTTTGGCACCTTTCCCTAAGTAATTTTGGTCCCATTCTTTCACTTTTCTGCTGGGAAGCGTGTATTCACATTACAGTTAAAAATATTTCAACAACACAAATGTGGAGAACAACATGTACTATTTTAGGCAAGAAGTTGTAGGCCGGGATGGTTCCATTTTATAGAATAGAAATGATGCCGTCGTGCTCTGAGAGGAGGTCTGCACTCTCCTTTCAGCTCGACTTACAATCAATATTACTTCTCACTGACTTCTCACAAAGTCAGGGGCTCCAGGGTTTAAGATCTTGCGTTCTTGAGGAGATTTTCCTCTTAGGTACTTATATTCCGCAAACCCTCCAAGCCCCCCGAAATCCTAGCACCACTGCTTCTCTCTATATTTACCCTGTCAATCTCTAGCAAGAGATAATATGGTGGGTGGTTAACAGTATGAACTCTGAATCCTGTTTGTACCACTCATTGGCTTTGTAACCTTTAGTGGGTTACTTAACCTCTCTGTGCCTCTGTTAAAGGGGACTTTTAATGACAGTAACTCATTCTACCGTCTCTAGATCTCTTTGTTCACTGTCAGGTATTTTAAACTCAACATATTGTATTTTATACTAATTTTTCCTTCCCTAAGAATGTATTTGATTACGGCTAACAAAACTAAAAGGAATGCGCATTTTGCTTTTGCTTTTTTCAAAATAAGTGAAAGGTGCCATGCTTGAGACTTAGAAAGGTAAACTTTGATAAGAAGGGGTAATTGAAGCCCTTGCCTCGGGATGAAGATTGAGGTTCTGTTGTCTGAGTTCGTGACACATTACAGTGTCTTAAGGCTGGGTGCTCTATCCCTGACTCTCCTGATGCGATAACCTGTTCCTGTCATTGTTCTGCCACAACTTGTCATTCTTGCCCTTAAGGATTAAAGGGTGTAAGTGTAATTATAATTACTGATTCTCCTTATACGTATTGGTTTTTTTAAAAAAAATTTACTTGTGCTAAAATACATATAACAAAATTTACCATTTTACCACTTAAATCATTTTCAGTAAGTTTGTGTGTGTGTGTGTGTGGGAACATCTATCAGAACCTGAAAAATTTGTTAACTTATCAGTAGGGAAATTGTGTTAAAGATGTAGAAATCTTAAAGGGTTATAACAATGAATTTAAACTCCTCAGCTTTTAGACAGTCCATTCAGTACTTCTGCATCTCGCATTATACATACCATCTGAGCATCTGCATATGTCTGTGGAAGAGGCATTTTGCTTTCCAGAAAAGTTCTGTTCTTTTTTTCTTTTTTCCAGTTTTTTGACTTTTAGCCCTCAAGCATTTCATATCAGCCACAAACTTGCAGGAAAGGAAATGTGGAAAAAAAATCAGCAAAAGTCAGATATATATCGTCAGATATATCTTAGACAGGTATAGCTGATGCTTTTTCTGGCAAAGAGAAAAATATGGGAAAATAAATACCAGTTTAAATAAAATTCAGTCAGTAACTAGAATGGCTCATAAGACACAGAATATGCTAAAAATATTTGCTGAATTAATGAATCAATGAACAATTTATGCTAAGTTCAAAAGAAACATGAATATAATATTTGTGTCCTAAAAAGAATTTATTTCTACTTAGAAAGTTTAGTGATGAACCTACAATAAAATTTAGTCTCAAGAGTAGTTCCATTAGGACATAGAGGCATGAAAATAATGACCATAACTAAAAGAACCAAATTAAAATCATATTAATTGAGGAATAGCACCAACAATCAATAATAATTGAGATAAAGCTTCATATTTTCATTATTTTTGAAAGCCGAGTGGAATGTGTAAATTAGCAACATAAGCAACATATTATAAAAGGAATGTCCCTGCTAAAAGAATAGGCTGAATTCTTCTACTCAAGAAAACTGTTTGCCCATAAAACTCAACTATGAGGATTTATAATGGGCAATCCCTCAGATACTATCCTATTTACCAATAAAAAATTATGGTAACATAGTGCCCCAAATATTATATATTTCAAGCTATTTACTAATGCTGACTAAGCTTTCTTCAAATTAGTTGGAATTAATAACCTTTGCTTATGAAGTCAAGAATATCTTTTATTTGAAAAAATAAGTTGAAATCTTATGAGTCGGGGAAATTAAAAAGTTTGTGCTTAGCTCAACACATAGCAGTTAATTTTTAAAATCATAAAGTTTAGCAGTAGAAAAGGTTGAGTCCTTTTGTTTTGAAAGACCCCACTCTGGGGAAGACTAATTTGCAGATGAACAACCCATACCCAGCAGTATTGCATAGCACGTGTCTAATGTGTGGTAGTAGGTTAGAAGCAGCACAAACTAATGAGGTTAACCCACATAATCTAATAACCCAGCCAGAACACAAAGCAGACATAGCATAGCATAGAAGCAGGGAGCATTCAATTTATTTCTAAATTATTCCTAGCTTTTGTATTCCAGAGCATCACCAAGTAGACGGTAGGTGTGCATTTCCCACTGTTTCCAAGTCTCTTTCATTTCCCCCAGTTAACTGACTATTGGGTCATAAGCAAGATACCTTTTTGTTTTTGGCTGTGTCTGGTCTTAGTTGCGGCATGTGAGTTCTCTGTTGTGGCATGTGGGCTTTTCTCTAGTTGCAGCATGCGCTTTTTTTTCTCTCTCTCTCTCTAGTTGTGGCACACAGGCTTCTCTCTAGTTGTGGCATGCGGGTTTTCTCTCTAGTTGTGGCACTCAGGACCCAGAGTACGTTGGTTCTGTAGTTGTGGCATGAGGGCTCCAGAGTGCGTGGGCTCTATAGTTTACGAAACCCAAGTTCTCTAGTTGAGGCGTGGGCTCAGTAGTTGTGGTGCGTGGGCTTAGTTGCCCTGCAGCAGGTGGGATCTTAGTTCCCTGACCAGGGATCGAACTCGCATCCGCCTCACTGGTAGGTGGATTCTTTACCACAGGACAACCGGGGAAGTCCCAAGATGCCTTTTAATTCAATACCAGCACAGGACATTATTAAGAGCCACTTCCAGTTGGCTGGGAAGCTCCTTTTCACCCTCCCCCTTATCTAACCTCCAGTGGAAGTGAACTGGGGAGACAGCAGCTTACAGATACCCAAGGACCACACAGCCTGCCTCTCTTCCTGCCTTGGGAATCCATGACATCCCCAAGCTCCCAGAGGGGCTCAGCGTTCTTGTTGTTTTCACTTTATACTTTTAAATGGTCGATTCCAAGGTAAAACCTTTCCAGAAATACCTAGCGTGAAGAGGGCTGATGGGAAAACCAGTTGAACTTGATTAATTATGACCAAAAAAAAAAAAAAAAAAACAAGAACATTTTAATGACATATTGCTTAAGACCTTTCTGAAACTACATTTTACTTTTTTTTAAATTATTTTATTTTATTTATTTTTAAATTTATTTTTGGCTGCATTGGGTCTTTGTTGCTACGCATGGGCTTTCTCTAGTTGCGGCGAGCAGGGGCTACTCTTCGTTGCAGTACGTGGCCTTCTCGTTGCAGTGGCTTCTTGTTGCAGAGCACAGGCTCTAGGCACGCAGGCTTCAGTAGCTGTGGCACACAGGCTCAGTAGTTGTGGCTCGCGGCCTCTAGAGCGCAGGCTCAGTAGTTGTAGCGCATGGGCTTAGTTGCTCCGCGGCATGTGGGATCTTCCCAGACCAGGGCTCAAACCCGTGTCCCCTGCATTGGCAGGCGGATTCTTAACCATTGCGCCACCAGGGAAGTCCTACATTTTACTTTTTGTGATATTCAAGGTGGTGTTGGAAAAATCTACTTTTTCCCCAAAGTAGAAATAGATATGTTGTTTCATGTTATATATATATGCTCACTGCAAAAGCCTTCAGACAATACAGAAATCTATAGAGAAATAGTGTCATTCTACATCTCAAAGATAACAACTGTTACTGTTTTGGTATAAAGCTTTCTAGATTCTTCTACAGCTTTACGAACATTCAGATAATTATAGGGTATTTAAAAATAGGATCAAAGACTATACACACTATTTAGTAATGTGACTTTTAAGGTAATTTCTCTGTGAAAATATATACATTTTCATCATAATTTTTAATTGCTTCTTTGTATTCCATGGTATAAACCTACCATTTGTGGTTATTTCTAATTTCTTGTTCTAAGAACAAGAAGGATGTTCTTGTTCATTTGTATGTGTATACTTACCTACTTGTTTCTTTGCTATGAATACTTAAAATGGAATTGTGTAAAAGAGTATGCACTTTTGTACATTTTGATAGCAATTTAAAAATTACTCTCAAAAATTTTTATCAGTTGTGGATGAGTGTCCATGCCTCCTTGGAAATCATACAGGTTTAGGAAGAAGTGCTACTTAGAGGGGACATCCATCTAGTCTATGAGTTTAGGGGCATGGGAGGCTTCACGTGGTGATGGGGTGTGTTCCTGGTTGTTCAGGAAGGTCGCCATGACACAACCAGTGCATTCATTTGTTTGCCAGATGGGGTAACCCCACCTTCCTTTTACTATCCTATCTTTTTTTTTTTTTTTTTTTTTTGCGGTACGCGGGCCTCTCACTGTTGTGGCCTCTCCCGTTGCGGAGCACAGGCTCCGGACACACAGGCTCAGCGGCCATGGCTCACGGGCCCAGCCGCTCCGCGGCATGTGGGATCTTCCCGGACCGAGGCATGAACCCGTGTCCCCTGCATCGGCAGGCGGACTCTCAACCACTGCGCCACCAGGGAAGCCCTACTATCCTATCTTAAACCCTTCTCCTGTGTTCTTCTCCCTTAGATTGAGGAAGACACGTGGCAGAAATACTACTTGGAAGGAGTCTCAAATGAAATGTACACAGAATATCTCTCCAGTGCCTTCGTGGGTCTGTCCTTCCCTACTGTTTGTGAGTAAGTGACCACTAACCATATGCTCTTTGGCTTTCAGAAACATTGAACGTGTCTCTTGAAGGAAATGCACCCCACCTATGGCCGGCACAGTGGGGACACTCGACAATTACCAAGTGTCCTGTGCTCAGCCTTTTGTGATGAAGGGGAGGGTGGGTCATTATATGGCCCCTGCCTTGGGGATTTCTGCTGGCTCTCCTTTCCCTCCAGTCCTAAGAACCTCAGGCTTGGATTCATCATTTGACCTAAATTATGAACTGCAGTTTTCCTGCATATCTTGAATTATGCCCCTATGATGTAGACACATGTATGAAGGGTAGCATGAACCCATGCCTCTGATTTTACCAGGGCAAAACCAAATCTTGCTAGCACCTTGATGAAAGAAATTTTTTTAAAATAAATTTTATATTTATTTATTTATTTATTGGCCGTGTTGGGTCTTCGTTGCTGTGTGCGGGCTTCCTCTAGTTGTGGTGAGCGGGGGCTACTCTTTGTTGCGGTGCGCGGGCTTCTCATTGTCGTGGCTTCTCTTGCTGCGGAGCACGGGCTCTAGGCGCGTAGGCTTCAGTAGTTGTGGCACGTGGGCTCAGTAGTTGTGGCTTGCGGGCTCTAGAGCTCAGGCTCAGTAGTTGTGGCGCATGGGCTTAGTTGCTCTGCGGCATGTGGGATCTTCCCGGGCCAGGGCTTGAACCTGTGTCCCTTGCATTGGCAGGCAGATTCTTAACCATTGCGCCACCAGGGAAGCCCTGATGAAAGAAATTTTGATCTCTTTCAATTAAGTCAGATCATAAAGACATCAGAGAGCCACTGTTCAAAGTGCTTTCACTATTTCCTGAGGCAATGTGGAACCAAATGTACACAGAGAGGTCTTGAAATAGTCCTGAGTGGTTTAGCCCTGAGATGGACAACTGATATGTTATAACAATAAAAAGACTTAGCATCTCCTTATACTGGCTCAGCAAGATGGATTTGAGCAAGGGGTAGCCCCAGCCTGCATGACCCCTCGAGGTAGAACAGATGATCATTTAAGTGGTACGATGTCAGGAGCTCCAGGTGTCCCAGACCCCAAGAAACTTCCACCAGGACGATGCCTCAGATTCCCCACCTAGAAGCTCAGATGTTGGATGTAAGTCAAACAGGGGCTTTGTCCCTATGAGAACACAGACTCCCTGGGAATGCTGAAACATGAAGCCCTGTACTTTGACACTGTAGCAAAGAATTTGGTAAACTCAGTCTCACTGATAAAAACTGGGAAGAAACAGGGGAATCTGGGAACCCACTGGGCTGAGGAAGAAGAGCTCTTCCCTTGTGCTGTCTGCCTGCCTGCAAACCAAACCCACCTTCTGGAAAGGGTGGCCTGAAGAGGACAGTCCTGGGGGGCTCTTGGGTTCCTCTGTCTCATAGTTTGCTGTTCTGTGCACAGCAGAGAGGGGCCAGGGCACCTGATAGCTTGGTGTTTACCTGTCAGTGACTTCTGTCAGTGGGCACAGCAGGTGCACCCTGCCTGTCCCTGGGCCCAGACCCTAAGCAATCCAAAGTGGTTTGACTGTTTACTGAAATTTCTCACCCTGTCTCAAAGCGAAAGTTTAAACGCTAAATGGACTGGAAAAGGGCATAGGTAATTGATTCCGAAGGAGTTATTTTCCAAAAATGGATGCCCTGTTGTAACTCCCATGTGTTCCTTTCTTTGAGAGCTGTTTCTCATTCTGCCATAGAAAGGAGTTAACCATTCCCAGGCACTGGGTCCTGGACCACTGAGGCTGTCCCAGGGGATTTTCTCTATCTTGGAGAGTGGCCTGCCTAGGATAAGAAGTCCAGGAGGATTCAGGACTTATATTAGAAGCTGGTCCTATGAAAAGGCAATTGAGGCCTCTTAGGTCTGATGTAGATGTGGTCTGAGCCCACAGCAGAACTGCCAACACCTGGAGGAGTCCTGTGGCACCTCAGGCATTAGCAGTGGAGTATATGAAGTCCCCTTCCTTGTCTTTGAGTCTCCTGGGCTTGATTGGTGTCAACCTGAGTGCTGCCTTGCAAATCCCTTAGTCCATGTCCCTCCCCCCACCCCCTTCCTGCTTTCCTGCTGCTTCTCTTATTTTGCTTCTGGAAACTGAGTGAGTTTATTTTTTTTTTTTTTTTTTTTTTTTTTTTTTTTTTTCCTTTTTGCGGTATGCGGGCCTCTCACTGCTGTGGCCTCTCCCGCTGCGGAGCACAGGCTCCGGACGCGCAGGCCCAGCGGCCATGGCTCACGGGCCCAGCCGCTCCGCGGCATATGGGATCCCCCCAGACCGGGGCACGAACCCGTATCCCCTGCATCGGCAGGCGGACTCTCAACCACTGCGCCACCAGGGAGGCCCTGAGTGAGTTTATTTTAAGAGTGTTAACCTGGAAGGTTAGAACTGCTCCCTCTAGAAGCTCCAGCTGGGATACCTGTGGGGTCAGTTTGACTCACGTATTTGTCCTACACAGTGTTTCATTTCTTAAAAGTTAGTCACCCATGTTTCAAAAAGGTGGTTCTTCACATAAAAACTAGATTCCTGGCCTCTTTTGAAAGTCTGATGAACCAACAGGGGACTTGCATTTCTACTGAATGCTAAGGGACTCCAGTTTGCTGTAAGGAGGGGTTTAGTGAAGGACCTCCCCTCCCTGATGTCTTAAACTGGCCAAATTTGCATTTACATCAGGGCCTGGCCCCCTCGATGTGTGAGTTTGCCAACTCTGACCCGTTGGGTGTGTGAAACTTCTCTGCCCTTTGGAGCCGGCTCAAGAGCTGAACACTAGTCTGTAAATATTTCCCTTGACTGATTTGCATGTTGACAACATGTTCCGAGAATGAGAAGATCCCTCAGACATACCTTGTTGTCAGAGAGTTTGGTGTTTGTTTGGTACAGCTTCTGGAATACAGAAACAAAAAACGAAAAACAAAATATCATCATGAAAAACTTCTGATGTGAGTGAGAATGTGTTCAACTGACTGCTATTATTCGTTTAACACAATGATACAGCAGAGGTAGAAATAATCAATAAAGAAAGGACACTTAATGAGATTTAGGAACATCCCAAAACATTGAAGCTCTCCTCAAGCATTTGATTATCTGGAGGCTTAATTATCTGTGTTTTCTACTTTAAATTAAAGAAAAGCCATAACTCAGAGTTACCAGCAGTTTAATGATAACACTCTTCAATTCAGGTTAATTAAAGCACAGCCATAATTAGAGTGTAGGGTTGTATATCACCAGGCTGGCGCATAAGTATTTTCATTACAGTAAGAATTGGCTATTCAATTTCAAGATGACATGAAGGATGCCAAAATAGATTTTCAGCTGGCTCACTTAGAAGAAAAAGAGTTGGAGAATATTCTGGGTATAATAAAGCACTGATAAAATATACAGATTTTCAGAGCCGTCTCTGTAATTATGCACGGCATTAAAACAATATGCAGCCAATAACGTCTTGAAGCATGAAAAGAAATAAATTTGCTCTTCCCTTGGGCTGGCAGAGTGCCCCCTTGCAGGGTAGGATCACCACACCGAAAAGATTGGAGTTTTTTCAGAAGCTGGGAGAGTCATTCAGTGAAAAGCTAAGGGGGCAGGATTAACGGGTGCAATCTGAGGTCGTTTCCCAAGAGAACAGATGTGGGAGGAGGAGAGAGAGAAGGGGCAGGAGGCCCCCAAGTTGAGCTTTTTAAGAATTTTGAGCAGAGAGACGCCTTCTCCGGCTCAGGTGAGACTTGCACCAGCTTCTCTGCACCAGCCTTTGGCCTTCACGTGTGTATCACCAGAAGACGCAGCTTTGTTCCAAAGGCAATAACTAATTTAGACAAAACGCAGTATCATTTCTAAATATTTCACTTACATTTTCTCACTGAATCCTCACAACAATCCTGTGACGTTTATGTGAATGTTACCATCCCTGGTTTATAAAGGAGGACACTGAGACTCAGAGGACATGGGTGTCCCCTTCCAAAGCCACCTAGCAGAAAAGTTACAGTACCGGATTTCGATGCTGGGGCCTCATGCAGTTGGGAACAGCTTGGAGGATGTGGTAGATGAAGGCTGGCTAATTAAGAATCTCCTGGGGAGCTTATTAAACAGAGAGGATTCTAGGTTCCATCTCCAGATTTTAATATCTGGGGTAGATCCCCCAAATCTGCATTTTTTTTGTAGGTAAGTGGGGGTGATTCTAATTCAGTCTGATGACTGGGGACCCCCAGCAACCCCATTCTCCACACCACAGGCTGGAATAACTTCTTATTCCAACTTTGGGCTCAGTCACTGGAATGTTTCTGATTTTTGCCAAATCATAGAATTGTAGGTGGGCCACATCTTACGAGCTAATGTTAGGATTTGGGCCTTTGTGGGCACTTCCTCTCCATTGCTCCTTCTTCACAAAGGGTATTCTGCAATCTCCATGGATATAGGAATGAGTGTGCCCCCTACCATGCCAGGCAAACTGCTGACTGCTCTCCCCACCCCCCACGCCTAATCCAAATCAGAATAGGAAAAAGACTTGGGGTACTGAGCCCTTTAATGCTCTCAGTCAGGTTTCCACTGGGGATCATAAAAGCAATTTCAGGGTGGGGAGAACAGTTAAGCACCAAATGCAGAGAAGGACCATCTAGGGTGCAACAAGCCAGATGCCTCTTGGCCTTGATGGACGCCATAGTGGGTATGTCATGGACCTTCCTCAGGATGCTCTTAGGGTGTTCCTTTTAAGTGCCAGCAACTCCTGAGCATCTCCCTTTGGTTTTGCATAGCTGGCTTGCCCCTGGTCTGTGTGGCTGTAAGATCAAGGCAAAGGAGCTATGGGATCTGAAAGAGAGGGTGCCACCCATTGTTCTCTGGACACCAGGAAACCACCCGCTTCCTTTTCCCTCCCACTCCCCATCTTCCTCAGTAGCTGACTGTGGAAGGTGCAGATGGCCAGTGCCAGCCAAGCCTGCAGGAAGCCGGGGCTGGGGTATGAGGCTGTGTTTTCCACGAAGGGGTCCTGTTTTTGAGTGGTTCAAATAGTAGGATGCTGTGTGATGTCAGGTAGTGTGAGCTTTGGAGTCGCAAAGGTCTGGGGTCAAACCTACTTGCTGGATATGTGATTTGGGACAAGATAGTTGATTTCTGCCTACCTCCTTCTTTTTTTTGGTGGTACGTGGGCCTCTCACCGTTGTGGCCTCTCCCGTTGCGGAGCACAGGCTCCGGACGCGCAGGCTCAGCGGCCATGGCTCACAGGCCCAGCCGCTCCGCGGCATGTGGGATCTTCCCGGACCGGGGCACGAACCCGCGTCCCCTGCATCGGCAGGCAGACTCTCAACCACTGCGCCACCAGGGAAGCCCCTCCTTCTTTTGATAGTTACCAGCTGCCTGACCTTGGGCTTAGTGCTCACCCCAGTTTCCTCATCTCTAAAATCGGAATGATAGAACTTGTCTCTCAGTATCAGCTAATGTCCTTTTCCCTTCTCCTGCCTGTCCTCTTCCCACCACCCTTCTATTCTGCCCACTGAATATAATATAGACACCAAGAAAGAAAGAAATATATCATGATGTTTCCACGTTTTATTTACTCTTACCTTTTAGAAAATTCTGCCATTGGTCACCAGCCAGTTAATCAGCTAGCTATGTCATGAGCTTGGGGTATTTGTGCCAGTGTGCCAGGCATGGTGCAATTAGATGTGATCACATATATGCTCATTAAAAGATTAACAGCAATACTTTCAAATGCCAAGGAAAAGATTCTGTTTCCCTGCAGCTGCTGCCTTCTGAGAGTTTGCAGTCTGGTGAAAGAAAATAATACCCATCCTCAGGGAGAGATGAGCGCCCATAGATGAGTGTTTGATGGATGCACACAGCCGGGGGACAGATGCTGAGAGCTCCCTGCAGGCTGGGGTGGCCAGGAGGGGCTTCCTGGAAGAGGTGGTACTTGAGCTGTACCTTGTATGGAGGTTGGGTTCAGAGAAGGAATAAAGAGGGAAGAGGGAATTGTAAGTGATAGGAAACCAGGAGGCTGGGAGCCGCAGAGAACTCTCTCAACACCCAGGTCTCTGAGATTTTCCAGCGAGAACAAGTTGATTTCCCCTTTAGATGGGAGAAGGAGAAAAATCAGAGTTCTTTTGACATGTGATGTTTTCAGGGGGAAACGGCGATACTGTTTTTATTATGAGAATTAGCAAATGAGAGGTTGTACCCGCCCGCCTCCGGGTAGGGGAGTGAGGGCAGAGCAGGGAGGTGGGGAAGGAAGAGTGCAGGAAGCCACAGGGTCACAGGTTTGGCTGCTGCAAGAATGCCATGTGCCAGGTCCTGAATCTCATGGTGAGCAGGTCAGTCAATCAGTCAGTCATCACTTGCAAAATATAAACGCTTAATTGTATCAGGTTTTATAGCTCAGAGGGGATTAGGACAAAAGATGTATTTGAAATACTGCATGTCTCTGTGTCCCCCTGCAGCTGTTACAATTCAGATTTGATGTGGAGTATTTAATGCCTAGGTAGCTTGAGGAACTCTGACCAGATCTTCCCTACGCTAAAGGGCAGGAGTTCTGCCCTCCAGCCCAAATGCAACCCTGGATGCTTCTGTGCTGGTTGAGACAGTGCGGGGTCTGCAGGGCATGGTTCTCCTTCCCCTCATCCACCCGCATTCAGGGCCCTAACGTTGAGAAAATCACGCTCTCGTCCTGTGTTGTTTGCCATGGACAGATCTTTCCAGGGAAGCCATGTGAGGAAACTTAAATTTACAACTGCCTAGAGAAAGCTGGGTCTCCTGCCCAGTGAAAGCTACAGCTAGTTTAACTTGAGTTCTGTGAAATCAGTAGTTCTTAGAGAAAGGCACCCGAATTTGAACATGGAGCAGAAAGAAGTCAGCAGATTCTATTGTTATATGGTAGATTTATTTAGCCAGGCTGCAGAAATGAACATTGTATGAGAATTTATGGAGAGGCTTGAGTCTCATCTTTAAAACATATTTTTCCTCAAAGAACTGGCCCTATTCATCCAATTATTTGGGGGTGTTATAATTGGGACTGAGCATATATGAACACAGATAGGAATACAGTGTTTATGATTACTTCTGTTACAGGGATTCAGAAGGTGACCGATAATCCTTCCACATGTGAATAAACCAGTGGCCATAAAATCTATTAAAACCCTTAATCGAAGGCTACAGAGGCAGTGGCAATTCTAGAATTCTCTACAGGAAGGGTCAGGGAGGCAGTCCAGTAGGCAATACTGGGGCTTGACTTGATGCTGGGTACACATAACAAACACACAGTTTACATTTTATATTTCTGATGAATAATAATAGCAAAGCTTTCTAAAAAATGCATTTACTGACATTGTAGGCAAATGTGAATTGTCCATATGAAAGAATGTAATTATATTTAAATTCAAGTGTCTTAGGTGTGCTAGTGGAGATATTATGAGAGTGGAGATATCACGAGTGTTCGAAGGTGAGGGTGTTCTGAAGCCTTCCCACTCCACCTCTATGAAAGCTGCTGGGAAATCTGAACAACATTTTCATGGGCATTTTAAATCACTTCCATTTTCCTGGTGCTGAGTCTTACAAATCCCGCTGGTTCAAATTTTCTTTAACTAGATGTTTCCATTTTGAGAGCCTATCATTTTAAATCAAAGCTCCTAAATGTGAATCTTTTTTTCGTTTTAGCCCCTAGATCCTAAAGGTCTGGTTCCCCAATGTGCAGTACTTACATCCTCATCTACTCTGGTTACATGTATCAGCCTGACATTCCCAGGGTCCCTCTGGACAACTGAAGAGGGGCTGGCGCTCTGGGGTGGAGCTAGGTTTGGGGGGCACAGTGAAAGCTACCTCTTCTATCCTTGCCCCTTCACTCCTAGATGAGTCACCCCCAAACCACACCTTTGCACACCCTTCCTGAACACATTAGAAGGTGCAAACTCTACGACAGGTTTCTATGCTTAATTCACACCAGCAAGCAATCTTTCTAGTCAAGGGGGCTGATTTAGTAGCAAGAACAATTGATTTCCCTCTGGGTAGGTAGAAACAGTTGGACTCTAATTCTTAAGAGCCTTTGTTCAGGAACATTTGGGTTGAAACTACTGTAGTTAACAGATGATGCTGGCAGTAAAGAAAAAGAGAAAAAGAAGGCTTTGTATAATGTTGTCAAATTTGGTAGACCTCTACTTAATAATTATCAAGAGAGCAATCTAACTTTTTTTTTTCCCTTGAAAAAAGAAGTCATTTCTATTCCCCTGTAATTATTTTTGCAACAAGTGGCAACTTCCGGCATTGGACATACTGGGACATTTTATTTTAGAAACCAGGAATTTAAATCTTGCTAACTTATGG
Organism: Mesoplodon mirus; assembly: GCF_964341445.2. Lineage (NCBI taxonomy): Eukaryota > Metazoa > Chordata > Mammalia > Artiodactyla > Ziphiidae > Mesoplodon > Mesoplodon mirus. Next base: position 64,359,236 of record NC_138977.1, on the reverse strand, counting down.
CTGATTTCATCCTGTTGATCACATTGTGGAAGCTACCTTGTTTCTCTCTTATACTCTACCTCACGCTAAGCCTCCTTTCTCTTTCCCACCCCAGGTCTGTGTATGTTTAAGCCATAAGAATGACTTTAAGGATTGGATGAGCAAATCCCATTTTGCTTTACCAGAAAAATGGTGTAAATGATGCAAGTAAATATTTAATTTCAGGACATCAATTCTAAGTAGTCCAAAGGTACATCCTTTGTAACAGGATCTGCAGAGGGTTCCAAGGAGAAATCGCTGTCTTATCTTAGAATTGTACTTACCTCACGTCATAGCGGATTGAATGCAAACATTAGATTCCCAGAGCATATCACTGCTGTTATTCCCGTCTACGACCTTCTTTTCCTATCTGTCTGCTTCTATCCACCAAGTTAAAAAGCATCTCGTTTCACTATGCTAGCTCACTTCCAAGCTTTCTCTGCCTAAACTAGACTTTCCTCGTTTACCACTTTATCTGTTGTGGATAATTCTAGTAACTCATGAGAGTCTGCTCCCCATTCTTTCATACATTTACTTAATCAGCATTTACTGAAAGCTTACTCTTTGCATTTTGCAAACTACCAGCGAGACAAGCATACATCTTGCCCTGAAGAAGCTCAGTGTAGAGGGCAGAGAGGCAAGTAAACAAGTAATTACCAGACCCCACCGTGCCCGCTCCCTGTTTACTCAACTTGATCTGCCCTTCCCCCCAGAACCACAACAGAGGCTGTACCTGAGCTGCAGCCTTAAGCCCAGCACCCTGACCTTCGCCAATTCTCTGTGGCAGGAACTCACGAAAACCTGTGATTTTAAACAGGGAGAGACATAGTTCTGTTTCCGGTGTAAATTGTAAATTACTCAAGATTTGTACTTCGCAGACATCCAGAGGATACTCAACTAGAGTAGGGAGTAATAGCTTAGATGCCCATAGGGGGCAGGCAGTTAGCAACAAAGAATTAGAATGAGGAGGTCCGAGACAGTAGGGGGTGGTCGAGACTGTGGCACATTGGAGAGTACATGTCCCATCCAGAAGGGTAAGTGCTTTGAAAGTCCAGTCCCTTTTAGCCATATGGAATGTGGCTCCAGTATGGCCATATCTGATTTATCAAGGAAAGCTGAAAAGCTCACTTTTATATGAAATCACCTGTTGGTACCTAATTCTAGATTTTTTTTTTTCTTAAATGCTGTACTGACCAAACAGAACATGTCTGCATGTTGGGTTTCTGGCAACCACTTCATTTCCTTTGCTTTTATAAGAAGCATCTGTGTAGCATACTGCCTAGAGACTTGATTTCCACTTTTGACATTTCTACATGAAAATTGTTTAACCTTGAACAAGTTGTTTGATTTCCACTTTTGGCTTTTCTCCATAAAGGCCAATTTAACCTTGAACAAGTCTCTTTTCCTTCTTCGGACCTCAGTTTGTTATCTGTACGAGAAGGGCAGGACCAGCCAATCTTGAAGTGCCTGAGTCTGAAAATCTATGGTTGTGGCACTGTTTGCATGTACAGGCATACCTCTTTTCATTACACTTGGCTTTACTGCACTTTGCAGATACTACTTTTTTTTTTTTTTTTTTACAAATTGAAGGTTTGTGGCAACCCTGTTCAAGCAAGACTATCAGTGCCATTTTTCTAACAGTATTTGCTCACTTCATGTCTCTGTGTCACATTTTGGTAATTCTCACAATATTTCAAACTTTTTCATTATTACTATATTTGTTCTGGTGATCTGTGATCAGTGATCTTTGATGTTACTATTGTAATTGTTTTGGGTTTTTTTTAGCAATAGAGTATTTTTTAATTAAGGTGTGTTCATAGATTTTTTAGTCATAATGCTATTGCACACTAATAGACTATAGTGTAAACATAACTTTTATATACACTGGGAAACCAAAAACTTCACCTTACTTGCTTTATTGTGATAATTGCCTTATTGTGGTGGCCTGGACTGAACCCACAATATCTCCAAGGTCTGCCTGTGATCACTTTGTTTACATCACTCTGTCCCTCTCTTCTTAGTCCCTTTGGCCAGTGGACAAAGGCTTGTTTTAGGTCAGAGAATTCTTAAAAAGAGGCTTCTATAAGGCCATGTAGAAAAACTTTAGATATTGATTTGAAAGTTACAAAAGAGGACTCAGATCGGCTGGTCCGCCCTGTGCTAGGTAAGGAATATGCCCAAGGCCATGTAGATTTTATTGACTTTTCTGAGTTAGGAAGCGCCTTTCTTTTTATATCTAAGTGGTAGATGATATCGTAGTAGCTAGGAAGACATAATCCACCATTACTATGAACTGTTTCTTCCCTTCTCACCAATAGGGTCAGGTCATTAAAGCAATTAAGATCCTTGATCCCATGAACCACCAGAATCCCAAATCAGAGTGGCCATTGCTCATAGGATTTCAGCAAATCAGCATCTTCATGATCAGTGCGAAGTTAAGATCAGCCTTCTCCTTGAGTTTGGCACTTAGTTGTTATTTACATTAGAAAGTGGTTACTTAATCTGGTAATTTGTTTCAACAAATATTGCATAAGCCACCTGATATTTTAAACAATTTAAGCTCCAGAGGTAACAGCCCTGTAAAGGGTATGTGTTAGCGGTGCTCTATGGAACATAAATTAAGGAGAGCGTTTTTCCAGCTGTAGTTGGGTATGTGGGTTGGTGTTTCAGCAAACTGCATAATCAGCACAAAACCCAGGTCATTAGAGTCTGCTGGCAGGAATGAGAAAATCTGCAAATCACTGGGAGAGCCCAAATACGCCTGGATGGAAGTGGTCCTTTGAAATCTGACTGTCTGTTTACAGCAATACAGGGGATCATGACCTCCCAGGCAGGAATGAGCGACTGGTCTTATTCCCACTGCAGAGCCTGAGACCTTCACCAGCACCTTACCTGCAAGCAACACATACACGGGTCCAGCGCATCTGATTGTGTCACTTTTCTATTTAGAACCAACCCAGAGACTCCCATTCCACTTAGAATAAGCTGCAGATCCCTTGCTGTAGCCGGCAAAGTCTTCATGATCTTGTTCCCACGTAGTTCCCTGACCTAATCACTGTCACTCTCGACTTTGCACACTCAGCTGCAGCCTCTCTGGCCTTAATGCTGGTCCTCAAACACCCCGACTTCCTTCCTACCTAAGGGCCCTTGCACTTGCTGTTTCCACTCCCTAGAAAGCTCTTTGCCCAGATCCTCTCATTGCCGGGCAGATGCGGTGAGACAGCTTGGATGGAGCCAGGAGTAACAGTGCCGTCGTCATGTGCCGGGATTATTACCATCACGGAGGCTAAGGATTATTACCATCATTCCCAGCGCACAGGGGTCTGCTCAGAACAACAATATGAGCCATTTGTACAAAAGACCGAAATGGAATCCAGATAACAGGTCCAGCTGCTCCAAGTACCTCCCTCCCCCTGCAGTTAACATTTTACTACCCAACCAAGTAACTAATGAATCTGGCCCGGCATAAATCCCCAGGCACAAATCCCTGCTTCAGGTCTGTGTCTAGGCATCCAGACCTGAGTGCAATTTGCACTTTGAACATTCAGCACCTTATCACTTGTGAGAAATCAAGTTTAATGGGGAGGATGGGGAGGTGTGGCTCACATCCCCCTCCCTCTGGCACAGTGACTGTAGAATGGGGGTCCCTTGGGTAATGACCGCATCAGGAGATGGAAAGGTCGTAACAGTGTTTGTTCTGTGGCTCTGGTCGTTCTGAAGCACTGACTGCGAGGTTTCTCCGTCTCATTGCAGGCTGTGTTTTGTGAAGCTCAAGCTTCTAATGATAGCCATTGAGTACAAGTCCGCCAACCGAGAGAGCCGGTAAGTTTGCCGTGACACAGCGGCTGGCTGACGTTCATGATGGTAAGAGCGCAGCACGGGAACGTTCAGTCCACTTCTTTCTTACGCATTATTTATTTGGTTTGGAACCCTAATGCAACACCTCTCTGACTCGAAGGCACATTTCAAGGTGTGTTCAGGTAGACATTGCCGCTTCTATCCCAGACATGCCTGGCATCCCAAGCCCCACTGGGCACCCAAAGAGTATTTTTCCGAGGGAAAGGGATGAGGCATCCAGATCTCTAACCGATCATGCCAACTTACACTTTTCACCCTCTAAGTATAAAACCAGGGACAGACCCTGTCCTTAAACCCATTTTTACTGCTGTGATCAAAAAGCAGGTGGACTCTGGCCTCCTTCTAAGCAGGCATGGGGCAGAGTTGTGATGGGAGTTTCCAGCTCTCTTGATAGCCAAATTACAAGCAGCCTATTGTGTACCATATGTTTCTCTCCCGGTGCAACTGAAATCCATGTGGCATGAATATCAGCTTCATGTAGATTAGCCAGGAGAGCAGGGCTGGAGGCAGGAGCCCTCTTTATTTATTTATTTTGCGCTTAATTATGTGCAAATCAGATTGATGAGGGACTGGGTCTGGTCGAAATAGATAACACCCCAGTCAATATATGAGTTTGCGCTGAAAGAAGGAAGCGTTGCATTAACAAGGAATTTTGTTGCATTAACAAGGAATTTTGTTGACGTACTGTATGCGTTACAGATATAAGAGAGATGGTTTTTGCTCCCCAGTTCTTATCAATAGTTTTGGAAGAGAGCTCACTGAGAAATGCTCAGGCTTGTGTCCTCTGAAAGGACATCCATGCTTTTTTCCTAGCTATGCTAAAAAATCTTCCTTTAGGTGCCCAAGGGAAGGGTGCAGATACCCTCCAACATACGCCTTAATAACTGAGCAGAGTGCAGGGCAAGACTAGAAGGTTCCTGCTATCATCATTTAAGGAGTTTTCATTATCTGGGTGAATGACTCAGTAAAGCCCCAAATGTGCAGTCCGTGTCTCTATGATCAAAAAAAAACCCAAAACAAACACTGGATTGTAAGCCAGTCAATCCAATGTTCTCTGTTACCTTAACCACCAGATCAGATTGCTCACAAAGTCAATCTGATCACATGTTAAACTATTTTGAAAATCCAAATCAACCAAAAGGAAGACAAAATGGTAGATTTGGTGGCCACATGGTAGACCATGGTTGTAGCAGTTAACAACTATTTATGCAGATATACATTTTCCTCCTCTGTGGTGGCAAAGTAAAAAATATTATTTGCAAAAAACCCAAGAGTCCTTGGCTCTTTGCTGTTCAACAGATAAGGTGGATGTTTCTGGGATTGCAGCTTGCCCACATTGTTGCCAATACACACCTGTACCTGTGTAGGGGAAATGTGTATCCTGGGTTTCTGCAAATGATATTCTTCACATTGCCAAGTCAGTAAATCTTTGCGTAATTCAATGTTCTCTCTTTATCACTTCTGTGCATCTCTTAAAAAAAAAAGTCACGATGCAAGTGATCCTGAATAGCACCTCTCCACTATTCTGGAATAATTTCATGGCAGGAAACTGCACCCTGAACCTTGACCAGCCATCTTCCACCTGCCACCTTTTGGTCACAAGGAGGGAGAGAGAAAGGCTGTTAATGGTTCGGTGTGAATCCACTGTCACCATTCTAAGAAAAATAACTCAGAGCTTTCTCTGAAGACACAATCTTTTCTTTGATGGATGTTCCCATTAATTCACAAATCAGAGATGTTTTCAATGAAGCCAGATTTATACATACAGATAGTTTTTTAGAATTTCCTTTTTCAGAAAAGGGAGAAAAGAACTTGTTTGGCTTGGTTTTGGCTTTCTGTGTGCAGCTGCCAGCTTTAATCCTCAAACGTGGCTTGGTCTCAGTGTGGAAGCACATTGGTTCTTTTGGAAAAAGGTGTGCTGGAGGGAATGTGGATCATGCCTCCGAGAAAACACAGGACTTACACACAATATCCATGTTAAAAAGAACGGAGTTTCTGACCTTCCTGAGATAATAGTTTTGATTTTGTTTTTCATTTAAAAATGTCCCATTTCCCTTCCTCTCCCATTTCCTAAGTGATCGGGTGTGAAAATTCGGAGAACCCTGCTTCTCTTTTCCACGCCCACCCCGTGCCTCGGACCTGTGTGAACTGCCTCCTTTGTTGCTGTTATCCCACGATACTGTTTCCATGCTTTGTTGAAAAACCTTGTTTTCACACACATCCTTCAGATAATTTGAAACAAAGGTTTTATTCCTTCTATCCTTCTGGTGTCAGTCAATTTATTATCCAACTGTTTGATTTTCAATTCTTTTCTTGTCGTTTTGCAGAAGCCGAAAGCGGTATGCTCTCTTCGTTAACTTTCCTCCCAACTTCCACCCTCCGTCTTCACGTCTAACCACAGGACTAACCCTTTGCCAAGAATTCAGGAAGACAGAGATTATACATATATGTGTATATGTATATATAATCTCATTCCCTTGTCTAGTATATACATATATATGTATATATATATGTATTTTTATATACAAACCTCTCTCCAACCAGAGTCCATAAAAATTGAAAGTAGCATATTGCTTTTCTCATTTGATTTGTTGATTCTTTTGGATGACGCACTAACTTCTTTGCAGGAAACCTACACAAAAACAGAGGCCCAGTCCTGTTTTCAGTCATGGCACCACCGATGGGAACAAATGCTCTTAGAGTTGACAAAGGAGGACGCTCCTCTCCAGCCCTTGGTGTCTGTTTCTGTCCTGTCCTGATGTGTCTTGGTGCCATTTGTCTGCATACCACATCCACGTTCCCAGTGACCTCCTCTGCCCTGTGTCCGGTTTCCAGTTTGTAGAGCTGAATTTGTGTCCTTTTATCCACAAAACAGAGACCAAGCCCTTACACTTAACTCTTTTTCCGTATGCTAATTTTGATGATAACATTTGGCGTACTTTCTCTCTGGGCCAGTACTCAGTACAGACTTAGAACACTGCTACTAAATCTCCAGGTCATCACATTTGATTTACTGAATGAGTACTGTTTATTGAGATGAACTCATCATGGCTTTCTTTCTTCCCAGTGTGTTTGGGCATATTTCTTAATATGAAGTATCTTAACTTTCACCATGTGACCTCACCCTGTTTTGCTGCTGTTTTATGTTGCACGAAGCATGACCAAATCCTCATCGATAGATTTTTTTTCAACTTTTTGGGTTAATATTTCCAATGTTGTTTTCTCAAAGACAGTACTGTTGAAAACATACTATTGAGATGCCTACTCGTTCATCTTCTCTAGAGTTGTTTTGCTCTGTGATTGTAATCACTGTCATGTGTTTGTGTTTGTAATTGTGTGTGTGTGTGTGTATTTGTCTGTAACTCTTTCCGAAGTCAGATTCTTCTGTGATTTTATTGAGTAGAGGTGGCTTCCTGTCAGTTTGGTATTATTGATATGATCCAACTGCGAGAAGTTACTGCAACACTTTGCATCTTCAAAGGTCCACAGTGGTTGCACCTCTGCTGTTGGCTTTTGGTCTTTGAGTGCTTTTATCTTGTAGTGCAGGCATGTTGTGATGTAGGCATGACTTATCCTGAAGCGTATCAGAAAGTGACACAGCTTGCTCCCAGAACCAAATATCCAGCATGGTCCTTCCCAAATGAACTCTCTTCCCCATCCCATATGGCTACTCTTTTCCTTATGTGCAAAATAGATTTTAAAATGCCATTTCTAAACTTACGGAGATGGATTCAGGCTAAACAAGTCCTTGCCCCTGTCATTGGCAGACCACAGTGGCAGTCATTTGAGTGTGACCAACTGGGAGCAATCTTTATTATGCTGTCTCTGTGTCAGTGAATTGGGCTCAAATATATTGAAGCATAGACTACACACTGTGCTCTTACATATATTCTGTAAGAAAAGTGCGTGTGTCTAGTTGTCTGGGACTCCAGCAGAATATATTTTAAAGCATAGAAGTAATGAAAAGTGTCAGAAAGGCAATAAGATTTGAGATTTGGGGTTTCTGTAGGCTGTGCCCTAGCACAGCCCATAAACTGCAAGGCACCAATTGGGTCAAACAGAGTCCCACGCAATAGCAATCATCTATGACTTTGTGTGGTCAGAAAGGCCACTTCCCAGTGGCATGATTCATCTGGGCACAGCATGAGCTGAAGTTCTAGATGGTTCTTCTTGCTCTAGTTAATGAAGTCCCATTAGCTTGCTAGACACAGATATAATTACCATGTTATCAGGTACAAACTATCTTCTCATGTGAGTGATATTTTTGTAATTGCTCAGGGAATGGTACGCTACACCTATCAAAATTGGGGGTGGGGAGGAGAGAAATATGCACCTGTCATAGTTATCCATAATGGATAAAAGTTTCCTTTAAAAAAAATATCTGTTTCCATAGAATTACTGATCCTTGGTTGTCTCCAAAAGAAGCAAATTGAAGAAGGGATAGCTAGATGTTTCCCAGTTGTTATGCATAAGTGGTGGAGAAAGGGAATAAATCATTTTGCCCCATCAAGCCCCAAATCTCCAACCTGACCAATGTTCAGCAAGAGATACACCATGAAATGAGTTGCAGCTTGCGAGCTGGAGCTCCCTTCCCGGAGGGACCCGACAGGATGTTTCCCTGTTAGACTGAGCCCTGCTAGCAGTTTCATGTGAATGTATTTCATGTTTAGGAACTGGTATTTCAGTTTCTAAGTGAGTGGTGTTTTCAATATTGAAATCAATTGTTCCAACTCCCCAAGTGATATGCCATTTATATCTCTATATATTTACATATTTATACTTAATGCACCTGGGAGATTCTTAGCTCATTGGCCAACCCCCTAGAAGAGGTGTGGTCACTCCTTTGATAGGCCCGATTGGTAAGAATTGCAGCTTGCTCTTTGAAAGAACAGCTGTGACTACCTTTCTGTTTATTAGAGAGGGAAAGAAGACACTTTTGGAACTGAGACCACTGCTTATGGTTTTCATTCGTTCAACAGATAGTTGAAATGTGCCTGTTGCATTCAGGGCTCTAAACTGGCTACTATGAGAAACTTGTTTACAAAAGTAAATAAAATAGGATTATGTTTTTCACTCTTTTACTTAACTATGGGTTCCCTACAGAAAATACATCTTTGCTTCATAGAGTGGATAAGGGGCCAAAGAATAAGTCTAGGTACAAAACTAGTTTGAGAGCAAAGGAAAAAAAGAGAGAGAGACAGCAAGAATCCTTGGGGAAGGGACCACACCAGCCCTTTGCCTCTAGCTGTTCCTGAATGGTTTCAGTTGAAATTAACAAGGTCATAAAAGAAAGAGGATAATTTTTAGTTCCTTGAACTGAGAGAAAGTCCACCCCTGCCAAGAAGATGTCCCCATTGGAATTCTGCTAATTGATATATGGACTTTTTTCTTAGAGATTTTCTTGATTCTTCACATGACACATCTTGAAGTTTATCTCTGATAAGCTAGTGAATTAGACAAAATTGGAGCAAAAGCCTGATTTAAAGTGAGGCACAAGGAGGGAGACTTTTGGCCGCCGTTGGAGCCAAACAAACTTAACATTGGATGGTCTTTTGAGATCAAAGATCTTTGGCAAGATTTACATATTCCCATTAGAAGGTCAATAACATATTCTAAGGGTAGCAGGCATTTGGCAGGGAAAAAAGTTACTTCTGTCTAGGATCCTTATCTTTTTATATTTTGAAAGAGAGGAGGATTTACTCGATTTAAACTTTCTAGATTTGGAATGTGGATAGAAGACTCAATGTCTAAAATATCAAAAAGAGTAACATATTTCCTCAGAGAGACTTTGAAACTTAGTACCCTTACACAGGAAGTATTATATGCAAAGGTCCCCTGAAATCAGGGGCACCTGCTTCTTTACCAAACCCTTAAATCTGTGAGTGGAATCCAGCACAACCTCCTTATGTATCTAGATGTCTTTCCTTCATTGTTCTCGAGAGCTGACCTCAGTCTTTCAGTTCCTGCCCAGAAGGCTGCCTTAGCCTGATCGGTATACTACAAATGTGCAAACGATTCAGCCTCACATCATTACATAGAGATGATGTAAAGCCTCTCCCCCATGTCCAGGAGAGAACTAGAGGGCATCCTGAAATCCCACGGTCACTGATGTCCTTGGAGGTGCTTTCAGTACCTTAACAATCAGCCATAACGTTTAAAGAACAGAGAGATACTCCACTGTGTAACCAATAGGCAGTCCAAATGAGCCCATCTCCAGATGTGGCATGGAGATAAAATGTTTCAGATACTGCGGTCGATACAGAGGTCTTTCAATGCCACTGGGATGCCTCCTAGGTAGTTTATTAGCACCAAAGACAAAATGAGAGCTGTGATGCTGTGAGAGATTATCTACCACTTGTTTAGTTGTTGTAATTACCTGGCTACTAGTAACAGTGACCATGTATTAAGAACCTACTATGTGGCCCTCACTCTGCACATAGTATGTACTTTAATTCTCTTAGTGACACTTTAAGCTAGTGATTATTCACCCCATTTTACAGATGAGGAGAGTGAGGTTTATCAGCAGGTACATGCCCAAGGCCAGGACCTGAGCTTGGCTGCCCGACACAGGCACCTTCTCCCTTAACGGCAGCGAAACTGAGATTTGAACACAAATGTGCTCTACATCAGTGCCCAAAGTCTTTCCCCTCCACCACACTAACTTGACTAAAGCAAGGCTTGAAGGCTGTAATAAATTATCTCAACCTGCCGTCTCCAGAATGACAGTCCCGAATTCTCACTGTGTGCCAATTCTTATTCACTGTTGCTAAAGAACAAAGGAAATGAAAAGAAACTTTCCATTGATGGGAACCATGACACAATGGGCTTGATCACTGGAGTGCAATTAATGAAGCGTATGATGTAAAAAAGGGAAACAGGGTTCTGTGCAAGGCTTGTTTTGCGCATATATGTCACCAAGACATTGATGAGTGTCAAATTTCCTCTTTTGAATTGTATTGTTAAAATCATGATAGGATTTTTTTTCACTCAGAAGCTTTTTTTTACACGCTTATATGAATACACATCAAAATGTAGGCTTATCCAACTTTAAGGAATTAGTTCCTTTAAACTTCAGAAGAACCCAGAACTTTTCATGTATGTCACTGTATATTATTCTGGAGTGTATAGTTCTTCACGCTGTAACTTTTTATCTCATTACAGACAGGGTGTTTTGATAAGAAGTCCTGTGTTCCATTCCATGGGGCCAGCTAAAGTGATAATTTTGGCATTTGGGGGGCATTTTTTTGCAATAATAAATAATAAAAATAATCACTAATATGCATTGAGCTTTCTGTGCATCATCTCCCTTAATCCTCTGAAAAAAGACTGTGCTTATCTTCATCTCCATCTCATAGGTGAGGCAATTGAGTTCTAGGAAGATTTAGTACCTTGCCCAAAGTCAGACAGCTACTGAATGGCAGGGCTGGAATTTGGACATAATTTCTGATGGCAGAACCAGGGCACAGAAGAACTGCCATGCAGGCAAGGGGGCAGGAAAGTGCAAAATCCAGCATCCTGCCTTTCTACAACATTCCACTTACTTGGATTTGAAAAAGGGATCCATCTAAACTGTGAAGAAACTCTGACCCTTTTCCTCCCATGATCCTGAAAAGTCAGAGGGCTCTTAAACCAAGGTGAAGAGGTGTTGTAGGAGTGATTGGGAGGTGCCTGTACGGAGCTTCTGCCCATCGCAAGCTGTGCTGTTAGCATGGCCTGCTGCTTCCTGACTGGCGAGGAATCTCGCTGTTGTCTGTGGTTCTAGGGCAGAACACTCAAATCTTCATGGACTTTTGCTATTATTTAGTGTTAATCGCAACAACATCACAGGATTGGTTTCCCCCTGTCAGGTCTTGTTATGGGTAGTGATGGAACTTCTTGTGACCACAGACATTTTGCAGTAATGATCTGCTGTGAGTTCTCCAAACAGAACAAAGGTTCATCTGCGTCCTTCCTGTCTTGCTACAGACACATCATTTTGTTGGCCGCGGCACTTTTTGGTAATGATTTTACCAGCAGTAAAAGATTACACGTTAAATACCATTCTCTGTTTTGATTGTTTTAGACAGTTGAGGACTTCCTTTAGCCTGATTCCAAACATCTATTACCTTAAATACCAGCTTTTCAGATCAAAGAATACCTCTGCCGTATCTGGTGCTGCATTTACAATGCCTCAATTCCGTGTCCATTAAGCCCAAAGCCTCATCTCAGTCTCTGTGTAAGATAGCCCTGTATTCTGCTTTTGGTCTGAAGACAATTAAACTTGTTTGTTTCTTCCATTTATTAGATTAGGATACATTTATCTCTTCTGTCAGTCCAAACACGACTTGGTCAGCTAATCTATTTATACCACTTTGAAACAGGACAGGGTATATTTAGGTTCATACTTCCCCGCAGGGGAAGTTGTTTTAGGGATAATTTGCATTCATTTTCTAATTACAGTTGGCCCCAGTGAGGATATACTAGACACATACCTTAATCAAACACTCCCATACATCTTTGTAAACAGCAGACTAGAATCATTAAGTATTTCCAACTGCTGACATTTTTCTTTCTCATTGTTAGGGTAGGTCCAATTCTTTCTACCTAGGCTGCACATGGAATCCACTTCCATGGCCTTATCAATGTCATGCAGATGTTCTGTTTGCTTCTGCATTGGTTACAGGTGTCCCGTACCATTCCCTGCAGTAGTATGTGGTGTGCATAAATGTATGTTTCTGTATGCATATAGGGGTCCCATTAATGCTCTGTCATCTAATGGAAAATTAGTGTAGCCGTAGCTCTATTAGACCAATAACACTCATCATTGACTGTCAACAGCAATTTCCAAAAGGATATGTTATTAGGAACTTTGCTTCAAATCAGAAGCCCATGGCAATCCCATGTACAAACCTGGCCCTAAAACCTGGATTTGCTTTGATATCTGCAACTGGGAGTATGCCAACCTGGGAACTGGGCAGCAGACCTTTATGATGGCGTTATCCAATTAAATGTGTGGGACAGTGGATGTCAGGCTGTAGACAAAATCTTTGGGGAAAGCATTAGACTAGTGGGCCCCCTATAAAGTTAACAGCACGGTGTAGCCTTCAAGGTTTTCTTCAGAACACGACCTCATAACTATGTCTTCTTTGTTTGTTCACTGAGCAGTATATTAATTAATCCTGGAAACCACCTTAAGATCCAAGAAGGTACTTTAGGATTTTTCATCGCAAGCGATGCCAAAGAAGTTAAAAGGTAAGAGTTTATTTTCACTTGCCTTCCTTTTTGGCTCAGACCTATGTATCTACATCCACTGAGATATGCTTTCAGTGTGTACCGGACCCTAACCCCAAAGCTTCTTAACATGTCTGTGGGCATCAAATGGTGCTGAATCTTAGGAAAAAGAGACTGTGCTTTCAAATGCTTCCATGGATTCCTCTTCACACAATCAATTCCACACCTTTGAATTAGAATAATAACATTTTAGACCTAGGAGGCCCTAGATACCTGCCTGCTCTTTCATTTTCCATGGGAGGAAAGTGCATCCCAGGGAGCCTAAGTGATTGTTCAAGATCATCCTGATTCTTGATGACCCAGAACAACACAACATAGGATAACCGGCCCCTTCTCTAGTGCCCTTTACTTAATATTATCCAGGCAGATTTACTCGAGAATTAACCGTTTTCTACTTTAAGTGCCACATGGAATCTCAAAAGGTTTGGATTAATTTCAGATGAAATACTAAACCGGCTGTATTTTTATTGGTGGCCTTCTAGGTAAGTGGCTGAAGTTGTCAGGTTCACTTCTTAAGCCTCTGTAGGTACGGCCCAGGATTTCATTGGCCTCAGCGTTTCATGACACTCTTATTGGTATCCTCAAACTTGTTTAAGCAGCCCAGGAAATCATAGGGTTTTTTGCAGAACACCATGGAATTATTGTTATATTTGATTCTAGCCTGTGAACTAGGAAAAACTTACTAGTAGAAAATGTGACTCAGATGGTCAGACAGGTCACTCAGCTCAACAACAGTGTTGCATAAAATATTTTACATAAATGATGAATTGTCAAGATCTATCATTTTTATATAAGCCTATTGTCTTCATTCAGGGAGCTCCTCCTCAAAGCCAGGTCTGTGCTAGGTGATGTGTGTTCTTTAATGCTACTCCACAAAATAACCTGGTGAGGTAGGTCTTCTAAAGCTCTTCAGGCTTTGGTTTCCTCATCTGTGAAATTGAGACAAATGATTTGTTCAAGGCCATGCAGCACATAAGCAAGTGGCAGAGCCCAATTAGAACTGGTCTTTCCTTTTCTAAAAGCCACATTTTCGACCACACTTAATAATGCTAGCAAATTCTTATGCAGAGTTCAGTGTGCGCCTGCACTGTTCTAGGAACCAGGTACCAGGTGTTGATGAACTCATTTAATCCTCTTGACAAACTCAGACAGGTACCATTACTATTCCCATTTACATGCGAGGAAACTGAGGCACAGGTTGGTTAACTAACTAGCCCAAAGCCACACTGCTAGTGTAAAGTCAGGATTTAAAACCAGGAAGTCCCGTTCCAGAAGTTATGTTCTTAATTATTTATTTGCCAAGAGGTGAGCCTGCCACGCTGAGTACAGACGTATGAGATTTGATAACTGACACTTATTTTCTTCTTCTTCACCCACTCTTACAAACTAGCCATACTAGTTATAAAAGCTTTTAGGAAAAAATGGGGTGGAGAAGCAAAAAAAATATCCTTGAGATTGAGGAATCTAATGATTTAAATTTACTTCTGGAAATTGGGAAAGGATTGCCATTATTCAGGTGTGGAAGAGGAAAACCTCCTCATCTAGTTCCTGGATCCTCACCTTTTCCAGGAGTACCCCTGAAACTGGGCTCACCTGAGAGAGGAAAGTGAGGGTAAATGGGACTGAAGCCCCTCCAAGTCTTCTGGGAGAGAAGGTTGTGCCCCCGTCCAAACTGCGAGGCACAAAAGCTGGAAACAGCATCTCAGCACCATGCATGGGGGCTGGGAGCACAGCGGCACCATCGATCACATGTACCTCCCAGATAGCAAATATAATATGAAGCTCCCATTTGTGTAATTCTATTTCCTATTGCATCTCTCACTAATGAATGTCACGAATACCAGGCAGTCCAAAAAACAAATTTCCTCCTATATTAGGGAGTGCAATATGTCTCATTTCAGTGCTTTATGGTATTCACAAATACATGCTGACACAATCAGCCTCAACACCAGCCTGTAATTTTCCATGGTGTGTGATGTGTCAAGAGCAAATGCTGTCAGTTAGGGGATTTCGAATAGATGAAGACTGCAGAAAACCACAGAAAGGACATCGGAGGTTTGAAGGAAACTAAACAAGTTTTGTAAAAATGGAAAAGTAGATTATGATGATCTAGTATTGAGTTTGCACCCTCTGCTGCAAAAAGGCAGCGGAAGAAGTTAATGGATTGTAGCTCAGAGAAACTTTCAGATGCAGTGTTTTAGGAAAAGAGGAGTGAAAGCCTCCAAGTGTTTTCATACTCCTTCATTTATCAAATGTGTGTAGGTCACTCACTTCTGAGACCACTCTGTACTAGGTGCCAGGGAAGCAGTGGTGAACAGTGGGGAGAAGATGCTGCCCTCATGGGCTCACATTCTGGGGGTGAGAGAACTGCAGTTTTGTTTATTCGTGGTACAAAGAATTAATGCAACTGCCACTGATTTAGATTGGAGGTAAGTGACGGCTGCTCTGAGGGAGAAAGATTTGAGCAGAGATGGAGGTGATGGGAAAGAATCCATCATATAGGGATCAGAAGGGAAGAGGAGACACGGTGGGAACAATTTTGTCATGTTCAGGGAACCTAGGGGAAGAAAGTGGGCTAGATGAGGTTAGAGGGAAAGGCAGGAGCTCGTTTCCATAGGACTTTCTACAGAGGTTGTGTTAGTATAAAATGGAGTCATGGGTGGTTTTAAGCTGGGGGTGATGTAATCTGATTTGTGTTATTAAGAGATGTTTCCATCTGTGTGGTAGAGGATAGGATGTAGTAGGGTGGGAGAGGAGGCCAACAGACTCACGGACTAGTTCAGGTGGGACATGATAACTTGTGCTAGATTGGTGAGTGGAGGTGGAGAGAAGTAAGAGCAATTCAGGATATATTTTAGATAGTCTGTAGGACCCACTGATGAACTGGATGTAAGAAGTGAGGGGAAGAAGAGAAATCAAAAATGGAGCCTAGATTTGGAGCTTATGCAGTTGGGGGCATGGTGGCTCCATCTTACTGAGATGGGGAAAACGGGGGAAAGAGCAAGTTTGAGGTGGTAGGAAATCAAGAATTCTATTTGGACGAGGATAAGCAGGCAGGACATACTAAACATGCACATGGAGATGTCATAAAGCCAGCGGGACCTGAGATTCTGGCATTCTGGGAAAAGGTGAGGGCTGGAGATGTAAATTTGGGTGCTGTATCAGTGAGGGTCCTGGTGAGAAACAGATGACACACTTAAATGGGAAAAGGGAGGAGAGTTTTATGAAGGAACCATATAAAGCTGTGGGCAGAGAGTTAAGGGAAACTAACAAGGGGTGGCAAAGCACCCCAGAGCTAGCAACGGAGGGGAGCCACTCTCAGCCCTGGATCTGCAGACTCAAGGGGAAGGAGGGCTGTCAGAACCCGGAGAGAGGGATTGTAGTGTAGGAAAGGCTGCCTGGCAGGAGCCGTGTCCTTCAGTAGAGAAATGTCACTACTACCATTTCATGACCACCCTCCAGTCTCCTGCTGTCCCCTTCCATTGGCCAAACAACAGGAGAACCTGAGGACAAGGAGATCCTGAAGGCCAGCCTTGCAGGATGCAGATATGGTCTTGATGATGCATGGGGCCAGGTCACCAGCTGTTTGGAGAAGGGGTGGGAGAAGAGGGAGTGGTGAGGAGGGCAGAGAGGATTGACATGGGAGGAGAAGGTACGGGGGTGGGGGGAATCCCGAAGAGGGTGAAAAGGCCCCCGGAATCCACAGCCATGGATTTCAGGTGAGGTCAGTCGGCACAGAGTTGTGTCCTTTCCCCAGCAATGCTCAGCTGCTTGGGTGCAGGTGTGCAGTAGGGCGGGGCTTTGCCAGGTGAGCATGAGAGGCAGAGATGCGTGGGGAAGAGAATGGTGCCTGCAGAGAAGTGCCACTTGGCAAAAATCAGCTGGAGCTTAGGTACTCTGCTTCCTTCAGTTGGTGGGGGGTGGTGTCTCCAGGTCACCACTCATTAACTTTACCTGTCTGGCCCTTCGAATATTTCACTTTCAGAATCCAGCTTTAATTCATGAAGTAATCATACTTTGTCTTTTCAATAGTCTCTTCAGACTCATCATCCTCTCACCATCTCTTTAGTAGAGATGTGTTAAGACCTTGGGCTCTGGCACTAGACTGTGTGGATTTGAATCCTGGCTCTGCCACTCTTAGCTGTGTGACCTTGGGCAGGCCACTTAACCTCTCTGTGCTTCAGTTTCCTTATCTGTAAAACAGAGATAATAATATCTCCTTCAAAGGATTGTTCGAGGATCAAATATGTTAATGCTTATAAAATGCTTAGAACAGCTCCTGGCCTATAATCTGTGCTCTATAAATGCTGGCTGTTATTTTTGTTACAATTATTATTATGTGTAGCATCAAATGGGGGAGAAAATGGCCAAAGGAAGTGGAAACAAAATCACTTCCTCCTTTCCTGGCCTTCCCCTTTCAGGGCAGGTCATCACTGATTGGGTTCTTAGCCACATTGTCACTCAGACGAGTTGTCAGCGACCTTTCCTTTTTTGCAAGATGGATGAGAACTGGCATTTAAATAGTGGATGAGCTGATAGGGTGGAAAGAACTTTGGGCTTGGATTTAGAAGTCCTGGAGTCGGCCAAGGTCCAGACAGAATAGAATGGCTTTGGGCAGGTCACAACAACCTCCTCAATTTACAAATGAGGACATTGGGTCCCAGGGACTTTGACTGCAAGATCTGCAAGACCTCTCCCAGATCCCAGAGTCTTAATGTTGGTTTCCAACCAGTGCCAGCCATAAATGAAGTCCTGTGGAAAAACAAAAAGGGACCAAGAACAAAATGGTCAAGAATTATGTTTATTTCTTTATAGCCCGGGTCAAGGAAAGACTATGTTTATCCCTGGCATTCAGTTGCGTGTTGGGAATGGTGAAGGTGATGAACCAAGGATTTTGTTAATGCCCTTATCCAGAGGGCTGTTCCAATGAATTTTATCACAGCATCCCCCAGTTTTGAAAGGACACAGGCCCCCAGTGCGATTCTTCTAGGCCCTGTGCATTTTATTTTGTTTCATTTATTCCTGTGCATTTTATTTTTTTTTAATTAATTAATTAATGTATTTATTTATGGCTGCATTGGGTCTTTGTTGCTGGGCGCGGGCTTTCTCTAGTTGCAGAGAGTGGGGTCTACTCTTCATTGTGGTGCGTGGGCTTCTCATTGCGGTGGCTTCTCTTGTTGCAGAGCGTGGGCTCTAGAGCACAGGCTCAGTAGTTGTGGCACACGGGCTTAGTTGTTCCACGGCATGAGGGATCTTCCTGGACCAGGGATCGAACCCGTGTCCCCTGCATTGGCAGGCAGATTCTTAACCACTGTGCCACCAGGGAAGTCCCTACTCTTGTGCATTTTAAATAGTGCTCCGGGGCTTCCCTGGTGGCACAGTGGTTGAGAATCTGCCTGCCAATGCAGGGGACACGGGTTCGAGCCCTGGTCCGGGAAGGTCCCACATGCCGTGGAGCAACTAGGCCCGTGCACCACAACTACTGAGCCTGCGCGTCTGGAGCCTGTGCTCCGCAAAAAGAGAGGCTGAGACACTGAGAGGCCCGTGCACCGCGATGAAGAGTGGCCCCTGCTTGCCACAACTAGAAAAAACCCTCGCACAGAAACGAAGACTCAACACAGCCAAAAATAAATAAATAAATAAATAAATAATAAATAGTTCTCCAATGATCTTGTTTTGTCTCATCCAGAATATCTCCGACACAGCCAATGAACCTTGTAATCATATATTAACATTTGAGTCACAGGAGAGGATTTTCTTGTTGGCTGCTTCCTCTGGGTCTCCTTCTATCCAGCCCAATCCTATAGTACCCTCTGTCTACCCCATCCAAGGGGTCCCATGAGCTGCGTTCCTTAGTAAGAAGAAAACCTTCAGTGATGATGTGTACTCAGGCCTGGATGGTATGGGAGTGAGTCCAGCCAGTTTGGGAGTAAATATGGGCTATGATACCCCAAAGGGAATTTGACAGAGGGCCCCTTTGACTTTCCCTTTCCACCTTCCTCCTCAACCTCTCTCGCTCTGGCTGACAAGAGAAGGTGCTTTCCAAGTGAGTAGGCTAATATTTTTATCTGACTGAGGAATGTCACCCTTGTGCCCCTTTAATACCTATTTGACCAGACCGTGAGGATGTTGGAGATGTATTTAACTTCCTGCCGAGGGCCCAGAGCTGGTTGCCCATGTGTTCTGAGGAGCAGCATTTAGAGCTGTGCTCCAAAATGAAAGAGGAACGAGCAGATGTGGTGTGTCACGTCAGCAGTCTCTCTCCCAGCTCCTTTTCAAATAAAAGTTTATGAAGAGAAGCACTAACTCAAATCGCAGAATCCTATGTTTGAAATAAATGGTCTCGCAACAAACATTTCCGTCTGTAAACGTCTAAACCTTTCAGAAGATTAAAGGAAATTAGTGCTGGCGTGTTTCATTAATTTGGCACCATGGTGGAGGAAATGTGGTCCTCATTTCACTTGGGTGGATTATGAATCGTGTCAGTTTTTCCATTCTTTTCCTCCAGGGCATTTTTTTACTGCAAGGCCTGTCATGATGACATCACAGATCCCAAAAGAATAAAAAAATGCGGCTGCAAACGGCGTAAGTAGTGTTTCTTTCCCCCTTCCCTCCCTCTTTCCTTCCTTTTTTCCCCAAATTCATTTCCCTTCTCCTTTTCCTTTTAAAGAAACACTAAACATCAAGAGGATTCTTGAATATGTTTATGTTTCACCCTGCAGTTTAAAGAGACATGAAATTAATACCTGTCCTCACTTGATCAGAGCAGAGGATGGAAAATCACCACCATCAACACCTCGGCGTGAGCCTCATGCCTAATCCCCACTTCTTGACTCTGAAGGGATGCCTAGGTAGATGTGTCCAGTCAAACAGAGCAAATGCAGTGTATGAGAAGGAGGGCAGCCAAGGCCCTGGAGGAGGGAGTGGTTTTGCATAGTGATTTCCGGTGGATGGGAGGCTGTC
This sequence comes from Mesoplodon mirus, assembly GCF_964341445.2. NCBI lineage: Eukaryota > Metazoa > Chordata > Mammalia > Artiodactyla > Ziphiidae > Mesoplodon > Mesoplodon mirus. The sequence continues at coordinate 64,339,127 of NC_138977.1, read as the reverse complement.
AAGTGTAAAGATGGCCGTGCTAGGGCTGATGGGAAACTGGGTCTGAGGGTTTGGTCTCCCAAACAGGAGCTGGCTGTCTTTGCATTTGGGATTCCTGCCAGTTTGGGTACCAAAGACCAGAGTTTTCAATGTGATACCCTCAGACTGACCCAAGGAAGGAGCTTGGTCATCACCAATGGGCTTTATTTGCCATTGCCCCGGTGACCAACCTCAAACACCATTGCTCTTTGGGATAGACTAGATTGGGCTTGATAGCTCCTGACATATCGTCTCAGACTCCTTACAAAGCAGCTTGCCACTGGAACTTCTTGAGAAGGATATGGTAAATCAGGAATGGTGGATGGTGAGCTCTCGAAAAACTAGGGCTTAAAGTGAGGTTTGCAGTCATTATGTTGCATTGCCTAATAGAATTTGTTCACAACCCTGGAGAAAACAACAATAGTGATGCCTTCCTTCCCATGGTGATTTAATGTTTCCAAAGCTCTCTATGATCATTATTTTTGTGGTTCCTCACCATAACCCTGCGTATCTGGCAGATGGTGTTATTAATCCCATTTTACAAAAAGAGGAAACTGAGGCTCCAAGTTTCATTGGGAGGATGAGATTGCTGAGAGTCACATAGATCCAACAGACAGGGGTTCAGGCTCACCCGAAGGTTTCTCTTGGTGCTGTGCCCTAGTCTTTTTTCTAAGAGAGAAGGGCAAGGTGGGTGAAATTGGGTCTGATGAGTAAGAACCCAACTATAAAGGATCACCCCATAAAATACTTTTTCACAAGCACACACCAGACAGAAGAGCACCATTCCTGAGGTACGCTGACCGGAGCAAGAGCTTCTTTCACAGAAGCCGTAAAGGGGAGCACAGGAAGTACAAAATCAGTGAGACATAAACACCACTCTGCTGGAGCATGGAGGAGGCACTCAGCCTCATGGGCAAATACCATAGAAACACTCTTGGTCTAGAGCAGTTTCTGTAGAAATCTTCTTGGGCTGCTTCCCAAGCTTGGGGCAGCTTAGGTCCACTGTTCTGCTCCCCCTTCTCCACTGACTTAACACACACGGCCCCTTCCACCCAGCTCTGACACCTCACCACAATGAGTACCCATACGTCAGGACAGGAAGCTCTAACTTCTTGGGGCCTGAGAACTATCCAGTTCTGACAACCTACCAGGAAGAGCATCCAAGGGCCTATAATGGCACAGAACAGACTCACTCCCCAACCAATCCCCCAAACTCCGTAACTCAAAAGACCCTCCTCACCAGGCAGTGCTCCCGGCCCAGCTCAGTTATCTGTAAACACAGAAACACAGCTCAGCTGACCAGGCATCACCCAGCTCACTTCCATCAGAAGGAACACAACATCCCAAGGCAGAAGTACGTGAGAGAGAGTAACAAATACAAGAGGATGAACCCATGTCAGAAAACACTTGTAGTGGAGAGGGTTGGGGAATGTAGGAGAGTATCGAGGCCCATAACCCTTGACCAGATATTTGCCGGAGAACCTGGCCCCACGGGGGTATCAGTGAAATGATGAGGCTGCTTTCACGTGTTGATCAGTCATTCACATATATTCGAGTGCCTTCTTTGTGCAAGGCGCTATTCTGGGTGCTAGGGATGGAGCAGTGAATGAGATAGTCCCTGCCCTCCTGAAGCCTTCCCTCTAGTGAATGGGGGCAAGCAATGATCACAGAAATAATTAAATGCCTTCAGACAGAGACAAGTGCTCTGAAGAGAGAGGAGACTGCCTGAGGGTGTGAGGGACCTGGTAGGGATGCTGCTTTAGCTAGAAAGGTCTGGAAGACCTCCTTTGAGAGGTGACACTGAAGCTGGGACTCAGTCCAGGTAGACAGAAGAGCAAGGGCGAAGGTAGGGATACGTTAGTGGTGTTTGAGGTAAGGCAGGAAGGTCACTGGTGCTGGTGGGATTGGGGAGAGGGTGGTAGGAGACGAGGTCAAAAAGGCAGGCAGGGGCCTGGGAAGAAACGGGGTTTTAGTGCTGTGATAAATACGGCCATTGGAAGAGTTTAAACAAGTTAATGACATCATCAGTTCTTCTTTTAAAGGATCTCCCTGGTGACTGGACAGAGAACAGGCTCTAGGGAGGCACGAGTGGAAATGGCAGGAGGAAGAGGGAGCGTCTCTGACTCCTGCTCTGATGCTGGAATGTTCCTCACAGGGCACTATCTATAGTAGAACCCAGCAGACTGATTTTTAAGTCCCTAGAAATGAGGATTTGGCCTCTAGGATATTTTTCCATCTTGGTTCCAGGCAAGCAAAGGGCAGCTGACTTTAACTTCATCCTGGAGAGAGAGGCACATAATTGTTTGAAATAATTCTGCTCTCCTCATTACCTTTAACGTTGGTTCAGCTAGTGAATCGAATGATCTCCCATCCTGCGCGGCACAGACTGCTACAAAAGGACTGTCTCTGCAAAGCCAAGCCGGTGTGACAGGGCCTTGATGTCTCTCTCTGCACCCCTCTCCCCTCCTTGGGCTCCTTGTCTCATAGAGGCCCTCAGCTGTGAGGTTAATGTTTGATAGCAATCAGAATTGTCCAAATATCATTCTTCCTCATTAAAAGGTCATAGCCTATGTTACAGAGGGCGGGTTGTGGATGTGTATGTGTAAATTGTGGTCCGAATAAAACGAATGATTAAACATGAACGTCCTAGGGCATACCAGGCAGGTTAGGAAATTGGCGAAGATAGATTTTGGTTGCAAAGAAACTTTTGTTAGAAGTAGAGCTAGAATTATTAATAATGCAGGGCGGGGGGGTTCCTGCCTTTGAATGCACATTGCCTGGTGCCCTAAGTTGGAGAGGGCAGCTGACCCATAGTCAACTGCCCAAACCTGTTAGGCCAGGTATTAATAATTCACCCTGGAATGATAAGTTTCTGGGAGGGCAGAGCTGATGACATCAGTGGTCTTTATCTACAGTTTTCTAACCCTCCCCTCCCAACCTGGCTTTTCCCTTTCCAAATAACCCTCCACCCAGCCCCCAACCTCCCCATTCACCTTCATTCAACAGCCTTAAACATCTCGCGTCATACTATCTGGAGAAATATCAAGTGTTCACACTCCATTTTTGGAAATTCTCTGGTAGTATAGTTTAACTTTTGCATTTTTTCCCATTTCTTCATAGTTCTCCATCAAGGAAGAGAGTCAAACTCAGCTGTCTGGCCAAGGAGCAAGTTCTCAGAATCTACTATTTACCTATTTTCTTTTTCTGTATAACAAACCCAGTCTAATGATTTACATTTTCTCCCCCAGCCTCTAAATATTTGCCAAAAGGTGGACTCCTAGGGGACAAGTCATGTCTAAATTGCTGTGTTTGAAGGAATTTTCTTTAACTTCTAATCATTGACGTATTTTTGATTTATTTTCTTTCTCTTTGCTGCCTTGGAATACTGCCCCTACTCTATTTTAACTGCACACTGGTAGTGATATATTGTGAGTAAAACGGGTTCCCAGCAGCCCGGAGTCCAGTTCCCCCTGTCTTTCTCTAGAAGAGATACTTCTTTTATTTTCTGTACAGTTGCAGTTTCTTTTTTCTTTTGGTATTTATGTTGCATGTAGCAGTGACATCATGCCCCAACTCCGTCTGCAGAGTAGCCTGGAGCTGGAGAACCCTGCGAGCAGGCAACCCCTTTCTGTTCATCCACCTGCCCCCCCCACCCAACCCCCGCCAGCCTCTTGCCAGCTTCTGGCGCTGTCTTATTTTTCCACTTGAAAATAAGACCTTAACAACAGTGTTTCTCTTGAAGGCCTTGTCTCAGGACCTTTAGGGGACACTGAGTCAGCTGAGGTAATTACCACTAGCTCTAGATGCTTTGTCAATTGGGGTTCATTGTCACGCTTGCCTTTGATAAATTATACTTGGTCTCCTCTGCTATTAAGCTTGAATCCCTATCCTGAAGGAAACACATATGCTACATATATATTCCTGTGTTGTGATATATATGATATGTACCAGTACTTTATATGTAAAAATGTACGTTTTTATATATAAGCGTAGAGATATTTTATAGAGAGAGTGATGTATTTATTACACCATATGTGCCTCTCTATACGAGAAAGTGCTTGAGAGAGAATTAATTGGACACCCAGCTTTGGGACTGTAAGTATCTAAATTGCCTTACTGGAGACAAGTATTTCTACAGTGGTAATTATTTCCTATAGTCTATGAAGCACCTTGCTTTAAAATAAAATTTCTCCCTCAGTAATACCTACTAGGACATACCTAGTTCCTCTCTGGGTGTTAGGCATCTTGCAAGATCCATTTACTTGTTTAAGGAAGAAAAACATGGCTTGAAGAGAACATTCCATTTCATTAATGAGCTATGTAGAAGCCAGAATGAGTAAATATAAGTCTCTGAGCCCCTGAATTACTCCCGGAAGAGAACCGTCTCTCCCTGCAAGCTGTGGCAATTGACGAGGAGCTTGTAGGCCAGTATTTCTGTGTGTGACTTAGAGCAGTGCTGCTTTCAGCGGCACCAGCGATGAGCATCCGTCTTTACTCACCTACAAGAGACCCAACCTGCAGACCAGTCCAGCGGCCCTGGAATTTGCAGGAGATGTCTCCGCACCTGGTCCTCTCCTGCTCCTTTGCAGAAGAAGAGGCAAGTTGGTCATCTGGTTTGGGCTTAGTCTTCACAGTTTGAGGGTACGGAATGCTCAATGTACCAACAAAACAAAACAATGACCTTCTTCAGTTCAGAGCAAAATTCTGCCCAAATTGACTCCATGGCTCCCTGTATCTGCAGAACACCTTGAAAAATGACTTCAGGGCATGAACCACGTTCCTACCTGCAGAGCTGCCTACTGTATCGAATGATCTTTCAGAACTGGAGGGAAACCGTGATGTCAATCAACAAACAACTCTCGTGCCAAATTCCTCTGTCTTCTCCAGCCACAATATGGTGTTGAGGGAGGGTCAGCTAGTTTGGTGTGCTCTCTGCTGCTGACATTAACCAGCTTTTTCTTTCCCTTCTTTCCGTTCTTGGAAAACCACCTGAAAGGTTTTTCTCCTTCCTCCAGAAGCTAATCAGAGGAATTTTGCTAAGTGAAGACATCGTTCCTCATTTATAGGACCTGAAAGAATGCTCTTGGATTCCCACTGTCCCATCAAACAAATGCCTTCACCATTCACCTCGGTGGACATTTTCTTCCATGGATATTTTAACTTAAAATTGTATTGCTGCCGAGCATATGAAGAGCAGCTCCAGAGTTAAGGCTTGGAAATAATCCTTCCTTCATTGGGTTGATTTTAAACAGGAAGTTGCAATCTGACAAGTGTCTGTGAATTGAATGGCAGGTTTTTTTTTTATTCTGCCCCAGTCTTGCCTTGAATTGCTCCATTTGAAACCTAAAATATTTTTTCCCCAGCAGTTGGGAAAATGTCACCTGAGCTTTTCAGTTCAGCACTGCTTTCCTTGCCCCTTCCAACCCACCCTGGAAATTAAGATTCTACAGTTAGAAATTGGCTGACACTTTGGTTGCTGGTGCAGGAGGCAGATGGAGCTGAGAGCAGGATGGGGTCCAGCTCCCCCTTCCATTCCAGGCTTGGCTCCGAAGGGCTAACCAGCAGAGAACCTGAACTTGACAACCGATTGTCCGTTTGACACAAGGAAAGAGCAGTAACTAAGCTACATCTACAGCAGCCCCTTCTCTACAGGTTTTCTTTCTCATGATTGAGACCTTTAAATATATAAGAAAAGTTGTCCAAAAGTACGCAGGGGAAATCTTCCAGTTCTCAATCTTCCAGTAAATGGCTTTGATGAAGTCCATGAGGGAAATGCTTTTATTTTGTCTCTACAAATAGCACTAGGAAGTCATAATGGAAACATTGGATGAATATCCACTTCATCGTGGGGAAGGCAAGCACATAAAAGCTTTTTCTCAAACTGTAAAACTTCTAGGACAGAGTTCCTCGAGGAGAAAGGTGAGACCCAGGGTCTTGGCAACTGCATAACCTCTTTGCATCTGTGGCGCCAGTCCAAGAACAAGAACCTGATGATGTGGGCCAAGGAGAAAACTGAGTCTGCAGAGGCTCGTTTCTGCTTTCTCCGAGTTAAGTCAGCCAATGAGGGCAATTAATTGAGCATAAAGTTCCAAGAGTACTAAGATGGAATGACAAGTAGCTGCAGCATTAACACCTCTGAGAGACACACTCTTGTCTGTTCCCTGTCTCAGGAAGCTACAGCAGGGCTTTAAGGAGACCCACCCAGCTGGTGCTGAAGTGGTCCTGCTCTGCAGACTGGCTGCAGAGCCGATGTGCTTGCAAGTTGCCACTTTTGACCACTCTAGGACCATGTCCTAGAACCTCTCTCGCCTTCATCTCCGCTCTTTTTTAAACATCTGCTGTGGATTGGGAGAAGCCATTGAATTGAAATGACGCTGCACGTTTCAATTCTTAAGAGGTACACAGCATCCTCTCCCAGCTAGTTCAGGTGGTCTGTTAACTAGCTGCACTTCCACATAGATCCACTAGATGTCCTCACAGATCTACTTAGTATTACCATTGAGATCCTGGGGAAAACTCCCTTTTCTGAGGATTGAGATTGAGGAAGAGAGCATTGGGTGACTGGATAAAAAAGAAAATCAGCAAACACCAGAGGAGAGAGGGCACTTTATGTGGCCAGGGAGTAGATAGGAAACTTACTTCTGTTTTAAATAAATACTGAGACTTTCAAAATTGCTCCTTGAAACCTAACCTTGGGAGTTTTAAGTGGCACTCTGATATCTGAAATTAACCTTCTAACCTACATCAGCTCTAGAAAAGGAAACAATCATGGAGACATGGAAATAAAATACCGGTGGTTCTGGATATCCACAATTCACTGAAACAAAACTGTAGGATTAGGAAGCAGAGAGTGTCAAGGGGGATGAGGGATGGTATTTTCCGAAGTCGGAGGTCCACGACTTAATTTTGATACAATTTTATTTTACAACTTGAGAGTATAGTTTTACACACAGAGTATCCACTTCTCCTGGAACAGCTACCACCAGAGTCAAATCCTCATCCATTTTTAGTTAAAGAGCTTATTCGTGACTCACAAAATGGCCCAGAGGAAGGCTCTTCCTGGCTGGGACACACATCCTTCAAGCCTGATGGATCACAACCACCAGATGGGAGGTCAGAATGGGCCTTACCTTTTAAGAAAGTGGACCCAGAAGTATGTAGGTGAAGACACCCGATAGGGGGTCAGTGAAAATGGACTATTCCCTAAGTAAAGCAAAAGAGCCAACCTCGCAGTTGGTGGCACCTTGGTCTAGACATTGTAATAATTCACAAAGGTTTGTCAATGTGTGGGGCTCAATCATTTTTAACTGTTTCTGTCCTGTCTTTGAGCCTCTCATCCATCATTCTTGCTGATTTTTTTTTTTTCCTTTTTGTGGTGGTGCTTGTTTGTCTTCTGAGATTTCTATTTTGGATTTGGTGTGACTGTAAAACTGATGACTGGGAAGGAATGAAGAGAAATAGCATGTTTTCTTTTTTATGCATTTACTGCTTTGGAATGTGAGTGCTTACAATTAACATTTAATCTTCTTATAGCAAATGGTTTTTTTGCTGCTTTGATTACCAATTTCAGCTTGTTCCTGCATGCTAACACTATGAAATTTTAGAACAATGCATGGTCTCCAGAAGAGCCAACAATAACAATTGCAAACAGTCCCTGAGAGGCACTGGTTTGAAGTTGTGTTTCCTCCTGAACCCTTATCAAGTAGGAGGTTTCAATCACCCATTATGATGGGCTTACCTCTGACAAAATCATTTTGAAAGTTATTCCACCCCCATCCTCCCTCCCCTTGTCCTTAAAGACGGTATATATATAAGAACTTTCTTTCCCTATAAATGTGTCAGAGTCTATTATTGTATATGAACCCAAAATGGCAGTATGGAAACGAAAACCAGGCACTGTTGCTAATGAGAAGCATAGCATTTCAGAGTTTAATGGGCTTCTCTTCTGCTACAGCATTTGATTAAATTTTTTTCAAAACAATTTATCTACAGCAAAACAAAAAATCATCTTCGTTTCCCTCTGTATAAATAACAAGTCAATATTTCCAGTAAAAGAACTAAGAAGGAAAAAACAAGCAAGTGGTCTGCGAGTTGTACACCAGATCTGGATGCATTTAAAATAACTTTATTTTCATGTCTTCAACTGAAGACTGTTTTGCCTTTCTCGACTTCGACAACTGCTGTTTGGGGTGTCTGGGCAATCCCGCCGTGCCTTCTAAATTCTTCTGATTCAAATGCTATAGTGGAACTTTTTCTTTTTTCTTTTTTTTTCATAAAAGCTAAGCTCAGGAATGATGTCCCACGCATTGAACAGGGCTGGGGCTGCATGATGATGATCTGAACAACTGACTAGCTAGGATGCCAAAAGAACATGTCGCTAAAAGTGTGAGCCAGGATTACAGGAATGGAGTTGCTGCTGAAGGGATCTCTCATTCATCTGCCCCAGTGCCTGTTCCTCACAGTCATAATGTTACCCCTGCTTGACAAATAGACTGTATGGCACGTCATAAAGGTCTTAGAACAGGACTTGACCCATTGGAGAGATTTAAACCCCTCTTCCTGGTGACTGTAACATTCAAAACCACTAGCCATATTTTAAAGTAAGAGTGCAACCATTTCTCCACTAAGAAAAAAAATGATGGGGGAAAAATGATTTTCACAGTGGAAGGTGTGGGCACAGGGAATAACACCTCTCCAGTTCAGCTGGCTGTGATGCTTGGAATAAACATGAATTCTTCTCCCATGTTATGAAAGGAGCAGGCAGGTTCATGCTAAGGATAAACCAAGATGTTTGCCTGCTGTAGCGTCAAAATGAGGTACAAAAAGCTTCTCTTGTACTGAAATATAAATTGGCTTGAAGGGTGAGGGTGCAGGGCCTTGAGAACTAGTACAGTGATGTCCAATGACTTCTGTACGTTAGCACTCAAGTTGGATTCCCAGGCAGCGCAGAACCTATGATATTAGCTTGAGAGGAGCTATCAGTGCCTTGCGCAAATCTTAGTAAGATATTTTACGTGGGATCTATTCTCTCGTTTCATGTTTTGTAATTTTTCATCTATTTTTGGCCGATATTTTCTATATAAGAAAAAAATATGGTTAACCAATAGCCCGATAACTTTCTGAATTTTTTTTTGCGGGGGAGAGAAGAGCAGATGTGATTTTCAGATTCTCTCAGCTTCAAGCAGAAAATACACCCATGAGTAGCTAAATGCATTGCAGTAGACCAACATCTCATATGCTTTGGGTGATTTCTTATTTGTGAACTGCCTTTAATGTCAAATAGGCAGCGTTAGCCTTGAGGAGCTGCATTTCTTATATGGACAGATTTGGGTATTTGCTCTGTCAAGAGTAAATTTAAATTCCTGTAGGCATCATGTAAACTCACTCTGGGGAAGTTCAGCAGAGGCATCCTCAGATTCTATATTAACACATAATCGTTTCATATCTAATTGGATGAAAGCTTGTCCCAGCCTCTGCCTAATGCCCAGAAATGGATGGAAATTAGAAAGCCTACATACTAGATATTTTTGCATCTTGCAAAAACCATTTATTGTATGCAATAAGCAATTAATTGATTGGCTGTGTGTATTTTTTGTCCTCTTGTATTAATTGTGCCAGGGGAAAAAATGTTGGTTACATTTTTGCTGTCTCTAATGTGTGCTGCTTCTCATCCAACAACCCGATTGTCATCAGCCATGTCCTTTCCCGTGGTCACCTGCTTTACCCAGGGTAGAAAAATAATATGCAACAGCCTTGGGGGACTCTACAGGCAATTGATATTTTCTCTGCTTTTTCCAATGTACAACCAAAGTGTTACCAACAGTTCTCTCTGCATTTTTTTTCTGGGTCAAGACTGTTAACGTGAACTAAGACCTGTGTTCAATCCCTTCAGCTCCCTTCCAGCTGCCTTGCTGTGTGTGACCTTGCCATTAACTACCGCTCTTCCTCTCGTCCCATCCAACCCATGGTTATAGCCAAGATGTCCATCTACAAGAGAATGAGACGGGCATGTTGTTTTGATTGCGGACGTTCTGAGCGTGACTGCTCGTGCATGTCAGGCCGTGTGCGTGGTAACGTGGACACCCTTGAGAGAGCCTTCCCACTTTCTTCTGTCTCTGTTAATGATTGCTCCACCACTTTCCGTGCCTGTAAGTTTAACCCCAACACATACAGTTCCATGTCTGTGCTGTCTGTGGCATCACCCCCGTCTCGTGTCGTGCCCTGTGGTGCTGTGAGTCAGTCGGGCTGATGTTTTCCTCTCAGTGTATGTGGTGATGTGTTGCCCTCGCTGCCTGTGTCACTGTGTACGTGCTGGGGAGGCCTCCCTCCCTATTCTGTGAACTTGTTGTGTTTCTTGTAAGAGCGTGCAGGCTGTGATATTATAATCCAGTGATATTATTCCTCTTTCCTTTAAGTAAATATGCTTGGAAATAAATGTGGAAGCACAGCAAACACTATATTGATACAGAGATGCATGGAAATGTATATCTTACTATTTGGGGAAGGGTTAGACATCGGATTGGGTTGAAAGGAGGAAGGAAAACGGTTTAGAGAGAACAAGCCAACTCTGGCATGAAATTGCTTTTAGTGAGCTTGGATACTTTCCAAAATATAACAGGGTTTCAATGCAGATGGGGTTGTTTTTTTTTTACTGTGTCCCCCTAACCTGTATCTCATTCCTCCAGTGCCAGATTGCCTACTATGCTCTGAAAAAGAATCTGCCAACCTATACAGACCGCTGGTTTCTAGAGCTTCCCCTCAAAAAGATGACTCATTCAAAGGATCAGTCCATTAATATCTTTCATTTTTTTCTGGAAATATAGCCCCCTGTTTAAGGTATCTTGTAGCAATTGTGATTCCAAATAACAACAAAAATCATAAGCCGAGAAGCTCCGTGGTTTCCTTGAGTCCATCGTGCAGCCTTGGGGTCAGTCTTTGCCCCCCGCAAGTTCAGAGGTGTTCAGGAGTCTCTCAGGGTCTTGCAGTGGCAGCTGGCGAGGCTGAGCTACACCAGATTCCCGAGCACCTTTCCCTGCCCCCACACTATCCTTGTCTTCAGCATGGACTTTGCTTGTGTTTTACTGACATGGTACATGGGTGATGCTACTGAAAGCTCCAGCTTGTTCACTGAGGGGCCTCATCTAAGGGCAGAAGAGGTTGTGCTTTGCTTGAGGATTTGGTTACCTTAAAATATGGCTGTCACCTTATTTTCACATTTTTGGTAGCATGGGCGGTAGAAGACAATCCTTCTGTGTTCATTCCTTCCTCTTGAAAGCACCCACCATGTTTGCTGGTAACCATATTATCCGTTCTCTTTTCTTCCAAGTGCCCAGAGCTGGTTGAGCTAAATTTTCACCAGCAGCAGTTAATTTATACTGGCAACAAGGAGGGAAAAGAGCATGCGGTCCCAGCATGGTGTGCTTGTGTGGCAGTGATCTACGGGACGTCCAGGGCTGAGGGAGCCCTCACATCACTGTATGTAGTGGAGTGTGCCATGCCCCGTGCTGATGTTTGAAACCACAGTTCAGGTCTGAGACATTATTGTGCTTGGAGCGGTCTTAGAGGCATTTGGAAAAGTTCGATCTAGGACCAGTGAATCATCATCGTCTCTGATTTATGATTCACTGCTCCATCAGAACAGTGCCAAGGGACAGGATTCATTTTTTTAAAGTGATCCTGAATAGACGTGGTGTTGAGAGGGATTTTGGACTGTCCCATCGTATTGGCCTAAAATCCTAGGAAGGAAATTTCCTTTAAATCTTTCTTGCGCATGCCGTCGTACATGCCCTTACTCCTTTATTCTCATCACAGTTCTGTCTGGTTCCTATGACACCACCAAGGTGAACTCGGTCACGACCATGCAAAGAATTTGTTAGTTTACGATGTATGGCGAGACACCAGGTTCAAAGACAGGAGCTGGGGAGGAGGAGTGGAGGGGTGAGCTGTGGTGGCCCAGTTTGGCCACATCTCTTTGATTGATGGTGGTGAATGTAAGCACCAGCCCCCTCGGTTACCCATCTAAGGCACAACTTCTACTTTCACATAACCGCTAGGCTCTAAAACCTTGGCCAGGGATCCAGTGGAGAAAAGGAAGGAGCCACTCAGGCTCTAAACTAAGGCCTGTGGTCATGTCTTGGCACTGGCCACCCATACCAATCACAGCAAATCTGTGTCCCCTACGTGAGGCCCATGATACCCAGTGTGTGCAATTTCCATCTTATCCAGGAGAAACCATAATTGAAGGGATTTCTCAGCTCTGCAATTTAATCCAAGTGTTGATGGAGGCCAGGAGGAGAAAAACTTGGGGTGGGATGGTCCCGTCTTCTCAGAAACATCCTGGGCATGAGACTGCTGTCTTTCTACCCCTCCAGCATCAGCTCCACCGTGGAAAATGTGGAGCTTTGGGCTGTGTGTGGAAGGCGTAACTGGTACTGACAGCTTGGGGTGGGGGGTGGGGTTTGCCTCCTCTGTTTTCATCAGTCTCCCTGCCGTCATCACTCCGTCAAACAAAAGCAGATTTCATCCATCCCTGTGTGAGTCCACTCACCTTTGACCATTAATAATAAGTTAGAAAAATCCATTCCAATTTGATCCCCTTCGTGGGCCCACATAAGCCCTTCTTCTCCAATTAAAGAATGTCTACGTCTACGCAGAATTCCTCTGGCAGAGCTCCAATAGCAATCCCCGGGCTTCCCTCGCTGGTGGTGGGGTTGGGTGGTGCCCATTGGACAGAGCTGGTTGCCTCAAAGAGCGGTGGTGAGAGTGGGCTTTTCATTAAATATGAGCAGATGTGAAACGTAGAGGGTTTGACAATTAGAAATGGCAGGAGAAGGGCCCTTGAATCAAAGTGAGGTCAGATGGGCGGATCAGATTACTTCTCTTACATTCTTTAGTTGTTCTGAAAATCATTTTGAATTAGTGTCAGCGGAGCCGTGATGCGTTTTGCCCTTTGTCTTTTATGCTGGGGCTGTATTGTTTCCCAAGACACTCATTAAAGGTCATTATATTATTACAGAGCTTGCTTTGGTCACAGTTTCCCAGTTGAGCCAGTGTGCTCTGGGGACTGTCCGATTCCTTCTCTCTTGCCTTTCGTCTACCTCTTTACTATTTTTTTTTTTCTTTTAAGGGGAAAGATTTCCGTTTTCAAGGGACGGTAAATTGAAACACAAAGTCCCATTATGTGTTTTCTGAAGTGGGAAGAGAAGTAGCCAGTTCCCAGAGGAATGGCAATATATTAAAAGTGTTCACACAGTCTTAGAACTCTGCTTCCTAACAGCAAGCCCTGCCTGCATGTACCTCTCCTTGGAGGTGTGGCCCGTTACACGTTCCCCTTGTTGCTAAGTCACATACTTTTCTAACGGTGGTCCCCTTCTGTTGAGCTCACGGGATGTCAGGCCACACTGTGCTGACAAAAAGGGTTGCAGAGAAGGAGGACTCCTTTACAGAAGACTTAAAAAGCAGTAAGAGAAGTAACGCAAAGAGTGACCAGTAAGGGCTCATCACAAGACTATTCTATTTTTGGCAAGACTGAATCATTCAATATGGTGGGCTAGAATTGGTGTGCAGAGCATCATTTTTGGATTGTTCCAATTTTGTTTCTACTTTGGATGATCCTGGGCAAAAGTACCAGCTCTCTTAAAAGACGCTAATAGGGTACGGGCCCCAGACTTTCAACAAGTAGCTATGTTCTAGTACTGTCAAACATAAAAAATATATGGCTAGCAACATCCACACACCCATCAATATAGATTGAGGTTCTAATCTATTCCACTTCCCCTCCATATAATTTTGTAAAATAGTACCTTTTCTCTGTTCAGAATTTATTCGTGTTATTTCAGTCTTGCTCGATATCTGATTGCTAAGTCTAATAGAAAGGGGACAATTAAAATTATGATGCAGTGACAACATAAGACCCTATTGATTCAGACCTGCTGAGGACTGCCTGACATGATGCTGGTCACAAACCATCAGTAACCCTGACATGAACAAATTAATCATGTGCTCGAAGAGAAACGGATCTTTAAATTTGTGCTTGGAGATAGTTTTAGCCAAAGGACATGTGTAATCACTCACACCAACCTTTCAATTTACTAATAGTTTAAACCTGCACAATTACATACACCCACTTGCAAACTACTGTAGCTAATTTTAAGTGGTGCACGACTTTTCTTTCAGGTGTAAATATAATACAAGGAGGCATTCAGCTCCAATGGTTCAGTCGAGAGGAGAAGTCCAATACGATTAGGTTGAAGGGAGACATACCAAAATCAGTTTAGTGTAATCTTGAGTCTTGTCAGATAATAAACAAAAATCAGCTTATCCCGAGTAGCCTTTGGTTTGTACAGGCAGAGAATTAACATTGTCAATAGAACTAAAGTCACTCTACTAAACTAATGGCATCTCGAAGTACATAAAATCAGATACTGGGGCAGGGAGTGCAAATAGCTCTAGGAAGGTGTCTATAATAGGACACACCCTGTGCTGACAGTCTCCAGTGCCTGTTGCAGGGAGATTTAATTTAATAAGCTGTCTTTAAAAATCAACAGCCCATAATTATCTCAGTCCTTTCTGTAGGTATAGTTTTGGGCGACTTTCTCAAGCTCCCCAGTCCTAAATTGTATTTGTTTATTTTACTCTGGACCTTGAAAACAAAGACTCTCTCTTCTCACTACCACCATCAGTGATAGAAAGTAAGAAAACGGATAGGCAAAGCACTAATCAGTTTAATCACTGTTCTCCCTGTATTTTTTAAAGCCTGTTCATTCTGGGTCTTCAGTTTCTCCCATTTTCTCATGCTTACTGGTGCGGTGCCTCTCCCTCTCTCCCTCTCTCCCTCTCTCCCTCTCTCCCTCTCTCCCTCTCTCCCTCCCTCCCTCCCTCTCTCTCCCTCTCCCTCCCTCCTCCCTCCCTCTCCCCCGTCTCTGTCTCTCTCTGTCTCTCTCTCTCTGTCTCTGTCTCTCTCTCTCTCTCCCCCCGCCCCCGCAACAATATCCATTTACTGCTGCTAACACTAAAGCACGCTTTGGATTCTGCCCTAGCTCTTTAGCTACCCTTGCCCCATGCCCCATTTGGCCATTTGCGCTTCATTGCAGGAAGTGAAAACAGGAAGGCAACTTGGCCTAGGTAGCCATTTGATCATTCCATGAGTAATGGACCTGGGAGGGCATCTTAGGGCACTTCTGTTGTTAGAAGGCAAGGCTACAGAAGCCAATGCCTCTCCTTTGATTTTCTGGTAGCCACATTCAGCAGCGGGGTGACACGAAGCACGATGCCTTCCTACTTGCTTATATGGTGGTCAGCTCATTGTAAGGCAGCCATCATGCTTGGACAAGGTTTCCTTTGAAAAGAATCCTTTTAATTGCCCATCTCTAAAGAGCTCCAAACAAACCATGTTTTTATTCATAATAAATAACTGGGTTTTTTTCAGTGTAGTGTCAGGTGAAGTAATTGACTTGCATTTTGAGACCCTGTTGTACTCTCCTCCTCCTCCAAAATAGTTGAATTCTTTAAGATAAATATGCTGTGAAGAGGTACCACATGTAGATGGAAGAGAAAGGGAAAAGTAGACAAACAACAGCCAACTTTTCACAAGAAATCCTTTGAAGCAGAGCTGGGAGATAACAAGTAGAAAGGTCAGAAAGAGGAAAGGGTGCTCTGTGTTTACCCCCATCACTTGGACACCTCCCTCCCCAGGGATATGATGCTTTAATAAGTGACTGGGCTCCTCAAGGACGAACCAGAAAAGATGTTGGCATGCCACAAGTAAGCTAGGCAGAAGTCCTTATGCAAGGTGACATGGAAATTATGTTTGCATTTTTATTTCAGGACAGTGGCCAGTTGTCACCATACTCACCCTGACAGCTCCTACCACCAGGCAGTGGACTCTGCCTCTTACCTCCATGGAGGAGGGGAGAAGTGGCCAGTTAGCTCTCCATCCCCCCCACCCCCTGCTATCTCAGGCGACAGATGCCAGGGCCAGCCCGCCTTTCACTTGAGCTTTCTTGTCAAGGCTGTGCCTTGAGCCCAAATCCTGACCTTTACTGTATGAAATAAAGTACTGATGAACAAGCAGAGGTTTAGAATTAGAGCAGGCTTGGAGCAAATGTCAAGTCCATCTCTGCTTCCCTCCTCCACCTGCACCAGGAGCCTGGATTAGACCCAGGCTGGAGTTTGCAGCGCCTTAGGCTTTATGGGTCTGGGGAGACATAACTTATTAACAAAGAGTTATTAAATTTTTATCAATTTTACAACACAATGTAAATGCCTCCCATGAATCTACATTGTATTCATTATCATTTAAAACGTTAATTAAGTCAAAGTTGCATTTAATTTCTCTCTAAATGGGCCTTTGGGAAGAGGCTCTTAGAAACATCTGTGGGAGCGTGCAGCTCGTGGAGACAGGGAATCCCCCAGCCCGCATTCAGGACAGCGCCCTGAGTTGATTGCTATCACGTGTCTGTGGCTAATTTGTTGTGATGCGCTGGGGCATTGTCTTGAATTAGCATCAGACCAAGGATGGTGTAAAGCCATCGGAGAGAGGCTTGCAGGGCGGCGGCCCAGGCTGCACCGCATCCTGCTTCCAAATCCCATCCAGACAGAAATGAGCAGTTGATGGGCATCGTTCTGGTCTCAGTCAAACCTGGGGATCCTCCCTTCTCATACGGCGACCATCATTTCAGTTGGATGCGCCTTGATCTGAGATGGACATTTGTCATCTGGCCCAACAAATTTAGGACATTTGCCAGTGTGCTTACAGGCAAGTTCTCAGCGCTTGGGATCTTTGATTCGCATTTAAGCCTAGAAACGATGGAGCACAGAACAATGGAATGGGAACCGTTTTCTGAAGAGAGTGGATGTAGAGATTACAAACATGTCATACTCATGGGTGAGGAGGAAAGAAGAGTGAAGCCTACTGAGATTTGCTGAAAAATTGCTTTCGTCTTCTGAAGCGAGGCTGACACCTCTGCTATTAGTGTGTGTCTATTCCTAGGAACCAAGGCTTATGTGGTGGTGCTGGGAAACGGCCAACTGCTTAGCTTGGATTCACGCTAAGACTAGACTTCGTGTCTACTCTTACTGTATGCAGGGGACTCTGCCAGCCCTGCAAGGAGGTGTGTGTATGTGGATACGTGTACATTAGTTACTGTTGTTATTGTCAAATTGAACCCACACGTAGCATTTGCTGCATTGCAGGCACTGCTCTGTGCCCTGTACAGATATTATTTCATCCTTACCATGGGGTAGGTAGTAACTGTTATTTGCCACTGAGGCCACTGTAAACTGAGGCATCTGTGCATTGACAGATGAGGCAACTGAGGCACAGAGAGGCTAAGTGACTTGCCAAGGGTCACATAGTGAGTCAGTGGTGGGGCTGGCATTTGAGGATAGGCTGGACGGTTGGTGCTTCAGTCTAGGGAGCAAACTGAGTTACTCATTTCCTTACTCAGTTGAAGAAGATGGGTATATCAGTCTGTCTCCAAGGAAGGAGAAGAAAGATGAGGATTCCAGTCCTGAGAGATGGAGACAGTGTGGGAGGCGTTGTGAGAGAGGGGGGCAAACTGCTTGGCAGTGCAAAGGCCCAGAGGTCACCTCCTGTTGGTCAGCCGAGGAAAGGTCCCACAGGAGAGGACAGTTCAGATGTGCATTGGAGGATGGGAGGCAAAGGGTGTCCTGCCTGACAGCATGAGAGAAGGCATGGCAGTGGAGGGGGGTGCCGAGGGCTGGAGCCTCCTGTCTAACAGCTGGTCACCCAGTTTGGCTGGAGCTTAAGCCCTGTGCCTGGGAGCAAGGGGAGAGGAGCCTTGAAAGGTGAGTAGGGACCTGTTATGGCACTGTATTCACACGTAATACAATAGAAAGCATTCAAGGTATTTGATCAGGGGAATGAACCACAGAGGCTTTGTTTTGGTAGGATTTCAATGGCGGCTCTGGGAAGAGGGGCTGGAGCTGAGGGCCTTGGGAGCCATCCTGTGAGGGTGGAGAAGACCAGCGGGGGCCGGGGGAGGGGGCTGAGGGGGGATGTGCTAGGAGGAGGCAGGAGTGAGCTGCTCCAAGAAGCCTGAGGAAGGAAGATGATCTAACGGCCTCTAGGACTCCCAGCTGAAGCACATTATCCAAATACAATTCCAAGAAGTTAAAATCATTTTAAAGAAATTTTAATTGATGGCGCTGAAGCGGTTGAATTCCATTAGTTAAATTTCTTGAGCTTAATTCTCCCCAGCTGACTCAGCAGTCATTGTGCTTCCCATTTGGGCTCTGTGGAGTGGTTGTCTTACTGGAGAATTTCCTGAGATCTTGGCTGGGCCTGGAGACCTACTGGACTGTCTCCACTGCCCCTGGTTTGGGGATCCACTCCATCTATTTTTTTTTTTTTTAACCAGTATTTCTTCTTCTTCCCTTACCAGCCTCCGCATTTCCAACAAGACCCACATCTTGAGTGTGTTGATGGGGGCAGAGCCAGGCAGCTCTGAATCACTGGCATGAATGGCCCTGAACCAGGCTGGGCGGCAGAAACAAAGCAATGAGGGCCACCAGCTGGGACATGTGGCCAGCCCTGAGGGTCGTGGCTCGAGCTGCCTGTGGTGGCTTCAGTTAGAGCTCCTGGGAATTCTTTTTTAAATCCCTGTGTATGGCAAGGTGACTTTCTCCTCCCATCTTTCTCAGGGAGACAGCACGTCTCCTTCCATCTATGGAGGGAAAAAAATAATAAAGTGCTTCACATCCCATTCACTGAAAATCCGCTGTTGTTTCCAACCACCATCGGACGCTGGTGGAAATACAAAACACATTCCCTGTGAAGTACGGCCACACAAAATCTGAGGAAGTCGTGTGGCATTTCTAAGTACCGTGGAGCAATTTTCTTTTCCTTTTTATTTCTCTGTGCACAATAATTTGATCTGCGTTCATTGTGTCTGTATGTCAGCACCCATGACTGGAGATTTATGCACACCTTTGACCCCAGAGGGTCATTGAAACAGCACAGAAAAGCACGTGAGTCCTGAGCTCCCTCGAAGTGGTGGAGCGTGAGTGCTGAGAATGCCAACTCCTGGCATTCTCTCCGAGGTTTTCTCCTGAACCGACATTCTTTTCTCTTTTTTTTTGGGCCATGCCGCACAGCTTGTGGCATCTTAGTTCCCTGACCAGGGATCAAACCCGCGCCCCCTACAGTGGGAGCACAGAGTTCCTAACCACTGGACTACCAGGGAAGTCCATCATGTTGAATTACCTAGGGAATCAAGGAATCCTCCATCCTTACATTTGCTTACCAGAGTTTTGCTTCCCTAGCCAAACACCTTTCCAAGGGGAATCTAACCAGACAGAAACAAGTTCAGCATTGTCAGACCCACACAGTTGAAATTTCAGAGAGCATCAAAAAGACCTTTTTGTAAATAGTCAGTGCCTGGTTTGCAGAGAGCTTCTAGACAAGCCCGTAGTTTTTTTTGTTTGTTTTTTTGTTTTGTTTTGTTTTTTTACTGAGGAGACATTCTTCTGATCCCCAGCTCAGATGAGCTGGGGAAAAGGTCTGAAGATTCCAAGGTGGCCTTCCTTCTCTGACCATTTCATGTGCTCATCCGCGGGAGATGTCCTCCCACAACCAAGGGAAATAGCAAAAGAAAAATGCTTCTGGCCTCTTGGAGTAAAGCTGAAAGCCCTGCTTTTATCCTGTTCAACGCGGCAGGGTGAGTACCACCAAATACTCCAAAAGCTACAGAGAAAACCCTGTGCGAACTCAAAGTGGGAGCTTTTTTTTTTTTTTTTGTGGTACGCAGGCCTCTCACCGTTGTGGCCTCTCCCGTTGTAGAGCATAGGCTCCGGACGCGCAGGCCCAGCGGCCCTGGCTCACGGGCCCAGCCGCTCCGCGGCAGCGACACGTGGGATGTTCCCGGACCTGGGTACGAACCCGTGTCCCCTGCATTGGCAGGCGGACTCTCAACCACTGCGCCACCAGGGAAGCCCAAAGCGGGAGCTTTTGAGACAGGTCCGCGTCAGGGATGATCAGCTGCCCTGAACGACTTTGAAATGAAATGAGAAAGACTGCTCCTCAGAGCTGGAGCCACACAAGGTGGTACCTGCAGGGGCATCTGTAGACCACAGAGCAAGGGCCGTCTTCTGGGAGTGGGGCTGACTGCTTGCCTTAATGTGATCTTCCTTTGGGCCCTTGCCAGCTTTCTGGGCTGGAGCCAGTTGGATTGCACTCAGTCAAGGAAAGACCTGGGGGCTGCCTGCCTTTCCCTCCAAGGCCAGAAATGTACTGTGCTAGAATCCTTGGCTGGGCTTTGTATGTTGGCAAGAATACCTGAGTAGGAAGTGGCCTGAAGGATTCCAGTTCAGTAAATATTTGATGAGTGAAAGAACGGATAAATGAAGGGATTCTCAGCCATTAGTTAAAGGGATAGATGGTCAGCCAGAAGCAGGATGGCCCCGGATCTGTGAAGTTTCCTAAAACTTTCTAAGCCGCTTACAATATAGTGTGTGTGTAGATACAGGTAGAAATATAAAGATATACATATAGATACAGATATATAGTGTGTGTCTGTGTATGTAGATATAAAGATATAGATACAGATATATAGATATATATGTGTGTGCATATATAAATATAGATATATATATAGTATGGGTATATACAGGTATAAAGATAGATACAGATATATAGATATATATATAGTGTGTGTATATATATAGATATATAGATATATATAGGGTGTGTATTTATAGATATATAGATAAAGATATAGATACAGATATATAGATATATATAGTGTGTGTGTGAGTCCAATCTTCTTGGATCCCAGTTGGAGATATCCCATAATTAGGATACAAGAAGATTCACAGGGGATAATGTAGCAAGAAAAAGGAAAACTAGGATGTAACTGAAGGATCTTGAAAATTATCAGCTAGGAGGTACAATCCATATTCTTTGTGAAGGTTAAACATTGAGAAAGAAGATCTAGAAACAAAGACTGAAAAAAAAATCACGGTAGGCAAAAACCCACCAATGTTTCAAGTGAGGAGAGACAGGGATAGCACCACACAAAGTGTCCCTGTGTATGTAGAGCGTGTATCCTACCAAATCAAGGACATGTGACATTTGCATTTGGTTTTACTAATTTTGATGAACCTGATCACTTTCATGTGAGTCAGGGTGGCACAAAAATAATAATGCATCAGGTGGGACCAATATGAGAAAAGGGGCCCATTTGTAGAGAGCCGTAGCCATTTGCAGATGACCAAGTCAGCCTGCCAAACTGTGGAGACACATTTGAGGCCACGCTTGACTATTAAGATCATTGACTCTGACTTGAGGTGGGCAGATCCAATCGTATGGCACCCACGTGACAGTTCCTCCCACCCTGAGGTGTCTGAAGGCTGTGTGTTTCATGGATATTTTCTGTCGTGTCATTTTTCTGTGTATTCTGCTCGAGACAAGGAGTGGGCAGGGAGCTTTCTTGATTGCTCACAGACCTCTCTCAGGCTGTACCAAGCATTCCCTTACCTTTGAGTGGCTTTGAATTGCTCTCTGCACTTTCTCAAGGTTGATCTGGCCATTTCTTCAGTGCAGATGAGTAAATGTCCACATATGGCTTGTAACATAACCAACTGAGAGAATGTGTCCATCAGGGATGCTTCCAAGCCAAAGCCCTAAACAGGTGTTACTGAAAAGGGAGGTACAATGACCTGCAGAGAAAAGGGACGTGCAGTGAAAATGACAGAATGAAACTTGCTAAGAGTGCAGACAGGGATGAGGTACAGACTCAGGTCATGTGGCCTGGAGGTTCTGGCACGCAGATGTGAAAGATGCAAGGTGCTAGTTGCTGGAAGGGCCACTCCTTCACAGATTTCTTCCATGAAGACGAAGATGGGTTCTGATAGGCAGACATCTCCTGTCTTTTCTCTGAATCATAGTAGGGGATTCCCAAGCCATTCTCCTCACTGTGGGGTGAACTAAGTGATCTCCTTGGAAATTAAAGCCTGAAATTCTAGGAAAGCTTAGGGCAGGGAAAAGGAGAGAAGGGGTGAGAGTTGTGTGTTTTCTGGGAACTTTGAAATCAGTCCTGGTGCAGTCACGTTTTGATATGTTCACGAAATGGATGCTCAGTGGATGCTGACTACTATAAGAGTAATGCCTTGCACATGTATGAGTCCTCATACTTCTCAAGGCACCTGCATCCTCTTATTTTATCTAGGCAATCCCAGAATAGACGTCTTCCCTTACTGTTGTGGGGCTTTGGGCCAGCTCCAGAACCTCTCTATTCCTTAGTTTCCTCATCTGTAAAATGGAGGTAATAATAGGACCTATCTCATGGACCAACTGTGACTCTGTGTCTCATCATTCCTCATCTTACTGAAACTACCTTAGGACTTTTCCATCTCTAAAATGGACATAGAGTTAGTGACATGGAGTTAGTTCAGTGTGTTTTCGGAAGATGAAGGTTGGAGAGCAAACGAGGGGAACAGATGTTGGGGAGAGAGAACATTTCTTTGAAATTCTATCCAAATTTCTTTTCTTGATGGTGTCCTTGATCTCAACCCATCTTTGAGGTCTGGATGGTGTTAAGGCTTCACATCATCACCTTTTCTAAATTTCTTTATGAGCAGTTGGGCTCTGCTGCTTATTGATTTTCCCAGTAGTAAGATTAGTGCAAAGATCAGGGTCAAGACGGTGCCCAAATCTTTCACCCACGCCCTGCCTTGGCCTCTTTCTTTGAGCAGACCTGATGTGAGGACAGGTCTAGAGATGGATAGTTGCAATGGAGAGCACAAGGTTCATGAAACCCCAAATAGTTACTACCTGACCTTTGCAGAAAGACACTTGCTGACTCCTGCTTTAAACACACAGTTCAAATGGAGCCATCTCTGTGATGACTTCTTGACTGCCCACCCCCCCGAACTCAGATGGATCTCTCTTCGGTAATTCTGTAACAACTCCTATAAGCCTCATTTAGAGCAGTTTTCATCTTGGGCCTTTTAGAAGTAAGCAACAAGCCACAGACAACTCTCAGTGGTCTTCGGATTCCTCTCAACGTATTGCATACAGCAGCCAAGGCGCACAGTAGGAATTCAACTCCTCTTTGCTGAATAACATGCACACTGTGTCAGGATTATGTTTCCATAGCTTCTTAGGCACGTATCTCGAGAGAAAAGAGGATCTTGAGCCTAGAGGTCTCGCTTCTTGTTCTCTCGTGCCATCTTGACCAAAACACTTGTTTCTGAACAGCTGCTTCCTTTGACTGCTGGAGCACTCTTGAAGAGCTGGGTCTAGAATTAACCACTGCTTCTTTTGAAGAGAGCACATTTCTTTCACTGCTCCTGCTGGGCATCGTGTTTGAGGCCCGTGGTGTTCTGTGGCAGATGTGGGGGTGTTGACGCATTCCCTTCCAGAAGTCATCGGGTCTTTGCGTCTGGGTGGGTAGAGGTGCAAGTTAGGAACGCGCGGCAAACCCATTGTTTCGCTCCTTCCAGAGCGACCTCATTCTGCCCTTCAGGTCCGCAATACGTTCCTAACTCAGACAAGCTCCTTTCATCCAACTCTGACTCCCCATTAATTGAATTTATCCCAACTGCTCTGCAGGCCGGGCTTACATCTTTCATCACTCAGACCCCAGTCAGCTGTGGGGACCTTCTCTTGCTATGCTAGTACACTGGCTGACCCACTGGGAGTTACGTTGAGGCAGGGCAAGCCCCCAGCTCAAATCTCGACAGCCCTAAGCTCCCAGAGTCCCCCACACCCTCTGCATCTGCCTGAACTTGCTCCTGGTAACCCTGTCTGTCCACACAAGTCGGAACCAGCTGAGGTGGGAGATGAGATGCTCTCTGCCCATGCTTGAGTCCCTACTCTTCAAGTCCCATGTGATAAGTAACTGGAGATGCTTTGAGTTTACAGGAGGCACTCTGACATTTGATTCTCTTAACACATATGCCTTAGCCAATTTAGGTGGAAGAACGGAATGTAAAGGGATTCCACAGTTTCCATCAGAAATAACAAAATTGAGTGTGTGTGTGTGTGTGTGTGTGTGTGTGTGTGTGTGTTTTAAGGGATGCCCCTTTGGTTGCTGCATGAGCAATCTTTTTCATTGTAGTTGTTAGAGATTAAATCTCAATAACTTCTTGAAATTAGAGTGGGCTTCCCATCAGCTGAATGGGCAGTGGCACTCACCCGCTTCCAATAACAATCCAAGAACGGCCCAACCTTCTTCTTAAGCTCTTATCAGCGTGGTCGTTTTGCTTGAGATCAAATCAGGGCCACATAGGAACTGTCATTTTTCACTTACCGAGCCCTTTGATCCCATTTGGGATTTATTCGTTTCAAATGAAAAATCCGATTCCTATTGTATACATCTATCCTATAGAATGCTTTTTAATTTTTTTTCTGTTAGAGATCAAATCAGAGTTGTCAGTAGTATGGTTATTAGTTATCACCACCAGATTTCGCAGCCGACCCGTTGTTTCTGTTCTTACAAAATCACCAGCCTTCTCTGTTGCATAACGATCACTTGCAGTGAAGCTACAGTATGCCTTTCCTGGGTGCTTGGGTGTTAATTTATTTCACAGTTTCCTTTGCAGATATAATCAGAGTCACCTATCACACGGCTGTTCTTCCTTTTATTGTGTTCCTTTGCTATCACATTTGTGTGATCTTTTTCTGAAAAAATGACAGCTACTGTTTCTTTGCTCACTCTATCAGTGACTTATATGCTCCATGGCTCCTCTATTGCCATTTAAAAAATATAACATTTTATAGATGTAATCATAGTTATTTATAACTCAGGTTTTTTTTGTTTTTTTTTTTTTAATATGTATTTATTTATTTATTTATTTTTGGCTGTGTTGGGTCTTCGTTTCTGTGCGAGGGCTTTCTCTAGTTGTGGCAAGCGGGGGCCACTCTTCATCACAGTGCGCGGGCCTCTCACTATCGCGGCCTCTCCCGTTGCGGAGCACAGGCTCCAGACGCGCAGGCTCAGGGGCTGTAGCTCACGGGCCCAGTTGCTCCGCGGCATGCGGGATCCTCCCAGACCAGGGCTCGAACCCGTGTCCCATGCATTGGCAGGCAGATTCCCAACCACTGTGCCACCAGGGAAGCCCTCAGGTTTTGTTATATGAGAAAATTCCCTAAATGACACCTTGGTTCAAGTACAGTTTTTAAAGATGGGGGAAATATTCTCTGCAAAAACACTTTCCTCTAAATTGTAAATGAAGGGAAAGCTCTCAGTTGGTAAGATCATAATACACGTTTCCTGAGTTCTTAGTACATCGAAATGTATGAACATTATTTTTATGTAAGCGATCAAGTTGTGGTGTTTAATAACATGTTGTTGGAGGAAAAAGAGCTATCCCTTTTGATTTATTTGGATATTTACTGGGTGACTTACAGTGCTTTACGTATTAGAATCGGTTTATCAACAGTTAACATTCTAGGTTTTTATATAACCATACTTCAGGTAATAGAGCATTATTAAACTGCAACCAGTGTGTTAGAAATCTGCCGACTGGTAATAAAATTCTTATGTATAACAGCAGCTGAGAAATACTGCTGTATATTTATGCAAAGATTGCAAGATAGATGATGGCCAGCAAACTGCAGAGGGCCTCGAAATGAGAATCTACCAGCAGGTGGCGCTGCTCTTCTATAAATGAAACCGTCTACCTGGATTACTCTAGGTCCTACCCCCCACCTCTACTCTCTGCTTTTTCTTTTCCAGATTCTCTCTCCTTTAGTTCTCTACAATGAATGTCTAAAACTATGTTCATTTGTTTGTTTGTTGAGGAGATAGTTCTCCAATAAGACAACACCTTTTAATTGCTAAGATTTCCTTAAATTCAACTTGCTTGATTTAATGCTCATTTGGAACAAGTCCTAGTTAAATAAATGTTACTGTTTTAAAAAGGTAACTACACAATACCAGATTCTCACCCCTAAGACTGGATTACCTCCGCCATCTGATCATTGTTATGTGGCAAGTCGCATTTTTAACTACTGTTTATTTACACAAATTAATTCCCTAGGCTTCGTTCCATACCAGTATAACGAGGGACATTTTTATAAAGGGGGCTTTTGTACTGGATTAGTGTACTATATAAAAATAATTTTAATGTAATGCTCTTTCATCAAGCATTACTTTAGAATCAAAGTTAACCAAAGAAGGTTGCTTTTCTCCTTAGGCCAGAACTAAATTTCTGACAAACAGGATCAGAGGTTTTTTATTGTTTTTTTTTTGGTTTTTTTTTTGTTTTTTTCGATAAGGTTGTCCACACAAAGACTGATCAACTTGTCATTTTGGGCAACAATGAGTGAAAAAAAACAAATATACAAGCAAAACTTACTTTTATTTATTTATTTTTTCATCCACGCACAGGTTATTCTTCAATCTTTTAAATTTCTTTAAAGACACAACTACATCTTTTTACTAAGTTTTTTTTTTTTTTTTTCCTTTAACCTACAGTACTGCTTTTATACAGCGTGTTTGGTTATACACATGGCCTGTTTAGGAGACAATGGATTTACTGAGGTTATGAAAGGGGAGAATTAAAATACATTCTAAGATGACTCCTATATTTGTTTACTTTCTTAATTGTTAAATGCTACCTATACAGAAATTTGGATGCAAATATTTTACTCTTTTTGTAAGTTAAAATTCCAAACCATTAATTTTGGGTATCCAATAGGAATTTTCTCTTTTGAGTTTTTTTTGTTTTTTTTTTTTAATTTTTCTAGGCATACTGGGCTAAGGGGTGTAGGTTAAGGAACCAGATGACATCATGTATGTTCTTATTTCATTCATTTATATGCTTTTGACAGAGAAAATCCTGAAGTGTTATTGGTTAGATGAAATCAAGGAGTAGAGGGTTGGTGGGGGGGAACATTCCTTCTTGGTGAATCCACTTGGAAGCACTGGTTTTGTTGAAAGTGTTTTTTGAAGTATTGACTGCAGTCAGTTTTCTTGTTAAAGCCAAACACTGACAGCTTCCCTTCCAGTTCTCTTTATAGGGAGTGAGATCAACGTGAGTAGTTGAAGACAGGAAATAACCATCCCAGTGTAAAGGTTGGATTTACCTGGCTGGGCTATGAAGAAGCAGCCTTGTGAGTTTCACAGACCCCTTTCCCAGGCATTAAATAACTTTATTTTCCTGCCAAATATACTCTCTAGAATAAAATCGAGACCTCCAATGGAACTGGACCCTTGCCAGCATCCTCCTGCTTATTAGTACCATGCACATATGTGTGCATCTTATCTTGGACCCTTATAACTTTGAAGTGGCTGGAAAGGAAGTGGGCTGAGTTAGGGGGATTTCTGATAGACTTTTCCAAGATGCAAACCACCCACTATCCTCTCTGAATCTGAGTACTGAAATCGAAGGAAAAATAACTTTCAGAGGATTCAGATTATTACCAAGAATTATCCAAATTCTGCCATCTGGAATTTAAAGCTTTATGGTATCTGCCCCCTATATCCCCCAACTATGCCCTCAAATAAACCTTCCTGCTCCAGCCAAACTGCCTTTCTTACAGTTCCTGAGCTTAGTGCCTCCCCACCTCCTTGCCTTTGCTCCAGCTGCCCCCTCCACCTAGCATGCCCTTCCCACCCTTTGCTGCCCACCCCTAGTTTATTCAGCATCATGGCTTAAGGGCTCCAGCACGCCAGGCCCTATGTTTGGTTCTGGGGATACGCAGGTGAATAAGGCTGACATCTCTCTCCATCCAACTCTTGTTTCCAGTCTTATTTTCCCTAACCACCCAGGCCTACTAGCACTTATTATGTACAACATTTCATTTAGCCCTCACCTGCCATGATCATGCAACGCTTATCATACTGTTATTTCATATAACTTGTGAATTTTATAGAGATACACATGCGTCTTTAATGCAGTTGTCTCATTTCTCCAGCTGGACTTGTGGTTCTCTTCTATTGTGCATCTTTAAAAAGATTTTTGAAAAAAAAGAAAAAGCAATGCCCAGCCCCTAGCTCCTCAGGATTTGTGTTGAATTGGTCTGGTGTTCTGTAGAGTTCTCCAGTCCATTTTATAGAAAGGCAGAGTTGAGAACCACTGACCTGGACCACACTTTCCTTGGACCAGGAATCCTGCTTTTCCTATTCAGTAGTGCTTTGGGGTTGAGTGTGGTAGGAAGTTCTAGGTAATTATTTGTGGCTGTAGGGTTATGAGGCCTTCAGTCCGTGGCTGGTTCCTATGATATCTGTCAAGTAACAGAAGAGAGCATTAAGCCCAGAACCATTACAGAGCAGAGCTGAAAACCTCCTATGCTTAATTAACGCCAATCCTCCAGAGGGGAAGAGTCTTGCCAAGGCCACACATTTGATCTAAGCCGGGACTAGACCCTAGAGCTCCTCACTACTAGGCTGTGCTTTTTCCCTCTGCAATGCCACCTCTGGCAGCTAGGAACTATTTCTTAGGAACTTTACTAAGGGCTCGGCACTATTGAGAGATGCAGAGGTGGGGAGACCACGTAAAGGAATTTATAAGTCTAGTTGGGGAGGACGCGTGGAAATGGAAAACACATTATAATGCAAAAAAACTGAGACGTCAGAGGGGTGTGAGATGAGAAGTGCCAAGGCACTTTAAAGAAAGGAGGGATTCCACCTTGTTACCGTCATCTGGGAAGGCTTCCCGGAGGAAGCAGGCTAACTTGTCTCTTGATGGGTGGATAGAGTAGGGAGGAAAAAGGAAGATCTGGTGGGAAGGAATGGAGGAGTTGCTACCCCTCTACCTCATCATCCCCCTGCCCCTCCCATCACCTCCCAAGTACGTGCCCCAACCCTATGACCTCCCACCAGAAACTGGAGGGGAAAAGCCCCTCACAAGCAGGCAGCATGAATTTCCTGTAATTTAGAGGAAACAGTGGGGTTTCTCCACATTTCCGTCTGACTTTCATTTGTTATTGCTCTGAACAGTCCCAGCCTTCTTCATTTGAGCCCCATTTAAACATTTTCTGGCTTTTCTTGTTTTTATGACACTTGGCATAGCCTAATTATTTTGACCCAAGCAGTTCCTTGGGACCATATGCAATATGGGACAAAGGTGACCATCAAACAGGATGCAGAGAATGGGGATGGGGGTGGTGAATCTCACCCCATTCTAGCGCCTGGATACCGGGTCAGTTGCTTGGGGCAGAGGAGAGATTGTGCACCCGTTTGAGTAGAACAAAGTCAAAAGAAAGCAGGTTGGCACTGTGGAGAAGGATCCGATGACAGAGAGCTCTAATTGCTTTGATTTCTCAAAGCCAAGATAATGATGGGTAACATTTATCAAGAGCCTGCCAGGAACTCTTCTAAGCACTTTTCAATCTATTCTCTTTTTTGTCACTTTTTTCAACTCTATCCTCACAATAACCCTCTGGGGAAAGTACTCTGATTAAGTTCATTAAAATGAACTTAGGCAATTTACCAAATACCCAGGTTCAGACTTAACAGCCCACAGGTTTCAAGGCCTGGGTGCTTAACCGCTACCCTCACCGCAGCTCAATATGAGTTGATGTATGTAGAGGGATCTTCCAGCCTTACAATCCTTATCTCAGGGGTAGCAAACTTGAGTGCCATTGGAGTCAGAGCCAGAGATGCTACCATGGGGTACCTGCCATATGACTGGGGGGTCCAGGAGGCAGCCTGGGGATATTTGAGCAGCTGGTGAGCTCATGTCCCCTGAGACAGTTCCCTTCCTGCAATGCGAGCCTAGTCTTCTGCAAGATTTTAAGACAGAAGTGAGAAACCCAGATTTTTATGGATAATCTTCAGACTCAAAGATTGTCCTGCATATAAGATCCAATGGAGCAGTGGCAGGGTGGCATCAAGCACAGCACACCAAGACAGTATTTGTCCTCAGACTGTCAGCATGTGGCTGCTGGTTATCTCATTTATCCCACAGCGTCTCCAAATCTTGGTGTCCTCCTCTGTCCAGCAGGGATCTTGTGACATTAGGGTGTTGAGTAACTTGACTGAGATCAGAGCTCTAATGAGGGTTGGAGCTAGGACTTGGACGGTTGCCCTGACTCTAGAAGCCCCTATCTAGAAGCCCCTATCTTCATGCTATCCTCACAGGCAGAATTCTGACAGCAAATGATCTGGATTAGAAGTCAGCAGACCTGGGTGCTTCTGGGTCTGCATATTAGTAGAGCCTTGAGCCCAAAGAGGGTGAGGTCTGCTCACCCCTAAACCTTGTCCAGCCCTGCTTCTGCATTCCATACCATGTTCTCTAACTGTGTTGACCAGCAAGGGCCCACCGTGCACTAGCATTTTAAAATGTTGCAGAGACTATGTCCGAAGATAAATTATAGTAGAATACAGATAATGATTTTATAGTTTGAGAACATCTTTAGAAGGTGACTGTGCCCTTAAGAAATATACTAAATGCTGTGTTTAGTGTAAAATCATAATCCAGACTGGTCCTTACCTCCCAAGGTTAAAAGCATACAGTATTTCTAAAGTGTTCTGACAGGACATTCTTCATCGGGCCATGCAGTGCACCTGGGTTGCACTAAAAACCCATGCATTTTACCTTTATCTGAGTTTCAGAGAAAGTATCAGTGCAACCATCTGGAATACATATTAGAATGCTAGGGGGCTCTTGACAAAACTGGCTCAATGGCAGATAGGGTGTTTATGGAAGAGCCGATAATAATAATGATATTAATAATAATAATGGTCCTTATCTGTATAGTGTCTTACGGTTTAGAAAACAATTTCACATACACACAATTAGATTCTAGGCTGATCTTCAAATAGAATCATTGGGGCAAGCATTAATTCTAAAAATGTAAACAGCAAAGTGAAAATGGAAATGAAAATATGATTGACATTTTCTGCCAGTCATGTTTATTTGAAGCTGTTTAGGGGGAGGAAAAACAAAAAGAGAAGGAAGGTAACAATTCAGTCAACACATATAAGCAAATAAAAACTTTTACCCCAAAGTGGAAATGTAAATCAATATTGTGTTCAGCAGGGGAATTTGATGTGAGCTGTGAAATTAAGTCCAGGAGAGACCTGACCCTTTCTCTCTCTTCTGTTTCTCACCCTGGGCTGGTGGCATATCTCAGATTCCTGAGGCAGCATGATCTTTTCTCCACTCCTTCGGGTGTCTGACAATTTGTAAATCCACCAGGAAGCCTTTCATGCAAGGATTTTCCTGAAAAATCTCATGCACACAGCATGAAGTGATCAAAAGAATAATTCATGTTTTATATTTGCCTTGTCCGGTTTGGAGCAAGGGAGCATATAGACACACATGCAGAGACAAACTAAGGTAACTTCTCTGTAATGACAGGCAGGGTGGCAGAACCAGCACCTAGAACACCCTTGAGAGATGGACAGGGCAGGGCTGGGACCAGAGTGGGAAGAAAGAGGCACTTGCTTTGGGCACCACATTTAAGGGGCACCAAAAACCTCCGTCATCAAGAATATTCATAGTTCAATGCAGTCGTTTTTTTAAAAAATCAAAATGCAAAAAATATCCGTGATGCATGTAATGTCAGAATTTAAAATAAAGACAGGATAAATAGCGATTTTAATGCTGGCATTTAAGCACGGAATTTCGCAAGTCAGTAGGGGTTAGAATAACAAATGGCACCTCTGCCATCTCTGTGAGCACTTGATGTGTACCAGGAACAGTGTTCGGTACCTTACAGGCATTTTTCTCTTGATACATTTCAGAGGGACCCAATTTGTCCTACAGTAAATCCAAATCTATTTGATAATAAACTATATTAGAGAGTTCCTTTACAGGCTCCATAAATTCCATTACAGTCCATTTTGTCTTTGTTAAACATACGAGTTGAAAATTACAATCCCTTTATTCACAATGGTCATTTTAGGCGCACAGCTCAAAAAGATCAGCATTAACTTTAAAAAATATATCAGCATGCTTGTATCTATTAAGAACCATTGCTTTGTAGGCTCTAGCTGATGGTTTTTATTAAGTATACTGCGGGAGGGGGAGAAATCAAGGATAATTATAAATTCATAAATACGCCATTCATTGGCATAAAGTGATTTCCATGGGATGGATGCAGAATTATCTATTTCCTCAAGAAAATCTCAGAGATGTTCTGATTAAGCCCATAATCTAGTCTATGTGAAATTCTAGCCAAACTGATGGGGCACATTTTCTTTTCTGAAACTACCTTTGATAAGAAATGCATTACAAACTCATCAGTTTGGCTTCCTGTTAACAAAAAGACAGCAGCCGTCTGGATCATTCTGGATTCACAGTGAAACTGCCACACCATGTATCCTCCAAGTAAAGCTGTGCAAGTTTGACAAGGGGCAGATGAATCCAGGAGTTATTGTACAGGGCTTTAAATCTATGCGGCAGCTGACGGTTGAAATAATCATCTGTATATCGCTCTGAGCTAACTGGGGAAAGGTTGACACTGTATATTTCCAACAGATCTAGTCTAATGTTTAATCTTTTGTCTTGGATGGGCTCTTGCTGGGTGGACTTGGAGCACACACTGACAGCTCCAAGGAATTGCTCATGGTGGAAGTGGTTTGCCTTCATTATCGAAGTGCACAGTGGATGAATCTAACTTAGCTTGCATTGGAAAATGGGAAACTCAACCTGACTGGTCTCCCCCAGTACAAGGGGTTCTTTCTGCAGGACAAATAGCAGGTTGGGTGGGAAGGACGTTCAAGTCTCTGAACTACCTCCATCCCTCCCGAATTCCCCACAGCTGTGCACTTGAAGTGAGTTCCGTGTGCGTTGCTTTTATTGTCTGGCTGTCTCGGCACACTGGGGGGAGCGTTGTCCTTTTTGAAAACTGGAAAGCTAGGACAACGTGAGATGATACATGAGATAACCAAGGTTTGCTGATATCTACATCAGCAAGCCTTGGCTATCGAGGACCAGCTAGTAAATAAGTTACGCTTTGTGGGCTTCACAGTCGCAATCGCAATCTTTTGACTCTGCGTTGTAGAGTGGAAGCAGCCATAGATGCCAGGTAAACAAATGACTGTGGCCATGTTATGAGAAACTTTCTTTAGAGCCACTGCAATTTGAATTTCATATCATTTCAATGTGTTATGAAATATTATTCATCTTAGATTTTCCCCCCTAACCATTTAAAATTGTAAAAACTATTTTTAGCTCATAAGCTTTAGAGAGATATGTTCCAGAGTATAGTTTGCTGATCCCGGAACTTGAGAAATATAAAAAGAAAGAAGGCAGCTGTTGGTGCCAGGAACTTGGCAGATTTCATCCCTATTCTGCAACTCAGCCCCACAAACATGTACTGCATGTGTCAGGGCTACGAGAAGGAGTCAGGTACGCTTTTGGCCTCAAAGTCTTTACCATCTTGTTGGTGTTGGAAGTAGGGCAGAAGGAGAGAAGGAAAGGAAAGTTGAGAAGAGGCTGTTTGGGTTGAACTCTTGTACAATTTTTTTCTGTTTGATTCAGAGTAAAAGTTTTCTTCTACTACCTTCCCAATCTCCAAACTCCATAGCGATAATTCAAAGAAATTCTTGCATTTCTCATTTCCATTGTGTATTCGCTTTTAGATTTCCCTTGTTCTTTTCTGCGTCTCATCTCTGAGAAGCTAATACCGAGTGATCTTTGCTTGAGACTCTTCTTTGCCCTTGAGGTGATGGAGACAGTCTATTCTAAGAAAAGAAGAAAGAAAAGAACCAAAGGCAACCAGATCTTCAAAAGGACTTTTCTACCAAATACTGAGCAGGGCAAGAGCATTGGGCAGGTTATAATGATAGCTCAAGTTTTTAGTAAAGATATTTTAGCTAAGATTCCAGATGCAGGGGATTTTGATGAATGTTGGACTCTAACCAGGATACATATAGAACATGAGGCTATGGTTTGGGATGGGGTGTGAGAGTACAGCAGGTACATCTAATCCACCAAAGTTGATTCTCGAAGATCTGTTAGGCCACAGTATTTCTGTAGAGAACATTGCAATCCAGGTCATGTGGATTCTGTTAATATATTTGTAGAGTATTTCTTCTCTCTCCCATGTAGGAGCTGAATTCTCTCATTGCTCTGTGTTGATGGACTCAAACGTACACAATTCAGGTTTCCTAGGCAGTGAATAGAGCCAGAAATATACCCTGTGATTAACTTCTACATAACCTATTGTTCCTTAAAGTCTCCCCCCTCCATTCTCCTGTTAGCTCCACAAAAGCCAGAAATGAAAAGCCTCCAACAAGCCTCCCCTTCCCTGCCCCCTCAGCCTACCGTGGGGTGCTGCTCCCTGTGCCTGGGCTCTGGCAGCTTGGAGATTCTTTCCATCCTCATTTTACATAATAACAGGTCGTTGTTGTTTCCTGCCTACATCCTCTAGGTTTTCCAAATAAATGCATTTGCTGTTTCTCACCTAGAAGTTGTGAAATTACCCTGCCTGATAATGTATATGGTAAAGTGATGGTTCAATTATAGAGAGTTATATATATTGTGTTGGTTACATTATTGTTGGCATTGCTTTTGATAGGAAGCATCCTTCATTTTTTAATTATCTGTGTATTAATATTCACCATGATCTTTCAAAACAAGTAAGCTTTTTTGGGGGGGGATTGATTTTATCAATAAGACCTCAAAGTCTTCACCAGACTTCTTGGTGATATATGTTGTCCCAAGGTTGTCAGATCTGAAACTCTAATTCAGAGGATATACCTACTTTAACTTCCCCGTGTTCTGATCTCGAGCTGCCCACTGACCCTGTAGGCGTAGAATTTGGCTGCGATGCCTGTCTTACCCTTATCTTAGCTGCACAACCTCACTGATGGGCCCATGGCATTCCCCACTGGGAGATTCATGCTAAAACAATAGTCAAGTGCTCCTTTACAGCAGTTATAGGACCAAACTCACGGTATGGGTTATTTATCTGGCATCTTTTATTCTTGTTACTGTTGTTTTGCCTTTATTGCTTATGGAAATATTCATGCCCTCTCACCCGTCTGGTTTGAGTGACAGACAGCCAGTATTCTGGTAGTCTATGATTGTAAGACAGGAGACATCCCTCTGTAAAAAGGGTGCCATTCTGTGCTGCAACCCAGGGATTGCTCTTTCCTGGCCACATTGTAAGACCTCGGAGTTAACTAGCCCAGATTTCCTGGTGAAAGTCTTAAGCAGTTGTACCAGAGAGAGGTTGGCTCAGCTTGGAAGTTTTGTCCATTGTGAATTACTTTATTGCAAAACGACTGTACTACTATGATTTACATGATTTTCCTTGGGGGGATGAGAAGTTTGATAAACCCACAGGAAACAGGAAGCACACTGTTCAATCTCTAGTCCAACGATTTCATAAATGGCCATTTTCAGTAAAACAACATTCACATCCTGCAAGGCTGAAAACACACACCCAGTTTTCACTGATGTCACTCATGATACAAGGAGATGCTACACATCTCCCTTTCCTAGGAGTGGCAAACCCCTGGCATTTAATGCAAGTTAGGCGGGCGATATCACAGCCAAGGGTGCTGACCAAGCCAGCGGTTTGAGATGAAAGCGAGAGTTTCACATTGAGGGTTGATGAGTTGGACTATAATGATTATTCAGTAGGATGCATTTTTAGCAGGTTTCAGGAGAATAAGGGGTCTGGTCTTCCTGCAAAACTTGAGTTTTCTGTGTCTGTTTATGTCATAGGGCAGAAGGGAACTCTGTATGTTTGAGGAAATGATAACACACACAAGATTGTCTGTGACGTATTATCCCATCTGATGTTGATGACATAACACAGCAAAAAGAGTTTCAAGAAGTCATCAGGGGAAAAGAAAAGAAAAACCCTGCAATTCAGCTGTGAGGGAGGAAACTTCCATTTTAATTTAAGACTGTAGTTCTAGTCAATGTTAAAACTGGTTGGGAACTTTTCTAATGAAAAATTTCACCAAGGATTAATTTCGGTTTCCTTTTCTTGTTATTGTTTGGCAGTCAAGGTTGGAGCTAGATCACGCTATCCCAAACACCCATTTGAGTTCAAGAACACAACTCACAATTCTCGGCTTGTGACCGAGCCAGGTGAAGGAGTTTTGGAATCCATCCCAATTTTTAATAACTGCACCCCTCCATGTTCTACTTTAACAT
The DNA here is from genome assembly GCF_964341445.2 of Mesoplodon mirus. Taxonomy (NCBI): domain Eukaryota; kingdom Metazoa; phylum Chordata; class Mammalia; order Artiodactyla; family Ziphiidae; genus Mesoplodon; species Mesoplodon mirus. Next base: position 64,303,079 of record NC_138977.1, on the reverse strand, counting down.
GCTGAGCTCAGTGGGAGAAGAAAGATGGACTACTGTGGATTTCAGCATGCATTTAGCTTGTTGGGCAGCAAAATACCAAAGAGAAAACCCATAGAAAACGATAAATAATCATTAAAACTACCCTAACCCCAAACTAGCAGCTTGCACGAGACTTCAGTCGGAAGCCCTGTTAGCTAGATGCATTTGCGTTCAAGCCACTTTGCATGCCTCTTACTCTGATTCCAGTGTGAATATGATGTTACTAATGAGCTGCTAAGTGTGTACAGATGTGGGTTTCTCCAGATGTGGTGATTAATAACGTAATGGAGATAGCCAGTTGACTCATGTTTGTGGGTTGTTTGCCTTTTATTACGTTTCCGAGTTAGTTTATTCGCTTTGAACTATTTTTTAACCGCAGCCAACAAACTCATCTTTAAGTCTCAAAGGGCATCATTCCCCTAAACCCTGTTGAGGAAACAGGGAAAGAGGAATGTGCCCCCAGGCTGGAGCTGAGCATTGGGTCCATCATGGGTTAGCACTGGACTACTTAGGAAAGTTGGAATTGTTGCCCCATTTTACTCGAAGTAGCCACAAAGAGGCATTGGTGAACCTTGACACAGTGTTTGCAAGCTAGCTAGGCCAATAAAGAGAGGGATTTCTCTTTTTAAAAAAATCCAGTAAAGTATATGATCATCTTGAAGTGAGCCCAGAGTTCTGGCCAGTGTTTCTAGAAGATGTTGCCTCGCTTTTGCTTAAAAACAGAATGCTGATTAAAAGTTGAGTAAAATGTTGTTACAGATGTTCAACTCTTCATTAAGGCTATTGGAATTACCACCACATCTTAAATCAATTCCCAGAACATTGTCTGGAGGTTATGTCATTGAAATAATGAATCCTCTTTAGTCAAGTATAAGCAAACATGTTAAAACATCATTGTAACTTTAAATTAAATTCCAGCGTAAACCAAGGGATCTGAAAGCTCATTAGACTTGCCTGACATTTTTCTAGCACTGAGTCTTCCCAAACTGTAGAACTGTTAGATTCGGTGCCTATTAGACAAGTGAGCACTGGGAAGTTACAACAGCACATTAAGTGTTATACTTAGGGATGTGCAAAAACAAGCCCTTGAATTTTATTAGTATTCTGAGATTGGATGGAGTTCAGCTCCTATAAAAATTCCACATTGGATTCCTGAACTTGTTTGTGTTTTAAGGAAGCTGGTAAGTCAGGTTCCTTTAAAAGATCTAATCTTCCTACGGCTACCACAGCAGGACGACTCTAGTGGACATGCTGGAGACAGGGGTGTAGTGTAATTAGCCAGAAACCAGGCTAACTATGAACCTGGAAACGTGTGTTGGCGTGAGGTAGCGGCCCATTCCTTCAATACTTGTCTTTCACGAAAGTAAATTTAAGTCTCCCTTTTAATTCCATTTTTATTCCTCTCATGTAGTCACAGAAGCCATGAAACGAAAATTATATTTTATAGCTTAACTAAAAGTTTTCCTCGATCTGCTTTCTTTAAATATGCAGAAATTGATAGAATCCATATAAAAGGATAATAATTAAATATGGTTTATATCCTACTTAGGAGACAGAAGTTATCACTGCTCCTCTTGTGGAATCTAAGCCGCATGTAATGGTCTCCATTACACAACGTTCGTATATTTAAGCTGGAGACATTTCCCCCCATCTCTTCAGGGAGAAGATCTGCATTTCCAGGCCATGAGTGCAGGAGGAAACCTTTGAACATGCGTTTCATTTAAGAGAACAAATCCCAGTTTAAATGCAGTATGATTATGATGGATGATCTTTCTGAGTTGCGATGAAAATAAATCATTTCCTTGCATAGAAGGAGACCTGACTTTTAAGCACCAGAACAAGGTGTTTCCCTGGAGCTGGTGAACAGGTATTAACTTGCAAGTCTTCCATCTGAAGATCACTGCAGGTAAACAGACAGTGACAAGGTGCAAGGTTAATGGGCACTTAACCAGAGAGGGTTATGTATCGTTGGCCCAGTGCAAATGAGAAAAGAAAAGTTAAGAAAAAGAATCTAGCAGAAATGCCAGTGAGTGTGACTTCTTAATGACTGTAGACTCGTTGTATAATTAGACAAAACCATGGCAACATCTGGTGGCCTTGAATAAAGCTAGCCACATAGACTAGGTTAGCTAAAAGACCTTTTTGGATATCACACAAGAAGGCTCGTGTGATAGAGAAGAAAAGAATTTCCACCTCCTACTAGATCAATTCACATGCACACGTTATTTAGTACATCATGCTGCTCAACTAATCTAGGTCATCCTGAACACAGTGCAGCCATTGCAAGGGGTCCATATTAAAAGATGACCTTGTATTATGGGGGTAGTCAATGCAAGACTTCTACCCCATCCTAAGGGGGGGAAAGTGCAAAAGTACACTTACACACACACCCACACACACACACACACACACACACGTTCTCTCTCTCTCTCTCTCTCCTCTCTCCTCTCTCCTCTCTCCTCTCTCCTCTCTCTCTGCTCTCTCCTCTCTCTCCTCTCTCTCCTCTCTCTCCTCTCTCTCTCTATCTCAGTCTCTCTGCCTTTTTACCCCGTTATTGCCTGGGATGCCTGGCCCCCTATCCTATGAAAGGAAGATGAATGCAGGTCAAGCTCAGAGTGCCTGTTTGCTTGCTGAGAGATGCATATCACCTCTAAGTGATTTTTTTCAATACCATTTATGTGGCTTGTATTTATTTCCTTTAATCTTTTAAGTGCTATTTAGTCTCTATGTGATTTGCTGTGGATACTCGTTTCTGATAAGATGCGATATCCTCCCGGCCACATAGTTCCTGCCTGGAGCCCTAAGTGACTGATATGGTTGCAGCCTGAGCCTGGCCCTCTGGGGGGACAGGACAGGGGGGAGCAGGTGGTAGCGAGTAAGGGCTGTGGGCATTTGCAGGTGCTTTTTTGCCTTCATTTCTTCTGGTCATGCTCTTATCTCCAACCACATTCTTGTTCCATCTCCCTGTGTCAGCCAGAAGTTAGACAACCCCAGACTGACAGTAGAATAAAGGAGTGTACCAAGAGTGATACCTTGAAACAGATTTGGAGGGTAGTTAGATTATTATTATCTCTTTGGGACCATGTATCATAACACACTAAATGTATTTAGGGTTTTCAGGGAAGTACCATATCATGCATGTTCTGATATGGGTCTTCCTGGATAATATCAAGTAGCTGAGATGGCATTTCCTCCCCCCACCTGAGCCTTGTACACCTTTAACATATATCAAGCTTCTTTTGATGTTGTCGCTGCTAATATTTCTCTTCTTAGCTTTAAGGTAACTGCATGTTATTTCGAGTTTCAGGGGTGCTTCCTCCCAGTCTGTGTTGCAGTCAACAGTAAGAATCCGAGGATCCTATTTTTCCTTCTTGACATTACAGCTTTAGCCTGTGTTGTGGGGCGTGGGGAGAGGAAGACTAGGATTTTGCTGCTGGTGCCCTTGGGTGACAGGCTGGGTATGCAATCTGCTAATTATCAAGCAGCTCTCTTAAAAAGAAACGTGATACAGGCTAATACATCTCCAAAGCTTATTCGTGGGTGTCTTTGGGCAAAAGCAGTAGAGTGTGCTGTGTTGTTTGTGAGCAGAACTTTGGATCGCTTAGTGATCTCTGTGGTGTAGACCTTCGGGACAACAGCCTGTGGTTTCCAGTCCCCTCTGCTGCCCTCCTTCCCCGCCCCTCCTCAGAGATAGCATTCAGTGGCAACCTCCTCCTCCCTTTGGGCACTCTTCTCCGGCCTGGTTCTGCAGCCTTGCAGCCCCTTCCTCCCATCTTAATGAATTAAGAAAGGATCCCATGCACACAGGCCCTCCCTCTTGGGGGGTGGAGGGACGAGAGCTGAGTTGGGCTGGGATTCTTGAACCAGAACATACCAATGTTCCCAGTCCTGACAGACTGAAACATTGGCTCTTAAGGCCTCAAATCCCTGCCTCCTTCCAAGGCTTTTTCCTCTCTCTGGCATGTAGGAATTAGGACCTGGTTACATTGGTCCGTTTGCAGAAGCAGCCGGCTGGCAGCTCTTATGCTACTGCTTCAAATACAGCTTTATTTCTGATTTTGGTTACAAGAAAACCTATCTGGTTACCCAGCAAAACAAAGTAACCAAAAAGAAATTCTAAGCAGAATGATGGAGTGTTCCTATATATATATATATATATATACGTATATATACATATATATATATACACACACATACATGTATTGGTGTACAGATAGATTATAATTTCTTTTCTCTCTAATGGCAGGGTGTTTTCACGCTGTTATAGTCTGTTTAAATTGCATGTTCAAACGCTGGAGTGTCTAGAGGTGATGCTCTCACCTTTTCTAAGCCGGCCTCTTTGACTAACGCTTTGGTCTTTGGGTCCTAAGAGGTGGCCGTGAATTCCTAGTGAGTGACTGAGCCGTGAGTGTGTGTCCTTTGATATCTTGCCTGTATTGCACAGTCTGCCCTCAAGCTGTTCATAATCTCATGAGCTGCCTGTATTTCCAGTTGAAGATGAGCAGCCGTCAACACTGTCACCCAAAAAAAAGCAGCGCAACGGAGGCATGCGGAACTCACCCAGCTCCTCGCCCAAGCTGATGAGGTAAGGATAGGGGCCCGGGCCACGCGGTGGGTCCACCGGTGGGTCCCCCTCTCGCTCCATCTCCTGTCCTTGCCCCCTCCCCACCTTGCCAGGCCCAGAGGCTCCCCTCCCCAGCAGGCTCACGGCGGAGGAGGGGACGAGATCGTTAGATGGCTTCTTAAAGGCTGAAGTATTTATTCTGTCAGCTTGTCAGCAGTTAATGATAGAGCTGAAAAAATTCTGTCATGAAAAACAGTTTGAAAAGCTGTTTGAAAAATACATAGGCTTTAAAGTCTGAGCTGTCACCAAGTCCTGTCTATGTGTAGTTCCTAAACAGCAGTGGCACTAATGACAGCGGCAACCAATCAGAGGAACCCGTGTGGTTAGTTTGCCTCCAGCAAGTCTCTTTCTGCTGGAGTCCCTCCGAGAGGACTGTTTTCTGTACTTAAGGCCATATGTGAGATGTATCATCACAATCAAAAATGAACCTGAAGATTACCTTCTCTTTATCCTGTCGATTGAAATCAAATTTCTGTTAATTGATTTTGACTGATAAAAAAGTCTAATAATCTGTGGACTTGCCAAAGCAAAGTTCAAAAGTAATCCAGTTCTGCTCAGGCTAAAAGCAATATTAATTATGAAATAGAGCTTGTGTGCACTCTTTTTCTCTCTCTCTCTCTTTCTCTCCTCCCTCCCTCTCTCTCTCCCTTCCTTCCTTCCTTCCTTCCTTCCCTCTCTTCTTTCTGTCTTGACTGCAGCTTCCTCTAGGAAATGGCAAGTGAAGTCAATTTTCAGTAGAATTCTGTTGGATCCTCTCCTTGGACTCTTCATCTTTCATCTTCCTTTTTCTGTCTTCGATTCATCTGCCAATCCCAGTGCTTCTTTCCCCCCATCATCCTAGCTCTCCAGCACCTCAATGAAACAGGAGTGATTTCAGATTTGCACTGCTTTCCCTAAATGGTTCCTGCCACGGAAACACCTGCCATCTTGACGATAATTTCTTCTTTTCATTGACATTGGCTGCTCTCTTCCCTTTGATTATTGATAAAAAAAAAAAATCACAGCGATTTCCTCCTCCTCCTCCCCTTTTCCAAGCATTTGCATCTTCCTGGCTCCCCATGACCACCTTTCTAGGATGGAGAGAGGGCAGTCCGTCTTCATATGGTTGAGGACGCAGGTCCCAGGAGAAGACTTACCCAGCCCCGTGTCCTTTTCCATCACCATCCCCTCTTCCTGTTCAATGTTTCCTTAACAGTTCTCTGCCTTCCCTTCACTCAGTCTTGCTTGGGTGTTGCTGATTTACATGCTTGTTTACGGTTTATGAGGAGGAATAAAATGTGCCAACTGCCAAGCCTCTCCCTTTTCTGATGCTGGTTGTCGTGCTCACCTCCGCTCTGCATTTACTCACCTTTAGGTAATCGCCTCATCTCATGCTAATAGTTTTATCCATTGCAAGTAAAGCCCAGGCGCTTTCTTTTGCCTAAATTTAGAGAAGCAAATAAATAAAGAGAAGTCTGAAAAATCTGAAACCTTTGGAGCCAAATTCCCTGTCCCTGTTTGCTATGTAAAGTATGGCTCATTTCTCTGATCTTGAGTAATAATAATTCTGAGGAGTTACACTGTTTTCATATGCTTCAAAGCTGTGTCAAAGTTTTGCTGCTTAAGGGTACTTCTTTCTTCTGTTGGCTCTTGGGTACCAAGATGACAGGTCTTCTGTATGAGGTGGAAGCTTCTTTAAGTCGTAGCCTTCAGCAAAACATCAAATTACCAAATCCAGGGCAACACACTTCTACACAAATGCCTTTCCTGTATATATATTATACCCTATATATTAAATACTTTAGTGTTACACGCTACATTTTATGTGCGATAGAAAGTGATGGTTTGAGGTAGCCTTGGGGGGACTTTTTTTCCACAAGCAGAAAAAGCTAGTATGTACTGTAACAAGTATGGTTTTTACAGGACTTTGTGCCCGAAGGCCTTTGTAAATAAGTAATGATCAACAGATTGGCTGTGGGCTTTTGAAAAGCATGCCTGTGTCAGTTTGCATGATGGGGGAGAATTTTCAAAGTGGGTCTTGCTTTCATTGCCTGTCGGAGAGGGGCTGAGGAAGGCAGTCCTCCCAGGCTGGAGCTGTCTGCTCCGCGGTACATCAGAATTGCTAAACGGGGGCCAGGCGGTGAGCTGAAACTTGCCAAGCTACAGAACTCGGGTTTCTGGTGTTGGTGCCTTTGGGCTGCTGCTATGGCCGTGACTACTGTCGCCAGGGCACTTTACCCCACCAGCCCACGACGACCTCGATGGCTGCTCAGCTGGAACGGGCTGCCCCATGACAAGTCAGAAAGTCTCAGGCACTCCTCCTTCACCTTGACTTTCTGTGTTGCAGGTACTCTACAGACTCTGTCTGGTGTGGGAGCCAAGACAGGGTGTTGAGCCCTCCCTGTGTTGCCCTTCATTTCCTGGGTAGGAACGAAGAGCCCATGGGCGGTTTGGTTGGGTTTGGTTTGAATCCCTGGCCCTGGCCGTGAGGTTGCCGGGGCTTAGTTTTTCTAGCTCCCTCTTGCTAATTGACAGAAAACAGAGGGGTTCCTGTACCACCTTGAGGTTTCTCTAGGTCCTCCCCTGCAACATCTTCCAACACTCCCTTTCTACTCTACAAAAGATAGGGCTCCCAGGTCCTATTCCCTGTGACCTGAAACATCCATAAAGGAGGCTAATGACTCATTTGAGGTGGGTGTTTCGACATGAGTTTGTGGCTTGCTGCTTGAGCAGAATCAATCATTCTGAATGCGGGCAGGTTTTAGTGGCCTACGGGCAGTGATAGGGACAGTTCCAAGAGAAACCGGAGAGCCCAGAATGGGCTGGGCTGGGCTTTAATTTACCACTGTGGCCTCTGCAAATAAAACAGGCTCCTGCGTGAGGGGTCCTTGCAAGCCATCTGCCAGCAGGAAATGCTACAGGGACTCTGCACTAATGGTCTTTGTCTCCCCTTTGTTCTGGTAGCAGGGTCTACCGTGGTTTTTAAGTGTTGCTTAACTCTCTGCGCAATCATTAGATGAACTGCCTCACTTTGTGTGTCTGGATCCTGAGGCCGTATGTTTTGTAGTTACCCTGACACAGAAAACAACCCTCACAGCCAGACTGAGCAAATGGTGAGCGTCTGTGCTCCAAGTCAGGGGTCTTTGTGTCATGATAGAGACCTTTGGCTTCAAATCCTACAGAGGAGCAGGCTGAGGAGTTAACCGGGGCCCTGTATTCATCTCCCTGTGGGTCTCTTAACAGGGAATTATTTAAGGAGCCTCTCTCCTAGTTTTCCTCTAAAATCGCCAAGCACCTATTGCCCCGTTCTCCCTACTCAGTGGGTTTGTGCCCTGTCAGGAAAGCTCTGTCTTCCTTCATTTGTGAGGCTCTAGAGGGCAGGAACTTTGTCTCTGAATAATTAAGTCAAGGGTTCTTAATTTGGTGGCCTCCCAGACCCCACTGACTCTCTAGTGAAATCTGTCTAGAAAATCTCTCTAGGAAAAAGAAAGTTCACTGGACACCATTTTGACTCCAGTTGAAGGAGATTCTTGGATTCCTAAATCCCGGCCCTAGTTACTATCACATTTGGTTCTTCTCACAACCACCTTCGAGTAGTTACCTTCACAGATGCTTTTTGGCTGCTGAGAATATGTCTTCAGTGGGTAGATGGTAATGGGGGAGATGCCCAGGCTCCCACACTGTGTCCTCAAATGCAACCCGAAAGGTTATGCGTTTTAGCTGCCTGCTTCTATTTCTTTTCTCAGGTTAATTCTTATCTGGGAAATGTTTAGAGAGAGCCTGCTGTACTCAAGATGTTGTGGAAGGTCTTTGAGGGGTGTAAAGTAAGATGGATTACACTCTTCAAGTTACATGGGTTACGTGTCTTCAAAATGCTCACGGTTTGATGTGGGAGACAGACAAGCATATACAGCAAAATGGAATAAGGACAGAGTAGAGACCTACCAGCGTGGGCTGTGGGAGCAGAGGGTGCCCTCATTACCTCTGGTCTGGGAGGCTGAGCCTGGGTTGTGAAAGATGAGGAGAATTCTCGACTAATAGCACTAGCCACCCTTGTCCATTGTTTACTAGGTGCCAGGCATCATTCCAAGAGCATTAGTCCTGTTAATTCCTGGAATCCTAACTACAGCTCCAGAAGGAGGGATTGCTCTCTCGTCCATTTTACAGATAAGGAAATTGAGTCACAGAGATGTAAAGAGTAGTAAATCTAGTAAGTCTTACCTAATTGGGAAGATTTGAACCCAGATGGTTTGGTTTCCAAACCCATATTGTTTACTGCTTCATTCTTCTGCCCGATGAGGGGAATAGGAAAGTGCTCAGGCCATTGCAAGTGGCTTGATGTGGCTGGAGAAAGGCATTCTTAGAGTTGCATAACTGGAGTTGAAAATATGAGCATATTCTGGCACCCAGTCATGAAGGCCTTTCCTGTCATAGGCCAAAACCTTGCTGGTTTTTGAGGAGGCAGTGCCCTAACTTGTGTTTTGGGAGGATCACTGATGAAAGTATAAGGACGGGTTTAGAACCCTCCATCAGGGCCTTCTGGAGAGCCGTGGTACCTCTGGGTACCAAACCATTCAGGGTCTGCTTTAGAATAGTGGACCAGACGTGGGCTAAACAGTCTTCCCAAGAAGGACACACAGCATTCCTGACATAATGACAGTAATGCCTCTTCCCTCAGGTGCTACAGGGGACTTGGTGTAAGATACCATGGCTATGAGGATTTACCCAGGATGTGTCGGGTGGACGCTTTACACAAAGAGGTAGCCCCCAGCCAGGCTAGCGAGGATAACTGACAGCACTAAAAACAGATACTGAATGCTGTGAAAGGAGCTTCATGTCATAAGACCCAGGAAACATTAGATATTTGTTTTCTGAATCAGAGTGGAAATATGATTGGAGTAAAACAGATTATCCTCTTGGGCCCTAACTGATTGTTAAATGAAATAAACTCATCTGCTTGTTAAGTCCCAGCCTCTCCCTTTTGACGCATACCTCTCACGGGGTTTTTTTTATTAGGACTGCCAGCTTGAAAGGTTGTAGTAATAGAAAATGGCAGAGTGGCCTGAGCCCACTCAGAGTTGGGGACAGAATGCCACTCTCCCGATCTCTTTCGCTGGGCAGAATGAAGAAGGAAGGCCAGGACAACTTAGCTAAGTAAATCCACCTCTTAATGCACAAACACATAGCAAATGACAGGCCCTCACGGGACTGCAGAAGAAAGAAATGGTGGGTCTCATCATCCCAAGGCGGTGGATTTGACACAGGTCCCTGGACACATTGCATACACAGTAGAGGCTCATTATCCTGTCCCCTCATTTCAGAAGCATGTTGTCCACTCTCCTCCAGGACTGAAGAACATGTCAGCTCTCCCGGCTTGTCTCCCAGATATCAATAAAGGCAGTAATTTCCTTCTTGCTCTGAGGATGTTGGCTGTCTAGCAAGAGATGACATACTAGGGAGCCACAGTTCTTGATTGTTTACTTGTTGGGCAGAAAAAAAAAATGCAAGTAGAGAGATACAGAAAGTTTGGCCAGAGTGGCCTGAAGGTTTTCTCAAGGTGGCTCCAAGGTTGGCCATCTCGGGGAGATGGGGGTGGAGGGTAGGGGGCAGCCGTGTCTCAGGAGAAACGAGCATTACATAGGACAGTGGAGGCAGCTTTGAAGGGTGAGTTAGGGCAGAATCCCGAAGTCAGGATCCTTGCGACCTAGCAGGAAATAGAATTCACCCAGAAATAAAATTCACCCAAGAAAGAAGCAGATCCATTGAGTCAGAACCATTTATGGTGCTGAAAACCTAAGTATGGGCCCTTTTGAGGAGACCACCTGAGACCCCCTCTGGTCTCCTGTGGCTGCTGCAGCCAGAAACCCATGCATGTGACCTGCGGCTCCTGAACGTTGCCCTGAAGGACTTGGCTACTGCCTGCGACGTTGTCTTCTGTGGAGTGGAAGAAGCGATGGGAAGCAAGGAGGGTGGAAAACTGAATTATAAGCGTTGCACTTGATAAGAAAGAATATTTCATTTGCTTTTCTTTGCTGATTTATTTGCTGATTAGCTCTTGGAGGTAGACGTCAGCAAGAGAGTCATTTGCGTGGCTTCCAGGTTAGGAATTTCTATCAAGTGTTGACACAACCCCTCAAGTTCCAGAGAGTCACAGAGCGAGAGTCAGAGCAGGTGACCTGGGTGCACTTTTGTCACCAGAGCTGCATTCTCCATTTGAATAGCAGGGCCAGGACTACAGTGGGGCGTGTGAGGTGCCTCCTTCCGTTTTGCACCGAGGTCCCTCGATGGCCTCACCCTGATCCCGGCCTCGTTGAATAGAACCATAGCCTTCCAGTCCGTATGTTGCAACTAGTTGCTAACTTTGGTAGGATTGCCTCAAACCACAAAGCCTCTCCATTTGGGCAAAACTTTACAGCAGTGATCCGCAAATTTCAGCATGTGTCAGAATCATCTGGAGCACCTTGTTGAAAGAGCTTGATTCAGTAGGTCTGGGCTGGGCTGGAGAACTGCGTTTCTCTCAAGTTCCCAGGTGATGCTGAGGCAGCTGGTGTGGGGTCATGCTTCGAGAACCACCACTTACAGGAATCAGAGCAGTGGGAGGAGCTTCATGTGATGGGGACCCTTCTCACAGAAATGTTCAGCCCTGGCACTGGAGCACTAAACATTTGTTAAGAACAGCTGTGTTGACCACCTTGTACATCAGACATGAGTCCTGTCTGCTGATCAGTTACAGCAGCTGGCTTCAGGCACATTCCAGGCAGCCTGACTGGTTAGAGACATACTACAGAGTCTCCCTTCCTTCTGATCACGATGCCCTAATTTCAAGTACTGTGCCTGTAAAGCGGAAAAACAGCGCAAGAGCCTGGATTGTTCCTCAAACAAATTGTTACAAGATGTCAAAGGCAAAGGGGCTCTCACTGGACACTTTTTCTGGTCTGCATAGAGGGTCTGGGGAGTTTCTGTTGAATGATTTGAGATATTCAGAGATCAGAGATCATTCATCAGCTTCTCTTGGTAGTTGGTTGTTTACTGGGTCCTCTGCTGGGTTCTGGAAATGTGTGGAAGAGTAAAATAGGACTTCCCTGCCCTGAAGAAGATCACCAACTGATGGATAAGACAGTTGTGCAAATTATTATCTCTGAAAGAGCATCTTACTTCTGTTAAGAGCTCCCGGGAGGGGAAAGCCACGTCTGTCTCTGAGGTTATGGAGGAGGACAGCACAGGAGGAATATTTGAAGCAAACCGGGAGGCTTCAGAAGTGTTCTGGTACCCTTACTATGGTGCCTGACATAACAGATACTCAGTAAAATCAGTCATTGCCACTGGGGTTAAAAGCCTGCAGAGGCATGAGAAATTGCCCAATTTTATCAAGCCTCCCGTTTCCCAGGGAGACTTCTGCAGAGTTGGCCTCAATCTAGATGGGACGCTTGTAATAATAGGAAAGGCCTTATCATGTGATGAGAAATGAGGTCCTGAAAATCAAGCAAGGGAAAGGATGCAATTTTAAAACCATTTGGTAACTTTCCTCTTTCATACCTTTTGTTTGTCGGTTTGGTTTGGTTTGGTTACTTGTACTTTAATGTAAATTTCTGAAGTCCAGCATTGAACCCATTGCCACACAAAAAAATTCGAATTTTCCTCCAAGGGGAACTGTGCTCTTTAAAATATAATGCTACCTTCTTCACAGCAGGTTTGCTAGAAAAGAGAATTGTGGTTTTGCTTTAGGCTGTTGTCTTCAAGGCAAGCTTTTTGTGTGTCTGCTGTAGCTGGGCATTTAGTTCACTTCCTGAGATTAATTGAGGGCAAGCAGCATTCCTTGCTCTGCAAACCCTCAAAACAATGATCTTTTATTCTTTTTTTGAAGCGAGGTATGCTTAATATCTAGCTGCGGACTTTGGAGGTATGAGCTGAGATTCAAGAAGCATAGCTATGAAAAATTTAACTCACTGGAGCTCCTCGGTTGTTATAAAAATGTGGGTAATTCCTAAATGGAGTCTTCAGATATTGGGACAAGACAAAAACTCACCCAGCCTTAGTTGATTATTGAGGCTCTCCTTAGCACATTGTCCTGACAGGGGCTCATGGGGAAATTTTCTACTGATAATTCACACCAGCTGTGCATTTCATAAATGCCCGCCATGCTGCTTTTCTTTTTTGCAACGTAGAGGGCACTGTGGCTTGGGGCGCTGCAGTGGGGAATGAGCACGATCCAGCTGCCTCCTGCAAGTGGGAGGGGGTGAGATGGGGGCCACGCTGCACTGGCTTCCAGTTAAGAAGACCTCTCTGGGCAAAGCAGTTCTGTTCCCACTGTCTTCTCCACATGACTTATCCACTCTGTTTCCCATCTGTACCAGTGGGTGATAATAACAGAAATTACCTGTAAGTGTCATTGTGATGAGTAAATCACGAAATGTAGGTAGAGGTTTTAGCACAGCAACATTTATAAGAGCTCAACCCATGATGGCTAGTCACCTTAGTAGCAACAGTGGTAGTAGTAGCCTAGTAGTCACAGTAATAGTAGGAGAACCCACACCTTTATCATTGAACCACTTTCTGCTTCCTGTCTCCTTTCACCATCGCAACAGCTACAAATATATAAGTGAGTTCTAAGCAAAGTATAAAGAATGATAATAATACCAGTAGTTAACCGTTATTGAGGGCATGCTGTGTGTCAAGTTCTGTGCTAAGTGCATGCCATGTCTTTACTCAGGCAACCCTCAAATTGAATCCATTAACTAATGATGATGTTTAACATTCCCATTTTACAGATAAAGAAACTGAGGCAAGGCACAACGTAGCAAGTAGCAAATGAACCAAAACCTGATGAAAGACATTTTGGCTCTGGAGCCAGTATACTTAATCACTAAAGAAATAGGTGGTTTTCTGCCCTCAGTGGTATCCACTTCCAAACACTCCCTTGGCGGGGGGGTGGGGGGTGGGGTGGGTCAACTCTCTTGGTTCCACTGAACAAATTAACTGGCTAGTGTCCGGGTTTCTTGTTTTCTTTGGTTGGACTGTCATAAGTATTGATCCTCAAATGCAAGTTAAAGACTGGGGAGAAGTTTCCTTCCAGATAGAGCAGATCCAATTGTGTATGTATGTGACCCAAACTCTTTCATGAAGATACTGTGTCTTTCTGGTATGTTTCCACGTATTCCTAAACTGATGGCAGGATGCTTTTCTCCTTTAAATGAACAGCTGAGCCCTAAGGTGCAAGAAAGACAGCCAGGGTCATCAGTGCAGTGACATCTGGTACACTGTGCCCATTTTTCTTTAAGGTGCACTATTGTATTAATTTGCTCAGGCTGCCATAACAAAGTACTACAGACTGAATGTCTTAAACAACAGAAATTTATTTTCTCACGGTTCTGGAGGTTGGAATTCCAAGATCAAGTTGTTGGCAGGGTTGGTTCCTTCTGAGGCCTCGAAGGAAGGATCTGTTTCAGGCCTCTTTCCTTGGCTGGTAGATGGCCATCTTCTGCCCATGACGTCACATCATCTTCCCTCTGTACATGTTTGTGCCCAAATTTCCCCTTCTCGGGGCTTCCCTGCTGGTGCAGTGGTTGAGAGTCTGCCTGCCAATGCCGGGGACACGGGTTTGTGCCCCAGTCCGGGAGGATCCCACATGACGCGGCGCGGCTGGGCCCGTGAGCCATGGCCGCTGAGCCTGCGTGTCCAGAGCCTGTGCTCCGCAACGGGAGAGGCCGCAACAGTAAGAGGCCCGCGTACCGCAAAAAAAAAAAAAAAAAATTTCCTCTTCTTATAAAGACGACAGTCATATTGGATTAGGGCCTACCCTAGTGACCTCATTTTAACTGAATTACCTCTTTAAAAACCATATCTCAAAATACAGTTACAGTCTGAGATACTAGGAGTTAGGACTACAGCATACAAATTTTATGGGGGCGGGGATACGATTCAGGCCATAACAACTACACAGCAGATACACTTCACCTCATAGTTTTACCCTAAAATAAGGCTTGTACGTTGGCTAAGTGGTAAGTGACAAATGAGCCTTGAATCAATTATGGTCCATTTTGGGGGAGGTGGGATTACTTTCTGAGTTGAGGAAATATATAAAATAGTTAAGACGTGAAAGGCAATATCTAGTATTGGGCCTCGGTTCCAGGTAAATCTTTAAGGAGTTGTCCGAGAGCCCATGAAAGTGATTCTCTTTGTCGTTTTGTAAACTGATAATGTTGGGATGCTTTGTTCAGGGAGGTTTCTGATGGTCCTCCTTTCCTCCCCCAACCAAAGCACTATTGGTTGTTGTGCTCAGTGGCAAATGCTTGGGCTTTCTCCTATTAATATAAAGTCCAAGTTAGAAGGAGAATTTCCTGTAGACGAGTAGCCTAAGCCAGCCTTTGGCACTTACGTTGCTACAGGAACAGACACATGGCAAAGAAATGTATCCTGTCTGGCCCAAAGTAGCTAGTGACTCTCATGTTGCTGAAATCAATCACATTCCAAGCTTCCTCCCAGACGTCTAGTGAATCTAGTTAATGAGGATCAGTTCTAGTAATCAGTCTTCAATGCTTCTTATCTCCCATCTTTGCTCCCAAAACAACTTTTCTATGCTTACTCCATGTCCTCCAGCCTTTTGATACCCAACAGTGGTTCAGTATTTCCAAAATCCTTTCAGTCAGCGCTCATTCACTGAGAGAAGAGTGCTTAAAGGTCATCTAGGCTCACCCAACATTTATAATGAAATTTATAATGAAATCCCCCTCTATATTCGCAGCTCCTCAGGAATGTCTCAAATGATGAGAAATCCACTGCCTTGGGAAACAACCCATGTCATTTTTAAAATACCTTCCATTTGTATAACATTCTTCCTTTCTGGAAACTTGAGTTTGGCTCTATCTAAATCCCTAGTCTGAGCTCCATTGGTCATACTCAATCAGTCGAATCCATCTCTTCCACTTGACTGCCATCGCACATCTGAGGGCAGCTCAGGTCTTCTGTACCTCAGCTCAGGCAATACGACATCTCCAACCATGGTTTTGGGTGCCTTTCTTTGGCTCTTTTCTTTTGGGTCTCAATCCTCTGAATGACTCCTAGTGGATCATGCCTATAATATGCTGAGATTTCTCCTTACCTTTCAGGGCTCAGATTAAAAGTTATCTTCTTTGCAAAGCCTTTCTTGATGTTACTCAAATACCAGGCAATTGACAGCTTTCCTGGTGTTCTCAGACCACCTTGTACATTCACTTTGCTATAGCACTTAGCACAGTGTATCACAACCGTTGATGGACATTTTCTCTCTCGCTCGCTGTATTATAACTCTCTCTTTGACTAGGGACTGTACCTTCAACATTGCGGTATCCTCCATTCCCGGCACAGAAGAGGGGATTCCTGTTTATTGATTGCTTTGCTGATTCAAGAAACCAAAGTTCAAATTTCAGGTACTATGGCTGATCAGAAATGGAAATATCTTTGTTCAGGGAGGTTTTTGACGGTCTTCGGATCAGCCCCTTTTAGTAACATCCTGGATGACTTATATTTAAATGATCCGGGGTAGGCTGAGAGGCTTGCAGGAAGTACAGAGTGCAGCGTGGCTTACCACTGAGACTTCCCTGATGCTTCTAGATGTTCCAGTGCAAATCCTGGCTTACAGCCCTAGTGTCAAATGATACCTGGTGTACCCAAATCTCTACCCTAGTTAATGAGGCTTGACATTAAAAAGCTGTCTTTTTTTCTTTTCTCTGAGGGACAATTGATCATCAGGCTCGTTTATTTACTTTCTTTTTTCAGTAGGAAACATTTTTTTAATAGATCTTTATTGGAGTATAATTGCTTCACAATACTGTGTTGGTTTCTGTTGTACACCAAAGTGAATCAGCCATACGCATACATATGTCCCCATATCCCCTCCCTCTTGAGCCTCCTTCCCACCCTCCCTATTCCTCCCCTCTAGGTCATCACAAAGCACCGAGCTGATCTCTCTGTGCTATGCTGCTGCTTCCCACTAGCTATCTATTTTACATTCTGTAGTGTATATATGTCGATGCTACTCTCACTTCGCCCCAGCTTCCCCCTCCCACCCTGTGTCCTCAAGTCCATTCTCTATGTCTACATCTTTATTCCTGCCCTGCAACTAGGTTCATCAGCACCATTTTTTTTTTTTAGATTCCATATATATATGTTAGCATACAGTATTTGTTTTTCTCTTTTTGACTTACTTCGCTCTGTATGACAGATTCTAGGTCCATCCACCTCACTACAAATAACTCAATTTCATTTCTTTTTATGGCTGAGTAATATTCCATTGTATATATGTGCCACATCTTCTTTATCCATTCATCCGATGATGGACACTTAGGTTGGTTCCATGTCCTGGCTATTGTAAATAGTGCTGCAGTGAACATTGGGGTGCATGTCTCTTTTTGAATTATGGTTTTCTCAGGGTATATGCCCAGTAGTGGGATTGCTGGGTCATATGGTAGTTCTGTTTTTAGTTTTTTAAGGAACCTCCATAATGTTTTCCATAGTGGTTGTGTCAATTTACATTCCCACCAACAGTGCAGGAGGGTTCCCTTTTCACCACACCCTTTCCAGCATTTATTGTTTCTAGACTGTTTGATAATGGCCATTCTGACCGGCATGAAGTGATACCTCATTATAGTTTTGATTTGCATTTCTCTAATAATTAGTGTTGTTGAGCATCTTTTCATGTGCCTCTTGGCCATCTGTATGTCTTCCTTGGTGAAATGTCTATTTAGGTCTTCTGCCCACTTTTTAATTGGATTGTTTGTTTTTTTGATGTTGAGCTCCATGAACTGTTTGTATATTTTGGAGATTAATCCTTTGTTGTTTCATTTGCAAAATTTTCTTACATTCTGAGGGTTGTCTTTTTGTCTTCTTTATGGTTTCCTTTGCTGTGCAAAAGCTTTTAAGTTTCATTAGGTCCCAGTTGTTTATTTTTGTTTTTATTTCCATTTCTCTAGGAGGTGGGTCAAAAAGGATCTTGCTGTGATTTATGTCATAGAGTGTTCTGCCTGTGCTTTCCTCTGAGTGTTTTATAGTGTCTGGCATTACATTTAGGTCTTTAATCCATTTTGAGTTTATTTTTGTGTATGGTGTTAGGGAGTGTTCTAATTTCATTCTTTTACATGTACCTGTCCAGTTTTCCCAACACCACTTATTGAAGAGGCTGTCTTTTCTCCATTTATGTTCTTGCCTCCTTTGTTGTAAATTAGGTGACCATATGTGCATGGATTTATCTCTGGGCATTCTACTCTGTACCACTGATCTATATTTCTGTTTTTGTGCCAGTACCATACTGTCTTGATTACTGTAGCTTTGTGGTATAGTTCAAACTTGAGGAGCCTGATTCCTCCAACTCCGTTTTTCTTTCCCAAGATTGCTTTGCCTGCTCGAGGTCTTTTGGTTTCCATACAAATTGTACAATTTTTTGTTCTAATTCTGTGAAGAGTGCCATTGGTAGTTTGATAGGGATTGCATTGAATCTGTAGATTGCTTTGAATCTGTAGATTGCTTTGGGTAGTATAGTCATTTTCACAATATTGATTCTTCCAGTCCAAGAACATGGTATGGTATATTTCTCCATCTGTTTATGTCATCTTTGATTTCTTTCATCAGTGTTTTATAGTTTTCTGAGTACAAGTCTTTCGCCTACTTAGGCAGGTTTATTCCTAGGTATTTTATTCTTTTTGTTGCGATGGTAAATGGGAGTGTTTCCTTAATTTCTCTTTCTGATTTTTTGTTGTTGGTATATAGGAATACCAGCGATTTCTGTGCATTAATTTTGTATTCTGCAACCTTACCAAATTCATTGATTAGTTCTAGTAGTTTTCTGGTGGCATCTTTAGGATTTTCTATGTATAGTATCATGTCATCTGCAAACAGTGACAGTTTTACTTCTTCTTTTCCAATTTGTATTCCTTTTATTTCTTTGTCTTCTCTGATTGCCATGGCTAGGACTTCCAAAACTATGTTGAATAAGAGTGGCGAGAGTGGGCATCCTTTTCTTGTTCCTGATCTTAGTGGAGATGCTTTCAGTTTTTCACCATTGAGTATGATGCTTGCTGTGGGTTGGTCATATATGGCCTTTATTATGTTGAGGTAGGTTCCCTCTGTGCCCATTTTCTGGAGAGTTTTGATCATAAATGGGTGTTGAATTTTGTCAGAAGCTTTTTCTGCATCTATTGAGATGATCATATGGTTTTTATTCCTTAATTTGTTAATGTGGTGTATCACACTGATTGATTTGCGTATATTGAAGAATCCTTTCATCCCTGGGATAAATCCCACTTGATCATGGTGTATTATCCTTTTTTGTTGGATTCTGTTTGCTAGTATTTTGTTCAGGATTTTTGCATCTATGTTCATCAGTGATATTGGTGTATAATTTTCTTTTTTTGTGATATCTTTTTCTGGTTTGTGTATCAGGGTGATGATGGCTTTGTAGAAATTATTTGGGAGTGTTTCTCCCTCTGCAATTTTTTGGAAGAGTTTGAGAAGGATAGGTGTTAGCTCTTCTCTAAATGTTTGATAGAATTTGCCTGTGAAGCTACCTGGTCCTGGACTTTTGTTTGTTGGAAGATTTTTAATTACAGTTTCAATTTCATTACTTGTGATAGGTCTGTTTATATTTTCTAATTCTTCCTGGTTCAGTCTTGGAAAATTGTACCTTTCCAAGAATTTGTCCATTTCTTTGTGGTTGTCCATTTCATTGGTGTGTAGATGTTTGTAGGAGTCTCTTATAATCCTTTGTATTTCTGCAGTGTCAGTTGTGATTTCTCCTTTTTCATTTCTAATTCTGTTGATTTGCATCCTCTCCCTTTTTTTCTTGATGAGTCTGGCTAATGGTTTATCGATTTTGTTTATCTTCTCAAAGAACCACCTTTTAGTTTTATTGATCTTTGCTATTGTTTTCTTCATTTCTATTTCATGTATTTCTTCTCTGATCTTTATGATTTTTTTCCTTTTACTGGCTTTGGGTTTTCTTGTTCTTCTTTCTCTAGTTGTTTTAAGTGTAGGGTTAGATTGTTTATTTGCGATTTTTCCTATTTCTTGAGGTGAGATTGAATTGCTATAAACTTCCCTCTTAGAACTGCTTTTGCTGTGTACCATAGGTTTTGGGTTGTTGTGTTTTCATTGCCATTTGTTTCTATGTATTTTTTTATTTCTTCTTTGATTTTTCCAGTGATCTCTTGGTTATTTAGTAGCACACCATTTAGCCTCCATGTATTTGTGTTTTTTACATTTTTTTTTCCTGTAACTGATTTCCAGTCTCATAGTGTCATGGTCAGAAAAGATGCTTGATATGATTTCAATCTTCTTAAATTTTCTGAGGCTTGATTTGTGACCCAAGATGTGATCTATCCTGGAGAATGTTCCATGTGCACTTGAGAAGAATGTGTGTTCTGCCAGTTTTGGGTGGAATGTTCTGTAAATATCAATGAAATCTATCTGGTCTATTGTGTCATTTAAAGCTTGTGTTTCCTTATTTATTTTCTGTTTGGATGATCTGCCCATTGGTGTAGGTGGGGTGTTAAAGTCCCTACTATTATTGTGTTACTGTCAATTTCTCCTTTCATGGTTGTTAGCATTTGCCATATGTATTGAGGTTCTCCTAACATTTATAATTGTTATATCTTCTTGGATTGATCCTTTGATCATTATGTAATGTCCCTCCTTATCTCTTGTAACAGTCTTTTGTGTGTGTGTGTGTGTGTGTGTGTGTGTGTGTGTGCTACGTGGGCCTCTCACTGTTGTGGCCTCTCCCGTTGCGGAGCACAGGCTCTGGACGCGCAGGCTCAGCGGCCACGGCTCACGGGCTTAGCCGCCCTGTGGCATGTGGGATCTTCCTGGGGGCACAAACCCGTGTCCCCTGCATTGGCAGGTGGACTCTCAAGCACTGCACCACCAGGGAAGCCCTAACAGTCTTTGTTTTAAAGTCTATTTTATCTGATAAGAGTACTGCTACTGCAGGTTTCTTTTCATATCCATTTGCATGGAATATCTTTTTCCATCCCTTCACTTTCAGTCTGTATGTGTCCCTAGGTCTGAAGTGGGTTCCTTGTAGACAGCATATATATGGGTCTTGTTTTTGTATTCATTCAGCCAGTCTGTGTCTTTCTGTTGGGGCATTTAATCCATTTACATTCAAGGTGATTATCAATATGTATGTTCCTATTACCACTTTCTTAATTGTTTTGGGTTTGTTTTTGTGGGTCTTTTTCTTCTCTTGTGTTTCTCGCCTAGAGAAGTTTCTTTAGCATTTATTGTAAAGCTGGTTTGTTGGTGCTGAATTCTCTTAGTTTTTGCTTGCCTGAAAAGCCTTTGATTTCTCCATTGAATCTGAATGAGATCCTTGCTGGGTAGAGTAATCTTGGTTGTAGGTTTTTCTCTCTCATCACTTTATGTATATCCTGCCACTCCCTTCTGGCCTGCAGAGTTTCTGCTGAAAAATCAGCTGATAACCTTATGGGGATTCCTTTGTATGTTATTTTTTGTTTTTCCCCTTGCTGCTTTTAATATTTTTCTTTGAATTTAATTTGTGTTACTTTGATTAATATGTGTCTTGGTGTGTTTTTCCTAGGGTATATCCTGTATAGGACTCTCTGTGCTTCCTGGACTTGGGTGACTACTTCCTTTCCCAAGTTAGGGAAGTTTTCAACTATAATCTCTTCAAATATTTTCTCAGACCCTTTCTTTTTCTCTTCTTTTTCTGAGAGCCCTATAATTCAAATGTTGGTGTGTTCAGTGTTGTCCCAGAGGTCTCTGAGATTGTCTTCAATCCTTTTCAATCTTTTTTCTTTATTTTCCTCCTCAGCAGTTATTTCCACCATTTTGTCTTCCAGCTCACTTATTCGTTCTTCTGCCTCAGTTATTCTGTTATTGATTCCTTCTAGTGTATTTTCCATTTCAGTTATTGTGTTGTTCATCTCTGTTTGTTTGTACTTTAGTTCTTCTAGATCTTTGTGAAACATTTTTGTGTTTTCTAAACCTGTGCCTCCATTCTATTTCCTAGATTCTGGATCATCTTTACTATCATTACTCTGAATTCTTTTTCAGGTAGATTGCCTATTTCCTCTTCATTTATTTGGTCTTGTAGGTTTTTACCTTGCTCCTTCATCTGTGACATATTTTTTTGCCATCTCACTTTTTTTTTTTTTTTTTTTAATGAGTGGGGTTGTGTTCCTGTCTTACTGGTTGTTTGGCTTGAGGCTTCCAACACTGGAGTTTGTAGGCTGTTGGGTAGATCTGGGTTTTGGTGCTGAGATGAGGACCTCCGTGAGACCTCACTCCAGTGAATATTCCATGGGGTCTGAGGTTCTCTGTTAGTCCAGTGGTTTGGACTTGGAGCTCCCACTGCAGGAGCTTCAGCCCGACCCCCAGCTCATGAACCAAGATCCCGCAAGCCGTGTGGGGTGGTTAAAAAAAACAAAAGAAGAAACAGTAAAAAATAAAATTAGACTAGGCAACTAATAGATATGTTAGAAAGAATATAAAAATAAAAATATAGATGAATCAACAACTGGAAGGTACAACAGTACCACAATAGTAAAAAAGAGGAGGAGGGAAAGGAAAATAAAAAATAGGGTAAAAGGCCTTGGCTGTGGAGAGCGGGGCCTAAGCAAGGGTGAGGTTTGGGCGGTGGGTGGAGCCAATGCTTGGGTGGTGGGTGGAGCCAATGCTCAGGACCCACTGGGCTGGAAAAGGCCCTGGGGGCTGTGGGGGGTGGGGCTTAGGCTCAACGGAACAGCAGGGGCCCAGGCGTGCCCCCCACCCCTGGTCTCAGAGGGCGGGGGACCTCACCTGGGGGCCCAGCAGGCTCCCTGGCCGGAGTGAGCGGGGCAGTCGCCCTCTGCTCCTCTCCCACTCCTCTGGAGGGCCCCTCCTGCCTGCCTCTCCTGATCTCCCCGGCCTCAGGGGCACCAATCTTGTCCGGCCTCCACTTCTCCTCCCCTCTCAGTCCCCCCACGTCCTACCAGTTCACTTGGGGGTTCCTCCCGTCTGCTTGGGTGTCAGGCTCCTCCACCAGCGGCCGGCAGGTGCCCTAGTTGTGGGGAGATGCTAACTCGGCATCTTCCCACCTTATTTACTTTCCTAGGATGAGGGTTGGAAGCCAGAGTAACCAAGGGATGATTCCTTCCCCAAAAGACAGAGAATCAAAATGTATCTCCTCTCCCTCAAGGCACATATTTTCTGAAAGGAATTTTGGCCAGCTTACTACAGCATTTGCTTGCTTGCTAATATTATATGAATATAAATCCTGAATACACTGGGGGCAGGTCTCAGACCTCCCTGAGATAATACCTCCTCTCCAACCAATAAACAACCTGGCTCTGTATCCTCAGGGCAAATTGATTAAGGTCCTCTTCCAACTGAAATACATTCTTCTAGGACTGGGAAGAAAGAGTCCATTCTGTTCATTTTCTCAGACCTCTTCTTTATGGTGGGTAGTGGATATCTATAGAACTCTTAAAGAGTCTTCAAGGACAAAAATATTCAAATTTGATCTTGCCCTGATCTGTGACCCATTCTTATCAGCAAGTGCCTTTTTATTTTAGCATTTTTGACTGAGCTCAGTATTTGAAAGGTGACCTGCTGATTTACAACACCTCTCACATTCCAACAACCCATCCACTGAGATGTTGTTCCGAGCTAACTGTTCTTCTCCTTTTAAGATCAGATATGACAGTTCCTATAGTAATGTAGTGTGTTCATTGAAGATAACTTTGCAGGATGGCTTCACATGATATTTATCATTTGGTGTAGCCTAAAAGAAAATTCTCAGGAATAAATAAATGCAGTGAGAGTCTTCCCATCTTAAGTGGGATTGGAAGGCCTATTAGGAGGGCCATGGTAGTGATCCTGAAGACTTAATAATAGGTCTCTGGACCATGTAGGAGGGATTGCTATCCCACTGTCTTTGTTCTGAACATACAAATGAGAAATATCAGAGAAATTTCAGAGGAAGAAATACTAAGAACTAAATAAAGTTCACTCTTTAATGCTTGAAATAGATGGTTTAAAAGGTAAAATCACTTTACAGTAAATTTTGGAATTTCAACTCATTTTTATTTTCTATCTTGAATTGACAAGATTATTCAGGGAAAATGGCTCCACTGCACAGATAGCCAACTATACCTGGGACATTGTCCTAATTTTATGCAGTCATTCTTGTAGAAACCCAAATGCCTCCCTGAAAACAGAGGTGCAGAATCTCTATCAGAGATAGAATCTAGACAATGGATATGGGCCAAGATGCAGGATTATATTTCTTATGCTGCAAGCTTGTTAGAGCTGCCTGATTCTATTGTAATTCTTGAGGTTATTGGTAAGGCTCTGCCCATCCACTGGAGGGGAGGCCTCTGTAGAGGCATCTTTCTCTTCCACCAGTAAACAAGGCAAGAGAGGGTGACTGTAGCTCTGAGAATTCAAGACAAGTTTATTAAGATGCCTCTGAGCTTGAGGCTCTCATCTAAGGAGTGTGGCAGTTGGGAGGTGAAGGTAGGGGTAGGGGAGAGCATCATTGGACAGTTAGTGCAAATACAGTTGTCAAGGCAAGGAGAGAGGGTGTTGTTTAGTATTGAAATCATGTATTCCAGATGTGGGCATTTGGTAGTCAGTCTGCTCTGAAGTGACATGCTGCTGAATCTTTAAAGGGCTTCAGCCAGGGAGAGCAAAATCTGATTGGGCAAATTGCTAAAATATTTAAAGTGCAGCCTGTTAAAGCTTTTACTGCGAAGAGCATCACGTCAGAAGTTGTAGTCAGAAAGAGCGAGTAATTGGCTTTCCATCCTCATGCTAGTCAGTCAGCATGAGGCTCTATTCCTGTTCCTTCCTCTTCATTGCCAGTGCTAATAACAACACTTCAGGGTGTGTGCATTTGTGTGTGTCTCATGGAGAGATTGGATAGCTGGTAAAATGAGAATAGAAGGAGTGAGACGTCCATAGGAAGGGAGACTAAATCCACAAAATGATGTGAAGTCCATTTTAGAAAAAGGGGAACGGGAGAGAAAGGCAGAATTACTACCTGGCAAAGGTCACCTGCATGTCCAGGAGGTGGTAGTGGTGGTTTGAGGTAGTTATCTTTCAAAGGATGGGTTCTGCAAGCAAAAGAGTGGCCTTCAGTGACAACCACTTCCTCTGCATCTTTCATCTCCTCTGAGATGTAACGCAGGGGGCACTTTCCATTTATAATTTATCACATTTTCCACTTCGGTTTTCCTGTCCTTTTCTCCCCAGACATGACCCCTTGTTAATTCCCGGCAATGATCAGATTGACAACATGGACTCCAACGTGAAGAAGTACGACTCTACTGGGATGTTTCACTGGTGTGCACCCAAGGAGATAGAGAAAGTCATCCTGGTGAGTGACAGATTGCAGAATTGATGCCATCCGCTTCTGTCCCAAATTATGTTTACTAGGAATGAGATTTTCCTAACTGGATGGTGGGGTGATAGTCCCTGCGCCTGATTATTTTTGATACTTAATATTCAGGACATATATTGAAATAGGTAGAGCTCTCACCAGAACATGACCTGAGAGTGGAATTTTCAATCACTGAATATGTATTGGCTCATTACCATAGGGTATGAAATGCATCATGGGAGGCAGTATGTACCATAAGTCCTGTGGACATGGCTCTGGGGCCAGAGCCTGCCTGTGCCATTAGCTGTGTGGCCTTGGACGAGTCACTTGAGCTCTTTACACTATATCTCTTATGTGTAAGAAGATGGAATGAGAATGACCTTAACTCATAGGATTGTAGTGAAGATTAAAACCCATACATTTTAATAAGTTTATAGGACTCCATAAACTTACCTATTATTATTATTATTATATATTAAATGCCATGGAGAAATCTGAATGCTACCTGTATTGTCGTTTGTTTATAACAGTGTCTTGTATCCTTCTAGATAATTGATTTATGTATTTGTGATCCTTCTTAGCACACGATGTAGGCAGGCAAATCACATTTGCTGATGATGACAAGGATGACCATGGTCCACCTCGGGAAGGCTGGGGATCAGAGCCCCGTTTCCTGGTTGACTCCTCTCAATAGCAGCAGTGGGCTTCTTCTGGTCTGTCCCAAGAATGTCAGCATAGTTAACAATCCATTCTACTCTTTAGACTTGTCCGATTAACAGCTTTAGGCTTTAATGCCTTCATCTCCTACCGTTTATTGTCTTGCTAATCCATGAAAAATGGATTAATAATCAGGAAGTTCAGATGGAAAGGTTCTTTCTCCCTTGTGCTTTCTAATCCCCAGATTGCTGTGGCCTGCTCCTTTATGTCAACCAGGAAAATCCTATCATTTCTGATGTCATGGCCACCCTTCCTAAGAAAGGACTGTTCCAGTTCCTCAGAATGGCTTTGTGCTCTAATCCATTAGATTTTTCCCTGTGTTTTATCTGAATGTGTGTGTGATTTCTCAATTTAATTATAATCGAGCATTAAGAACCAATACAGCTCTGTGCTGGAGGCTGTCTGGGAGGTGTGAAAGTTACAGACAAAAGCGCAGAAAGTCAGAATTCTTAGGAAACAGCCCCTGTCCAAGGAGTGCAAATGGTTTTCATCACAAAGCTGCTCCATGTATTTACATTCTGATGTTGTATCTGCCCCACTTTTGCTCTAGGGATATAAACTCATCCTGGTGTTACCCACCTCGGGACAGGTCAAAGGCTTGGTTGGCATTGCGGGATCCAAGGTTTTAATGGCTTGCCTAGATAATCCTGAGGAGTGCATGGCTGACTGACGTTCAAAGCCCCCTGCCAGCACCAAAGGGTTTAGTGAGGCCAGTTACTACTCCCCTCACCTGAAAAATAATATCATTTAACAAAACCTTTATAACAAACCTGTTACATGTTGGGCCCTGTTCTTGTTGCTGGGGGTACAACTCCTGACTGGTCTCATAGAGCTTCTGTTCTAGTGGGGGCAAAGACCAGATCTCCAGGTAGGCAATGAATATGTAATAACATTTGAGATATTGATAAAGTGCTATGAAGAAAATAAAGTGAGGTCATAGGCTAGAAAGGGACTGGGTGGTGCTGTTTAGACAGTGTGGCCCAAAAAGCCCTCTCTAAAGTAACCCTGCACAGAGATGAGAACGCTTGGAAGAGCCAGCAACATGAGGATGCTTTCTGGGCACAGGATACTATCTGCTTTGGGGGTTAGAAAATGTGAGATGGCCGTAATTTTGAGGAAATGACCATCTAATTAAAAGCTATAAATGTACCATGAAACAGTATATTCAAAGCTAAGCGTTACAAGGCACAAAGTGCTGTTTGAACCTAGTATGTGTTTAAGTGGCTGGGGAAGTCTTACTGGATACAAACAGTTGATCTTGGAAGGGGTTTATGGCTATTAAGGCCCCATTTGGACTAGGCCTTGAAGAATGTGTAGGAAACTCAAGATACACACATAAGTAGTTTCTCTGTTGTGTCTTAAACCTGGCAGAATCAGTCTCCCCAAGGCTGAGTCCCAGGAATTGAGATCTTTACCAGGTTCTCCAGGTGATATTGCTGTGGCTGGTCTAAGGATTGGTGTTTTGGTCCCCAGATCTAATTTCCTGTGGTCAGCACCTGTGCCTTGACCACTCTGCTAATTGATGCCTTCCCTACCTTCCTATTCTAGATTGCCAGCCCCTATTCTGGACCCGCTTGGTATTTTTCAGGCTTGCTGAAGGGAGCTAGCCTCCCAGATGACCAGTCAATTAAAATTAATCAGGGGTCCCATCACAGCACATTACAAACTGGTTGACCCTCTGCTGGTGGTACCTAGGCACACACACTTCTATGCAGCCAAGATAACTAACTCCAGGCATCATCCATGAAGCAGTGATGTGGGGTGTGACTCCCTAGTGGGTCCTCCTTGGTCACCATTTATAAGACATTTTCTATGGCCTCCGTCTGAGATGTCCCTGTACTGTTGCGGAGAGAAACCAATAATGGTGACAGCCCCTGCTTTAGTCTAACGATCAGGGAGTGAACGCTTGCTTCTTCCTCTCCTTGGGGGTTACTGTAATAACCCTGACATTATCGTGAATTGCAATATTGGCATTTAAACAATCAATACACTGGTCAATTCTAGGGATTAAATCGAGCAGAGTTTGATATGTGCAGGGGACATTAATATGCCTCCCCAAAAGCATCGTAAGCCACATGGGGCCATCCAGACATGCAGTGGGTGGACAGGGAGGAAGAAAGCCAAGATGGGAGGCACCAGACCAGAAAGAGGCAGAGAAAGGCCCACAACTGGCCTCCTGTGTTACTTTCTGCATGAACACAGTGAGCAGAGGGGCCAGCAGTAGCTAATCATGTGCATTTCCTGGGAAGCTCTAACTGGGGTGATTTATTCTTTCATTTGTCTCCTTTGTAAATACAGGCCTAAAGTTGGGGGAAGACATGGGCTTGTTGCCCTTGCTGTTCTGATCCTTTTAGTGGCTGTTTGGGAGTCTTCCTCTGATGACTTAACACAGGTGGCCACTCCAGTCATGTCCCTGGAAACCCCAAGGCAGCGGTAGACATTGGTCAGCAAACTCTCTCTGGAAAGGGTCATATAATAAATAATTTAGGCTTTGCTGGCCATACGGTCTCTGTCACAACTAATCACCTCTGCTTTTGTAATGTAAAAGCAGCCACAGACAATACCTAATTGAGTAAGATTGGCCGTGTTGCAATAAAATTTGGTGGAATTTGAACTTAATATAAGTTTCACATATTATGAAATATGCTTCTTTTGATTTTTTTCCAACCCATTTTCAAACATAAAAACCAATCAATCTAAGCTCACTGGCTATGAAAAAGCAGGCGGTGGACCAGATTTGGCCCATGGGCCAGAGTTTGCCAGCCCCGGGCTCAGGATATCGTGTTCTACCTACTGATGCAGTGATGTCCTATGAGATCCCATTGATGAGTCTAGAATTTGGAACTCATTTCTCAAGCCGAGGCCAGCATGGGTCTGACTGTCTTATCATCATCTCAGCAACAGAAGCACACAAGACAGCTCATTTTATCAACAATTTCCTGGAAACTAAGACTTCCTTTTCCGAATGACATAAATATTGCTATTCCCTCTTATTTTCCCCCTGAAAGTTCAGCTCTTATGTATGGATGGCATATCTTCCTTAAATCTTTTCTCAGAGAAGGTAGTGATATGTGTGAATATATGTTTGCATATATTTATTCCACCAATGTAATTTATACACACATACTCTAATTATAAATATATATGGCATGTATATAGCATGAAAAAATTAAAAAAATAGTAGCACATAGTAAGCACTCAGCAATTGTTTACTTGGTATTTTACACAAGTGATTTTTTTCAGTCCTTTTCACAACCCCATGAGGTCTTCTCTCCAATGCCTGTGCCCTTCTCCCTCCGGCAGACTCGAAGTGAAGCCGCCATGACCGTCCTGAGTGGCCACGTGGTGGTCTGCATCTTTGGCGATGTCAGTTCAGCCCTGATTGGCCTCCGGAACCTGGTGATGCCACTCCGTGCCAGCAACTTTCACTACCACGAGCTCAAGCACATTGTGTTTGTGGGTTCCATTGAGTACCTCAAGCGGGAATGGGAGACTCTTCATAACTTCCCCAAAGTGTCCATATTGCCTGTAAGTCCAAGGTCACATTAGCAATGCTTTTTTCTTCTTTTCATTCACAAAAGAAAAATCCCCCCAGATGGATAGAGTGGTTGTAGCTTTGATCATGCCTCTGCTTCTTCATCTGGTTATGGGCCTGAGGACTCAGCCCTTCCCCTATGCTCTGTCTAGGAATATCCAAACCCTGGGGGACCTTATTAAAAGGAATTTGCAGCCAAATTCAGTCACTCACCAGGCATGGAGTTTAGCTGGTATCAAATGTATTAACTGTATCAGTGTCTATACAGTCTCTCTCTTGCCTACCCAAACCCAGCACTTTGCAATATTATAGTACTTACAGCAGAATTTACATAAGGAACTATTTATATCACTTTATTTATGACGTTATGAATGCTTGGAGAGATCTTATTTTACCATGTTCTGTTTTTAACTAAATGTATTTAACAGAGTTCTTTATTTCTGTTGTACAAAAGGCCAACCCCTTCTGCTGGCCAACCCCTCTCTCCCTCCCAGTCATTTAGAAGCCCAGTGATGTTTTCATGAGATTGCGTGTGTGTATACATGTGTGCACATGTGTGCATGTGATGTTCTTGATTACAAAACACTAGGACCCAAATCTAAAAGGAACAATTTGGGACCGCACAATTTAATGAGAGGGCATGGGATACGTGATCTGGGAGTCACATAACTAACTACTTCCCAATCGTTAATCAATATATTTTCCATTAACTTTCAAATAATTGTAGAGCATTGTACATTTCAACCTTTGATATAGTTCTCCAGGTCACAAATCCATGCAAATATCACTTATACTCCAAACATCTTTCTTGGAAGTTCCCATCCCTAAAACTGAGGAACACAGATTTTATTCTATATTTTGAGAAGTCTGGATTTTTTCCCATTTACAGAGCTGAAATTTGTTATTTCTATTATCAGCTTCTAGAACCTCGGAAATGGAAAAAGAAAAGTCAAGTAATATAATTCAATAAGGAAGACATAAGAATCAATCCACAAGTAATGCCCATTCGTAGCTATCAATACCATGTGTCCTAACGTATGCCTGGCGCAGTGGACACTCAATAAATATATAAAGAATTGAGAAAAATATAGACAGATATTTTTTGGCTGCTGAGCCCCAAATTCACTGACTTAGTGAACACATGTGGTTAAAAATAGTCACCTGCAGAAAAATAGTCATATACATAAAAGAGCATAAACAGATATATACCTAATTTCAGAAACATGATAGTTGTGATTACATCTTTCCATGATTATTTTCCTATATGTGCTCTTCCACATGGTCCTTGGAAACAAATGGACTAGGGTCTAAAAGTATTTTGTAAAGAGCTTATTAGTTTTCTGGGATACAGGAGTCTATGTATGTGTGTATGTGTATAGTGTTGGGTGTGTGGGTGTGGGTGTGATTTTTCTGTGTGTATTTGTTGTGTGTGTTTCCTTCTGTTTGCTCTTGTACACATCCACTCATCTGCCTGCACCTATATGAATGAGTTCTCCTATCTGCAGGGCCTTTTCAAACCCTCCAAAATATATCACACTTGAACACAACATGTTGGTACAAAATGGGCCTTCACCTATGTCTCCACATATTTCATTGTATACACAGGGCCCCAGATATAGGACCAGCCCAGAGAAACACAAGGTGTTTCTATGTATGTCATTTGTATTTCTTGAGTTTTGAAATCATGCATGTACAGCTGCACAGGGATTTTCTTATATCACAATTACTGGTGGATTCCCTACAAGAAAATTAAAAGAATATGGATGTAGGCAACTGAGGCTTATACACTGGTGAAATGATTCAGGAAGTTGGTCAGACTTATTTTGTACCAAAAGACCCCAGTAAAAAGGGGGAGACTTCTCCTTCTCTCAAAAGGTCCTGCTCTGGAGCTTGGAATTTGTAGCTTCCCAGCCCCGTAGCACTAAATGCCTCTTCCTCCATAATTCCACTTTGCAGTTACATTTTGGAGGCTGGGAATAGTATGACTGCCACCGAGTCATAAAAGAGGGCTGATGGCCTTGATCTCTGCAGCCAAGTCCAATCTTCTCAAAGCCCCATTTCCAGGAAGGAGAACGAGAGGAAGGCATCCAGAGACATAGGCAGTTGACAGACCCTCTCCCTACACGGTCAGTGAGCTGAAGACAGCTCAGGTCTCCATGAAGGCAAGTCAGAAGCTGGATTCAGGTTGGAGGATCAAGGAGGCTGGTGGCTGACGGTGAACTCCAAAATGATGCCCTTGGGACCCTATCACATGGGATGGCCTGATTAGTTCTTCTCTGGTTCCCCCCCTCCCGAGGACACAGAGCAGGTGGGGGTCATGCCCCTCTCCTCCAATCCTAACCCTTCTATTTTACCAGTGGCTGCATTCCTGGCCTCTGTCATTACCTCCTTGACCTGAGGATTTTTTTCCACTGTTTTCTGTTATGGGATTTTTAAAAAAATCTGTTTACTGACTTATTTATTTTTAATTACTCCAGTAATATACAAGTATGTTCTTGTTATAAAATATTCAAACAAAGCAGATGTATATAAAGTCAAAAGCAAACTTTTCCTTCACCCCAAATCTTATTTCCCTCCTCAAGGGTAATTACTGTTATTAGTTTAATGTGTACTTTTCCTGAACTTTCTCTCTGAGTGTACGTACATTTATAAATACATTCATACATATATAGTTCTATTCTGTGGGTTTCTTTTTACATAAATGAAATCATACTTTTTGAATTGTCTAGAACTTGTTTCTTTTGTTTATTTGTTTCACTTGTTCCTCTGTCTTGAGATGCTTCCAAGGCAATACCTACACGGAGAGGTCTTTCAATCCCTTTACCTGCCACATAGATTTCCATTGTATATATATCTGATAGTGTATTTAGCCATGCCTCTGTTCTTGGACAGTTAGGTGATTTCCTTGTTTTTCTCTTGCTGAAAATATACATTAAAATCATATACCTGAAGCTTCACCCCTTTCCATATCCCCTTTGCAAGATGCGCATTAATTCCACTTGCTCCCACATCCTCCAAATTCAGCCCCACTTCATCACACCGTGCTCCCTGGCTCTTTCTTCTTGGCTGCCTTGGGAATTCTAGTTGGAGCTGCTATCTTTTTGCCTGAGACAGAAGTGACCTGCTATTAAATAAACAGGCATTTGAAAGCCACCCCCTCATTACATTCTGAAAGCCAGAGGTTGCCACAGGACAGTTACTTAAATCAAGACAACTTCCAGGCAGGAAGAAGATATAGAACCATGGCATAATTCCTCTCCCTCGTTAGTTCGTAATAGCTTGATCGAGTATCGAGAGCAACCCTAAAATGCTGCCATCAGCACCGACTACCCTTTAGATTAACACACAGCTCCTAGTCCCTTGAACGTAGTTAGGCCAGCTTAATGTCAAGGCATAAAAAAGATACTTGTTAAATAATTTCCCAAAGCTCCAGCTCAATCTTTAATTTGTTTTTATTCTTTTCCCCCCTCTTTCCCTCTTGTCCCTCAGTCTCACTTTTGCTTCTCCTTTTTTTTTCTCTCTTTCCTCTATGCCAAAGGGTACGCCGTTAAGTCGGGCTGATTTAAGGGCCGTCAACATCAACCTCTGTGACATGTGCGTTATCCTGTCAGCCAATCAGAATAATATTGATGATACTTCGCTGCAGGACAAGGAATGCATCTTGGCGTCACTCAACATCAAATCTATGCAGTTTGATGACAGCATCGGGGTCTTGCAGGCTAATTCCCAAGGTAAGGGCAGCCTCTCTGCTGTGCCTACGGGGGACAGGGGCTGGCAAGAGGGATATCCTTCACTCCGTAATCCATAGAGGCCCACATCAGCCTGCCTGGTAGAGAAACACACCGTGGCTGCCGTGGCTTTCAAAGGGGCATCTGCTGCTTCTTCTCGCCGCCCGGGCAGTGGGCTTGAGACCCTAACATCCACACTCTCAGTAGGCTGTCTTCCCCAAAACTAATCCAGCCTTTAAATGCCACCCCCTCAGCCTTCGCAAACAGTGGCTTTAGGACCAGGGTCGCCAAATGAATGTCAGAGCACTGAGATGATGCTGGCTGAACAATTCCCAGTGTTTCTCCCCAGCATCTGTTTTTGCCATTGACCTGTGTTAAGCTTTGCTGTTGTTACAGCTGCATGGGGCGTGTTAAGCTTTGCGTTGTTATCGGCTGACCAAGGGACAGTGGTCTCTGGAGGGGGGGAGTATATGGACACTGAAAGTCATTTAGCAGAAGGTGACACTTGTCAGCCCATGCATTCTCTATAGGAGGCATGACAGTGTTAAATGCCACACATCTGCCACCTCTGCTCTGCCCTGATCTTCCCTGTCATTTGCTCTGGGACCCTGGGCAGAGGGTTCCAAGTAAAGATGTTGTCTAGGAATCTCAGAGAGGCGGCACTGCAGAAACCCTCCAACAAACACCTCACTCATCAGGGCCTTGGCAGGGTGGGATGTGAAGCATTTTCCACCAAGTAGCACGTCTGTGTGGGCTTGCCATGAACTGCAGGATCATTGTCATATGCGGTCTACTGGATAGGTGGCATCGGGTGCCTGATAGGGACCTGAATGCCATCATTCCAGGAGTAAAGATAGAGGGCGTACAGCCCACAAAAACTGCAGCCGCTGGGCTATGAAGCACCATCTTACTGATATGATAAAGCTCAGCTCCATCCTGCCGCCTAGACCTATGTGCTACATTATCTTTTGCCAACTCAGCATGACCACCACCTCCTCCTAAGGTCCCCCCGACGTTGCAGCGAAGCCAGAAACAATAGTTTCCAGAAGCCTCTTCTCTGCCTGGTTCTGGGCTGGAGTCTGCCAATGAGAGAGGGGCACTAGGGCGAGGTCTGGGAAGTGGAAGAGAAAAGCAGGTCTTGATCTTTGGAGGCAGCCGCAGGGTTCAAAGCAGCCTCAGGGGAAGCTTTGAGAACCACTGGCTTTGTTGCTAGAGATGGAGACTGGTGTGTGGGCTTCCCCGAGGGTCCTGAGGTTCACAGCACCTTCTGGTGAAGTTCAAGAGAACCTTCCCCTTGGTGCTGCAAGTGAAATGGCTAATGGTGGCCTCTTTGACTTTTGCTCCTCCAGCCCTGCCCATGGCTGTGTCAACTTCTAATTTTCGTCGTACCTGGAATAGAGTGGCTTCTATTCTTGACATAACCCTGGCTGATACAGCCTGAAGCTTGGTTTTGACATCTCCACTCCAGCCTCCTCTGCCTCTCCCCCACATCTAAATCTTGGTCTCCATTTGCTCAGCGGTGCCCGCAGGACAGAGCAATGCGCCGAGGCCCTAAGAAAGGAGCCTTAACTCTTTCCTGCCTCCTGCACGACCTGTTCAGGGAGCCGAGGTGACAAAGGATGGGAGGAGACAGTTAGCTGGCCTTCTTGGAGGGGGAAGAGGCAAGCTAGCTTTTGTTTCCTGCCCCCAAGTAGTTGATCTTCACTGTGTGTCTTCCCACCCACACCCCAGCATGGGCATCACCCAGGGACTGTTAGAAATGCAGATGCTCATGCCACACAGACCTACCGGGTCAGAATCTGCATCCTTACTGCGTCCCCAGGTGACTTGTGTGCACTGCTTTAAGGCACAATAGATCTTTACGCTAACAACACTGGGTCCAGTGAGCACACTGACCAACCCCATTAGATGCTCCTCATCTCCTGGCAGCAGCTAGCAGAGGGAATGGAAAGAAGTAGAAGCAGGGGAAGTGCTCCCTCCAGGTGGAGATGGAACCGAATAGGGGGTGGAGGGGCAGGAAAAGACTCCCTTTCCCCAGCATGCCTGTTTCCTCGCAATTCAAGAATCGTGATTTTCAAGGTCCTAGATTAGAATCTCAACATATAATATAGTCACATATGCATCCGACATAGGTGTTCCTTCCAGCTCTTAAACCTTATCCCCGCCTGTCAGATCCTTTTGATGGCCAAACTGGTAAAAAAAAATGCTTCCCCTCCCCTCTTCAAACACTTACTCGATCCTCAAAAGCCTTCTTTACTGTTTTTATCACAGGAATAAGCAAGAATAGTAGGTCTTGGAGGGAGAGAAGGAAGAAAGGAAAAGAGGACTCATTTCTTCCTGCAAAAAAAAAGGGCTCTTACTTTTTTTATTTTATTTTTTTTTGGCGGTACCTGGGCCTCTCACTGTTGTGGCCTCTCCCGTTGCGGAGCACAGGCTCTGGACGCGCAGGCTCAGCGGCCATGGCTCACAGGCCCAGCCGCCCCACGGCACGTGGGATCCTCCCAGACCGGGGCACGAACCCATGTCCCCTGCATCGGCAGGCGGACTCTCAACCGCTGCGCCACCAGGGAAGCCCAAGGGCTCTTATTTTGTACACACACACACACGCACATGCACATGCACACCAGAAGGGACAGAGGATGTGCCCTGTGGCCGGTGGTGGTTTTCAGAGACTCCTGGTTGGCATTGGAGTGGAGTGTTTGGCTCTCAATGAGAGATTGTCGAAGCTGTAGCCCCACTGAGTCCATATTTCCCATCGTTTTCTTACTCTGTCTGCTCTTCTCTTGTCCTTGGTTTCTAATAGTCCCCTTTGGTGACACTCTGACCTTCCAAAAAGCAGTGGTCCAGTGGTGGCCATCAACACGGGAGGTTGCTTCCTCCCCGATGGGTGAGCGTTGTAAGTTCACCTCCGGCTGCTCACTGTACAGCCCACGCCTCAGCTTCATCCCAGTCTATGGGGTCAGATGGACGAGTTGAGATTCCCGGCTGCTCCCCCTCCTTGAGACCCTTGTGACCCACTGGAATGCCCACTGTGTTTAAATACTTCTGTTACCCTTCATCTGGGCATTTGGCATGACCAAACTCCAAGTGGATTGGAATTACAGAATACAAAATGGATTTCGTCTTACTCTTTTCATTTCGGGGAACAAATCTAACTTCCCCATGAGAGGGAACTACAGAGATTTCTGGCCACTGACACCCCACCTTTCATCACTCTTTATTCTGTAGTGCTTATGAAGCCCATTCCTTTGTTTTGTCTCGAGAGCTATGTTACCATCTCTCCAGAACACAGTGGGACAGAACTGTGGACCCAGGACAGATGTGTGTACTCTTGGGCCAGAGTATTCATGCACCCTTATGGCGAGTTGTTCTAACATGAAATGAAACAAGATGTGTCTTAACATTGAGGACGTAGAGCCTTCACTGGGGTTTGTGTTCAGACACTTGCCACTGTGTGTTATTTGCTCTCCTAGACTCACAAAACCTCTTTTCCCTCTTCTCTTTTCACATTCCCTTTTAGTGTCACTGTTCTAGCCCACATGGTGTCAGGACTGGCCCAGCCTAGGGATTCTGGACCAGATACTCTCTGAAAAGATCTGAAATGTGATGGCTGATTGTCAAAAACAATTACAGAGAAAGGTGGCATACCCCATGCTGGACGGTATATCTGATGTGACGGTTGGGTCTATGAGATGCAGTTTTAGTATACAGCAGGCAAGACTGCAGTGACAATTATATAAAGCAGGTGAAGCCACTTCTTGCTGGTCAGCAAACATCAGCTCAGAACCACTTTACAACTCTTTACCAGCAACTAAGTGCCTTTATTTACAGAGCGCCTGTCACTTCCCTTTGGCTGGAGAGCTGGTGTATTATTTAGCACGCATTTATCTGGGGAAAACATTTCAATTTAAATCAGCTGGTACAACGGTGGCTTTTGCCAGACTCTCTCCCTGTGGTTCTAAAAGACAAGAACTGAGTCTGATCTTGGAAAGGAGGGTGAACAGAGGGAGGAAGGGTCTATTCTCAGAGAGCCACTTGAATCAGAACCTGAAAGGAAGGATCATGTGATTGAGTTTCCCATTATGCTTTTTTTGTTGTTGAAGTATGATGGTTGATTTACAATGTTATAGTAGTTTCAGGTGGATAACATAGTGATTCAATATTTTTATAGATTACGCACCATTTAAAGTTATTATAAAATATTGGCTATATTCCCTGTGCTGTACAGTGTATCCCTTGTAGCTTATTTATTTTATACATAGTATCAAAAGCTTGTATCTCTTAATCCCCTACCCCTATCTTGTCCTTTTCCCTTCCCTCTCCTGACTCGTAACCACCAGTTTGTTCTCTATATCTGTGAGTCCGTTTCTGTTTTGTTACATACATTCACTTGTTTTATTTTTTACATTCCACATATAAGTGATAACATACAGTATTTGCCTTTGTCTGACTTATTTCACTAAGCATAATACCTTCTAGGCCCAACCATGTTGTTGCAAATAGCAGAATTTCATTATTTTTTATGGCTGATATTTGTGTGTGTGTGTGTGTGTGTGTGTGTATGCCACATCTTCTCTACCTACTCATCTATTGATAAACATGTAGGTTGCTTTCATATCTTGACTATTGTAAATAATGCTGCTATGAACACTGGGGTGCATGTATCTTTTTGAATTAGTGTTTTCAATTTCTTCAGATATATAACCAGGAGTGGAATTACTGGATCATGTGGTAGTTCTATTTTTAGTTTTTGCCATTATGCTTTTATATTGAGTTATGAAATGAGCATTTATAGTTTCTTCCTGCTTAACCTTTCAGGAAGGGTGAGTCTTAAGGGAAAGAGAGAGGAATAAGTGAGTGACCACTATGTGTCAGGCACTATAGCACACAGGACACAAATGGCTACCATATTGGACAGTGCAGGTCTAGAGTACAGGCTTACTGCCTGGCTAAGGGTTTGGATTTATAGGAAGATGATGATTAAGTCCATCTTTTAGAAAGATAGCAGGCAAAAATATGAGCATGGTTTAGAGGTGGAAAAAGATGGTGGCATGAGCTATATGAGAAGACTACTGCAATGGACTAGAAGGGATGAGATGAGGGCTGACAGGACAACTTAGTGATGCTAACATCACTAAGGACAAAACAGAAATTGAGATAGATTTGAAACAGAGAGAGTAGCTGTCGAAGACTAGTTGGTGGGAAGGAGGTATGGATGAGCAAGGATGAGGAATTGGGAATGCGTTTCGAGGTTGGCCACGCGGTGGATGTAAAAATGATTAAGTTCGCAAAGGACCCAGGAGGAGAAACAAGCTTGGGGCAGAAGGTAAAACAATTAGGTCCTGGTTCATTTGAGTTGAAATTTTCTGGAGAATATCCAGTGAGAAATAAGAACATACGGTTACAGGGTTAAAGTTAGGTTTGAAGCTATAGACTCGGAGGTCGTTGGTGATGGACAGTGTATGGGCCTTGAGAGTGGATATTTCCAAGGGAGATAAGGCAGGGCAACTAAGAGAAAAGGGGCCATTGTGGAACCTTGGGAAACATCAACCTTGAAGGGACAAACAGAGGAAGAGAATCCAGTGAGAGGGGCTGAGGACACAGATTTTGGGGGGTAGGAGTGGGTGGTATGAAGGTAAAGGAGAAGAGGATTGAATAAACTCCAGAGTCGCAATCTAGAATGTATCCTAATTATTTCTTGCTGTGTGTGTTTTCTTGAGCAGACTCTGAGCTCTTTGAGAGGCAAAGACTCTTCCTCATCTTGCTAATCTTCGTGTCTCCAGTCCCTCTAGCACAGGACCTGACACAGAGTTGTCATGCCAGCAGAATTTGCTGGGCTGAACTGATTTGAAAGGAAACAGTGATTTGCACTGTCAGATACTGCAGAAAAGTCAAGTAGATGAGGGCTTAAAAATGGCAACAGTGCATTTGACCCTCAGGAAGTTCCCAGTGATCTTAGCAAGAGCAGCTGAGTAGCTTGTTGCCAGTAGAAGCGAGCATTCAGGGGACTCAAACCTTAATGGGAGGTGAGAATTGGAGACCCTATATTACTCTTTCAAGTGCAGATAGGGAGAGAAAGAGGATATTTCAGAGGAGCTCATCAAAGAAAGGATTTCTTTTTTGTTTTTAGAAGAGGGAGAAATACACCATATTTCTTGGCTATGGTAGGCTAGGGTGAAGCCCCATAGAGGGGCAAAGTTTGAAGCTACAGGAGAGTTGTTAAACGATAAAGAAGGAACCAGAGAGAAGCAGGAGAGATGATGTGTCCTTTAAAAAAGGAAGGAATGGGGCTTCCCTGGTGGCGCAGTGGTTGAGAGCCCGCCTGCCGATGCAGGGGGCGCGGGTTCGTGCCCCGGTCCGGGAAGATCCCACATGCCACGGAGCGGCTGGGCCTGTGAGCCATGGCCGCTAAGCCTGCGCGTCCGGAGCCTGTGCTCCGCAACGGGAGAGGCCACAACAGTGAGAGGCCTGCGTACCGAAAAAATAAAAATAAAAAGAAAAAAGAAGGAATGATCCTTGTTCCTCCGAGTCAGAGGGCTGGATGGGGAAGATGAAGCTGGAGGAAACTTCAGTCTGATGGCCCCTCCTTTCTTCATGAAGCAACCAACTTGGCTTTCCTTGAGGAGTTAAGTGGGCCAATTGGGACAGGGAACTGATGTGGTAAAAGTTCAGAGCAGACACCATGGGAACCACGTAAGGAAAGGACTGGATTTAGGTGAAAGCACCATGAGCATTGGTGAGGACCAGCTGGGGTTGGAACCATGATAAAACCAGTCAGCACTGCCCTGCAGTTTTCTCTGCAGTGTTTTGCAAAAAAAGCACAGAAACTAGAAATTGGCTTTAGCTTGGGATGGAGATTCGGAGGAGGCAAAGGATTCCGTGGTGCTGTTGAGAGAATATTAAAATGAGTGTCCCAGGGTCTAAGACGGTAGGTGGAGAAGTTAAACCAGAGATGGGGCTTCTAGGCAGAGAGGCCAAAAACGAAGCAAGAAATAAATCTCTGCGAGGTCAAAGAACAGGCATGTAGAGCAGAAGAGTGCCAAAGGGTGGGAGGTTTGATTAGAGAAAGGATGTGATGACCTCAGAGAATGACATATTCCTTGCCAAGCCAGAACAGATCTTGGTCATGTTCACGCTAAAACAGGTCTTCTCCACAAGGACTCTGAGCCCAAAGCAGAGCCCATCTGTTCACCACCGTCACCCTCACCACCACCACTACCATGACCAGCACGACCACCAGCAACCATAATAATAATGCTTATGCTTCATGAATGGTTCCTGCTGTTATGTGGTAGATATTTTGTCAACCAAGACAACAGGCATTTCTTACATCACCAGTTTTCACCCTTGGCTGCACATTGTAATCAGGTGAGAAATGTTAAACAATATCAACGCCTGGGTTGCCCCTTAGCAGTTGTGACTTAGCTGGTAGGGGGTACAACCCGGGCATCAGGAGTTTTTGAAGTTCCCTGATGATTCCCAGGTGCAGCCAGGGTTGAGAACCACTGCCCAAGGTGGTCCTCAGAGGAAGTGTATGAAGTAAGAGGGTTACTATTGTGATTGTAAACAGGAAGAAACTGAGGGTTTGAGAAGCTAAGTAATCATTTTAACCTGAGTCTCCTGGCTTTCTGGGAATCCTAACCTTTAAATCATTTTGCTTCTTTATAACAATTCTGTTATTTAAACCTGTTGGTCTACCTTCTTCCTTTCATATTTTTGTGGATGATCATTAGCTTTCCCAATACTGAAAATCCTTAAGTGGAGAAAGGGGGTAGGGGAAGGCAGTGGGAAACCAGGCTCTGGCTTTTGCCCAACTGGCTACATTTGTCATCTTGTTTCTGTCATATGTCTCAAGGCGATAAATAAAGGATATTAGTCGCCCTGTGGACAGGCCTTCTTCTTGACCACAGCCTTTGAAAGGTGGCAGGGCTGAGATCCAGCACCACACAGCTATTAAACAGCAACGCTGCCCACCTTCAAAGCCAGCAGGGTGCCCCTCCCAGTCCCTGGGTCTCTTCAAGAAGATGGAGCTGGTGTATATCAATGCCTGGGCTAAATTTGGATGCTGGTGTTAGGGTTCCTCTCTTGTTCTTTTTCCTGTTATATCTGCATTCATCTGATTCATGCTACCTGTCCTGAAGGTGTCAGTCCAATTCCATGAACATTTACTAAGCACCTGTCCTGTGCCCAGACTGTGCACGGCAGGCACTGCTGGGGAGTCAGGGGTCATAAAGCACATTCCCGGTCTTTGCAACCTCCTAGGCAAATAAATAACTCTGCTTCAGAATGCTGGTTGATTCCCATGGGAGAATTACCATCTGTGGAGGCTAACACTAGGGACAGGAAGAGAAAGAGAGTGGGTTTGAGAGACACTCTGGGGAAAAAGCAGAGGATTTCAGCAGTTGGAAACAAATAGATCTGGCTGCAGTCAGAGAGCAGAACAGAGGAAGAGGGGCAGAGGTACATGGGGACATGTTTGAGGGACAGCAGTGAGTACAGTTGGGCAGGAACACAGTGTGTGTATCGGACAGCAGTGGGACAGGAGGCTGAAGTGTGGGTTGGGCATTGAGAAACTTTTTCTTTTTTTTTTTTAGTTAGGAAGCTGTAAATAATTTTTTATGAGTCTGTGAGTTAGGAAGCTCTAAGTAATTCAGTAGGCACCGGGGAGCTACGGAAGGTTTCAAAGCAAGAGAGTGATGGGATTGGACCTGAACTTTAGGAAGACTGACCTGGCAGCCCAGTGAAGCATTGTTTGGAGTGGGAAAAAAGAGGATGCAGGGAAACTGGGTAGGAACAGTGGTTACCCGGGAGGAGACCAGGAGCCTGGAACTGGAAAAAGAAGAGGAGGATCTAGTGTGAGATGAGTAGGTATAAACCAGACTGTGTGAATGTGAGCTTCCTTCCTGGTCATGGAGGACAGTGGCTGCTCCTGGGAAGAAGCCTGCAGAGAGGAGGGACTGGCTGCAGAGCGACGTAGTGTTGGTTGTGTTGGGTTTCAGTTGTGATTCATCTCCGCGTGGACTTGGTGGGAAAATCCAGCTGAACCTGAAAAACAGATGGGTGGAAATGAAGTCCTGAATCCAGGAGAGGGTCACAGTTAGAGATCCGCCCCATGGCCCATGCTCTAGGGGCCGAGAAGAGCCTCCGGGGACAGGAAAAGGAAAGGGAGTTGAACGGCAGAAGTCTGAGGACCATCTTAGAAAGGACAGAGGGAACCATGGGTACAAGCCACGGAGCCACAGCTGAGCCAAGTTCCCGGTGCTCCTGGGGAGGGAGGAGTGTGTGTCTCAAACTTTGGGACAAATGTCTGCTGCCTGCTTTCTCTTGCCTCCTCTAAATTAATTTGTCTATATTTTATGCCTCTTTACAACCACAAGTTTAAAAAAATTATAGTGGACTTACATAAACACGCTGACAGGCACACAAGCACAAGACACACGTACACACACACCTTAGTTCCTACAGCCCTCTGTGACCCTCAGGCATGGTTACACTAAGTGATGTCCACATATAAGCAGACGCTCTCCTTTGTC
Organism: Mesoplodon mirus; assembly: GCF_964341445.2. NCBI lineage: Eukaryota > Metazoa > Chordata > Mammalia > Artiodactyla > Ziphiidae > Mesoplodon > Mesoplodon mirus. The sequence continues at coordinate 64,260,595 of NC_138977.1, read as the reverse complement.
TGAATTTCAACAAAGGTTAAGAGCCTCAAGTAGGGAATGACATTTTTCTTTGGAAGTATGGCTATAGTCCTTGGAGAGGCAACATTAATTGGGGGCAAAGGGTACATCCTGAAGTCTGAGATCGCTCTTACTGTTTCAGGGAAGAAAATGTGACTTCTGTTTTATATATGGGGGAGATCATGTGAATTAAGATCTCTAAATTATATTGGATCACAGGAGTCAGGATTCAAAAGGACCTTCCTAAACTGGAACTTTGGGACAAAATCCATGGGATGGAATGGAATGAAGACTGCTGAGCATTAAGTTTCAAATAATTACTCAAGACAAGCTGGATAAACCTTGCTGATAGAGGTGTAATTTATTTGGAGCAGTGATTGTTTCATCCTGGCCAGTCCGAGAGAGAGTGTGTCAAGAGCTATGAAGATTTGAAGGAAGACATTGACAGACAGGCAGTGCTGCCAAGGGGGCGACCAGAATGGGGAAATGCTTGGACTACGTGTCACTTGCCCAGCGGTTAAGAGAACGGGGCTAGGGGACCAAAAGGGCCATCTTCTGCTCCATTGAACAAAACCAGGATCGATGGCTAATGACTAGGGAGAACCAGATTTTAATCCCACGTAAGAAAGGCAGCCTAAACATGCAGTGAGCGTCCTATCACCGCATGACTGTTTGCCAAATGGAAGTTCCTGGCGTGATCTTTGTGATGGTGGAGAAAGTAGACGAGAGGAGTTCTGTGGTCCTTTATAACTGAGGGTCTCTGGTATTTTCTTGATTCTGATGACATAGAGCTCTGTGTTTTAGAAGATCTACCTTCTTACTCCAGAGGGAGAGCTATGCTGTTTGGCGAAATTGGGGTCATAATGGGTCTTTTAGTGGAAACTTGCACATCTTTCCAGAATGGCACTGTCTTTGTGTCTAAGATGGGGAGTGGCCTGCACTGGGGTGAGCAGCTGCACATCTGGCTTTTCCATTAAGTTGACAGACCACCCCCATCTTCAACTCTCATGTCACCCCTCAACACCTGCCCTTCCCAGTTTTCTCCCTTCCTCCCCTCCCCCAAGCCTCACCCCCTGCACACCCGGGCTGCTCTCACTTGCAAGCACACCTATACACATATCCTACACACATTGTCCCTCCCTGAAATCAGAGAAGCCTTTTTTCAGCTGTTCCCCTATAACATTTCATTACCACAATATTCTCTCTCAATTCTGAGCTGGCGGTGGGGGGAGAAGCCATTCCTCTTTATACCCACCCAACGAACAAAGCTCAGCGCTAAAATAATTTTCTTCAGTTGTAACCGAAAGGGCTGTTGGCTTCCAGCCCAAAAACCAGAAAGACAATTATACTTAACTGTTTAGAGATTTATAAATACCACACTGGAGTAGCCTCTAGGTAGTAACTTTAGATACCCAGCCCAATAACTTTCTTTTATTGGTTTGTGATTTAGACCTTATTTTCAGTCTTCTATAATAAGAGGAGTACATTTCATTAAAAGAGCTTACTAAACAATAAAGAAAATCTGGCTTAGGGCTCCGAGTGGGTCTCAGGTGCAGAAAGGGGTCTGCCCTGTTCCATTTCTTCTGCAGACATCATGAGACGGATCTGAGCACAGTGGGGTAGCTGTATTTCAGCAAAGCAGCCATTGCAGCCGTTTTCTAAATGACTTCAACTTGGGAGATTTTTTCCTACACAGCATATTTCACCACATGGGAGATGCTCTGAAGACTGCCTTCTACTAGTCAGGCAGTAGATTCCCAGTGAAGGAAACAAGGAAAAGCAACCACCGTCACGACAATAGCTGTAACAAGAGACTGAGGAGTGAGGACTACTTTCTGAACCCATGGAGGTTTTTAGGCCCTCCGTAAAAGGTCTAACCAGGGGAGTGGATTAGGGAAGAGAAAGTAAAAACGGACGATATCGCCGATTCCTTCCAATGGCCTGCTTAGCAGAATTCACTTCTGCTGTGCCCAGCTTGGGACAACTGCAGTGAGAGGAAATCTGAGCTTCAGAGACAGAAAACAGATGTGGGGTGGAGTTGGGGTGAGACTGAGCTCATTGTCCCAGCGTCAGGCTTTCATGAGCTGCTCTGCTACTCCAAGCTCATGTGCCTAGTTAAGGCTCCTTTTAAAAAATTATAATTCCCCCTTTTTCTTCAGGTGAGTCATGCACCAGGCACATTCATAGACAATATTTCATTTAATCTCCCTGATAAGTTACTCAGGCAGAGGTGATTTATCTCCATTCTACAGATGAGAAAACTGAGGCTCAGAAAAATTCAGCAACTTGTCCAAAGTCTCTTAGCTCAGATCCCCAAACTGTCTGATTCCAAAGCCTTGTGCTTTTCTCACTACATCAGTCTGCCACATAAAAGAGAACAAGTGTTATTCTGATGAAAACGGGCCTGAATCTATACATCTGCTTTTCAGGGTCATGGAAGCATCCCTGGGGACAAACATTCAGTGAAAGGAAAGCTCTCAAGGCATGCCAGGCTCCCAAACTGCTTCTTGCTGTCAAGGGCTGACTTTGTTTTGAATATTCTTGTCTCTGGGCATCCCTGTTTTGTGGGTCCCTTACCCTCCTCACCCCAGCAGTCAGAGACACTAGGATCCTCTTGGTCCCTGACTTCATTGCTACGACAACCATACAAACAACAGCAGAGCTGGGAGAAGAGTTTTGCTTAGCTGCCTCTGTGAACAGTATAATTGCTTGAGCTTTTTTTCCCCCTGTTAATATAGACTTGATTTTGGAGCTGCCAAAAAGAGGGTGGAAAGTTTGAGACCCAGATATTGCTTTCTTTTGTTCAGAAACGTATACAATATTTCCAGGTTTTACCTTCTCATCCCACTTTCCAGGTGGAAGTTTCCATGGAAGACAGAGAATGAACAGACCACTCTAGCCCTCAAAGCCTAGGAGTTCAGGCTGTATGTTATGCTCAGAAAAATGGTCCAGATAAATTGTCCTGTGGGAGGAAGGTGCGGTTGTGTAAGCAGAGGAAGGTGAAAGAAATCTTGTCATCCCACAGGCTCTCTGAGGCCCCTGATGAGATTCCAGATAAGGATCCAACAGTTCCTTTCCTGAGCGTCAGTTTAGGAAAGTTGCCTGAGGTTAGTCCCTGCTCTTTCCATGGTCCATGCCATCATGACACTAAGGACATCTATAGACAGAAGTGACACAGATGTGTAAAATAAGTTGTATGGCACAAGTTGAATATTTAACGCATATTTAACGATATGGGATCTGGAACATTCCAGAGTACCTTGCAAAATGCATGGTGTGAGTCATTTGTAATTTGCTGAGGCATGAATGTGATCCATATGCTATGAAGATAGCACGCGCGCCTCAAGCCAGCAAATGAGCCTACAACCCATCCAGTGTATTTTTGTCTTTACCCTTCCTTTTATAGGTGAAAACTCATGTGAAGTCCTAAAACCTTTATTTCCCTTTTTAAAAAAATGGCCCTGCAAAGAAGCCAACTGATTTTATAAATGACTATAGTTCTGGATTGATAGAATATTTAAGGGTATGAGTGGTTATACCTCATGGAATTCTGGAGGAAAGTATTCCCCCGGTTCTGGAAAAGCAGGATAGTAGTCCTGGAGTGTCTTATCACATATCTCCTGTAAAGAATTTCTACTGGATATTCTACATGCCCCATGGATGTCACCACACAGTGTGTTATAAGAAGGCAGAATTTGCTTTGAGCTGCAGTGGTCCAGAAGTGGGGGTAGCTCCAGAGTAAGTGGAGTTGAATTTGAAAATAGGTATGATTATTGTAAGTAAAGGGGCTACAGGCAGATGGAAAGGGCTGGAGCAGAGTGAGGAAGGCCACCCAAGCAGGAAAGGCCAAGTTTATTCATGACAGGCACTTGGCTACATGTGTACTAATGACATTGCTGAGGGACTTAAGGATCTCAGGGTGTCAAAGGAAATGATTGTAGGTGAGGTCACTGTTAACTTGGATAGACCCTCCAAGAATGGCCTTTTCTGTCATCTTACTGACCTTCCCACTCCCACCAACTGTCAGAAATATACTTAAGTGCTTAGCATAGCACCTCACAGCTGGTAGATGCCTAGTAGAGGTGAGTGGAGTGAGCAAATAAATGATTTAATCCCCATATCTCTTGTTTGCAGTCTGCTCTGTCATAGTGTGCCCTCCAATGAGATAAAGCAGTTCGATTCCTTTATTAAATACCACATCCTTTCCTGCCAGCCTTCAGTCACTCTCCATTCATTTGATAGCTGGGTACTGGGCAAGGGTCCCAAAGATCGAAGGCGCTGAAGTTGTCAGTAGGAGCCATGGCCAGACTTGCCCAAGAGTTCTCTAGTGCAGATCATCCCATTCCCTTAACCTTTGCTAATAGCCCCCGATCCTCAATCTTTTACTGGCCTCGTCACAGGTATATTGCACAGTACCAGCCCAAGGCCTGAGGAGGCTATAGCATTGAGACCTTCAAAGTTCAATAATGTACAGAAACCATCTCTACTTTCTGCTCTAGGGGGCTTGGAATGGTTCCTCAGCACTTCCCTGGCCACGTGGAGATGGACGCTCACTCCTCTCAGCCATGGGCTGGCGAATTGTGCTCTATCACCTGGGCGGGGGCAGTTAATCAGATGGGTTTTGTTGTTCTGCTTAATGATGGTGAATCACAAGTGGGGCTGTCAGAGGGATGACACAGTCGTGTAGGGTCAAGGGACAAAGTTTTAAATCATACTTAACGTTAGTCATGTGGTATTTGACTTTGGATAAACACTCTGATTTCATTTCTTCATCCCTGAAATGGGGTTTGTTAGAGTAGCCCCACCTAAATATCCTGAAGGATTGTGTGTGAATCCAAGGAGATGATGACTACAGATTGGTTTTATAAAACATGGAGGGCTTTAGAAATCGCATTTTGCAGTCAGGTTAATCATGGTGTATGAGGGCTCTAGAACTGAAAACTTGGGTTTGAATGCAGCTCTGCTACCTACTAGGCCTGGGCAAATTATTTAACCTCTCTGTGCCTCCGTTTTCTCACTGAGAATACTAATTGTACCTGTGAGATATAAATGAGATATAGGGCCTTCTCTAGTCTGTATGGTACCTTTACGTGAGCCAGAAAAAGCCACTCCTTCCTTTGAGATACTTTACTTCCATCTGTTGAAAAATTCTCATAATATACTGATTATGTTTGAACAGTATGCTTTTCTACCATCTGCTAGTAAAAAACATTATAATAGTACGCAAACATATCATTCCATGGTATGAGTGATGCCCACTTTGATGAGCTGTTGTTCAGTGTCTGACCTTCGTAACCATACATGGCAGCCCTGAGTGGATGGATGTAAAGCACTTACTACCTAGGGTGTAGTTAGAGATCAAGCAACATTAGCTTTTTTGTTCTTAATATTGGATAGTTTTACCATTTTCTTTCATTTGGTCCCCCAAAATAACAGTTAACAAGTTAGGGTTAGCCATCTGTACCCAGCAGCCAGAATTCCTGTTGATTCCACTTGTCACTGGGCAAGTAGATGATGGTGGAAACCAAGACACCTTTGGGAGGTGAGCAATCCAGGTGAGAGAGACTTACAAAAGCCTACAGAGTGTTGAGGAAGGATGGGGGCAGATTGACAGTGACCACTGGGATTTTCCCTCTGTAGACAGGCCAGTGTGGTACCACTCAGTGGAGCTTTTTAGGAAGCAGAAAGGCGAGGCCTCGGCTCAGTGACAGAAGACCTCACGCATATCTGCTCTGTGGCAGTTGGTTATGGCAGGAGTCCTGACATTTGGGTGAAATGACATCAATCCAGAGTTGCTACTGGCTGAGTGGGGCTTATGCTGCTCCAGCTAGATGGTAGGTGGCACCTAGCCTCCCTCCTTTACCTCTTTTTCCCTCAAAAAATGTAATTTTGGCCCTCAGCCTGAGGCCCTGGGAATGATTTGTTCTTCATTGGGAAGGGGGTTTTGGCTCCTTTTAAATACCTAGTAAAATGATGCATCTTCTGTCTGTCCCTCCCCTACCTCCCCGTAGGTGTATGCAGAAATATTTGCATACACATCCAAGAAGTTTACCTAGACCAGTGGCTTTCCACCTTAGTTGCACATTATAATCAACTGGGGAACTTTTAAACCCTGCCATGCCCAGGCTGCATCCCAGAGCAAATAAATCAGACTCTGGGCATAGGGTGCAGGCATCAGGGATTCCAAGGTGCAATCGAAGTTGAGAAGCACAGGCCTAGGCTCTTCTTTACCAAAGGTAACCATCTGTGAGCCTCATATCAGGGCTGTGGACTCACTAAGCTTAAATCTCCATAGACTGGCGGCCTCCTAAGGATGATTTCTAGGAATTTTGTGTGGTATATAATGGATATTATGAAAATGCTGTATATATGAGAAATGACCTTTGACTCAAGAACGTCTACATGTTCCCCAGACTTACACCGTCTTGATCCAGAAAGAGCAGAGGAAATAAACCAGGGGAGTGTGCATGGGAGAGATCAAGAGAGGTGGGGGCAGGGAGGTCTCAGAAGGCCTAATTGGCATAGGAAATGGAAAAATTTTGAAAATCAATCAAACCCTGGTTCTAATGACAAGGAAGGACAGTAAATAATGAGAATGTCAGGGTTGAAGTTTCACACTTAATCTATAAACCTACTCTTAATAAGTCCTCAGGTGATTATAAATTCACAGTGGCTTTCTTTTTATTGGGTTATATGAGGCTGTTCCACAGTTCTAAAGGAAGCCCAGGTGCGTCTCTTAGTTACTTACTTACTTACTTACTTACTTACTTATTTATATTTAGGATACTGAAGAATTTTTTTAAACCCTCCTTTTTATGAACATTAATTATATACCATGCAAGGAAGCAATTGCCTCTATGTTATGAAATATTAAATCAAAATGCTTACCATTCCCAAATGTCCCAGAGATAAATACAGCAGTACTTTGAAGCCCCTCTTAGAGCTGTTTTGCCTGCAAATTTATCATTTTGTCTCCATTTTCAGAAAGCCCTGTTTTCTGTGAAGTATGGCACTCTAGGTAGTTTTTAAGGCTCAAACTCCTCTGGAGTTGCCTGTGTCGGCAACAACTCTTATGTAGATGGCACACGAGGGATGGCGTGTTGATCGGCTCCTTTAAGATGATGAATGGGCAGAGAGTGTTATTGTCTTTGATTGCATGCCTTACATCATCTGTATGTAGGAATAAGAGGGCCATACTTTATCTTTAGCCATTTTATAAATATTTAAGTCCTTATAGTTGCCTAAAGATATTAAAGCATATTTTACGGTAGTCAGAATATAAATATTATATATAGCTCAAGATACCAAAGTAGTTTAATGAATTCATAATTTTATGTTCACATTTATTGGAATGTGTTTTATGTTCCAAAAGTTCCATTTAAGGAATAAGATACCATTCTGCTTCCTGACAACACACCAAGTGTTGGCTGGCGTTTCGGGTGGGAGTCTCAGTTCCAATATCTATAGAGGCTTTCATTAGGAAGCAAGGAGGCAGGAAGTCAGGGCCCTGGGATATGTTTCCTCCATCTCTACATTTAAAACTATATATAAATAACTTTCTGAATAAACAATTCTGGTGCTTATTTAAATCATTAAAGCGTTCCAGAGAGAAAACTTTTTATAGCTCCTTTCCTCTATTTCAAGGAGATTAATTCAGAGAACTTAAGTAAGAACAATAAAGATGTAGTTTGCAATTTTCCCTTCCTCCCCACCCCCTTTCAGAAACAGGGACACAGACCCTGCTGGCCAGTATACAGCCCAATTCAGGGTATTATTGGTTTGGATAGTGCCTTCCCAATGCATTCTGAACATTTCTCCCTAAGTTAAAGAGTCCCAGCTTGCTCCTTCCTTTTCCTAAGTGCAAATAAGTGACAGGGAGACTATTACTGCACCTCTTTTCAGTTTTCCAGTGAAATATAAAGACTTTCCTCTTTAATATTTCACAAAGTTTCTCCAGCTCCCAGCGGGAGTCCATGCTGGGTAATGTTTGCTAATTATGAACAACAAAACTAGACATACAACTCTGGTAAATTACCTGACCCTTTCCATTTTAATGAGACAACAAGGATTTCTCGAAATGATGTTGTTTCACTGGTTAATGGTGTCAGCAATGTTGTAATTGTGGGTTGAGACACATTAGCTGAACAACCACATGTGGAAAGGGCTTTCTCTCCACAAGCCCTTTGGAGACTAGAACCATATTATCATTAAGCCTCTGTCATTTGCATGCTGCAAATCACTTACTTTATTATCCCACATATCCATTGTCTTTCTTTAATTGCTCTTTAAATTAAAATTAAAAATAGTTCTAAAGCCCACAATGGCTGGGATAGCATCTTGATTATGAAGATAACTTCAAGAAAATGGAACAACTGATAACATATTGCCAAGATTATAAGCGAGTCCCACTGTTACGTACCGTGCCTGCAGGCCCCAGGGGCCTAATTGTGGCAGTTTCTCTTCCTTCAGCCTATACTGTTTGTTTAATAAATGGTTATTTATGGCCTTTTTGGCCATTATAGCAACTTTGGAGAAAGTACATCCTTCTCATTGGTTTGGGCGCTGAAATTTCATTCTCCAGGCAAAGGTATAAAACAGAATTGAAAGGTAGGATCTGCACTACAGCTTGTGAGTGCCTCTGAAAAGAGGCCCTCTTGATTCTCCTTGCTAGTTTATTCTGTATGAGTTTATTATTAAAATTTAGGGTTGTGAAAGAGACATAAACTTTCGAGCTGAAAGGAACTTTAGAGTCATCCCCGTTTTACAGGTGAAGAAACTGAGGACAAGAGCAGTTGCCATGACTATGATCACATGGCAGGAGATGAAACTGGATCGTCTATTAGCCGGTGGATTGGATGGAGGGCTCCTGGAGGGATGATTATAGCTTATGGACTACTCCTGAGACAGGGTGTTGTCTCATGCTCAGAGTTGTAATGTGCACGCTGCATGGTTGTCATGCTGCAGTGCATTTAGTGCGTGTCTCTTTTTTTTTTTTTTTTTTTTTTTGCGATATGCGGGCCTCTCACTGTTGTGGCCTCTCCCGTTGCGGAGCACAGGCTCCAGACGCGCAGGCTCAGTGGCCATGGCTCATGGGCCCAGCCGCTCCGCGACACGTGGGATCCTCCCGGACCGGGGCACAAACCCGTGTCCCCTGCATTGGCAGGCGGACTCTCAACCACTGCGCCACCAGGGAAGCCCTAGTGTGTGTCTCTTGTATGCCTATACTGGTGTGTTTTTTGATGTGAACTATGTGCTGTGATACTGGAAGGGAGGGCTCCTGCCTTTCACTTCTTAAAAAGATGACCCCAGGAATGACTGTGGGCATTCCTGAATATTGAGTGATCAAACCCAGAGTTACTATGATTCCAGTATTATATACAGTGCCCCAGAATTAGGATGACACGTTTTTGGGAGCCAGAAGTCATTGGGACATTGCCTTATGTGCCTCAGTTTTACAGATGGGCAAACCAAGTTTGGGTAAGACATTGAATCTAAATTGTCGCAGGGAGTTAGGGGATGACCTGGAGCTAAAACCCGTGTCTTTTGATTCTCTGTTTTTCTGTCAGCATTACCAGTCTATCATTGACATCAGCATCATCAAAAATAAGTTAATACTTATAAAGTGCTTACTCTGTGCCAGGCACTGTTTATCTGTATTATTTAACTCATTTAATCTTCATGACATATTACTCTTCCATTTTATAGGTGAGGAGACTAAGACACAGAATTTAAGTACATTGCCCCAGATCATAAAACTGGGAACCGAAGGAGGCAGCCCTCAACTCAGGCAGTCTAGCTGCAGAATTCCTGTTCTTAATCACCATGTTATGGCGCATTTCAGGATGTGGTCAAAGGATATTGATCATGGTGTAAACAGAGATGTTCAAAATCAAACTAGCACCAATCGGCCTCTTCTTTAGTGAAGTTCTATGTGTGTGGGGAATGCCTGACTCTCAAAATCCAAGATTCCAGTTACATATTCATCTGCCAGCATCATATATGCAGGAAAGCCTTTCAAACTTCAAAGAAAACATTTACAGTGCTTTCTTTTAAAAGACCATCAAATGTTTGGAACGTCAGCCACTATCTCTGTCCAGGCGTCCTGTCTCTAGAACCTGTCAGAGACAGCTGGCTGAGACTTGTCAGTGATGGGATTCTTCTCTTCCTGAATTGCAGGGCAATGCCTTGGACCACTTGGCAAATCCATCTTTTACAGCTACTTAATTTTCTGTGCACTTAAGATACGGGTGTTTTAGTTTGCTTGTGATTTCCTAGCTCTGGTTTTTGCTACGCTGGCCATTGGTTTGTACTAAACCAAACAACTGGGGCCCATTTGGCATTTGGTGTTTTAAATGTAAAAGGACATTTGAAGTACATGACAAATGCTGAAAAACAAAGCCCATAACACTGAGAACATAAAGAAACTGTTTATAATGTAAAGGTGGTTACATTTTCAGTCTATCTATCACTTTAATGAGCTCTTTGCATTTCTTTGATTAATGCTCACAAAAGGGGGAGAAAAAATTGATGTAATGGAAACAAAATGGTATATAGTCTTGGCAGCATTAGGGTTTCTGTGTGTTTTATTAGGATCCACTTCGTATTGCTGTCTTGCAATGTGTACTTCTACCTTTTCCCTGGCATAGTATGCCTCTAGTTTACTGGAACTGTGATCCAGCATGAAGAAGTTTCTATATTAGTGGCAAAACAGCCTTTGTACTCTCTGGTGGCAGCAAAGAGGGAGGGTCCAGGACAGGAATTCAGAAGTGGTAATAGTAGTAAAGGAAAGGCTGATGTAGTTCATGCCGTATTGAAATGAAGAATCCAATAGGTATGAAGAAAAGAGAACATTAAAGATGCTTTAGGGCTTCCCTGGTGGTGCAGTGGTTGAGAGTCCGCCTGCCGATACAGGGGACATGGGTTCGTGCCCCGGTCTGGGAAGATCCCACATGCCGTGGAGTGGCTGGGCCCGTGAGCCATGGCCGCTGAGCCTGCGCATCCGGAGCCTGTGCTCTGCAGCGGGAGAGGCCACAACAGTGAGAGGCCCGCATACCGCAAAAAAAAAAAAAAAAAAAAAGAAAGATGCTTTAGAAACATTTAAACATTAGGTAGTAATTGGTACATAATCAGTAGTAATTCTTACAGTTTAAAATAGTGAATAAAGGGGAAGGGAAAAGTGCAGCAAAGATATCTTTGTGAAGTAACTACATGGGGGGGAGAAAAGTTAGTCAAGGCGGGCTTCCTGGAGGTGGTGAAGGAGGGGCAGGAACCGAGTTGGGGGAGAAGGGAGGGGACAGCATATCTGAAGTGGGTAAGACTTGGTGAGAGTAGGGATGGGAATCAGCACATGCCACTCTTCTGTGCTGGAAACTAGCTCTGACTGCTCCTCCCCTCAGCTGTATGCACAGAGCATTGTGGGTTTCTATGGGCTCTTTGGACCCATGTAAGCTCTCAGCATCTTTTGCTCTGAGATTGAGTGGCTCTTACAACATTGTAGGAAGTTGAAATGGTAGAGAACTGGGAACCCTGAAAACTCTGTTTTGCTCTGTTCTTCTAAAGCCCCTTAATCTGTAACTTTTGGTCACTTCTATCCCAGAGCATTAGTTTCCCCAAATTCATGTAGGTCAAAATGACCTTTAGGGTTGTTACAGCTCATCAGCATGAGCCCTCCACCGTGTCAACCAGCTGTTCTCAACCCATGAAGATGACGTGAAGTTGTGAGGTTTCAGGCTCTTTTCTTTTATTCATTTATAATTTTGGTAAATTTTCTTTTCCTTGCACAAATGAAATATATGTCTTTTAGAAAATTTGGCAACTATGTATAAGCAAAAAGAAGATAAATATGAATTCCTTACCTTATAATCTTAGCATTCGGACATAAGAAAGTTAACGTTAGTCTTGTTCCTGCAGATATAAATATTTTACCCCTCAAAAATGGATCATACATAATAGTATGTACCTGTTTTTTCCACAAAACTGTCTCATGACCATTTTTGCCATGTCATGAAATGTTTTTCTGCATTATTTTTAGTGGATGCATACTTAACACAATCAGTTTCCTAAAACTGGACATTCAGGTTGTTTTCATTTTAATACTGTTACTTAATAACTACAAATGAAGACCATTGTAACCAAATCTTTAATATAAAGAAATGTTGGCTGTGCATGTATTTTTAGAAGTGAAATTGCTTAGGTCAAAGGGTATGTCAAATTTTAAATCATTTGATCTGTGTCGCCAAATTACGTCCTATTTTTAAGTTGTAAGATGAATCAGGGGGTAAAAGGCAATTGAGAAGTTGTGGAAAATTCATCATGACACCATGAGCTTTTGCACAAATGAAGAAGTTAGACCAGGTGAATATTAGGTTTCTTTCCAAATCTGTGGCCTTAACTGTGTTTGAGTTGTAACTAGTCTCCTCCCCTTCCCCCCTCCCTTCCTTATTCCCTCCCTCTTTCCCTCCCTCTCTCCCTCCCTCCCCCCTTTCCTTCCTTACACCAACCCCTCTGAGAGACAGGTTCTTACTTAGGGACAGTAAGCTCTTTAAGTTTACTTTAAGGAAAGAGACTGTCTGCTTGGAGAGACAACTCTTGCAAACATATTTGTTTCATGTGTGTGTGACTTGTCTAAGTGCTGACTATATCTTTTGAAACTTAATGGACAAATAGCTATAGAGAACTTTGGTTAATTGATTGGTTGTTAGTTGGTTGGTTTAGTTTGCTTTGGTTTAATTTAGACCCAGAACAGAAACTCTAAAAAAGATGAAGTACCTTATGCAGCTTCCCAATGCTTTCATTAAATACAGTCTCTAGAAAAGAGTACTGTTAAAAATATCAATGTTACTTATTGTAAATAAAGAAATTGACCCAGGTCTTGTCCCTGGTCACTGGAAGTGAACAACAAACCTTGAATGAAGATATAGTCACTTGTTTCAATAGAAACTCAGACATGCCTGAGCCATTTTACCAAGAAAAGAACAGAGATTTTTCTCAGTTACTATACTATTTGGGCATTTTGGTTGCAGGTGATAGAAATCCAACCCCAAAGCCTTAAATAAAGAGGAAGTCATACAACTGGGGTGTCTCTGGCGTTAGGCACATTTGAGACCAGGAGCCTGAGTGATGTCAGAGCTCTGTTTCATTCTCTTTACTTCTTGATTCATTTGCCCTGTTTTCATTTGTCCCCTGGTGAGCTACATGCTCACCAGCAGCCCCGTACTTACATCCTTTGTGGTTTTGAAAGCATCTTTAGCATCGATTTCATCAGGTCTTGGGGAGAACACAGATTGGCCCCAGCTTGGAGGACAAGTGGATCTCTAAACCAGCCATGTGTCCAGGGTGATGGGGATCCATATTGTTGGCCCTGTAGAGTCAGGGTTGCCCCCCTCCCCTACCCCCCACCAAACACTGGGAATAGGTTCCTCATGTAGAGAAGAGGTTGAAGGGGAGCACATAACAACAGAATCAACTATCCCGGCTCTGCCACCAACTGATCCGCAACCTTAGACACAGTAACTTCGCTGCTCTGAGCCTCAGTTTCTTCATCTGTAAAAGGGAGGTAATTATTAGAAGATTTCCAAAGTTCTTGCATCCCTAACAGAGTGATTGGCAAAGAGGCAAAGAGAGACCCAAATGGTATAGTTTAGGTTTCTCAGAACTCTCTATTAATGTAATTTCTAAGCTCTGTCTTTAGGCTCTGGGTAGAGGACAATGATCAGCTCCAAGCTCATGAGTTACCTGGAATAAAGCAGAAAACACAGTTGAAATTGGCAAGGGTGTTCCCTGCCCCACCTTTCCCAGCATTGACCTCCAGCAACCTGTCGGGAGCTGGCACCACTTCCAGCTCCTAAGTGGAAAGTGCTCAGTTAGAGTAGCTTTTGGGCAGTGTCAGGAGAAGTTTCTGCCTTGATAAATAATCATTTTTTATTGAGTCAACACTGGTCGGCTCCTGGCTCTCATGACTCAGGACTCCAACTTTGGGGAAAGCCACTGAAAACTACTATGAAAAACTATTACAAGGTTCAACTGAGGTTTTCCCTTGGCCAGATTTCTCTTGCAGACTTTTCTTAAAAATCTATTTCCCAAATCAAGCCTGGGCACGTGGATTTTTCCCCCTACAAGTTAGAAAGCAATCATGCTTCTGTACCTGGAATTTTCTTTACTTCAGCTGCTGAAGAATTTGTTGGAATACATACTGCAAAAAATGACTGCTGTGGCTATTACTGTACTTGCTCAGGGGAGCTATTCAGATGCCTCATTTATTGGAGCTTAATAGATTAAAAGTCCAAATTGAGTCTCATGATATAAGCCTAATCAAGTTCTAATCTGCATAATTTTCCCATAAGCAGCAATGGGAAATTTGGATAATTTATGTTTCAGCAGTTGCCAATCATGTGTTAAGTAGCATTGTTGCATTTACTTATCAAAATATTTTTATTGATCTTCACTTCATCTGACATTTGGCTTTGGGTTTTTTTTTTTTCCTGGCATTAACAGGAAATTTAATTCATATCCTAGATGATGTAATATGAGATGTGTCTCTTGATTTTAACATGCCTTTATAGATCATTTTTAACGGTGATCTTTCCCTTTTACAACTTCATATTGAATACCTGTCTCAGCAAACCTAGATGACTCTGCCTAATTTATTTCTCTCGTTTAACGTAGCATATGGATTTCTAACCATCATTTATATGCACACAATAAAAGATAATTTGCCCCACCATTTGAACCAATTCCTTTATGTTAAATCTATGGGGGTGGGGAGGCACTTACCTTCATTTCTCCATCTATTTTAGGGGAGGTGATTTATAAGAATTTCCATCTCCCTCTCTCCCTGGAAAAGCTTGGGGATTTAACTAGGGAAGATTTAGAAAGTACTTTGTTTTCCCCTATGGAAAAATACTGTAATAAAGCATTTATCATATGTACTGAGTCGTGCATGCTACCATACCAAAGCAAGTTAAGCATAACTACAGTGGGTCCCAGCTGTTATCTGCTATTGTTTAAAAGTGAAAACAATAAAAGAGTGAGACTGGCTCAGGCCTCAAACTTGCCTGCCAAGCTCAGCACATGAGAAAAGAGAGACCATCACACACAGAGGCAAGGCAGCATGGAGCACGGTAATCCTTGGGTTCTGAAGTCAGACTGTCTGGCTGTAGCCCCCAGATCTGCCACTTACCAGCTGGGGTGTTGGAGGAAGTTATTTGACTGCTCTGAATCTTATTTTCTTCATCTACAAAATAGTAATATTAGCAGTTCCTGTACTTACAGGGTTGTTATGAGGAATAAATGAGGTGGCCAGTGAAAAAACCCTTAGCACAGCTTTGGCACGTAATAAGGAGGAATATGCCATGGAGACTTAGAGGAGGCTCTGGAGCCAATTTACCTGGGCTGAGATCTCGATCTGCTCATTCCTAAATGTATGCGCTGGGTCAAGTTGCTTAACTCTGCTGTGCTTCAACTTCCTCATCTGTAACATAGCAGTATCTACATAGGATGGCTGTATGAACTAGAGTTAAAACATGCGCAGATTTTAGTACATGCTGAGCACTCGGTAAATGTTGGATTTTACTATTTTTTCCTTAAGGTTCTACTTAAGCCTGACTTCTTCATTCTCAGAATTACCTTAGTCAATCTAGATCCAGAACATTCTTGCCCTTGCTTTGAGTTCCACAAAGACCATGACATTGAGTCTTTCTCATCTTCAAATGCACTCACAACTACATTACCCTGGACCCCTTTTCTAACCATGCCCTCTGGTAGATCTTATCTGAGTCACAGCCTCTCTTTGCCTGTAACCACAGGTGCTCCTTGGATGCTACGTCTGTATGCATGCATGCAGCAGGTACCCAAAACAATTACTTTAAAAAATGAAACCTTAGTGATCTTGTTATTCCCAAGCCTCTTCTCCTTGAACTTCTTAGGAATAGGTCAAGTGCTTTTGTTAAATTCTTTCATGTGAAGCCATCCAAACTGAAATGCCCTTGTCGAATTTAACTATAGGTCACTTAACCTTCCAATAACTTCCCTGACACAGGCCAAGTGCTGCCTGGCATTGAATAACCAATCATAAAAGAGAAAATCAGATGCTACAGCTTTTGTTCAGCTGAACCCAACAGTGGTGATGGTTGAGAACGCACATTCTGGGAAAGAATATAGAGAGCAGTGAAAACCGTTTCAAAAGCCCAAGAAACAAAAGAAGAAAGATTATGTCCTTAAATAATTAAAGGAAGTGGGAAATTAGGTCTAGAAAACAGAAGACTCCAGAGAGTCTGCAGTTGCTATAAGGCATTAAGAACCTTTCTTTCATGAAGACTGGACACCAGCTTTTCAACATACCTAAAGAAAATCCTAGCCATCCAATATCCAAAACACTCCATCCTTAAATATTTTAGGCTGTATTTTTATCACTGGATTGACCTGATTATTTCTACCAAAATATATCCACACTGCTATTGCCTTCCCATTAACTTTCCAGGATTTTTCTCTATGTGAAAGTTCTTTTAAAAAACTCTACCAAAAGCTACCTCAGGTCTTTATCCATAGGGAAGGGGGAGGCAGTGGATGCTGTTCCTGGCCAGAATATTTATTGTGTACTGAGTAAAACATTAACGTTGGTAGTCAACATTTTCAAGTATTTTTCTTCATACCACACATTGTACTAAATGCTTTAAATATACTATTTCATTTTATTCTCACAACTGCCCTGTATAGTGGGTAATTCTAGCTTACAGACAAAGAAACAGAGGTTTGGAGAGTCTGTGCTATGCTCATGGTTATGTGGTTTATAAATAGATGAGCCAGAATTTAAACCTAAGACATCTGACTCCAAAGCACATGCTCTTTGCTCTTCCGCTCCGTTTCTTCTCTGTGGTCCAGGCATTTTGTAGACAACCTGGGATGTTTAAAGAAATAGAAAACCCAGTCTTTGACCTAAAGTTCTCCTTCAGCATACAGAGTGAGCATGCTTGGCAGGGGGCAATGTTGGGCCCATTTCTGCCTGATGCCAAAGGAATAGAACAAATAAAGTAAGCCCATCCTATCTGCCCCTGAAGATTGAAATGGGGAGGAGTTTTCAGTGTAAGGGGTTCAGGTAGTCTTTAAAGTTATCTTTAGCCCAAAACTTGCCTCCCATGTCCATGCTCAACAGAGAGGAAAGAGAATCCATCTAAAGAAACAGGAGGCCATCTTGGTAAGAGCTTGGGTTGTAGTTAATTAAACTTGAATCTTTTCCTGATTGAGAACTTCTGATTCCATCTCTCCAATGCCAACATTCTTCATCATCTCTTCTGGCAAAATAAGTGGTTGTTTCTAAAATTAACTTCCCGAGTGTTAGTTCAACTAACAGGAGGAGCGTTTCCCAGTTGCGCTCTCCTCTAGCTGTAGATCAGGGTCCCTGGAGGATATTCCATGTGCCAGCACTTGCACATGCAGAACTGAAGCACTGCTTTATGTAGAGGGACTTAAAATTCAACCAAAGATGCACCCACAGCAGCTAACAAAGGGATGGGGAGCAAGACCATCAGGGACCTGGATACCATTTAGACCTGCCCCTTTATTAACAGCTGCTATGGTGAATGGGGTAGATGCCATCAAATGGCACCAAAGGCCAGACTGCCTCTTCTCTTTGGAAGGAAGGTGCCTGATTTTCTGTTCTTTCCAAGGCCACTTCGGGAATCTGGGTCTGCTCTGCCGTTTCAAGCCACAAGTTTCCCATTATAGGATCTCTAAAAATGAAACAATGCTAATAAATTCTGTTCCTCTTTAACACAACTCTTCAGGAAGGGCCAAAAAAAGATAAAATCTATTTCTGTTATCTTTGCCTTTGCTTATAAAAATGTGTGGCTATAAAAGTAGCAAAATAAAAAGTGACATTATCATTGCTGAAGTTTTCTTTCCAACAAAATCACCCCATTCTTGGGATCCTGTGTAGGAGAGAGAAAGACATTTAATGGAGAGATGTCTTTGGACATCCACCATAGTTTGTCAGTTGCAGATGCTAATGGAACCAGGCTTGGCGACTGAAGGGGAAAATGGAATTTGAAAGCAAAATGAAAGAGGCCTATGAGGCAAGCATGTCATTTCTAAATGAAGGTTTCATGCAAAGGAATTGAGTCTTTTCACAGCTGAAAACGGAATCTTTAAATAAGATAAAATAAAAGGATGCTTTGGTTTGTTGCCGGTTCTATAATGAGATACAGTTTTCCTAATACCGTGTGACCTGCATTTTTACCTGTTTTATGGGTGCTAGTCCTTGACATACAAACCCATATTTTCTCAAGTCAGCATTTGATGATGGATGTCAAAATACAGGTCATGTATTATGCATATAGCATTACCGATTTAAGGTGTTTACTTGTCAAGTTGAAGAAATTCAAAAACGTCACATCCACTGAATCTGCACAGCTGTCACTTGCAGTTTTTCATGATTTTGAATGAAACTTCTGATGAAAACAGTTTAGTTTTCCCCCTTCACTATTCTAGGGGAAGAAAACAGCAAGCATTTCAATTGCGTGTTCTTGGTTACATGGTTGGCTGAAAAACACACATTCCAAAATTTAGAAAGATGGACACTATACTGTCATTCAGAGTTACTTACCCTGTGCACAGGGTATCAGTATAAAGAATAAAATTAAGTGCAATCAGGGAGTGAATGGTAAATAAAACTTTTTTTTTCTTTCTGAAAATATGACACTCTGATGAAATTTATACACAGGAGAGCAGAAAACAGGAAAACTCGTTTATATTTTTCTGGCATTTCATGCATGATGTACTTCCAAAGCAACAGGCAATTATGAACACCTGTCATTTCATTCCTGGTAGATAAAGATTCACACATACCTTCATGCCAGAAACAACCCAGTCTTGTCGCATTACCAGAGAGAGTCACTAATCTATCTGGTCACACAATCTTTGGAAATTTGTTCTTGGAAACTTGGCAAGTGACTGTATCTGTAATTCCCTAATCCATTGATAAGCCCAGGTAGCCATCCACTACGGGCAAAGAAGAGAAAACAAAGAGAACGTGAACTTCTGTCTGCCTCTTCTATAAGGTGGGGAAGGCAATTGGGCATGGCGGCCAGTGTGGAGCTGGCGGTGCCACTTGCTAAGTGGCAAAATTTAATTTTCACCAAAAGAATGTATGAAGAAAATAAATGTATTGTGTTTATACAGCTATGTACCTCCTTAAAGAGGCAGCCATTTGGCCTAGCTGGGATGCTTTCTCACCCTCCCTAAACTTGAAAATATGGTTGGGCCAAGCTCATTCTAATATGTATTGAGATTTGGGTCTGAGACCCAAAGAAGCCCAAACTGCAAAAGTCAGAACAAGTAGGCTACTCTCCAGTTTACTGTGCCCACATCTACCTTATGGAGTCTGTGTCAAGCACACTGGGAAGTTCAAGGGTCCACTGTAAGCAGGTGGCATATGCAGCAGTCAGGATGATTTCAGCTGCAAGTAAAAAAAAACTCCCCAGTTTGGCTTAAGCAAAAGGGAGGAAAATAAATACACACACACACACACACATACACACATATATAAAAATATATAGTTGGGGCTCCCCTGGTGGCGCAGTGGTTGAGAGTCCGCCTGCCGATGCAGGGGACACGGGTTCGTGCCCCGGTCCGGGAGGATCCCACATGCCGCGGAGCGGCTGGGCCCGTGAGTCATGGCCGCTGAGCCTGCGCATCTGGAGCCTGTGCTCCGCAACGGGAGAGGCCACAGCAGTGAGAGGCCTGCGTACCGCAAAAAAAAAAAAAAAAAAATATATATATATATAGTTGTACATATATTGTGTGTATATACATAAATATTTAATACATAATACAAAATACATAAATGTATATAAACAGACATTATATATAATCTAATTATTATGTGTATAATATATATAAAAGCTCATTACTACATTTTATATTATAATCTCACTTATAAATGTATAAAATCTCATGTAGTAAGAAACCCTGAGATCAATTGGTTTTGATTCTAGGGCTGGTTAATTCAGGAGCTAAGGACAGTTCCTCCTATCATTCAGTCTTTTTATCATTCACTTCAGCCAATTCATTAAGTTGGCTTTGTCCTCAGCGGGCGCCCATCCTAGTTACAAGATGACTGCTACAGTTCCAGGTACTACAGACACAAAAGCAATGTCCAGTGAATCAAAAGAGAATCTCTTCCCATGTGATATTTTTTAAGAACAAGGAAACATCTCCTCAAGCGCCCAGGCCCATGTCCTCCCACTTCCCCTTGGCCAGAACCCTGTCAAAGGCCCAGGTTTAAGTCCCTCACTGGCAAGAGAATAAGTAATCGATTGGTTTAAGATAACAGTCAGGATAGGTTAGGCTCTGCTGTGGTAACAACAACGACAAAAACAACAGTAAAACAAGTCCCAGTGGCTTAAAGCGACAGAGATTGATTTGTGTGTCAGAATGCTTTGTGTGTCTGGGCTACTGTCCAGGGCTGCTGCCCAGCCTTCACCTCCACAGTAGCCTGTGTTCCCACTGTTGCCACAGCCTGGGAAGAGAGGTGGCAAGTCAGATACTTGTACCAGAAGTGATGATATGCGTTGTTCTGTTTGCTTTTCATGGGCCAGGGCATTTCCTATGTCACGTGGTCATATCTAACTTCAAGGAGGCACAGAGGTACGATCCTCATGTGTACCTGAAGGAAGAAGGGAACAAAAGTCTGTGAGCAAGATCAATAATTGGTGTAAAGACTGGTTTTTAGGGAACTGTCAAAGTGGGTTAGAATTTTTTATAATGGTCTCCTACTTCCTTCTTCTGAAAACAGCTCATCAGAGTTTATCCTGGGAGTGCTAATCTTTGACTTGTAAATAATGCATATGGTACTTTTTTATGGTGTACATACACTATACTTTCATCATTTCCAAATTTTCCACATTTCTGATTTTTCTTCTTCCTCTCTTTCCTTCCCACTAGGGTTCACACCTCCAGGAATGGACAGATCCTCTCCGGATAACAGCCCGGTACATGGGATGTTACGCCAGCCCTCCATCACAACTGGGGTCAACATCCCCATCATCACTGAACTAGGTAGGAGTGAATGTCAGCTTTGGGTGGATGTTTTTGGTCCTCTTTTCCAACCATGCAGGATATAAGGAGGTTGGCCTGAGTCTTAGCTCTTTCAGTGTGGTAGGCTCTAATGGGGTTTGTCTGGGGGGAGATTGGAGAAGGGTATGGGTATATGACAGATGACCCAAGGGAAAACTGATCTATCTTTCCTCTGAGGTGAATAGATAGTTTCCTTCCGCTGGTCACTGTTTTCAAAGGAGCATGAGATGAAGGGTTTGAGATTGGGGCATACATTAGGGAAGCGGGAGGAAGGGAGGAAAGGTATGGTCCAAGGATTTTTTCCAGTGATTCTCATTGGAGGCATCTGTGGAAGGTCCCTCCCTGGAGGTACAAAGCCTCGGGTCTAAGCCAACCCCATTTTGAGAACTGCGTAGAAACATTGGGCTAATATGTGATAATTTTACATTTCATCTATTCTAGTTGAGCTTTTCAGCTAAAGGCCATTTTCAGTGACTGCCACTCTGGTCCAAAAAATGATGGGGTTTTGAGGGCCATGATCATTGGCCAGTGGGATCCAGCTTTTAACCTGGCCATGGCACTCCCTGCTACTATTTGTGAATTTGCAAAACTGCTATGTGGTCTCTTCCCCCGAAGATAAACACTAACTACCTGTGGTCCTGGGTCCCTTTACTTTAGAATGTCTCCTCTGTTATTCCCTCACTCTTTTCTTTTTCTGTACTTTCCTCCACTCCCTTTCCCCAACCCTTAACTGCTGTATCCCATTAGCTAAACCTGGCAAGTTGCCTTTGGTATCAGTCAATCAGGAAAAAAACAGTGGGACGCACATTCTAATGATAACTGAACTGGGTAAGAAGCACTGTTTTCTTTCACATCAGTATCTCCTTTTGTTTTGTGGTTCGTGTTTCCAACCATCATCAGCTTGTTTTTTATTTCACCGGCTGTAACGGAAAGGCTACCCCATGGCACTGCTTTGAATGTGTTTTATTTGTGGCTCTGGTTGGAATCGACTGTCTTGTTCTAGCCTTCCTTAATGATTTTTTCCCCACACAGCATCAGTAAACCTTTGATCACACCCATCTGACCTGGCAGTTGTTTCCAAAGCATCTTTGCTCTAGTTCATTTTCTTTGGCTTGGGCCTTTTTTTTTTTTTTTCTTCCGTGTGTCCCCCTGCTCCCCTCCCACCTCCTTCCTCTATTCCTCTTTCCAGCACACTGTCAGTTTGACTGACATGTCTTCACAGCTCTCAGAGGAAGTCAAGGGAGAAATATAAAAATTTTAAAATAAGAAACCTAAGACGGTGCCTTCCCTCCAGCTGTTTATTTTCCTTTATTCTGACTTTATTTGCCTTTTTTTCCTACTCAGCCCTTTCTCAGAAGCTCTGGTTCTGAAGCCATAAAAGCAGCCAGCTCGTAGGGGACCCTTTCTTACTAAAGCCAGGTCTTAAGAAAGGATGCAAAGGATGAGCTTAGCAGCCACCAAGGCCCAGCCCTGCACTCTGACCCCCACTCCGCTGGCCCAGAGCCCTCTCTGGGAGATTCGGAGCAGACTCATCTAGAAGATGAAGCCCTGTGGTCGTGACGGCATTTGTCAGGCTCTTCCACAATTCCCCATGACTTGGTTAATAACTCTATGAAAAGCACCCATCAGCAGCAGGTCTCAGAACTGGGGACTGATCTTCTAAATAGAGAAAGCAAGTGCTGCTCGATGGAGGGTAGATCGAGAGGTAGGAATCATCTGCCTTCAAATAGCTCACAAATGAAACTAACATGCCATTTTCTTGGCCCCAAAATATATTTCAAAATAATAGAGCAGGCTTTTAACACAGTAATCTTGCTTGCCAGGTGTCTGGAAACAAAGGAATACATTGTCCACCATTCAGCACAGCATTATTGTCGATGTAGCTATCTATCAGGACAAATTCACTCAGGTCAAGGAGTGCCACACTATTGTCTGTTTCCAACAGTAGGACAGGTGTCTTTTTCATGTTTAGAGAAGTTGGCTAAAAGCGTAGGCTTCTGGATTGCTCTTCTCAGAACCTTAGGGTGGTAAGGGACCCAGGGAGCTTGTGTGGCCCAGACTTCTGGTGGGAAAATTCATCCAAACATCTCTGTCCCAGAAAACTTCAGCAGCATTTCAGTATCACCACTGCCAGGAATTTCTTTGTCTATTTGGAATTCATGCGCTGCCAGCTAACTGGGATATCTTTATTTGTGACTAGTAGAAGAGAAAAAGCGTGGTGCCCCCAATCTGAGGCAACAATTCAAGTGTTCAGTTAGCATAACTGAGTCTCCTGAAGCCTCTGTCCCCCACCAGATTTCTTTTATGAGCTCAGGGAACCTTCCGTGTGTTCACATCACCCTCACCTTCTGCCTGAAGCCCAATTTTCCTACTCGTCATACTGTCTTTAGCACTCAGACCATCATCCTCTGACCACCTCACCTCCCCCATCCCCACAAATATTTACTGTTTACCTACCTGTTCTGAGATGTCTTCTGCATTACACTAGGCCAGTAAAATGCCTTTTAAAAAACACAGGTGGCTCAAGGTCAAACAAGTTTTTTAAACTGTATAGTATATTCCAGTCTTCACGCACTTGGGGAGTCCCAATTGATATTAGTGGGTCCAGGCTTCCTAGAAGTTCCACAAGAAAGAAATCTGTTTGAAGCTATTTAACCTGTTTCCCAGTTGTATTTGATCACAAACATTTTGGGGTGACTGTTTTCATCACCTCTTAGCAACCACATAATTACTGTCCCGTGAAATAGGTTTCGGGTAACACCGGCTGCTCTCCCTTTGAGACTAGGTAACCCAGAACTCTGGCTCCTGCCTTGGAGTTCTTTCCCAAAGACTCGAATCCCTAGCTGGCTGACATTCTCCAGTCATCTGTCAAGTCTACCAAACCCTCCCCGTCGTCATGAGAAGAGGTAACCGACACTTGCTTTAGGCAGTACGCCCTCCTCAGCTCTTACAGGTAGTTAAAACCAGGTGCCTCTGCATCTTGTCCCAGGTTCACATTTTCCCATTCACAAAGCAGGAAGACTAAACTGTGGCCCACAGCATGCTTCTGGGTAAATGAAGGGAGGAGAGGAAAAGCTACCGCATGACCCTGGCAGGATCCCTGAGCAAGGCCTTATTTACATGCTTCTGAGAGGGGCAGAGGGAAGCTGGGAATTTTCATAGTGTAAACAGAACATGGACAGAACGTGAAATCACGAGAGCAGCTACCGTTTATCAAGGTGCCGGGTCAGGTTCACTGAGCAGAATCTCATAGGAGCCTCCTGACAGCCTCAGGAGAGCCACTAATGTTTCCCCCATTTTACAGAGAGAAACTAAGGTGTAGAATGATAAAATGCTTTGCTCAGGGGAGTTAGTGACAGGGCCTGGATTCAAAGCCCAGTTGTCACATCCTGGGTTTTGCATTTTTACTAGCCTGTAGCTCAAGCACTGCGAGGACAGTGGGGACCCAAACATGATAAACGTTGGAAGAACAGAGAGCAAAGATTTTCCCCCATTAGGATCTTTCTCTAGGGAAACAAGATGGTGTCATTTAAAAATAATTCCATGGGCTTCCCTGGTGGCGCAGTGGTTGAGAGTCCGCCTGCCAATGCAGGGGACAAGGGTTCGTGCCCCGGTCCGGGAAGATCCCACATGCTGTGGAGCAGCTGGGCCCATGAGCCATGGCCACTGAGCCTGCGCGTCTGGAGCCTGTGCTCCGCAACGGGAGAGGCCACAACAGTGAGAGGCCCGCGTACCGCAAAAAACAAAACAAAAAAACAAAATAATTCCATACCCAGCCTTTTGTCCTATTATTTATTCTGCCTCATACAATAAACAAACAAAAGTTAAAAAAAATAACAGGGCTTCCCTGGTGGCACAGTGGTTGAGAGTCCACCTGCTGATACAGGGGACACGGGTTCGTGCCCCGGTCCGGGAGGATCCCACATGCCGCGGAGCGGCTGGGCCCATGAGCCATGGCCGCTGAGCCTGCGCGTCCGGAGCCTGTGCTCCACGGCGGGAGAGGCCACAACAGTGAGAGGCCTGCGTACCGCAAAACAAAAACAAAAACAACAACAAAAGAAGTTATCCCAAAAGTTCCTTACGGAAAAAAAAATTAATAACTCTAGGAAAGAGAATTAGCTGCTGATACCTTTAGAAAGGAATCAGAAAAAGGAAACCTCACCTATTCTTTTCCTAAAAGCACCATAATTATTCCAGAAATCACAAGCGCTCATCTCCTCCCCCACCAACTTTCCCCGCCTTACTTGCTCTGCAAAACTGATAATTTCTGATGCCAAGATGGGAATGGAAATTAATTTGTCATTTAATTTTTAATAAGTTAAAGACATCTCGGTGACACAACCAATCAGGCTGCACGTGCGTGCCAGAGGAGTCCTTGAGGAATCCTCAGATGGAAATGAAATACAACATCAAATGCTGCGTCTGCTTGAGCTGAAGCACATAAAAGATTGAGCTGTTTAGGAGGGGAAAGGGAGAACGTGGGCATCCCCAAGCACCTCGGAATGCAGAGCAAATCTTTGTCAGCAAGCAGCCGGAGACAGCCAGGGGTTCCTCCTTTGTATTGAACAGGACTTGTTGGGTTTGGGCCTGGATTAAGGGCCAGACACCAGGCACTACCCAGACCCATCCCCCCACCCCGGGCAGCTGTGGATGGTGCCGGAGGGTGGATTCCTTGCTATTTGCCTTTGCTATGCTCCCAGTCTGTTGCTCTTCACTCTCAATAAATTGCTTTCTTTCCCTTGTGGCTAAACTTCCCATCCCAGCATGGCTACTCATGGCTCCTCATCCTTAAAATATGTCCATCTCTCAAAGGACTTAGCTACCAAAAAAATGCTTCAGAGTGTTTTTCGTCACGATCTAAAACTATACCAAAGAATTGACCAGCACTGTCCACCAGCTCCACCAGCCTGCCGTGGAGCACGTCTGCTTGACGTCACTGCTCTCCAGGCCTGGGAACCTTGAACAAGCACCTCGGAGCAGTCCGTTGAGTCCCACCGACCCCCACCCTGAGCTCCATCAACAGCTTCTCCCATGCTTTTCTTTCCTTTCCAGTGACTTCAGTGTTTCTAAACCAGTAGCCTGCTCTTTCTCTGACTCTGCTGCCCGCATGTGGCCTTTTGATCTAATTCTTCCTTTACGCTTTTCCTAGTGAACGATACAAATGTTCAGTTTTTGGACCAAGACGATGACGATGACCCCGACACAGAGCTGTACCTCACGCAGCCGTTTGCATGCGGGACAGCGTTTGCCGTCAGCGTCCTGGATTCACTCATGAGCGCGGTGAGTAGGTGGGGGACACGGGGACCCAGGGACAGAGCGCCTCCAGCCTCCAGTGCATGAGGGGCATGGGCTGGAGCTTGAACTACCCTGGAGAGCCGAACCACACCAAGCTCGCCGTCTGGAAGGGGATACTGATGTTATTTAAATTAGCACACAGATAACCGTCTGATTATAAATTCTTGAAAGTGCAAGGAAGGCTATGAGTAAACAGAGGGAAGCACTTGATGTGGTCTCGGGATCAGAGAAAGATTTCTCCAAAGAAAGAATATATATTTTATATTGCTCAAGATCTGAGCAATAAAGATGGGAGATTTTATGGGGAAGAGAATCCCCCAAAGAAGGACAGCAAAGGTAAAGGCCTGGTGGGGAGAAGGGTACCTGACAGGCTCAAAGAAGGCAAAGAAAGCCTGGGTTGCTGGACCTCAGTGAGAGAGGGGAAGGGGAGGACAAGGCAGAGTTGGACCCACAGGACCTCGAAACCCATTTTCACGTTTTTGGTCTTTCTCTTAAGAGCAGTGAGGAGGCGTTGAAGGGTTTTAAGTTGGCAAGGATGTGATCAGGTTTACGTTTTGAGGGGATTGCCTGCGCAGCTTTGTGGAGGATGGCTCAGGAGGCAAGAAGGCAGCGGGAAGTCTGAGTAAGGGGCTCTCGTAGCGTGGAGTAGGGTAGAGCCCTTGGGGCTGGAGGAAGGTGGATGGGTTTGAGTGGTGTTTGTCGGTAAAATCGAGAGGACTTGGGAATAGATTGCATATGAGCAAAGGCGGAAGAGGACAGAGTGTCAAAGGTGTCTCCTAGGTCACTGCCAGTCACTGAGATTCAGTCCTGGGAGAGGCGTGGGTGTGAGGCAAGGCCTGGCCTGTTCTCTGCCCCAGTGAAGGCGCAGAATGGTGGCAGAGAGAGGAGGGTGGGCTGGCCCAGGGATCCAAAGCATCTTCAGTTTCTTTTATAACTTGATATGCATCAAACAATCAAGGCATTTGTGTTTTCACTTGTGAGACCAAAATCAAATGACAATTAAAAAGTAGGTCCCGTCTTAAAGAAGCCATCGTGAGCTACAAAAGGCAAAGCAGACTAGAATGGAGATTATGAAGTGTTCCCACTGAGTGGCTTTATTTATTGTATTAGAAAAGTCTTTTTATTTGGGAATTCTCAACTTCGCTCTTTTTATAAATACAGACATAGGCTGGATAAAAACTGACCTTTGAAGAACCCACAAAAAAAGAGTTTTACTGAATCCATTAAAACCATAAACGTAGCCCAGAGAGTTTGTATACACGTATATTTCTTCAAATGCTTAAGAAGGCTATTCTCAAAAAAAAAAAAAAAAAAAAAAAGAAAAAGCAGGCTATTCTCCTGCATGTGTTAAACAACTGATATGCTAATTATGCATTATTCTCATCTGTTCATTAAAGCTAATCCCAGAAGGACCTCTATTTGAGGAAAGAAAAAGCATAAAGCTTTTTAAGACTAATTTAGGTTATTCTATATTCCTGAATGTGGTCCAACTACAAGCATATCTTAGTGAAAAATCAGAATTATAGATTTAAAAATAAATATGAAACAACATTCATCTGAATTAAGGTTGACTGGGCTTCATGCCATCCCACTGCTTGCCAAGCCAAGAAGGAGAGAAAGCAGTCCTTACTGAAGGCCGTCTTGCTTTGCCAGGGCTCGTGACCTTTCTGATGGTCTGAGGATACTGAGCCTCACCTTTCTACCTGCCAGTGATGTTGGGCTTAGTTTGGGCAAACTCCCTAAGCAGGCCAGAGGGCATGATGGAAGCAACAGGATGTGCTTATTACAATGCTGTATTCTCTGTAATAGTCCTCGCAGTCTCCAAGTCCACTTTCAAACAGATTTCTGTAAGTCATCTCCTCAGAAGTTTCATTTTATTTCTGATCCTAATCAGACAGATTTCAGAAGACTGTTCTCACTAAAGGACGATGAAACAGTTTATAGTCGATTTTTTTTTCAACACTGTAAAATACTCGAACCAAATTTTTAAAAATCCAAACTTACAAAATTGTTTCCACAGATCAGACATGCCGTATATTCCAGGTGGGACCAGCTACATAATTTGAAAGCCTACTTTTTCATAAGTTACTAAGAATTTCAAAAGGATGACAGCAGAGCATTGAACCAAATGAGGGCCTCTTCTGAGCATGGGCCCTGGGTGACAACACAGGCCACACACCCATGAAGCCAGCCCTGGTTCCAAGGAATAAAACTGTTTTTAAGCACCAAAGCACTTCACCTCTACACAGTCAAGGGGGCACACTGTGGCCATAGGGTGGGAGTGAGTGACACATCGAGATCTGAGTTGCACCATTCTCTCTACAGCATCACTGTAGAGAGAAACTCAGCTGAGAAATCAAAGTAGATTGGTTTGACATTTTAAACAAAATCTGTCTCTAATCTCCTTTGAAATGCAAACGAAAATGTTTGGGAGAAGGTGGCTAAGGCGTGTATGAATACAGTAGTCTGCTAGCAAAGCAGCACTTCTCAATTCCAGCCTGGGAAAAAGCGGTATCGGGAATCTAGTAACCGTCATTGTCATGATCATCAGCAGCAATAATTTATTGAGGGTCCAGAACTGTACAAAGTGCTTCATTATTATTATTGCAGACAGTATTATTTTGGACAATAATGTGAATAAACCTGCTTCAAGTGTTGAAGCAAGACCTATTTAACGGATCCACTGTTGTGACTTCTCAAATCATTACTCAAAATGCCTATCCACTTATTCCAGGCTTTGTCTTCATTGTCTAGGATAAGCAAGTCCCACAGTGAGGTCTCAAATTGGATCTGGTTCAACAGACCCAATTGGATCTAGACCTTCTGATTACTTGTGATTTCTTGGCATTCCACCCCAACCCTAATTTATGAAAAAAATAGGAGATTATCTCGTACCAAGGCAGTAAGTAGAAGGAACTAAAAGCGTTGGCAGGAATATAAATTGAGAAAGTGAGACTCCAAACAGCGGGAGCTGGAGGTAAGCTTCCATCTCAGGCATTCGCTTACAAGCAGTATCACTACATCCACACGCACATCTCTTTAGATGTCTGTGGTCTCCTTTTTCTAGCACTCCTTCCCAAATTGCCATTTAATCATGTGTCTAAACACTCTCTGAATATTGTCCTTCATAATTCAACTCCTGCTGCTCACTGCTTCATTTGTGAAGAAGAATAATGTTTTGATTCATCACATGCATTCCTAGAACAGCTAGGGATGTTACAGACATGGCCTCCTGGCTTTTTCCTTCAAATCAACAGCAGAAACACATGATGAGAGGGAATAATTATGCTTATGGGTATATGCCTCTAAAAAGAAGAACACAAGAAATGTATTGTTCAGAATGATCCAGCTTGATGCTCATACACACATGAAAAAGATGAAAGGAAGCCTCTTGGTAAAACTGGCTCATGAGTATTTAGATTTCTTTCCCACACAGCACCCACTTTCCCCTACCCTCACCCCAGTTTGAGTTCTCCCTGGACCCTCCCTAGAAAGAAAGAATTATTAGTCAGGGACTCAAGAGCCAGACTGCTTGCATGTGGATCCCAGCACTGCCACTTACTGGTTGTATAACCTTAACCTCTTTGTGCCTTAGTTTTCTCATCTTTAAAATGGGAATAATAGTAGTACCTACCTCATAGGACTGTTGAGATGATTGAAAGAGTAATGAGTGCAGCGCTTAGCACATGGCCAGCTCTATATGCATTTACTGTTATTGATCAACACATTATTGGGCACTTAGTAAATGCCAGGCACTATTATGCATGCTGGGCATCCAGCAGTGAAGAAGAAAGATAAAGCCCTCGTGTGGTTTGAACTGTCATTCTAGTGGGCAGTCACTAGGTAAGTGACAGTAACTATGTCAGTGGGTTCCTGAATAATATCAGATAAGGGTAACTAATTTGAAGACCATAACATAGTTTGAATGGGTGTGGAGACCTATTTTAGCCACAGTGGTCAGAGTAAAGCTGTCTTAGAAGGTAACTTGGAAGCTGACACTGAAAATCAGAAGAGAGCAGCTGGGGGTGAGGGTAACTAGCTTTCCAAGGCAGAGAGCTGGGCTCTCTTCCAGAAGTAACTGAACTTATGTTGGTAAGACTGGAGAATAGGACCATCTGGAAGATGAACCACATGATTTACTCTCTTAACTGTACTTGCATGAAGGGCTGAACCCTTGAGGTGCGTTACCGAGAGGGCTGAGTTCTCAGGCAGCCCAGTGCCATGTGACATCAGTTACATAAACAAATTCTTCTTCTGTGGCTCTACTGCTTACACTCCACTCAAGAGCCACCATTTAGGCAGTCTAGCCCACAAGGAGACAGACAGTCCATGGTCCACCATGCAACAGATGAGCTAGCACCGCTGTCAGCCTGGCAAATGGACCCAGAATATGCCACCTGCTGTCACGTCAGGCCAGGCAGGCCCAGGATGGAAAAGAAAATCAAATAGTTCTCATCCCTCATGAAAGAAAAATACTAAACATAAAAACCTACACCATGAAAACTAGCAAATATAAAAAACGGCAGCTATGACATGGAAAATGACAATTTTAGAGCAATTATAAACGAAAGGCAAAGTGCCATTAAAGTTAAGGCAATGTTATTAAAAGATGTGTTAATTTTCAGTTAAATTTTCTATAAAAGACCAATTCGTTTAAAAGGCTTGACAGCATTAACTGTGAAACATAAGCTCTGGTAATTATACTTCAAAAAAATAAAAAGAGGAAGATGCTCCAGCGTGTTGGAGACCCAGGCGCAGAGGGGCCTCCGTGGAGCAGGCTAGATGGCGCTGCGGGCTCAGATTTCCCTGGTGTAATCTGCTGGTCCTTTCCCCAGCATTTCTGGGTTTCCTCAATGTCTGATATTCTGTCTACTTACAGAATCTGAGAATCCCCGAAGTTTGGAGGCTAAGGGGTCACACCTGTGATCTGGGCCAGCTCTCTGATATTAGAGCTGAGAATGCAGAGGCACAGGGAGAAAGGGATTTTCTAAATTGGTTGCACTGTTAGCTGGTTGTTCTTTTTATAAACAATCCTTTATTGAGTATTTGTTGTGCATTAGAATTCCACGAACTATCTCATTTAACACTATCCTGTAATCTGGGTTTTGTTTTGTTTTGTTTTGTTTTAATCCCTGTTATATGGATGAGGAGTCCGAGACCTAGAAAAGTTGGGCAACTTTCCTATTGTCATAGCTATTGAAAGGCAAAGCAGGGATTTTAGACTACAGCAGCTGAATTCTGAAGTCTATACATAGATCCCGGGGTGCCATGTTGCCATACTTAGATGATAGGCTGCCCTGACCAGATGTGGAACACTGACCTTAGCACTGGGAAGAGGTACTCCCATATTCCTTAGACTACACAGGTCTCTGGATCCCAGGCACTGAGCAGGACCCTGGAGAACTCCGTTGCCCAACAAACATGTGACACAGGAACGGCCATTGCAAAGGCCTCTAGCCAAAGCATCCCTGAAGGCTAGTCCTGCCAGGGTTGGAGGTTCTATGTGAGACTCCCTCACAATGCTTCTAGCACAGGCATAGTGAACATGGGCTATGGTAGGGCACAGAAAAGACTAGCAGTATAAAAGCATAGGAGGCAAAGGATCACACCTACGTATTACAGAATTCTGTGTTTCTTCAATCTAGTGTTTCCATTAACCCAGAAAAGAATTGTGCCTTCTGGGTCAGGTGAGTTGTAGAGAGGTTTATTCTAGCTGCTACATCCTGCACAGGAATAGTCTTTGATGATTGACATTTGAAGTCCTAGCACCTGGTTTGCCCCCATGATGCTGAAACAGTCACTTCCTAGGCAGAAAGCGCTAGATGTGATATTTAATTGCAGACTGCTCTGTACTCTGTGAGTGGTACCCTGGCCCCATAATGAAATGTGTGCCCTCCAAAGTGGCTGACTGGACATCCTTTTTCAGGAGAAGCATTGTCTTTCCACTGAGTTACTCAGATCACAAAGAGACCTTGAAACATGCTCAGGGCATACCCATATGCAGTGCTCAAAGTACTTCCCTGCAGCTGAATATTGGGGCATCAAAATGGGAGCAAGAGTGCTCTGCTAACAGACATCATTATTCTCTGCCACAGCAGGTACTGCGGCCCAAAGCACTGCTCCTTGACGCCTGCATGAAAAAAGAGAAAGGAGAGAGATCTGGGATATAGTCCCAGCTCAAGGGGCAGAGAATTGTGTTCAGTGTCATGAGTGGTTCCAGAATTTTTCAGGGACCTGTAAAATGCTCTGACCCACCCTGAAATTATACCCCTTGATGGGCAATTTTGAAAGTGACCCACTCTTGGAGTAGCGTACAATTTCAGCCCAAACCAAGATCCAGGGATTAGTAGGTGCTCAATAAATGTCAGTGACTGATTGATCAAAAAGATTATGCTGTTTCAGTGTAACTGATTTCAACACAGAAGGGGAAACATGTTAAGGTCAAATCCTAAAGATTTGACAAAACAATAGCCTTTCATGATGACCTTCCTGACTTACCGTTGCAGAGCAGAACTTAGAGTGTTCTTTGTTTAAGAACCATTGACTGTGTTTTCCTTAGACAATGTATTCATGTTCAGTTGGAAATTTTTGAAAGCTCAGATATATATAAAGAAGAAAATTTAAACAAACCATATTCCCAACACCCAAAGATCAGCATGGTTAGTATTTTGGTATATTTCCTTCCAGATGGGTAGATAAATATGGAATCACCCAGTTTTATATCTTGGTTTTTTTTCTTTTCAAAGTTATTATTTTTCTGAGTGTTTAATTATGTCATATTCTTGGGTATCACTGCAAGACCTCCATAGGACTTCCTGAGACTCAGACATATGGTTGTTCCAGAATCTATTTAAACATAATCTATTGTGGGGCATTTCAGGTTTTAATTTTTTTATTATAACAATAATTAACCCTGTGATAAGTATTACTGTACGTAAATCTTTGAGCAAGAAGCAACTTATTATCTTGAGATAAACTTACCGGGCTTTTAATAAATGTGAACATATTTAAAGCTCTTGGTAGACATTGCCAGATTATCCCCCAGAAACAATTGTACCAGTTACACTACCATCACTGGTGTGTAAATGCCATCTCTTGCACTTTAGCGGGCACTGATTATCATTTTCCTTAGGGGGCCCTTTAATTGTGTTTATGGTAGTTCTGAAGTACACATAATTTTAATTTGTGTGTATAACCATGTAAATGCATATTTTCTTTTGTGAATTCTTCTATAGTTTTTATACCTAAAAAGTGCTTGCTGAACAAGAGAACTCATCAGGTATCCTGAGATTGGTTAAATATTCAGCTATATTTTCATCAGGTTGTTTGTGGCTGTATTTTTTGCCTTTAACTATTTTATAGCCCTTACCTCCTTCTCCTCTCCCAACTTTATTGAGATATAATTGATTTATAACCGTATGTAAGTTTAAGGTGTGCAATGTTATATGCATATATTGTGAAATGATTACAACAGTAAGGTTCATTAATCCATCACCTCATCAGCAATTTTTTGTTGTCATTGTTGCTGAGAACTTTAAAAGTCTACTCTCTTAAGCAGTTTTCAAATATTCAATATGGTATTGTTAAGTGCGGGCACTATGTTGTAGTACGTTATGTCCCCAGAATTTATTAATTATATAACTGCAGTTTATATCCTATGACCACCTTCACTTATTTCCCCAACCTGTACCTCCTGCCCCTGGCAACAACCAATCTATTCTCTGTTTCTGTAAGATCCATTTTATTTAGATTTCACATATAAGTGAGAGTATACAATATTTGTATTTCTGCAACTTGTTTCACTTAGCTCAGTGCTCTCAGGATTCATCTGTGTTGTTGCATATGGAAAGATTTCCTTCTTTTTATGGCTAAATATTATTCCATTGTATATATACCACATTTTCTTTATCCATTCATCTCTCACTGGATACTAGGTTGTTTCCACATCTTGGCTATTGTAAATAATGCCACAGTGAACATGGGGTACAAAAGATATCTACCACTTTGAGATAGGTACTTCATGTCCTTTGGATAAATACCCAGAAGTGGAATTGCTGGATCATATGGTAGCTATCTATGTTTGTAATTTTTCGAGGCGCCACCATACTGTTTTCCATAGTGGCTATATCAGTTTACATTCCCATTAGCAGCATACAAAGGTTTCCTTTTCTCCACATCCTCACCAACACTTGTTATTTCTTGTCTTTTTGACAATAGTCATTCTAACAGGTGTGAGATGATATCTCACTGTGGTTTTGATTTGCATTTCCCTGATGATTAGTGATGTTGAGCATCTTTTAAGGCAGTGGTCCCCAACCTTTTTGGCACCAGAGACCGGTTTCGTGGAGGACAGTTTTTCCACAGATGGGGGCGGTGGGTGGGGTAGAGGGGATGGTTCGGGCGGTAATGTGAGCGATGGGGAGCGGCAGATGAAGCTTCGCTCGCTCGCCCGCCACTCACCTCCTGCTGTGCGACTTGGTTCCTAACAGGCTGCAGAGGGGTACTGGTCCATGGCCCCTGTTTTAAGGTACCTGTTGGCCATTTGAATATCTTCTTGGAAAAATGTCTATTCAGTTCCTTTGCCCATTTTTTAATCAAATTTTGGGGGTTTTTTTGCTACTGAGTTTTATAAATTCCATTTACTGCCTTTTTTAGAAATTTAGAATAAATATATTTTCATAGTAGAAAATATATAAAATAAATAAAATTATAGGAAAAGATGAAAATCAGTCAGAATTCTATTACCAGGAATTAATCGCCATGTAAAATTTGGGGGTACCAAATACATAATATTTTTATATAACTATAACATAATACTACATAATACTAAGTATTTATATAATACTAAATAGTTTTACATAACTATAACTATATCTGTGGGGATCTGCACTTTTAACCTGAGTTTTAGATCATAGTGTTTTTTGGATCCTGCTTTTTGAATATTTTAATGTTATGTCATGTAACATAACATGCTCTGAAAGCATAATATTAATATCTGTACAATTTAAGTCACATAAGTGTATCATTATTTATTTAATCATTACCATATTGTTGAAAAAATTTTTTTTCCAGATAACCAATTTCCCCTAAATCATTTGTTGAGTAAACATCCCTTCTCCATGGTGCATTATGCTTTCCTTATCATATTAAGAAATGAAACAGCAAACTTTTTTGTAAAGGGCCAGATGGTGAATATTTTAGGCTTTTGAGAGCCGTACAGACTCTGTTGAAACTACTCAATTCTGCCATTTTAGCATAAAAGCTGAAAGCATTTTAGTAAACAAATGGGCATGTCTGGGTCTCAATAAAACTTTCTTTAAAAAAAAAAACAGGTGGCAGTCAGGATTTGGCCCAAGGCCCTGATTTTCAATTCACTCTGGTTGATCTTCTAATTTTTAATATTGCCTACAATGTTTAGTTATAAACTCTTTAATATTTATTATAATATCTCAGAGGACACTTTTATAAACTGTTTCCAGAGGAAATTTAGCATAATTTTATCAAGTTTAAAAACATATCAACTCACTAAACTCACTAAATATCCTCTTGCTATTTCATTAATTGTTGCTTTATTATTTCATCCTTCTGTTTTTCTAAGATAAAAAAGAACAACAAAAAATTCTTTTAATACTTAGAATTATTTGCTGAAATTCTTTCATATTTAATAATAAAAGCATTTAAGGCTCTGAATTTGTCTCTGTAGCTTTGGCCTCAATCCATGACATTTTTATATGTCATTTTCAAACAATCTTTAATTTTTAGTACTTTGTATTCTGAGTTTGATTTCCATCTTGACCCACAGTTATTTAGGATACTTTTTTAAAAAAAACTTGGAAGTGTTGGGATATTTACTTTTGTACCTACTACTCTATTTATTTTTTAAATATAGACCATACAGCTTATACTTTATTATATATATTGAGATTTTATACTTTAGGCCATCGATCATACTTTGTAATTATTGTTTGGATGCTATCTAAAATGTTATGAAGTTTAGCACAAATCTACTAAATACCCTTATTACATCCTTCATTTCCTTATATTTTGGTCTCTTTGAGCTGTGAAAACAAGAATCACAATGATATTTCATATATCAATTTTACATATGACTCTCAGTCCATGTTTAATTTACTATAATGGCTAATTCGTTTTGCTGTCTATATTTCAGTTATAATATTTTCTCCATAAATATGTTATATATTTATTATAAATTTTAATTATGAAAATAGAGTTAAGTCGCTTAATGTAATATTTAAAATTTTTCCCTTTAAATATACTTTTCTTTGCCTGTTTTGTTTTGTTTTTTCCTCTTTATCTCTGAGACACCAGAGTTTGATTTTGGTTTTTGAACAAGTTTGAGAATCTTTGCCCTTTTATCAAATCATTTAGCTCATTTATGTTTAGTTATATAACCTACAATGCTAAAATTTTGCATTATGCTTTATGATTCTATAATTGTGTCTTTAATTATCTGTCTTTGGGTACATGGTCTGTATGCTTCTTTTCTCTAGTGATGTGAAAATTATACATTCTATTTTTAACTCTAGTTAGTGGTTACCAGACACTCTATAAATATACTTGAAACTATATTTTCTTAGTATTATTATCTAGAAAAATGTAGTAGCTCTTGATTCCTCCCTCTATAAGATCAGGGAATTTACATGTCTTAACTTTCATCCTCTTTCTCCTACCTCATTTTTCTGACTTTTAAAAATAATTTAATATTACTGTATTAATAGATAATTTTATGTCATATTTTTTCTTTCAAGAATTACTTTTGACATTTGCCTTCAGTTTTGTAGTAACATATCCTTTATTAAATTCCATGTTTTAATATATTTCACCAGCATTTTTTTTTTTTTTTTTTTTTTTGCCATACGCGGGCCTCTCACTGTTGTGGCCTCTCCCGTTGCGGAGCACAGGCTTCGGATGCACAGGCTCTGGACGCACAGTCTCAGCGGCCATGGCTCACGGGCCCAGTTGCTCCGCAGCATGTGGGATCTTCCCGGACCAGGGCACGAACCCGTGTCCCCTGCATCAGCAGGCAGACTCTCAACCACTGCGCCACCAGGGAAGCCCCTTCACCAGTATTTTTAAACAAAATTTGCTCATTTTTTAATTTTTAAAAGTTTAAAAAGATCTTGAAGGAAGATGATTTTGTTTCTGAGTATTTTTTAAATGAAGTAAATCCATAAATGCTTAGATACCTAGAGAAAAAATATTTCTATTGATTTCACAGATGATCAACAGTTTAGCTATGTGTAGAACTCTTGGAATAAATGTGTCCTTTCAAAACTCAGTTGATATAGCTCTTTCCTAGATAAGTCTCTGGCTAACCTGATCTTGTACATTTTTTCTTCCTAACAGCATTGTGTTAGGTCACTTTTTTCCTTTACTATTTTAAATTCAAATGTTCATCTAGTACAGGTCTAGGTGTTGGCTGCATTCACTCGGTGAACCATCTTCATCCTCATCCTCAGTTCATTCCTCAGCTCAGGACAGGTTGTATTCATTTGTTTCCTTGCTTGCTTGCTCATTTTTACCTGTTTGAATTTTGTTTACAACTTTCATTTGTGAACACTTGCTATTTATCAATTTGACCTCTGTTGTCTTTCCTCAACCAGCATTCTCATTAAAAAAAGAAAGAAAGAAAGAAAGAAAGAAAGGGAAAGGAAGGAAGGAAATCTCTACACATTTCTCTATGTAGTTGTTCAGGTGATTTTCTTAGTTTTAATTCCACATTTTTTGTGTGTGTGTATGTGTGATTTTCAGTTCTACAGCTTATTGCTTTTTTTATTGTGATAGGAACACTTAATATGAGATCTACCCATTTAACACATTTTTCAGTGTACAATACAGTATTTTTAATTACTGCTTCTTAACAGATAAAAATCTGGCCATTACAAGTTTAGTTACCTTTTAACTCTTTTTTAAAAACACCTTTATTGAGCTATTGTGAACATCATGCAATTCACCCGTTTAAAGTGTACAAGTCAGTGTTTTCTACTATAATCGCAGATATGTACAGCCATCACCACAGTAGATTTTAGAACATTTTCATTGGCTCAAAAAGAAACTCCATATCCTTTAGCTATCCCCACTACCCCTCTGTCTCCTTCCCCCCAGCCCTAAGCAACATTAGTCTACTGACTATCTTTATAGATTTGCCTCTTCTGGACATTTTAGATAAGTGGAATCATATAATATGTAGTCTTTTGTGACTGGCTTCTTTTACTTAGCATAATGTTTGGAAGGTTCATCCATGTTGGAGCATGTATTAGTACTCCATACCTTTTTATGGCCTAATGATCATGCATGGATATAACACATTTTGTTTGTGCATTCATTAGGTGATGGACATTTGGATTATTTCTACATTTTAGCTATTATGAATAATGCTGCTATAAACATCCATGTACAAGTTTTCATATGGACATATTTTTTCATTTCTCTTGGGTCTATACATAGGAGCAGAATTACTGGGTTATATGGTAACTTGTTTAACCATATGAGGAACTGCCAAACTGTTTCCCTAAGTGGCTGCATCATTTTATATTCCCACCAGCATTGTGTTAGGGTTCTAATTTCTCCACATCCTCACCAACTCTTGTTATGATCTTTCTTTTTTATTTTAGCCATCCTAGTGGGTGTGAAGAGGTATCTTATTGAGGCTTTGATTTGCATTTCCCTGATGACTAGTGATGTTAAGCATCTTTTCATTTGTTTGTTTAACATTTGTATGTCTTTTCAAGAGAAATGTTTATTCAAGCATTTTGTCCATTTTTAAATTTGAGTCACTTTTCTTTATGTTCTTGTGTTGCAAGATTTTTTAATATATATTTGGATACTAGACCCTTATGGGATATATGGTTTGCAAATATTTTCTCTCACTCTGTAGGGTTTCTTTTCACTTTCTGGATAGTGTACTTTGTGCACAAACAATCCTCAATTTTGATGAAGTTTAATTTACATATATTTTTTCTTTTGTTGCCTATGCTTTGGGTGTCATATTTAAGAATCAGTTTTCAAATCAAAGTTCATAATGATTTACCTTTATGTTTTCTTCTAAGTGTTTTATAGTTTAACCTTTTATATTTAGGTCTTTGATCCATTTTGAATTAATTTTTGCATATGGTGTGAGGTAGGGGTCCAAATTTATTCTTCTAAATGTGGATACCCAGTTGTGGTAGCAACATTTGTTTAAGAGACTATATTCTTTCTCTGTGGAATGGTCTTGGCACCTTTGTTGAAAATCAATTGATACACAGTGTATGAGTTTATTTCTGGACTCTCAATTTGATTCCAATAGTCCATGTCTATCCTTATGGCAATAACATACTCTCTTGATTATAGTAGCTTTGTGGTATATTTTAAAATCAGGAAGTGTGAGTCCTCCAACTTTGTTTTTTCTTTTCAGGATGGTTTGGTTATTTGGGGGGTGCTTGCAATTTCACATGAATTTTAAAATCAGTTTTTCCATTTCAATAAAAATGGTCTTTGGGGTTTTTATAGCCATTGCATTGAATCTGTAGATTGTTTGGGGGAGTATTGCCATCTTAAGAATGCTAAGTCTTCCAGTCCATGAAGTTGAGATGTCTTTCCATTTATTTAGATTTTCTTTAATTTATTTCAACAATATTTTGTAGTTTCCAAGTGTACCAATCTTGAAGCTCCTAAATTTATTCCTAAGTATTCTATTCTTTGTGAAACTATTATAATGAGAATTGTTTTAATTTAATTGTCTTAATTTCATTCTTATATTGTTCATTGCAAGTACATAGACACACAAATGATTTTTGTGTATTGTTTTTTGTATCCTGCAAACTTGCTGAACTCATTTATTACCTATAATATCATTTTAGTGTTTTTTTTTTTTTTTTTTTTTTTTTTTTTTGCGGTACGCGGGCCTCTCACTGTTGTGGCCTCTCCCGTTGCGGAGCACAGGCTCCGGATGCGCAGGCCCAGCGGCCATGGCTCATGGGCCCAGCCACTCCGCGGCATATGGGATCCTCCCAGACCGGGGCACGAACCCGTATCCCCTGCATCGGCAGGCGGACTCTCAACCACTGCGCCACCAGGGAGGCCCTTAGTGTATTCTTTAGGATTTTCTATTTACAGGATCATGTCTTCTGTGGATAGAGATAGTTTTACATCTTCCTTTTTGATATGGATAACTTTATTTCTTTCTAGCCCTGGCTAAGACCTCTAGTACTATGTTGAATAGAAGCAGTGAGAGTTGGCTTCCTGGTCTTGTTCCTGATCTAAAAAGAAAGCATCCAGCCTTTCACCAATAAGTCTGATGTTAGCTGTGGGTTTTTAATATATGCCCTTTATCAGGTTGAGGAAATTCCCTTTCACTACTAGTTTGTTGAGTGTGTTTGTCATGAAAAAACATTGGATTCTTTTTAACCATTTTTTTATTACGTTCATTTTAATTTCAATATCTTACATTTAAAAATAATTGAATAAGTTGTATGAAGGCAGCTTTCTTACCATCTGATCTTTTACTTGTTATAGATACTCTATATTTTTTTCAAATTGATTTTGATTCTAAAACAAATGCTTCCTAAATTTTTTTTACGTCTTCCAGTAACTATTTAACCAATCAAAAGAATGCTTTTCCTTTATATCTTAAATGCTGTTGCTCCCTTTTTAAAAATATTTATATTGGCTCTTTCTTTCTCTCTGTACATCGGAGCAAGGAGAGGTCTGTTTTTCAGTGTACGAGGTCGTGAATGTTCTGCCGTCCACATTTCATGCCAGTGGACTCCTCCCTGGGTGTTGATCTAGAAGGGTAATTATAGCACAAAGGCCTTTGTCACAGTTCTGTGTCCAGCACTCCTTCATTTAATGTGCTGCAGAGCTGGGGTCGGGGGGTGGTCTTCTGCTTCTGATGATGGGCTGTTGGACTATAGGGAAGGGGATTTACCTCCGAAGACTTTGGGAAATGTTTTTACATGTGCCCTGAACCAGCCTCCACCAGAGTTCACCTGTGGTGGCCAGTCCTGTGGAGGCTGTCACAGTCCAGGATGCAGTCCCCCTTGACCCTCACTGGGCCTTTGCTCAGTCTAAATGGGGTCTTGTCATGGAGGCAGCCTGAGAAGTGCAGATTCAAGGGTAAAATGAATGGCCTTGGTTTGCACCACCCCCCTCTCCCTGCCACCACCAACCCACCCAAAAAAGCCAGAAAAGATTTTTTAAAAGGGAAGATTGGGAATGGGTTGACCTCTCCTCAACAAAGGCCTGAGTCTCTGATATCAGGCCAGAAAGTATTTCTCAGTGCTTCCTGTGCACGAAGCACTTTTCTAAGTGCCTCGCACATATTGGCTATATAGTCCTTATAACCACTCTATTATATTTTACAGATCATGACACTGAGGCACAAAAATGAGAAATAACTTTCCAAAGTCACGCAGCTACTAAGTGGTGAGGTCAGCGTTAAACCTCCAGCCTGCCTCTCACCCCTTAACCGCGCCAGCAACATTTCCTCCCTTACTTGTTCTTCTTTTGCTTCTCTGCCCCAGGGCATATCTGAGCTCTGGTAGATGATACATTCTCCTTAGGGTCTGACTGGTTCTGACTCACACTCCTAGTTTCCTTTGCTATTGAAATTTTGTATCACTTTGGGTATTTTTGTGAGTAGTTCAGTGAGGAAAGTGATTCCGGCCTGGCTAGCAGCTATCATCTTAACTCAGAAGTCCTCATGGAATTCTTTGCATATAAACTTGATCTTAATGACAGTGCTTATTTTACGGATGAGAAAATCAAAGCCCAGAATGATTAGGCAACCTCCCCTAAGACCTAGGCCTAGTGATGGCCAAGCAGGAGAGAACTCATCCTTACCCCACTAGATTTTTGCCAGGTGAACTGTCCAAAAAACTGCTGAAGTTAAAATGCAGCTGTCTTGCCTAACCTGCTCCCAAAGGTCCATCCATCCTCAAAAGCCACAGGCAAACTTTGGCTTGATATTATTTAGCCTGTTTGATTTCTTCTTACACTGGAAAATGGAAAACAGACCCTTAACTGACATTTTTCTCAAATTACGCTGTGTGACAAATGTCTTTTTGAGCTCTTTTATTTGACATCCTATTAAATTTTTAAAGCTCCCATTGTCTTGTTCCTGACAGACCTGTTATGTTTCAGATGTGAGACAAATGTACATGTGTAGAGGGAAACTTCTTTAATAAGCTATATTCACCTCAGACCACTGAGGTTACGTAAAAGCAAAAACACCAGGGGATCCACCTTGTCATAAATTGATCTGGCATATTTAATTGACAGAGACTTCTGGTTTAGCCTGTTATCAAAGCATGTGATAAAATTGTTGAACGTGTGGCCTTCATGATGCTCTTGGCATCTCGTTCCAACCGAGAGAGAAGTTCTGCCATTGTTGGAAGAGGCAGCTTCCTGGCACATGGGTTACAGGAGCTCAGAGGCCGTCCTGCCTGGGTCGGGCTGCATTTTCTTACACACACCCAAGGTCCCTGAGCAAGCAGGAGAGGAAGCCATATTTACATCCCAATTAGCACGGATTATGATAAACACCAACCATTTTGACGTTAGCCCTTAAATGAAAATCCCCTGAATCAGTTTTTAAAAGTCAGGCTCTCGTGGCAGAACCAAGTAGGAGAGAAAAGAATTGAATAATTGGAGGCTGCTGTCTTTTCACTTCCCACATAAAATTATTTGAAGAGACAGGCCAGAACTTTAAACAGGAGATATCAAGGAAAGTTGTAATTTGAATGTCGGTTGTCATGACTTTAGGATGTTTGCTTAAAGGAACCCCCCCGTTCTCTTCCCAGACATACTTCAATGACAACATCCTCACCCTGATACGGACCCTGGTGACCGGAGGAGCCACGCCGGAGCTGGAGGCTCTGATTGCCGAGGAGAATGCGCTGCGCGGGGGCTACAGCACCCCCCAGACGCTGGCCAATAGGGACCGCTGCCGCGTGGCCCAGTTAGCACTGCTGGACGGGCCCTTTGCGGACCTGGGGGTGAGTTCAGGGGGCAGAGGGCACCTGAGCTGGCTGTTTGGGAATGAAGGGATCCAAATGTGTCAGACAGTTGACAAGCTAGGTCTCCGCCTTTGCTACTTTCTACAGGAAAAGAACTGTAAGAGGTGATGCTTATGGCTTACTGTGAAGCAGGCACTGGGCTTTACATGTATTCATTCATTTTAGTCCCCATGGTGACCCTTTGACATAGGTTCCCTTATCAGACGCTTTAAGGAAAGGGGCTCAGAGAGACTGAGGACTGGCCCTATAAGGAATTTGCACTAGGGATCCTGGCTTCAGAGCCTGTGGGCTTACTGACTCCCCTCAGGTACCTTCTGCCACAGATGGGAGGCATGGGGTGGGGGTGGGGGGCGGG
The DNA here is from genome assembly GCF_964341445.2 of Mesoplodon mirus. NCBI lineage: Eukaryota > Metazoa > Chordata > Mammalia > Artiodactyla > Ziphiidae > Mesoplodon > Mesoplodon mirus. The sequence goes on along the minus strand of NC_138977.1, from coordinate 64,216,861 downwards.
TTCCAAATGCAGCCAAGGCTGGGAGCCTTTTCTACAGGTCTTAGCATGACTCAGGGCTACTTAACCCCAACTGCACATTAATAGGCCTGCCAGAGTGCCTAAACCAGGCTGGTGTGTGCAACCCAGAGGGAGACATCAGTCACCTCTGCAGCAGCGGGGGCATGGGGGAGAGTGAATGGGTCCAGCCTCAGAATTAGGTGACCTCGGTCTGGAATTAGAGACATTAAAGAATCCACATGAGATGCTGTTGGTTTGGCCAGCGGGTCTATGTGCACATAATAAGCTACGGTGTTCTGAAAACCACCAGTTCTGGGGTCATGCCCAGAATCCTGGGGGCTGAGTACAACCATCAGTGGTTTTTAAAAGCTCCTCGTGGGCTATTAATTCTGAGGCTGGGCCCAGTCACCCTCCCCCATGCCCCTGCTGCTGCAGAGGGACCCATGCCTCCCTTTGGGTTCCACGCACCAGCCTGGCTCAAGCACTCTGGCACAAGTATGCAGTCTTGACCCTTATTCCCAGCCCAACTCCATGGATGGATGCATTCAAGCGCTGGAGCCACCAGTCTTGGGAGCCAGTAAACCCATTGTACAAAAAATAGTGCCACCCAGAAAGTCCAAATAGTAGAAAAGGAGCCAAGGAAAGGGTCACTTTCTCCATTTCTTCTGAAACCCTGATGCCAACTTGCACTATATTTTAGTTTGGTTATGGGCAGGGATCTGTGCTAGACTGGGCTTTTTAAATATTTATTTATTTATTTATTTATGGCTGTGTTGGGTCTTCGTTTCTGTGCGAGGGCTTTCTCTAGTTGTGGCAAGCGGGGGCCGCTCTTCATCGCGGTGCGTGGGCCTCTGACTATCGCGGCCTCTCTTGTTGCGGAGCACAGGCTCCAGACGCGCAGGCTCAGTAGTTGTGGCTCACGGGCCTAGTTGCTCTGTGGCATGTGGGATCTTCCCAGACCAGGGCTCGAACCCGTGTCCCCTGCATTAGCAGGCAGATTCTCAACCACTGCGCCACCAGGGAAGCCCCTAGACTGGGCTTTTTTAAAAGGCCACCTCCATAGCTAGTGGCTCTTTTCATCATCATTTACTCATTGATACACTTTAAAAGAAAAAAGACTTTAAATAATGATAAGATCTGGCTCCTTTTGTGTTCTCTAACGTGATGCCCATCTGAAAATTTCGGTAACAGGAAGGACAGATGCAGTCACTTTATTCCCAGTGAAGTCAGCCTTTGGTGCCCTTCCTATAATAATATCTACCTGAAGCCAACTGGCTGCAGGAAGCCAGCATTTCTGAGTGAATGAGTTTGCTTTCACATTCCGCATCAGGCCCCAGACCCTTGGAAGGTGACTGTGAACTGATTAGAACTGTGAATCCCAGTTATTCAGCCTGCAGACCTTCAGCTCCTGGGGAAACACATTCCCTTCCACCCTTGCCATCTCTGAGGTCTGTAAATTGTGCTTTTCACACAGTCCTTCTCTGAAAGAGTCTGTCACCATAGTACCTGGTAGGGTCTTTTCTCCTGGCAGTGATTTTCATTATCACTCGAGCAGTTTTGACAACACGGTCAGATCACAGTGATTACAGCTGAGCTGGGGCTAAACATCATCACCATTTTGCAGAGCTGGTTTCTTCTCCTCAGCTGAACAGACATCTGAGACCTTCAAGCTTATACCATCACTTAAAATAAGGAGAGGCCCCATCTCCTTGGAGCTCTCATCGCTGCAGATGGAAAACTAGAGAGAACCAGAGGAAAACCCATTATTATCTGATCCCCAAAAATCACCGGTATTGAGGTGTAAGCTGTAAACCACACTAACTTCTTCAGCTACGGTTCCTTGGTACAGACCCTCCGACTCAGGAGACACTGAAATGAGCTTTCATTAAAAAGCCCTTTTCTCCCCGGGACCTCTCCTTTCAGGCAAATAAAAATGCTTTTTCTCTCTGTTCTTTTGTTGACTCCCAGGATGGTGGTTGTTATGGTGATCTGTTCTGCAAAGCTCTGAAAACATATAATATGCTTTGTTTTGGAATTTATCGGCTGAGAGATGCTCACCTCAGCACCCCCAGCCAATGCACGAAGAGGTGAGTATGTTTCCACTCCCACCCGCAAGGCAGAGACATAAATGCCCTCTCCTGTCCCCCACAACGAGGGCAAAGGTCTACATACACACTCTCAACGTGCAAATTACTCTGCCCACATTAAATCCGTCACTGAGTTTGTTGGTTGTGGGAAGCTTTTTTCTTTAGTTACTAATAGATATAAAGACATTGTAGGAAAAATTCAAGTTTTATGGGATAGTTCCATCCATCACCTAATTGCAGAAGTCTGAAGGCAAGCATGTCCTCCAAACTCCTGCTACTGGGATAATTCTGTTGGTACCTAATATAGAAATATTTCATATTGCTACTGTTTAAGGTAACTGGTTCCTTCGCCGTGTCTTAGACACCTATATATATATAATTTTTTTACTGAAGTATAGTTGATTTGCAATGTTGTGTTAACTTCAGGTGTACAGCAAAGTGATTCAGTAATGTGTGTGTGTGTGTGTGTGTGTGTGTGTGTGTATATATATGTTCTTTTTCATAGATACCTATCTTTTTACTTAATGTATTTTTCAATTGACTTACTTTTATATATGTATTTTAAAGAAAACTATATATTATTACCTGAAGCAGAAAAAAATAACATTTCATAAATGCTAGCTATATTTTTCTAATATACATTAAAGTACATTCATAGCAGCCTAAAATTAAAAGTACATCCTAGAATTGCCAAAATCAGTGTGTTCATGTAATATACCCCAGGAAACAATGCCATAGAGATGAGTGTCTCTCAGACCTGCTTGCATAGTAGAATCACTGCAGGTACTTTTAAAAAGTAGTCTGATGACTCTGACTTAACTGGTATGGAATGAAAATATGTAGTTTTAATGCCCAGAGATTACAGTTGAGCTGGAGTTGAGCATAATTGCTGTACACCAGTGGGTTCTCAAAGTTAGGTGAACATGAGAATCATCTGTAAAGCTTGTTAAAACACAAATTGCTGGATCCCACGCTCAGAGTGTCTGACTCAGTAGGTCTTGGGTGGGGTTGCTTAAGAATTTGCATTTTAACAGCAAGGACCTACTGTATAGCACAGGGAACTATATTCAGTACCTTGTAATAACCTGTAATGGAAAAGAATCTGAAAAAGAACATATATATGTATATATATATATAATATATATATATATATATAGAGAGAGAGAGAGAGAGAGAGAGAGAGAGAGCTGAATCACTTTGCTGTACACCTGAAACTAACACAACATTGTAAGTCAACTATACTTCAATAAAAGAAAGAGAATTTGCATTTTTAGGAAGTTCCCAGATGGTGCTGATATGTCTGGCCTGAGGACCACAATTTTGAAATCCCCTGCTAGAAATGAAACAAAGTGATTTTTAGTTATGTCTAGTGTTAACCAGGGAAAAACATGATCAAATTGAGGAGAACAGCTAAAGCCTGAGGGACACATAGGCAGGGAAGTGTTTTATATTCTTCCATTAAGTGAAATCCTCTACCAAGGTTGATTTTTAAACGATAAAGAGGGAGGGAGGATTAAGATTTTGCTAGATCATGGTAAACAAAGATCCTGTGACATATGTCTGAGATTGTGAGAACATTCTAGAATGAGAGATGCAGTGCAATCCTGGAAACCTCCTGCATGCCCTCAGGCCACTCAGGATCAGAAGGGAATTTGATATTGTATTGAAAGGGGTACGTAGACCACAGGAAGTACCATTTGGTTCTCCCGTGACTGGAGCTAATTCAGCATCTCTGCCAGGGCTCATGGCTGACTTCCTCTGTTGAGCTAAACAGAGGAAGAGTTTGTTCCACTTGGAAGATACTGTTTAAGGCCTTGGACCAGCTGGAAGTCCATCTCCCAGATCCTCGGGTAGACCTGGTTTGGTTCAGAGGTGAAACCTCCACCGAGTTATCCTCATTCTATGACCTCTTTGCTCTCCGCGTCCAGGTATGTCATCACCAACCCCCCGTACGAGTTTGAGCTCGTGCCGACGGACCTGATCTTCTGCTTAATGCAGTTTGACCACAACGCCGGCCAGTCCCGGGCCAGCCTCTCCCATTCCTCCCACTCGTCCCAGTCCTCCAGCAAGAAGAGCTCCTCCGTTCACTCCATCCCATCCACAGCAAACCGACAGAACCGGCCCAAGTCCCGGGAGTCCCGAGACAAACAGAAGTACGTGCAGGAAGAGCGGCTCTGATATGTGTATCCACTGCCTCCGTGTGTGAAACTGTATCTGCCACTCATTTTCCCAGTGGGTGTTTCCAACAGTAACTTTCCCCATTTTCCCCTGTAGTCCCCCCCTTTTCTTTACACATATTTGCATATGTATGATAGCGTGCATGTGGTTGTCATTTTTATTCCACCACCATAAAACCCTTGAGCACAACAGCAAATAAGCAGACGGACCAAAAGTTATTTATGATTCTAGGGGAAAAATAACCCTAAGGCATGCTCCAGACATAAATAGCTCACTGCAGGAATGAGTTCACAGATAAGAAGGGAGCGCTTGTGATCCACATCCGTTATGCAAAGCAAGTTTAGTTAATGTAGAAGAAAAGTTTATTCTGATGTTTAAGGATTATCAGGGTGCTTTGGGTTTTCTTTTTGTTGTTGTTTTTCTTTCTCTTGTTTTTCTTTTTTTTATATATACACACAATAATATATACACACGTTTATTTGAAACAAGCAACCAAAACATTGGTTTTTTCCACTCTCTGGGCCGAAATATCGCGAAGCATTTGAAAGGCTTTTGCCATTTGTGTAGATGATGAAGCACCTGCTTGTTAGAACATTGGAGATTTTTTTAGTTACTCACCAAGGCCTTTTGTCCCAGAGCTAGCTTCCTTTGGGAGTTCATATGAACATTTCTTCCCTTACTGTGGAGGAAGGAATAGTTCCCTTCGTGGAAGTATCAAATGCTAGTCATTTTATTTAAGTGAAAAGAGGTTTGATTGCATATTAAATTGTTATTCTGTCTCCTTATGCTGCCATATGAATAGCTGTTTTTTCCTCTCACTTTTGACATTTGGGATAAAAAGCCATATGTATCATAAATATCAGATGTAAGTCATTAAAAACTGCCTTCCTGGGACTTTTACATCTTTTAAAAGGTGAATTACTTACCTTATGTACAGAATAAATAATGCTCAGGAAAGAGCAAGTATTTTTCCACGCATTCTCAGGGGACCTTTTTACTCCCCTTTGTTTGATTAGTTAGGGCCCCAATGCTAGTGAGGAGCAAGGGCTGGGGCTGCGGTAGAGAGAGGAAGATAAACCCAGCGGCAGATCATGTTTTTCTAGGAGCCGACACGCTAAATAAATCAGAATGTAGGAGGATCAAGCCACAGTTGACTCAACAAAGACAAAAGCCAGCTACTACCTTCAGCTGTTGGCACAGCTGCATGATGCTGGCTGTCCCAAAGCAGAAAGCTGGTGGGAAAAATTCCTCATCATCAATTTCTTTAACGTAGCCAATCCACTTAGGCAGGTGAATGACAGTAATAGAGAATGACCCCCTTGTCATTACCAGATGGGAGAGAAGAAAAAGAGTGCAACAGTGAGCCAGACACATTTTGGTATAATTATTTTTTCTTTCATTTTCTTTCTTTCTTTTTTTAAAGTTAGCATGAGGGAAAAGGTAGAAAAATAACCCTTTTTTCAATATACAGTTGTCAGATATTCTATGCATGCAAATCATGCTTTAGGCAGTACAGTAGTTCTTAAAAATCGGCCAACTCCACCATGACCAAATTCTTGTATGGATGGACTAGCCCTGGGCTGCTATATACCTATTTGAAATGTTTACTTGAAAACAAATTCCATCAAACAGCATAGGGTGGAGGGGAGGAGAAAAATGTCACAGCTGTAACCATCTCTAAAAAGGTGTTTTTATGGTGAATGTTTTGGGTTTAGATTTTGGATTCCCTGTCCCCCCAAGCATGATAGTTTTGGAGATTTGCTTGCTGTGTGAATTGACAAGCACTTTTACTGACAAAATGGTGAGGCTCCGTCAGAACATCCGTCCCCACACCCAAGACAGAGCAGTGCAGTGTTGCAATCGGTATTGGGGTGGGGAATCATTGTATACATGTATATTAAAAAACCCTATGAGTGGAAGACTTTTTTCAAATTATTTTTGTCCCTATATATATTGATTTATATATTACGTATAACTATCTTTTTATATATAACTATATATATACACATATATACAGATATATGTGTGTGTGTATATATATACACACACACGCATACACACACACATATCCCCTAGTTTTGGATCATGAAGAGCTCTTCATGCGTTCTTTGCAAAGGAGGTTATAAAGTTATACCCTCAGAACATTTATAACTATAAGAATGTGCCAGTTAAAGTGCTCAACAGGAAATATGACAGTTTAAAAGCATTGTAAAACTCACATAGCTTACTTCTCTCTCTAAAGTGCAACAAGGATGAATAGAATGGGCCAAGGTATGACAATTACTGGTTCTGCATGACCTAGCCACTGCTGGGGGTTTTCTTCTATAACGTTGTCCTTGTGAAAACTTTTGTGAAATTAAAAAAAAAAAAGGAGTTACAAATTTTATTCTGTTATTGGTTTGTTTATTTTTATTTCTATTGTTCTGTTTGTGGTTTTATTTATTTATTTTGCTTTTTTTTTTTTCCTCCCCATCTCCCCATCTCTTCCCTTCCTCCTTCTCCACCTTCCTCCACTTTCTAAATTGCTCAGTGCAATGAGGCTGTCCTGCTGCTACCGCTAGACCCCTTAGAGTTTGTTTTGGTGTTCCTGGGTTTGGGGTTGGGTGATCTGGGGGAAACTTCTCTCCATCTGGCTTGCCTTTCAATCTGCACGTGGCCTCCCTGCCCACCTTGGTACCTTGCTCCAAGTCCAAAAGCATTTTCCCATCAAGAAACCCAGCTTCCTCCACTTCCCCCCATTATCACCACTCCAACCCAGTCCCCCATCAGTCTGTCCACATTTCTGTGTTTATCTTGGCAAGACCGACTAAATCAAGTGATGATGCCAGGTGATAAGCTTTTCTGGAAAACGTTTGCAGCTTTTCCACTTGGCAAACTTGCTTCTTGGTCAATAGTTCACCCTCCTTTCAATTTAAACCAGGAGGGTTATTAATGGTAAAGAGCATTGGTCTCCTTGCAGTTGGATCAGTGTGACCCCCAAATTAAAGCTGTTCAGCTGGATATGTCAACTCAATAGCCCACACCCAGTCATCTGGGGCTTGATGATTCAGTCTCTATATTACCTGGATCTCTTCTCCCACCTGCCTTTCAGACACTTGTGAAATCCCAACCAGAGACTGGGCAGATAGAGAGAAGTAAATCCAAAATATGTTTTTTATACAATCTGTTAGCAGCTCTGATGAGAGGACCTTGTGACGGGAATGGAGTGGGAACAGACTGTGACTTGTGATGAAATTTTGGGATTTTCCCTGGACTTCAGGCGTACAGTTGAGAGTTGATTGTACTTGGCTAATGATATATTCAGTGATGAAAAAGGTATCATTATTACTTCTATTTTTTATGAGCCCAAACTACTATATTGTTTTTTCCTCAGTTGAATGAAGAATCTCTTCCATGGGTTTTCATGTGACCCCAAACTTCTCATCCTTCTTTCAGGTTCTCTTAGGAAGCAGGCTTACAAGGTTTTCATATGACGTCTCTCCTCTTCCCCCTTTCCACCCCAAAAATAAACAAGTAGGTCAGGGTGGAAAGCGAAAGAGTTTTTGAAGAGAAAGGATGTGCACTTAAAGAGAACAATAGCTAGAAACTCAATTATCTGTGCCATTCTAAAAGAGAAGCAGTTCGTAAGCCATTCAGTTCAGTTTGTTTTAGGCTTTGAAAGGGGTGAACCTTAAGTAAGTGGATAGACCAGGAGGCACAGTGAAACCCTCTCAGCCTCAACACTCAGGTGATCATGAAATCAACATGCCTAATATCTGCTACCCAGGGTCCTCCCTGAAGCCAGTTCAAATGGATAAAGAGAAACTTGGACCCTTATAGTTAGATTTCTACCATTATTGGGAGAGGTTTCAAATTCTATTATGAATATTACAGGTTATGACCCAGAACCTTACTCTCAATAGGTGCTCAATAAATATTTTTTAAATGAATTGACCTTAAAAATTCTTATACCTTTAATCATTTGACAAGTTATCTTCACCTCCTTGGCCTATCTTAGCCAATTTCAAGGAATGCCTGTAGATGGTTCACAATGCTGTCATGTTGTTGGCACTTTCTCAAGCTGAATACACAGCTTCTGAGAAAGGGGAACACCCCCGTAAGTTCAGTGAGTGGAGAGACTGACTCTGCCCCCCGCCAGCATCCTCAGGATCCCAGATGACCAGAGGAACCTTTTGACGGCTCTTCTTCCGCATGGGAAAAGCCGAAAGGTGTCTGCATCCCAATAGAGACAATTAAATCAACCTGCCAGGTTCCTATAGCAACAGGCTCCTGAAGGAGAAAGAAGAGAGCGCAGAAACTTCAGGGCCTGCGGAAATCAAGACAGGGTAAAAAATCAATGTCTCAATCAGCTTCTTTCAGCCCACCCCTGCTTTGTCATAAGGTGATGAAGTAGCTGTGGGCACCTGTCACTAACTTGGTAGACTATCTCCCACCAGGAGATTGTACATCCATCACATAGGGAGGTGAGAGGGATCATCCCCTACCGCCTGAAAGGGAGGAGTGAAAAGTCCACCCTTGGGGTGTCAGCTGGATCAAGCCACAGAAGAGGGCCAGTTGTTCTGCCTAGGGAATGGCAGTATCAGCCTTACAGTTCGAAGGGGCAAAGAGAGTCATACTGGACAGTTGCAAAGGAGCGAGACAGTTTTCATAAGTAAAAACTGCTCTGGTTCTGGTGCAATTTTCATTTCTGTGAAGTAACCATACTTTGCCCATGGAGAGGAAAGGCGGCAGTATGTGTGAGTGGGGTCCTCTGGCACCTTGGGGTCTGCTAGGCAGGGGGCGGGGGAAGGCCAGACTAGCTCTCCGAAGTGTGAGATGTGAAACCACACAGCGTTACCTTTGAAGGTTTGGGCTCCTTGTTAGCTCTTACGGTTCTCAACTGTTATCTCTATCCAAATGGAATCTTTCCCTTTCAAGCCCTTTCTCTCTGAACTTCAGCTTGTGGTACAGCGAGAAAAGGCCCAATTATTCCAAGTACCTTTGCTGTATCATCATCTCCCCTTTCATGCTCTCTTCTCTGGAGAGTAGTTAAGTGAAAAGGCCAAATCCCACAGCACTGACAACCCACAGAGCCAGCAAAGAGACTCTGTTGTCACAGTGCGGCCTGTTGCTCTGCTTCTGGGTCCCCAGGCAGTTATGTCAGCCCAAGTCTCAAGCCCTTCCCTGCCATAGCCTACTCCCGTGGGATTCCTCATGGCTGGACGAAGTCCTAACCTTTATTCTAGACCCTTGAATGTCAGTGATGAGAGTAGCAATGGAAGACGGAGATGGCTTGCAGGTGGGGTAGGGCCCCTGTCAAGTTGAAAGCCAATATTTCAGACACAAGGACCACTGAAGGGTGTCACTCCTGCCTTTCCTCCCCTTCCCAAGGAAGGCTACCCAACCGAACCCTTCTCCATCATCTCTGCTGCCCAAATCCCCTTTCTTCTGGCCAGCACCCAAGTTTATACACCTCAGTTCTCCACCCTAGTTTATCTGCAATCACACCAAAGGCATCACCTATCCTTATGCCGTCCTTTAGCGCGGAGAGTACTCATATCCATGCTGACCTTATACTAAAAACTAACAAACGCCAAGTGCTTACCCTGGGCTAGACACTCTTCCAAGCACTTTATGTATATTAACTCATTCAATTCTCGAGATAACCTCAGATGTAGTATTTCCATGTGAAAGATACAGAATCCAAGGGACAGGTTTGTTCAAAGTCACCCAGCCAGGAAGTGCCAGAGAGGTATTTAAATCTAAAGTCCATGAACTTTATGCTATAATGCCCCGTAATATTACTAATAATACTGGTAGTCTTAACAGTTCACATTGACTTACCATGTATGTGGATAAGTGCTTCATGGACACTAGCCCCTTTCATCCAAACAACACCATTAGGAAGGTCCATTAGCCCCATTTTACAGATGAGAAACTGAAGTTAAGATACATTATGTAACAACCCGGAGCCACACAACTAGTACGTGAGAGAACCAGATCTCCCCTTGACCTTAACCTACTGCTCTATACCATCTCCTTGGTTGCAGTGGATGGCTCATGGCATGGCTGGCCTTGATAGGTGACACCTCCCAATGGCAGTGTCACATCTCTCTGCAGTTATTTTCTGGGTTTGATCTTGTTCTACCAGATCACTTGCCACAGACTGTTAAATGCCACTCCTTCCCTGACTTCAGGCACGTGCCACAGTCTATGCACAGTGATGACGTCATGCATCACATCTTCAAGAAGCTTATTAACAAATGGATTTCTTTTCCTTTGGCAGGGAGGAGGCCCTCAAAACCAGATCCATTGCCCTTCTCATCCTAGGGATGAAAATAAAGCCCCCAGAAGTCTTTTTGGCTCGTGGGATGAGGCAGGGAGAGAGGAGACCAGCTCAGGGATTTGGATCGACCCTGGACCACTTCAGCACTCACGTGAATTCCTTCCCTGAGTACTCTTCCTTGAGGCCAATATTGTAGGCACCCAGTGGTGCGGCTCCTTTGGAAGGCACAATTCGATAAACCAAAGTGTCATTTTCATAGCAAAGCTCTCTCCATTGGAGCAGAATGACTGGCAATCGTTAAAGTGTGGTTCCTCTCAAGCCCTTTGGGAGAAACACCTTTGCCCCCAGACATTTTAGTGAAATGCTCAGAGCATTCATCTATTTCCATTTCTTCAACATCATATCTAACCAAGTCTCCAACAAAACAGCTGTTTACAACTTACAAGGCACCCGAATTAAAAAGCCTGTTTCTCAGGCATAACGAAAACCTCAGCTTGTCACCAGGGTACACTTTAACGCAACTCCTTTTTGTGTTGAAGCTGAATGGCCAAAACACAGGGAGAACTCTGCTTAGATTATATTTATGGCAAGAAATGTAAAAGGAAAGAGAGAAAGAAGCTTAAATGGGGAAATAATGCTCTCTTTCTTACAGACAGCAGGAGGAAATGGATATTCTCTCTGCCGTGAAAGGTCAAGATGCCAACTTTGAATTGAACTGTAAAGACTAAATTCTGAACAATTATCCTCTGCAGCAGTTGTAAAAATTTCAGCAAATTGCAGCTGTCTTAGGTCTTTCACCCAGAAGGCCTACTCATTTCCATCAGTAGAGTTCACTCTCCCTTCCAACCTGGCATGTCCAACCTAGCACTAAATCCCTTTGCAAAATCTGTCCACAGAAGGGCGTGGCCAAAATCAAGGGCAGCTCAGGCAAACAGCACAGACACTGGGTTCAGCTCTTCTGAAAATCATCTTTATACATACACCATTGGAAAAAGTCATAGTTTGAAATTGTTTCAGCGGCCTGGCAATGCTTTTAAAACATGATAACCATCATACTTTACTCCTCTCTGAAAGGTTAGTTTAATCGTAGATCACAAAAAAATTGGTTTCCGCAAATGTGTAATGGTTCATCTGTGTCACACTTGAACTAAATGCTTTTTTAAATGGAGCTGAAATTATTTTGATGTGTACACAGTCCCGGATTTCTATACAACCTTTTTTAACCAGCCCATCAGGAACCTTGCCTCTACAGCCTCATTAATAATTCAGATGTGCTGATGACTTTAAAAGATCTATGGAATTGAAGCTTAGGAAAAAAAAAAAAAAGCTCTGCTTGACAAAAAGATAAATGAATGTAGAAAGAAGCTGTAGGAGTCTGGCAAGCTGTAGATCATCTCAGAACAGATTGTAACTTTATCATTCTGTCAGGGGGAATAATTTAAAGCACTTAATCAGTTAGCTTCACTGTGAGGATGTAGCATTATGAATTCGTATCGTCCAATCTGTTCAAATCAAAGTGAACTTAATTATAATAGGTGAGAGAGCCAGTGCAGGAAGGAGAGAGAGGGATGGAGAATGATCCAAGAGGCAGGAAGTTTCCTGGGGTGTGTAAACCAAGCTGCTGAACAAAGGTTAGTGAGTGAGCTTTCACCAAGGCTCGTCCTGCCTCCAGCTCGGTGTCTACAATGGGGGCTCAGGGCACTGGACACAGCAAGAGGAAGCATGGTCCAAAGAGAGACAAGCAGAGTGGTTGTGAGCTGACCATACATACCAGATCTATAAATCATTAGCCATGCAGGGAGACACACACACACACACACACACACACACACACACACACACGGTCCTCTATCATGATCAAGCCAGGTGAGCAATTTTGTTAACGTATTCATCCAGGACCACTGACAAGGCAGTTATGAATTGCTCTGATAGGCAGAAAAGAAGGCCGGAGAGGCCATTGTCTCTATAGCAGTGGGTGTGCTTGAAAGCTTTTTCCCTTTTTCTTTACTTTCCCTAAGCTACTAAAATGAGGCATATGATTCTCAAGTTAGAATGCACTATTTGCCCCAGTCCCTTTGTATCTGTACACATGGCTGATTTCCCAGAAAATTCCAATTGTAGAAAGAGGCGGGGATGAGGGCTGAGTCTTATGAAATAGCACTGAACTGCCAGGAGGATGCTAGGCCATTTTCATCCTCACCCCAGCCTCTGAATGCCCTGACTCAGCATTCTCTTTCAGCCATCTCTGGATTTAGGGTGGAAATGAAATGCCAAGACTTCGTCAAGCTCCCTTGTTGACAGCTTGGGTGATTATAGTCGGTTAAGATAGTGCCACTAGGAATTCTTTTCATAACTTTATAGCAACATAGAGTTTTCTTTCTTGAAATTAAAGCCATCTCAAAAGCCTCTGAAAACATTGGTTGCTATTCTGATTTTTCACCCTCATTGACCAGCAAAAATCTGTGGGCTTACTTTAAGATCCCCAAAACTGGCTGCAGAAGAAACAAAAGAGTGGTATGATTGAGATATACCTTTAAGTATGCTTGTACAAGCAAAGAAGGAGGTCCTGCATAAGATTCTAGATCACTCAGTCTGTGGAAGGGACAATGTCCCTCAGTTTCCACTCAAATCAATGGATGCACAAATCTTTCTTTAGGTGCAATGCCCATACCTAATATTTGTTATATTCGCCATCTCCTCGCCACTAAAGCTTTTTAGGCCAAGAAATGAACCCCAGAGAACACTGCCAGAGTTAGTCTTCCAACCCCTCTTTATTCTCTGAAGTCCACCCCTGGTGCCTCCAAGTCCCAATAGCCCATTGGTTCATCACTTGCTACGGGCAGCTGAGGTATGTTTCAGGTTCCTGGGTTCTCCCTACACTGCACTGTCTCTCTTACCAATTACTCACTGTCAGCTTCTCTCAATTACCTTTTTTGCATTTTTCAATGAACTTTCCAAAGTCTTTGCCCTAGGACTAATTAAACTTCTCATTTCTCCTTCTTGTTCTCTATCCGTTTTGCCCTTTAGCAGAAAAGAAATGGTTTACAGATGAACCGGATAATGCATATCCCAGAAACATTCAAATCAAGCCCATGAGTACCCACATGGCTAACCAGATCAACCAATATAAATCCACAAGCAGCTTGATTCCACCAATCAGAGAAGTTGAAGATGAATGTTGACTCCCAGGAGACCAGAACTATTTTTTTAAAGCCTGACAAACTTCATAAATGGTGACGTGACTTTTCTTCCTCTTACATGCTGAATCACTGGTGGAAACGTTAGGATAAGCAAGAATTGCAAGAAAAATAAAGTAGACAGATCTTTCTCTTTGCCTTGAATATTGCTTCCATGTATTTTGGAAAAGAAAATGATTTCATTTATATATGAACATACTAAAATAGTCATGTATAGCCTCTAGCATTTTAAATTATTTTTATTTATTAGAAGGAAAATATATTTTTTCTTTTTTTTCCATTGTCATATATATATTCCCTATATCTAACAATGCAAACTCAAAAGGAATGTGGCCAGACTCCTTATGCATACTTCTCCTCTTTCTCTCTTTTTCTTTGAGGAGAATGATGGTCACCACCACAGTTAATTATAATTAAGGGAAATGGATTATTAAGACAACTTTAAAATGGTCCAATAATGTAAACATGTATTTTAGTAAATTTTAAAAAGAAGACAAAAGAGGGCAGGTGAATTTCCTAGATGGGTATGCATTTTGGCTGTACTGATACCAGCTCTTAATAAATGGAAAGTTACTTATTTTCGTAAGTCATATTTTTGTAGTTTTAGTTTTCATCCTGTATTTCTCACCTTTTGTTCATATATTTAAAGGGAAGACCTTCTTGCAGCTTTTCTACAAATGCCAGATCGGGTTTACCCTGCCAACTAACAATACCAGGAGGGTTGTGAGCATGCCTGGGACATGGAAGTTGAGGACCAGATGCACAGAAGACATTTCTCTGTTTGTTGTTCTAATGGTGGGGACTCCTTCCTACATGCTGTTATGCTTCTCGTTTCATATCTCCAAACCAACCAAGCAGTAATTGCAACTTTGGAAAGGTCTGGTGGACTCTCTCCCCATTCCCCAAGTCCAGGGCTTTTAGCCTGAAAGTTTGTAAACACCAATGAATAGTTTTACTTAACGATAGGATATGATAACACATTCATGCTATTCGAGTTTTTGTGTAAAAGCCAGAAAAGTTCCATGATCAAGGAGATGACTTTTGCCCAGATATAAATTTTGCAGGCTTTCCTTTAGTTGCTGGGACAAAACACACAAACTTGTTACAGCAACCTAAAAAATAATAACAACAAAAGGACAGCAATGAATGCACTTAATATAGACTGTTAGAAAAAGCCTTTGAAAATTACCAGCAATGAAATCTAATGTATCAGCCACTTCAAACTGTGGTCAAAAAGATTTTTCTAACCATCAGACACAATTCCGATGTCTCCGAGCTCTGCTGTTGCTTGCATGCTCAGTGAAATGGTGTCCCAGCAATTGTTCCATTCCAAATGATTTTCAACTTCAAAATGATCAATCTTTGATAGAAACATCAGGATCTCTGGAGCAGCATGGATGTGATAGTGATTTTTATTTTCTTAAAAATGTAAACTGTGGACACTTGAAGAAACCAAACTAACCAGAATATCGCCCAAAGTCCCATGCTATCTATTCCATTAGGCCATGACCCCGTGGTACATAGTATGTTACAGCAAATCAGATCAGAGCCAAGCAATGAAATCATCATGAAAACATAGGTCCACTAAGAACTCCAATTACCAACGTAGGCAAAATGAGCTTCCACCACTGTCCTGTCCCTGCAGAGCCAATGTAGTTGTGTTTCCACCTTGTAGGCGTCGTCCTAAAGTGACTTGTCAGACTATGGTTACCCTGTCGTCACATTTTTGTAGAATTAGTTCTATAAAAGTATCGTGAATATAATGTATGTCCAACTGGATTGTTTAAAAATTACTTATAATCAATCACTAGTCTTCTCAGCAGACTAAAATGACGTCAGCATTCTCTTCAGGCTTATAAACATTTCTTGGTTTCCAACAGAAGTAAAATGGATTTGTGGGGCGAAACCCTTGCTGAGAGTTGACAACTTTCCGGAAAGCTAGGCCTTCTTCTACATAACAATTTTGTATTGGGTTCACCTTAGTACATTCTTAGTACATCAATCCATGCTCTTCTTTCCTTCATGAACCCTAATGGGTTCCTGATAACTTGATAACCATTTCTGAATTTGTCTTAACTATTTGGTCTCCTCTGGCAGCCACTGGTGGCCACCACCTAAATGCTCTTCCATTAGAGGAAGTTAGGCCACGGTGTCCCATGCCTGCTGCCCTCTCTTCCCCATCTCTCCAAACCAATGCACATTGGAAACAGAAGTACAAACTCCATGCCCTTTATGGCTAGAGATTTGAATCTAAGCTTTTTTTTTTTCTTAAACCAAAATGGCTAAGATAGTTTCCTGGAGCAAGGGCTGCCCTCCAAAAACCAGTTGGCCAGAATCCATTTTCTTCTAAGGTAGAGCAAGGTTGTGCTGTTTTGCCTTTGTAATAATGAATTGTTTGGGGCCAGAAAATGAAATAAGGCATTTTTTAAAGGGAGTATACAAAACGACTGGCTGGTGGCTCCTTTGGCAAAAACTGGTACCCAGTAGACGGAAAGTGAAATGGAAACAGAAAGGAGATCGTAAGATCATTGAAGGGCTTGAAGGAATGCCAGAGCTTCCTGATTTGTTTCTATTTGTTGAGCCCTCTGGCCCTGAGGGAATCCTCACCTCACCACGCTCTGACAGACCTATCTTCCTGGCTACGTTCAGCACAGACCAACGATGGCCATCATTGGTATAGTCCATGTTATAAGGCTCTGATGTCCCACCCCAGTTTAGGATTCCAGAGAAGCTATTTTCTCAAATTAGTAACTCAGGTGCTTTGGGAATCAAACTCACCAACAGGCTATTTTAAAAGCAGAAAGCACCTGCTGATAAAAGCATCGTCACCATCATCATCTTTCTCATTTAGAAAACTTTTGCTTTCATCTGAGCAATTTTATATTTTAAAATAGCCCCTTGAACCAACATAAAACACCTTCAATAAAAGTGGTTGTGACTAAGGCATGTTGGAGAACTCCCAGAAGCTCTTTCCTTCCAAAGCTTGGGGCATCTTATAATGTACTTTGTATAAAATTTAATTGAGGACTTTAAATAAACAGGGAATTCGAACTGTTTGGTTAGGATTAGAAAGGGAGAAAGTGAGAAGGCATAAGAACATTGGGGATATTTTCATGTTGAAAAGCGAAGAGTTCAAGTTTCCTACTTATGGTTTAATACAAGGGTTCACAAGCTACATCTGCAAATAACTAGCTATCCACTTCAAAAAGGTTCTTTTAACTCTCTGAGTCTCAGTGACCTCATTTGTAAATGAAAGTGACTCATCTAGATGACTCTAAGCTCCCTTTCAGATCTGAGAGGATGTGTTATGAGTTAAAAGGGGGGGAGCATGGGAACAAGCCAAGCCTCTGGAGACAGTCTTGTCCTGTACTAGAATAATGGTCCTTCTTGCTGCACCACCCAAGCAGTCCTCCTGAGGGTAGTGGCTTTTCTGCTCTGGTCACATAGCAGTTATGTTCATTCCTCTGCTTTACATTTGGGAGTCTCCTTAGGTTCAAAATGCAAATTTCAAAATTCACACTCACCTGAATCATGTTGATCTGATTTTTCTGTGTGTCCCTAGGGTTTTCTTCTCAATCTCATCCTGGCCTGCCTTTTTTATTGGCTCAAGGCTCAATTTCCATCAATCCCTTCATTTCTAACCCATATCTCCAATCTCCAATATGTAGTTAGAGGCTCACAACCCCCAGATTTCTGCAGTTTTCCTCATTTTTATTTCTGCATGTGGGTCTGGGCACTAGGAAGGTACCAGTCTTACTTCTCACTTCATTTCCCGTCCTCTGTTTATTTGATTTTTTTTCCTTTCATTAGTACAACTATTTCTTTGCTACTTACATTCATAAGTCTAATTTTCATCTACCATTTTTCTTTGTCAAAGAGAATCTCAGTTTAGAAAAAAGGAAGGGAGGTAGAAAGAGAGAAAAAAATCAAACCAATTGTGACATGAGTCACCTTACTTATAGACGACTAGACACATCATTCAAATTGGACATGGAATTCCAGTGCAGAATCCGTCCATTTACTATGGGAAGCAGAGGGAAAGTAAGATGAGACTTCAGAGAAGAGACTGGAAAGTAAATTGTCTTAAGGGCCAAGCTAAGAGGTTGAGGCTTGCTCTGGAAACTCATGGAAAGCCACTAAATGTTTTAAACAAAGTACAAACACCAATATCTGTGCATTTTTTAGGTTGTATATTTTGCGAAGTCAGTTCTTCCTGGAAGTCATCGAGAGCAGATATGCAGAGCTGAACATTTTCTCAGCAGCATGGAGTTCTCAAGGGTGCAAACTCCAAGTCCACAACTCAGCACATGAAGTCCTACCTTCCTCAAATAAATGCTATAGATCCTACTACTTGTAGAAGGTCAAATGGCAGGGTAGGGGCTGGTGTGGAGGCTGCTTTAAGGGCTGGCTGTTGGGGTCATTGGCTGTAGTTCTGGAAAAGGTTCTTTGTGAAAGGAACGCTTAATTGGGACCTCAATAGAGGAAACCTGTGGAGGAATAGGAAAGAATGCACGCAACTGAGAACTGTTGTGTTAATTAGTTCAAAGTGGAAGAAGCTGAGCACGATCTATAAAGGCAGGCTTTTCAGGCAAAAGGCATGGGGAAAGTGGAGCTGAGACGAGGGCTACGGAAGGTCCTGTGGATTTGGACGTCAGAACCACAGAGGTATGTACACAGTGGGGTGTATGGCTGGGTTCTCCAAAGGAGGAAGGGTAGGTGTGGAAGATTTTTTGAAGGCAGAAAAACATGGGAGCTACAACCATATTTTTTTAAGGGCTAAAAAGAGCAGAATAAGTAGGTACTCCTGGAAAAGGAGACCTAGGGTACTCCAGAATCAGAAAAACGGGAAACCAGAGATGGAAACTTTAAGAAAGAGAGAGCAGGTCATGCATGAGGTTGGAAATGAAGGTGTTGGAGATGGTGACTCAGAAGTAAAAGGACTCACTTGAAGAGGGCAGGGACTTTGCTTGTTTGTTTTATCTCCAGAGCTTGTCACGAGGCCTGGCTCTGGGTGGGCAGTCAGTTGGTCGCTCTGTGTTACTTTGGATGCCGTAGGCAATGGAGGTTGGATAAGACTTCTAGGTCACTGGAACTCTTCCTGGAGAAGGATCAGAAGAGAGGGATCTTGAGGTGTGCTTTTTCTTTTGCCTCCCTGTTCATGTCATTCCATTGTTCCTCATCTCCACGCACTGGCAGCTTTGGTTTCAGCATTCCTAAAACAAATGCAACAATCCCTTTGCTTTAGTGGCTTTTCTGGACAGGCAGCATGAGGATAGAGGGGTTTTGGCTTTGGTGAAAATCAATCTTAATTTCTAGGTAGATTTCAAATTTAAAAAGCTTTCCTTTGGTCTGTTTTTCCCCTCGAGGACTTCTGTGTTTCTTCTCCTCCACCTTGCTATTCAGCAGAACAGGGACAAAAGTGACACCAAAGTGCTCCAGTGTGCCTGCCTTAGGAAGCTTTCCTGGGCCCGCTGTTCAGAATCTTAGATGGAAATGTCCACACGGCACCGTCATACGCCCGCCAGAGCAAACTAGAGCGTCCGTCACATGGGACTGAGGGTCAGTGTGAGAAAGGCAGCCAGCAGGTAGGGGAGCCCTGCCAACAAGGTTGACGGAGCCCCACTTCCACACTAAACCAAAGCCCCCTGCCCCAGAGCAGCCTGCTCCCCTCCCTTCCTTCCGCTGAGCACAGCCTGAGACACATTTGACCAGAACTGCAACATTTCAAACATAAACCAAGGTCTGCCTGGAAATCCTAATTAAAAATGTTCCATTCCCAGGTGACACAATCACATCCTGCCTAAAACTTCTGGCCCACATCCCACCACCCACATGCTGAAAAGAAACCTTCCCCCACTTAACACCAAAACCTGCACTCAATGTTTCTTCAGGGGACAAAGGAAAAAAAAAAAAGTATGCTTATATAGAGGTCAGCCTACGGGTTCATTAAGGAAAAAGAGCATGGCTTATTCATCTGTCTTTCAGACGTTTGATTGTTGGCATTATGGTGGTGGTGGTGATGATAATGATGATGATGGTAATGATGAACTTCTATGACCTAACCGGATTGGAAAAGAGACTAAATGCTGGTGCTCTGAAATGATCTACTCAACTCTGTCATCTGTAACAACCAGTGATAACTCTCTTGTCTTGTAAAAAGGGTTTGTACATAACTTGTACATGGTTTCATTTTGTATTTTTCGCAGATTAAAAATTTATGTATTTGTGTTCTAAAATGGCGAGCGTACCTTGTGTCTCTGTAGCACCCACACACCTGTGGGGGTGGGGTGGGGGAGTGGAGTCTCTGAGTTTCCATCAGGTTGCTGTAGCTCTCCCTGAAGGCAAAGTTGTGGACTGATAGGAGGCATGGGAATGGCCTTCCATTGCCTTTCCAGCTTCGAGTGTGAATAGAGCCCTGCACCTCCAAGGAGACTGTCAGTGGGTACCAGCCCAAGACAGCAATGGATGGCGGGGGGTGTGGGGTGGGGGGAGGAAGAGCTGCTGTCATTAGATGTGGTGCCTGGGAATCAGTCCCTCCAGGGTCACACCATGGCCAGAGGGCCCACAAACTCCTGCAGAAACCTCCAGCATGCAGGTTGCTAAAGAAATAGGCAGCCTTCAGGTAGGCCCCTGGAAAGCTAGAATGTGTCTGTCCTCAGCCACCTGCAACCAAGCTAGTTACCCTTTCCTGATATCTGCATAGCGAAACAGTGTTCTTTTTCCTTGCATTTAGCTTATCAAGACAGCCTTTAGAAGTTTTGATTCATCCTGCCCCATACTCACCCCCACAGAGAAATCAATGAAAATTTATTGCAAGGCAAAAGAAGAAAGACAATGACAACAACAAAAAACCTCTTAAAAATGGGTGCTGTGGTCTCAGGGCCATCATTTAAATCATATTCAGAATCCTAAGTTTGAACTCTTTTAGGGAGGCCAGACTCCCAGAGTTAAGGCTGGTCTAGCCTGGAGGAAAGGAAGGAGCTAGAGAATGGAGAAAAGCCACCTACGTTGTATGTATGTAATGTGTATAATGATTGGCATTGAATGTATTCTAGAGATTGTCTCATTTGTTCCTCAGCCACATATTTACTGAATAGCTATTATGTTCACATTCCTCTCTACTGGGAGCTGGGGATACAACAGTGAGCAGCATCACAACCCCACTCCAGTCTGGGAGGGGATAAACAGCTAGTAGTCATGTATTAAAAATTAACCTATAGGGGTTAGTACAGTATGGCATTGGGAAGGCATAAGAGAAGTACTTAGCCATTTCAAGAACAATCTACCAACTGACTGATACTTTGAGAAACAAATTCCTATTCTACATAATCCAATACCAGCCCAAACCAGAACTCATTCCCAGGGGTCATCAAGGCAGGTTCACCTGTCAGAATGTGCCAATTCCTGACTGTCTTTGGACCCTGGTTTCTCAACTTGCCTTCTCCAATATTTGCTAACAAATCTGAACGTTGTTGGGGAATGTAATTGCAGAGCATATGGTACCCATTAGTTAGGCAAACTGCACTGCCAAATTTGGCTCCAAGGAAGGAGTCTGCACAAAGGATGAAGTATTAGGAAGAGATCGACAGTGACAGAGAAAGCAAATGAAAGAGATGAGACAGTGAGTTACAAAATAGCAGGCTCGACATACCCAGCGCGATGAATGTGGAACATATTTTTCTATTTGTTGAGAAAACAATATATGTGAATTTGTGCTAAAATCTCCCTGTAGCAAAAATCAAAGTAGACCATTCACCAGAATCAATGTTAACGGCTTTGCAACGTCAGATAGGATAGATTCTGCCTGGGAGAAAAACTGGGGGGAACAGAATAGACAGGGTGCAAAGGAAATAAAGCATGAATGACATCAAAATGTAAATATGGGCTCAGGACTATTTTAAATGTTAATGGACCAGGGCTTTCAGAGAAGAAACAGAATCTCATGCTTACTAACCTTTCACATTCCGAGAGTCTGACAATGTAGGCTAAGAATCAGAGATAAGAGGTCTCCCGAGACCTGGAAAGAATGATTGGACAAGGGGGGCCATGGGGTATCATCAGGCAGAAAGCAGTTCCCCTGCCCAGTCCAGCTTCTGAAAACTTCAGAGGAAGCAGGGCTGTGCCTGCACCCAGGTACATCCTGGCTCCTTGGCCTGGTGTTTCCAAAGAGCTAAAGTAGGGGTCCTCTCTTTCGCTGCCCACCTCATGCACCTTGGTTTTCAGTCTTTTGTAGTTATCTCACCCATACCTAATTTGACAGATTTTTTTTTTGCTAAGTCATTATTTCTTTTTTTTTAATTGAAATATAATTGATTTACAATGTTTCAGGTGTTTAGCAAAGTGATTCAGTGATATATACATACATACATCTATGTATCAAAGTGATATATACATATATATGTCTATGTATCTATATCTATCTATTCCTTTTCAGATTCTTTCCATTATAGGTTATTACAAGATATTGAATATAGTTCCCTGTGCTATACAGTAGGTCCTTGTTATGTATCTATTTTTTATAGAGTAGTGTGTATCTTTTAATCCCAAATTCCTAATTTATCCCTCCTCACCCCCCTTTCCCCTTTGGTAACCATAAGTTTGTCTTCTATGTCAGTGAGTCTAATTCTAATTTGACAGATGTTTTAAAAGCAAGTTACCTTAATCAGGTCTTTCTGAAAATCACCAACTTTGTTTTAGTAGAATCAATAAGCTCTTTCTTATCCTTCTGTTTCTTTGGTTAGCACACTATTTAATTCAATTGCATACTACAGTAACAAGCACAAATGTTTCAGTTGGCTTGGGACTGCTGGGAGGCTCAGCTGGTGAAAGCATAAGGAGCATCCCACAGGCATGAGATGTCAGTGTACGGCGGACAGCGGTGAGCATGTTCACAGGCGGATAGTGAGGGAGCGGCAGCTGACCCAGCTAGTTGATAAGCAGTGCTCAGTTAAGAGGGCTTCTAATAGAAACAATCGTAGGTCTCTATCAATGAGAGATGAGTTAAATGAATTTATTCATACATTCAGTGGAGTACTAGACACTCAGTACAAAGGATGAAGTAGATTTATGTATATCAGGGGTTGGCAAATTATGTCTTATAGGCCAAATGTGGCCTGATGCCTGTTTGTAAATCAAGTTGTATTGGAACATAGCAATGCCTTTTCATTATGTATCATCTCGAACTGATTTCCTGCTGTAACAGTAGAGATGAATAATTACATCAGAGACTGTATGACATCTGTAAAGTATTTACTATCTTACTTTATACAGAAAAAATTTAGACTCCTGACCCATATTGCATACAGGGAGAAAATAAAACATATAGTCAGATCCCATTACTGTTAACTTATTAGGTATATTTATATATTCATTAAAATTTGGAAGAAAATAAGGTCGAGCCATAAACAATGATTGTGAAGTTAAGGCAGAGGCAGAGGGGGAAAATTAAGAGACCTACGAGGGACTTTTGCTTTTCACTTTATACATTTCTGTTTTGTTTAGATGTAGGTAGATTAAACATGCATAACTATCATCAGGAAAAGTGCTTAAGACACTTCTTTTTAGGAAAAATGACTGTATATGGGCCTAAGACCACAAACAATGTAAGTAGCTTTATTGGGATGGGAATGAAGTTCCGTTCACTGCACAGACCTTTCTAGGGCTCTGCATTTCCTAGTTCCTTATTTCTAAGTGTCCTATATACAGCAGGCAAGTATGAGACACGGTGACATTTTCTCCTCCCTTCAGAGCTTGCTGTAATTGTTGGGCTCTGGACCTGCCAGGCTAACAAGCATGTGTCTTATTCTACCACAAACTCTTCCTCCTGTAATTGTATACCCAGCACCAACACAGCACCCTGGACTGAGCTGCTGAAATCCAAGCTCCAAGGCTACCTTTCTCCATAGGCTTCAACTTGGCAACACTGGCCTTGATCGTGGCCTTATTCTGTTTTGCAGTTTTTTTTGTTTTTTTTTTTAACAAGGCATCTTCCCAAGAAATGACATGCCTTTCTAGGATCTTTTATCCATTAATTAATTAAAACAAAAACTATTAGTTAATCATAATAGAGCATACATATTAGTTGCACACATGTTAAATGTATAAAATTAAGTAAACAGTGAAAGTAGGTCTCCCTCCTATTTCTCAGTCACCCAGCTCCCCTCCTTATGGACAGTCATGGTTAATAGTTTCTTCTTCATCCTTCTAGAAATAGTTTATGCATATATAAGCATAATCCAAGCATAACATGCTATATACTTTATATACATTCTATATAGCTTTTTTAAAAAATATAATGTATAGATTATTTTTTAATCCATCCATCAATCTGTCTAAGGGCTACATGGTATTCCATGTAAAAAGTAATTTATTTAGCCTTTCTCCTACTGACAAATATTTAGGTTGTTTTCAGTCTTCTTCTATTTCACCTAAGCTTCAATGAACATCCTGTGCATATATCTTGGTGCATGAATGTGAGCTTAATAGTAGGGGAAATTCCCAGAACTGGAATTGCTCTGTCATTTAAAAAAACATTTAGTTGTATTAATATTGCCAAATTATTCCCCAAAGGAGGTGTCTTAAATCATAATTCTACCGTTTATCACTGAGACCCAGGTTTCCCACACCCTCTTCAATGTGGGATATTAACCAGAATGATTCTGACTACAAATAACAGAATACCTGGCTAAAGTGGCTGACACATTCCATGTTTATCCTCTGATAACATGGAAATCCAGAGGTGAGTTGGCCACAGGGCTGGTTGATGACAGGAATGAGCCATCTTTACCAAGAGTCTCGGTGTTCTCCATTTTTGTGCCCTGCTGCCTTCAGCAGGTTGGCAGTATCTGTGCTCATGGTCAACAATGGTGGCAGTTATTTTAGCAGCCATGTACAGACACAGCAATGTCCTGTGAAGAAGAGGACATTTTCTCTTGTGGGACTCTTCAACATAGAGGAAATATTTTCTAGAGAAAGCCAGTACACTTCCCTTCAGGTCCTATTGGCCACGATGGGGTTCCAGGCCCACACCCAAAATAGTAACCAGAAACAGATCTGATAATTATGCGTTTGACTTAGACTTTGGGCGATTATGGTTTATCCATGTTAGACTGGCAGGTGAGGTCACCTGCACCGTACATGGGGACAGGTGTAAGAGGAGAGGATTGACTGGCATGCAATATGAGAGAAATCTGGGAGTGATCGAAATTTCTGTGTCTCAGTTTTAGTGATGGTTGTGTGCTTGTATAAACTTGTCACAATTAATGGAACGCACAGTGAAAATCAGTGCATTTTATGGCATAAAATGAGATTGAGATATGGCATATCTCAATAAAATTGATTAAAAAACAAAAGACAGGGCTTCCCTGGTGGCGCAGTGGTTGAGAGTCTGCCTGCCAATGCAGGGGACACGGGTTCATGCCCCGCTCTGGGAAGATCCCACATGCCGCGGAGCGGCTGGGCCCGTGAGCCATGGCTGCTGAGCCTGTGCGTCTGGATTCTGTGCTCCGCAACAGGAGAGGCCACAACAGTGAGAGGCCTGCGTACTGCAAAAAAAAAAAAAAACAAAAACAAACAAAAAAAACCACAAGAAAACAAAAGACATTATAAAATGACAACAATCAAAACTGTAGTGCTGATGCATGACTTGAAAGACAGAGTAAAGAAATAAAGAGGCCAGAAATTTCTCCCAAATATCTGGTAATTTAGAACAGGATAAATTAGTGGAGAAGAGGTGGTAATTCAAATGATATTGAGTTACTTGAGTAGTCATGGGGGTAAAATAAAACTTCATGCCTGTTGAGAATTAAATTGTTGGAGTCCTAACCCCCCCAAAAGACTTGTTGGAGTCCTAACCCCTATAACCTCAGATTGTTACGTTACTAGGAAATAATGTCATTACAGATGTAATTAGTTGAAATGAAGTCACATTTGAGTAGGGTGGGCCCCTAATCTAATATGACTGATGTCCTTAGAGGAAGAGACAGAAACACAGATGGAAGATGGCCATGGGAGGATGGAGGCAGAGAGTGGAATGATCAGTCTGCAAGCCAAGGAAAACTAAGGATTATTGGCCACCACCAGAAGCTAGAAAGAGGCAAGGAAGGAGTCTACCCAGAGTCTCAGATGGGCCTGGTTCTCCTGATACCTAGATTTAGGACATCTAGACTTCAGCACTGAGGGAGAATAAATTTTTGTTGTTTTAAGTCACCCAGTTAGTGTTACTTCATTATCATCCTAGGAAACTAATACAAGACTTATCTAACTCTTTATGCAAAAAGTAAATTACTTGCAAGATGAATAAGGTCTGGATCTGCTGTGCAACATTGTACTCATAGCTAACAATATTATATACTTAAAAGTCTAAGAAGGCAGATCTCATGTTAAGTGTTCTTACTGCAGTCAAATAAAAACAACTAACCAGATAAATAACTGAAGAATTAAAAAGCAATAGAAGAAAATATGCCAGGCATAAAAAATAAATCTCAGATTGAAAGGCATTTTAACTATGACACAATATTCAAAGGCATAAATTAAAGCTGTAAATAACTAAATTACTTTAAAAATATTCATATCAAAAATAATAAAATATTGTATATAGTAGCATAAACCCACTTGTCAAAAGACAAAGATTATGTTTTTATTTCTGATAATCACAAACTGGTAAATTGTTCCAAATGTTCCAATGAGAACAGCTAGGAAAGCTATCTACCTATCTTTTTCAAAGAGAAAATGTTTGCTGAGGGCACTGGTGAGCTACAACGACAGTGACAAAAGTCAAGATTTATCACTACGTATTTAATGCTTTTTCATGTAACTTTAAATGGATTCATTTTTAAATTTTCATATTGTTTATGTTTGTTTTTCACATATAGAGATCCATATACATTATGGTATATTGACCATATACCCAGTGACTTCCCCAAATTTACTTATCAATTCTAATAATTTGGCTTTATTACTTTGTGTGTCCTACATACACAATTATATCTGCCAACATGGGAGTATTATTTCTTTATTTTCAGTTATTATACTTCTATTACTTTTTTCTTTTTTTTTTTTTGGTCTTATTGCTTTAGTGAACACCTCCTGTATGGTGTTTAATAGAAAAGGTATAATGAACATACCTGTGTTGTTCCCAATACCTGGGAGTATATATCAATATATCACGTTTTCTTTACCCATTCATCTGTTGATGGACACTTAGGTTGCTTCCATACCGTGGCAATTGTAAATAATGCTGCTATAAACATTGGGGTGATTGCTGTGCTGGCTTTTTTTGACTTCCATTTGCACAGAATACCTTTTTCCACCCCCTCACTTTCAGTCTGTGTGTGTCTCTAGATCTGAAGTGATTCTCTTGTAGGCAGCATATACATGGGTCTTGTTTCTGTATCCATTCAGGTACTCTATATCTTTTGGTTGGAGCATTTAGTCCATTTACATTTAAGGGAATTATTGTTATGAATGTTCTCACTGCCATTTTGTTAATTATTTTGGACCTGTTTTTGTAGGTCTTTTTGTCCCCCCCTTTCTTTTTTCCTTCTTCTTTGGTTCTCTTCTCTTATGATTTGATGACTATCTTTAGTGTTATGTTTGGATTCATTTTTCTTTTATGTGTATCTATTACAGATTTTTGGTTTGTGGTTGCCATGAGGTTTTTGTATAGCAGCCTATATATGTACATGATAGTTTTAAGTTGCGCTCTCTTAATTTCAAATGCCCCTGGCTGGGTTGGTTTATGGGCCCTGCCTTGTGTGAATGCTGCTGGCTACTGGTTAGTGGGGCCTGGTCACAAGGCAGCAGACTGTAGAACCTCAGGGGGCCGTGGGGCTAGTGCTGGCTCACTGGTGGACAGAGTCAGGGTCCAGAAGACTCTGGGGCTGTTGCCTCCTCCACTGGTGGGTGAAGCCAGGTCCTGGGATTAGTGCCAGACTACTGGCAGGCAGAGCTGGGTCCTGGCGTCTGGCTACAGGGCCCAGGGGTCCCAGAGCTGGTGTCAGATCACTATTGGGGGTTGGGGGGCCTGGTTCCTGACACAGTTGAGTATGGCATCCAGGGTGTCCCGAAGGTTGTGTTGGCCTGTTAGTGGGCAGGGCCAGGGCCCAGCTGGTCCCAGGATAGGGTCTGGCCTGCTGGGGGATGGTGGTTTTCTTGCATCTGGAGTCTGCCCCCTGGTGGGTGAGGCTGGTCTAGGCTAGAGCAGGCTTCCTGGAGGGCAGGGCTGGTGCTGGCCAACTGGTGGGCGGAGCTGAGTCCTGGCCCTCTGGTGGGCAGGGCTGTGTCTAGGAGCATGTCTAGAAGCAACCGTGGCCTATCTGCTGATGCATGGGCCGCATCCCCGCCCAGTTAGTTGTGAGGCATCCCAGCACGGGCACCTACAGGCTGTTGGCGGGGCTAGGTCTCAGCGCTAATGAACAAGAGGGAGGAGCCCAAGAGAGTGCCCTGGCACAAACTTCCACGCATAGAAGGAGCTCCCAAATATAGCTACTGCCAGTGTCTGTGTCCCCAGCATGAGGTGCAGCCCCTTTGCCCCCACCATCCCACCCCTCCAGGAGACTCTCCAAGACTAGAAGGTAGGTCTGGCCCAGGCTTTTGCCCTGGGTCCCAGGGCCTGTGAGATTTTGTGCGTACCCTTTAAGAGTGAAGTCTCTATTTCTTCCAGTCCTGCAGGGCTCCTGCAATTAAGCCCTGCTGATTTTCAAAGCCAAATGCTCTTGGGACTTGTATTCCTGGTGCAGGATCCCTGGGCCAGGGAGCCCGATGTGGGTCTCAGAACTCTCACACCTGCGGGAGAACCTCTGCACTAAAATTATCCTCCAGTTTGTGGTCACTCACCCCGGGGTTGTGGGAATTGATTATATCATGAGCCTGCCCCTCCTACAACAAGATGTTGACTGTTGAAACTGGGTGATGGATACATAAGGTCTATTATACTCTTCTGTTTATTTTTTATATGTTTGAAATTCTCCATAAAGAAAACTTAAATTTTTTGACAACACCAAGTTTTAGTAAGGTTTTGGAGTAACTAGTACTCATAGATACTGGTAAGTAGGGAGATTGGTACACTTTTGGGTAGAAATATAGCAATCTCAAGTATATTTGAAGGTGAGCATAATGTACCACCAACCAGTTTTTCTTCTGCATATATGCTATAGAGATACCCTCACAGATATATACAAGGAGGCAGGCAAAATACTTTCAAAGCAGCACATTTTTTGCATGCACAAAAAGTTGGAAGCAATGTAGATGTCCATCAACAGGAAAATAGATGGATTGTGGTATATTCATCAAATGCATTTCAATAGAGCAGTAAAAGTCAATGAACTGTAACTATGTAAATTAACCTCGATGATGCACAGACACAATCTTGAGGTGGAAAAAAAAAGAAAATGGAAAAAAGCAAATTTTAGAAGGATCCATTTATTTTATATAAAGCTTTAAACATATTTAACAATGTTATGCTCACATATATAAGACTAATTGCAGATGGTATAAAATTATAATGAAATGCAAAAGAATGGCTGGCACTGAATTTTGGATAGTAGCTACTTGTAGAGGAGGGAGGAAACGTGTTTTGGGAAATATACAAAATGGGCTTCAAATATATTGGAATTGCATTAACTGTTATGCTCGGTTTTACACGTTACACAAGTGTTTATTTATTTATTTATTTATTTTTATTTTTTGCGGTACGCAGGCCTCTCACTGTTGTGGCCTCTCCCGTTGCGGAGCACAGGCTCTGGACGCGCAGGCTCAGCGGCCATGGCTCACGGGCCCAGCCGCTCCGCGGCATGTGGGATCTTCCTGGACCGGGGCACGAACCCGTGTCCCCTGCATCGGCAGGCGGACTCTCAACCACTGCACCACCAGGGAAGCCCACAAGTGTTTATTTTAATATTTTATATCATTTTTTTATGTCTGAACTTTCACAATTTAAAAATGTCAAAATATGTGAAGGAATAAAATAAAGGTTATAAGCTTGGTGGAGTATGAGCACAAAAGAGGAACCATAGACCCAGCCAAGGCACTCATAGGAAGCTCCCTGGTAAGGAGATGTTTGTCTTGAAGGATGAAAATGAAAAGAATGCTTTCTTCTATGAGACAGGAACAGAAAAAATGTTCAGAGTAAGTTGTGTCATTGTTTTCTTGGGCCAGCAGGCTAAACTGAGGCAGCTGGTTTTTTCTTTTTTTTTAAACAGCCGAGGAGCTAAGAATGTGTGTTGTTTTTTGTTTTTGTTTTTTTTTACATTTTTAATGGTTACATTTTAAATGACTATATAAGTATTTACATAATGTCCTCAGTTTTGCCTCTTAGTCCATAAAGCCTAAAATATTTACTATCTGGTACTTTAAGAGAAAGTTTGTTAATCCTTGGAACTTTTTTAAAAAATGAAGTATTGTTGATTTATAATATTATATGAGTTTCAGGTGTACAACATAGTGATTCAGTAGTTTTGCAGATTATACTCCGTTATAGGTTATTACAAGATAATGGCTCTAATTCCCTGTGCTATACAGTATATCCTGTTGCTTATCAACCCCTGGAACTTTAAATGCTTCTTTCCTAGTAATTCCGGGTGTATCTTCCTGATCATGGGACAGAAACAAAAAAACACTTTTAGCGTAAAACTTCTTATGGTCTCAAGGGAGTAAATGCAGGTTTATATTAGTTGCAAAGCACAGAAATATAACTTAAACTACCTTAAGCAAAAAGAGTGAACTGTTTGATTATGAGTCTGGAAGTTCAGGGTAATGGCTTCAGGTGCAGCATGATTCACATGCTCAAATGATATCATAAGAATTTTGTCTCTGGGTCCCTAGACTCCGCTTTCCTCTGAGTTGACTCTATTATCAGGTAGGCTCTCCCACTGTGATGGAAAAGACAGCCAACAGGAGCCCCAGGCTTATAATTGAGCAGCTGTGCAAATTGTCATTCATGATTGTTCCAGGAAAAGTCTGAGGATACATATTCCTTATCCTGGATCAACTGTCCACCTCTGGATCTGGGGACGAGGGTGTCTCTTTGGTTAACAGGGCCCAAAAGTGTAGGAAAATTACAAGACTTTTACACAAGAAGAAAGAATGGGTTCAGGTGTCCCCTAAGCACTAGATGGCAGACACTATTTTTGTTTACCCCACAGCTATTCCACCTTTACTACCCATCCCACTTCAAGATCCCAAGGCTGATGATAAACTGACTTTCCTGCTCTTTGGGTGTAATACATTATTCATATACTTCCTATTCAAGTCTGCTCACTTTTTGGTGCATCAGATATTTGGATTAACTCTGTTTTGTTTTCACTACGTAGTTTTGACTCCACATTTGCCATCTCCTTGTAACTCAATGACTTTCTTGCTTAGATTTCTTAGTAACACTTTTGAAAATTCAGCTCTTTAGATTGCTCCTATTCCATCCATATTAGAGATTAGTGGGAATTGTGATACAGGCATAAAACCTACAATGGGGCTTCCCTGGTGGTGCAGTGGTTGAGAGTCCGCCTGCCGATGCAGGGGACACGGGTTCGTGCCCCGGTCCGGGAGGATCCCACGTGCCGCGGAGCGGCTGGGCCCGTGAGCCATGGCCGCTGAGCCTGCGCGTCCAGAGCCTGTGCTCCGCAACGGGAGAGGCCGCAACAGTAAGAGGCCCGCGTACCGCAAAAAAAAAAAAAAAAAAAAAAACAACCTACAATGAACTGATATTTGGAATACCTACAAGATGAATAAACCTCTGCCTTGCCATATTTTCAACATAATTTTAAAATTTCAGATGATAATCCACTTCTTTAGCCAGTTTTACCAAAGTCCAATTCCCAGTTAGCAGTAGGACTAGGGAAATAAAAGAAGGAGGTGAGGAGGTAGAAATATTCTGCCACATTTACAGTGAAATCTGGCTAAAGATTGCTGACCTAAAACAAATAGACTGCCAGTTATTTCTCCAGCAAAAATGAGTTTATTTGGGATCAGCAAAGGATTGTAATTCAGGGTCTGCAATCATGACGAGTCAAGTACAAGTCCCCAGTGAAAATAAAAAGAACGCTTTTTAAAAAGGGGAAGAGGGGGAGTTCTGTGGTGGTCCAGGGGTTAGGACTCTGCACTTCCAAAGCAGGGGGCCCAGGGTTCAATCCCTGGTCGGGGAATTAGGATCCCCCAAGCCGCATGGAGTGGCCAAAAAATTAAATAAAAAGGGAGGAGGAAGTTGAGAGGGCTATAGTAAACAAAGAGCCCATTGGAGGAATTGAGAGTTCAAAGTATAGTGACTTTTCATTGGTTGAGTTGTGACAGTCTCTCATTGGCTGAGCTCTTGCCAGGCAAGAAGAAGCGTTTCTTTTTTCTCTTGGGCTCTCCTATCATCATAGGACATGAGAGTTTCCCCTTCTGGCCTCCTGACGATTTTTTTTTTTTTTTTTTTTTTTTGTGGTACGCAGGCCTCTCACTGTTGTGGCCTCTCCCGTTGCGGAGCACAGGCTCCAGACGCGCAGGCTCAGAGGCCATGGCTCACGGGCCCAGCCGCTCCGCGGCATGTGGGATCTTCCCAGACCGGGGCACGAACCTGTGTCCCCTGCATCGGCAGGCGGACTCTCAACCACTGCGCCACCAGGGAAGCCCCCTTCTGACGATTTTAATTGAGGTTTCTGTTTATTAATGTTTATAAGGCACGCTTCCTCAATTCTACATAACAGAGTAAGAGTGTTCAGCCTTCATTATTGTCATTAATATGCCATCTGATTAGACCATATAGTCTTTGACATGCCAGGGAATTGGCATGGGCAAAATTCTCAGGTCCTGGTACTCTCGCTTAAAGCAGGAATTCTATCTAACTAATAAGTTTTGTAGAAAAAAAAAAAAAGAAAGAAAATACACACAAGTATGGACTACCTCAGGCGTCAGATTTGGGAAAGAGATGTAGAGATTTCAGAAAACTTTCCCATTTGGACTGAGCCAGACTAGTCGTGGCTATGGAACCAACCATTAGGCAGCCAGCTCCAACGAATACCTGCCAGCAACTCTCTTCCCAGCACCTGATACAACCACCCCCAGCCTCAGGTCATATTCCCTCGCTCCTGAGTGTTTCTCAGTTACATAGGCTCATGGCATGTGGGTAGTCACTCCATCTCTGGCATTGGAACTACCTCCCCGTCAATGGGTGCATCTGATCTTTCCCCTGTACAATTTTCTAATCAGGAGCTAGTTGTCCTAGTCCCAGCTGTAGTGGCCCAAACACAGTGGGTCCTCTGTGATTGGAAGTCGCTATTCAAGCAGTTGGAGTCCTGGTGTCAGCCATTTAAAGCAACTATTCTTCCAAAACAAGCACTGAAGGACGAATCTCAGTGCAAATCTCAGAAAGCCCAAATCCACCCCCTCTAACTCATCACTATGTACTCTAGATCCCCCCTTCCCCATATTGACGCCAGGTCACATTGTCCACAGAGCATAGCACAGCCAGGAAGGCAGCTGGGTCATCTGTAACCAAACTGCCTGGATTTGAATCCTACTTTGCTGTTCATGAGCTGTTGGCCTCTGTTGCACATCTGTTCCTCAGTTTCCCTGTCTGAAAAAATGTGGATAATAATTACCTTCAGCCATTATTATGGAGATTGTGTGAGTTAATATTGGTAGCCTTGCTTAAGACAATGCCATGCACATAGTGCTATATATGATGATAAAAAAAAACAGCCCATCAAATGCTAAGTCTTCTTTAGACATAGCTGTTAGTTTCTAAGCCATCACATCTGCATTTCCACAACCAGAAAAGGAAAGCTGTCAAGGATAATGACAGGCAGAGGAGGACCTGAGTAAAAAGGAAACCTGGAAAGGACCAATCAAAAGGCCACTACATATCCCATTCCAGGAAATAGCCTTGAATCTGTTCTGGCTGCCATGAAGCCAGGATCTAAAACCTCGACCCCCACCCAGAGAAATGGAGACTTAACAAGAGAGAATTCACAAGCTCTGCCCATTAAAAAAAAAAAAAAAAAAAAAAAAAAAACAAAAACAAAAACAACCACAGAAGTCCCTAGCTGTAGCTACTGAGACACTTCCCGGAGGAAGGTAGCTGACTTTTTATCAGATGTGTCACTCGGTGCAATAATTGCTGGTACTGATGGTGCAATAGCAGTCTGCTCAGAGTACTGTTTACCCATGTCTGTTCTGTCTTTCAACTTCAAAGTGCCCATTGCCTCATAGAGCACGTCAAAATGACACCACTGTTGTTACGGACAGTGGCCTAACGCAAGACACAGAAGTCAAGTGATTTCTCTAGACAAGCAAAAGAAAAGATAATCTTTCATGGAGAAACAAGGCCTGTGTGTGTGTGTGTGCATATCCTGAAGCTCCATCTTAATTCACGGGTTGGGGAGACAGAATTGGATTGCAGATTTATTCACCTTCAGGAAACACTAGAATCTGAGGAAGGCGAGGAGTGATGAGACATGGATGAATAAAACCAAGAAAGAGGTTACAGAAAGGGAATGGCTTTTTCTGGTTTTACCAGTAATTTGTCCCCATATTGCTGGTGACCAGACCTCCTTGTTAAATCAGGAAAAGTATGGAATCGATTGTGACTAAGAGGACACGGTCTTTTACCTCTACTCCACTTCAGCAAACTACGTGTACCTCCATACATTTATCTGACCATCTCCCTCCACCTCTCCTGCCATTCATTGCAAGAAAGTGGCAGTGAGACATCACAGCATCCTTAAATTCCTTAACTTTGGATAAGACTTCCCATTAATCATCTCCATTCTGGGATTACTTCTACCCTCCCTGCGTTGTTAATGTCGGTCAATCACATCAGCTGCACTCTCTTAGACTCCTTAGTTTTATCTTCTTTACCTTTTGCCCACTATCCTGCAAATTTCACATATTCTGGATCAACATAGCCTTTTCTCTTTGATTCTACCTCCAATCTCATGTCGAGAATATGATAACCATGATCATGGACTACTTTACATGCTTAAGATTTCCAAGCTCACCTGGGTCCATATTTCTCCATAATCCATTTCCTCATCTCTGATCAGTTGCTTTTCATATTTCTATAGCAGCCCTTGATGAAGTTCAGTGTACATAATAATACCCAGTTGAGAGGCCTATTAAAATACACATTTCTGGGCCCTCTTCCAAGAGATTCTGATTCAATAGATCTGGGATGGAGGCTAAGCACTCATAGTTCTGACAAGCTTCCAGGTGATATTAATGATATTTGTCCACGGGCTGCACTTTTGAGTAGCACTAATATACAGCCCCTGGCATACTGTAAACCTTCATTATATAATTGCTTTAAAGACCTCAACCCGTTCCTTTCCCCACTTCAGCTGACCTCTTCTACTTGGCAAAACTAAGAAAAATTACTGTAAAATACAAATGCTTTTAACTTACTTTCTTGCCCTCCTAAACTTATGTTGTTTTTACCCAACTCTAACCTTTCCCTTCATGTGTCAAAGGAAGAAGTAATGACTTTGTTGCTAGCTTCTTGAAGTAGAAGGGACAATGTGAGGTTTACAGGCAAAGACCTGGGTCTGGTCTTTAGCTGACTTACTCTACGATTTGCCCTCAGCACCACAGGGAAATAAAAGCAGGAAAGGTTAGGGACTTTTTCCTGGCCAGACTGAGTCTAGAAAATGGGAATGTGCGTTGCAAATGGAATAGTAGCAAGAACAAGGATTCTGGGGCCAGGTGGACCTACAGTTATATACAAGCTTCATCATTGCCCACCTGCGTGGCCTTTGAAAAATCATCTTAACCTCTTCTCCTAAATGCTGTTTTACTGATTATTGTGGATACAAATCTTTGACCACAACTTTAGCAGCACAAGAAATATAACTTTATTTTTCTCCAATGTTTAAAGCCCCCACTTGGCTAGGGGACAAATACTCGATATAAGCCATTTCAAGGATTTCCCTTTTCTTTTCCCAAGGTTTTTCCTTTGTTCTTGGGGACTCATATAGTTTTAAGGTTTGGGAGGATTTCTCATCCTGGATTAGTCAATATCTATCCACACTGACATCTGCTGAGATGCCCATTTCCATCCAATCTTTTGTTGTCAGTTCATGCAGGTTGCCCCTGAGTCAGGTCTCACGTGTGAACCCGAGGCCTCATCAGACCCACCCCTATCTGAGCTAGTTTCACGCCCGTTGTGGGTATCCAGGAGCCAGTCTGCTTCTCCCTGGCTTTCTTTGGCTATCAGAAATTTGGTGGGGCTCTTTAAGACCCTTCCCCACTTCCATGCCACTCTCATCTTGAATCCTTCTACTGTCCTTGCATCTTGTTGAGACACCAGGAACTCTGTGAGGCTGCCTGTAGCCAATCAGCTTGGGCACACCAGGGTGTCATTTCTACCCAGGCCTTCCTGCTCCCCAGGGCTCTAAATGAGAATCAGAGACACAACTCTCTTGGTTTTCAGATTCTTTATATCTATTTATTTTTGAAAATTAAAGGCATAGCCTCTTTAAAACCAAAAGCCTTTTTCCCCTACTTCTGTAACATTTATTCTATGAATCAATGAATGCCACAAGGGAAAAGGCTAGTGGGTACAAAGATATTGTAGGAAAAATGTCAATTAGTGTTTCAAAACATCTCAGCCACATGTATAAAGTGGGATATGATTATTTTTAGGCTTACTATGAGAATTCAATGCCATAACACAGGTTAAGTACATAGCAGTGTCTGATTTAAAACAGAAACTAGATAAATATTATTTCCCTTCCCTTAGTTCTTCCCACCTTTCTGACCATTTGTCTTTACCTCAGTGGCTTTTCTTCCCCTACACTTTCCCTGCCTTTTATTTAAAATCTAGTGGTTCCTTAATTGTTATGTATTCATCTCCCCAAACCTTCTACTTTTTGTAATTCTCCTGAACACCCACAGACACCTCACACTCATCTGGCCCAGAACTGCACTTGATGTTATTCCCCCAGATTGCTCCTTCATCTTGGATTTCCTTTGTCAGTCATAGCACAACATTCATAACTCTGCTTAAGAGAGAAACCTAAGCATCGATCTTGATATCTTCATTCTGCTCCAACACCTCCCACATCTAATCAGTTCACACACAGTTAATGAATATTTCTCCATCCTGACCCCTCCTATCTATTCTCACAGCCACTGGCATAGCTAGGTCCTCAACAATTCATATATCTTTTCCTCCTAACTGGTCCCCTTCCTACCTTCCTGTTTCTGGCCACCCTCTAGCCATCCACTGACAATATTCTATTTCTAACATTTAGATGTGATTTTGTGATCCTCTCAGAGCAACTATTTACACAGTGGTGCTTCATCCCCTACAAGTAATGATATTTAAAGGCCTTGGCTATCTACTGTCAATTTTCATGTCCATTTTTAATCCTCTCTTCCTCCCTTTCTCCTCTGTTCTTCACCCACATACCAAATCAGTGCTCAACATTGGTGTTCTAAAAATAAACTTGAGGGGACGACCAAGTGTACTGTGACACAAGAACTTTAGTACTACTAAAAAATTAGAGGTTCGGAAATGTATATAATGTATTAATATATCTTTATTGTAAGTATACAATATATATAAAATTGCTTTTAAAAAACCTCAATTATTTCCTTTTCTCACTTCAGCACACCTCTTCTACTTGGCAACAGCAACACAAGTTACTATAAAATGCAAACTCTTTTAACTTTCTTATGTTACTTTCTTATATACATAAGAGTATATATTATATAATATATAGTATATACATAATATATGGTAGTGAGTTCCTATAATAACATCACATTGATAATGGAAAAGAAAAAAGAAAAAGGGATAAAGAAAAAGCTAAGCAGCAGTACCCTATCTACACTGTTGACCTAAAACAAGTAGACTTCCAGATACTTCTCCAGCAAAGATGGGTTTATTCGAGATCAGCAGAGAGTTGTAATTTAGAGTCTGCAACCATGGCAAGCCATGTGCTAGTCCTTGCTTGGCAAGGAAAAGCGGAACGAACAGTTTTATAGAGGGGAAAAGGAAGTTGGGAGGGCTATAGTAAACAAAAGCGTCCATGGCTTTTCATTGGCTGAGTTCTTGCCAGGCATCTTCTTCCTTCCTATTGGGCTCTGCTATCCTCGCAGGGAGTGAGAGTGTGGTCTCTTGACTCTATTTAATTGAGGTTTCTGTTTATTATTATTTTTTTACACTTCTCCCTTTCGATCAAGATCTTCCTCTAAAAACATCACTAATCAGGAGTCAGGTTTCCCAGTTTCTGTGGCTTTTTGTCCCTCAGTGCCAGGAAGGACCTTGCCTGAGTGTAGTGTTTCACATGGGAGGGAAAATGTACAGACTGGAAACCTATTGAGTTAACATTTGAGTAATGAGGAGGGGTAGGAGGGAGAACTTTCGAGCACTTTTTTATCACAGACGTTGGAGATCTTGAAGTGTTATATATCATCATCAAAGATTTGGTGGCCAACTTCCAAGGGGCCTGGTCGGGATATCTTGGGAAATCTGTCTCATCAGATGTTATGTGCTTCAGTTCTGGGAAATCTGTACTTTCAGATCACCAGATGGTGTGCAGGCCAGTCAGGGTTTGGTGTTTTCTTTAAGTGTGTCATGTGAATCCAAGAGTATATTCCTTGGAGTTTGGTGGCATAAGGGTTGGTTAGCAGTACTTGATAGAGGCCTCTCCAGCAAGGTTGAGGCGAGTTCTTCTGGAGGTATCTTTTCCAATAGACAAAATCTCCAGGAGGTAAGGTGTGATGCTTAAGGTCTTTGTCTCTAGGGAGTGCACTGTGAAAAGATTGCTTTACCAAAGCATGGTTATTTATTTATTTATTTAAGCATCAATTTTATTTATTTTTGGTTGCGTTGGGTCTTTGTTGCTGTGCGCAGACTTTCTCTAGTTGTGGCGAGCGGGGGCTACTCTTCATTGCGGTGCGTGGGCTTCTTGTTGCAGTGGCTTCTCTTGTTGCAGAGCACGGACTCTAGGTACACGGGCTTCAGTAGTTGTGGCTCGTGGGCTCTAGAGCACAGGCTCAGTAGTTGTGGTGCACAGGCTTAGTGGCTCCACAGCATGTGGGATCTTCCCGGACCAGGGATCGAACCCATGTCCCCTGCACTGGCAGGCAGATGCTTAACCACTGTGCCACAAGGGAAGTCCCAAAGCATGGTTATTTTTAATAGAAGCAATTAGACTTTTATAATGTTGTAGGATCTCTCCTTCTATAAGTTGTGAGTCAAAAGAAGAAGGAGCCAAGTGTATTGGGCATCCTATGACCATCTCAAAGGGTGAGATTTTATGAGCTCCAAAAGGGGTAAATCTGAGATTTAGAAGGACCAATGGCAATGCTTTTGGCCAAGGTATTTGAAGGACTTCTACAATTTTTACCAATAGTCTTAATAATGTCTTT
Source organism: Mesoplodon mirus (assembly GCF_964341445.2). NCBI lineage: Eukaryota > Metazoa > Chordata > Mammalia > Artiodactyla > Ziphiidae > Mesoplodon > Mesoplodon mirus. The sequence goes on along the minus strand of NC_138977.1, from coordinate 64,177,790 downwards.
AGTGCAGTAGAATAATCCAGAGGATTGAGGGCGATAAGCACAGTAGAAGTGCTATAAAACTGGGCAAATAGAACAGGCTTTTCCAAGTACCTGCCCAGTAAAATGGGTTCCTTCATCACTGTGAAGTTCAAGAGGACTTCCATAGGTAAAGATAATTTTTTCCATAAGGACTTTATCCACAGAAGAGACAGTAGCCTGTCTGCAAGGGATGTCTTCAGTGTAGTGTGAAAACAGACTGTGACCAAAACATGTTTATATCCATGAGACAGAGGAAGTTGTATGAAATCCATTTGCCAGACCTCCAATTGTCCATTAGGCAGTTTAAAACATCTGGGAGCAGTACCAACAAGCTTCCCTGAGTTGTATTTTACACAAGTGGGACAAGTGAGGAAGGTACCTTTTGTGGCCTTGTTAATGTTTCCCCACCAATGTTGATTCATGGATGCTATACTTTTGCCAGTAGACCAATGGTTTAATGCATGCACGTTGCTGAGAAGTGGGAATTTTAGTCTCCAGTAGGACAGGGTTGTTATTTGGTCCAAACCAGAGCTTTCTCTTTTTATCAAACCAACAACTGTTGAATTTCCACTCTTGTTTTTCCTTTTCTGGGTCCAAGTGTTTGGCTTCTCTAGCCAGTTTTCTAAAGCTATCATTTGAGGAAATATCCCTTTGGACCATGACAGAGGTTTGGCTGCTGTTAGTTCCTTTTATTTCCTTGAGGAAATATCACCAAGGTGATTTCCTTTACTTCCCAGAGAGTCAAAGTTTAGAATGCTCTGGAATCTTAATAGCTAAAGTGGCAGGTAAAGTATTGCATCCAATGATTCCTGAACATACGGGTCACATTAAATTTTATTTCTGCTGAAAGTAAGGACGTCACATTGCTTCTACAGTATTCCAAAATCATAAGCTACTTCAAAAGCATATCTACTATCTGTATAAATATTGGCAGTTTTGCCCTTGGCTACAAGCCCTTGTAAGAGTGTATAATTCAGCCTGTTGGGCAGAGGTAGCCATAGGTAAAGATGCTGCCTCAACAACATCAAAAGGAGTTGCAGTAGCACACCTGGCGCAATATTTGCCATTGTCACCTTTTAAATAAGAACCATCAGGGAAGCAGGAGAAGTCAGTTTACTCAGAGGAGCTTCCTGTAAATCATCACAAGGAGTCAGGAGGTGATCAGTTAGCGTTAAGCAGTCATGAGGAATTTTGTTAATGATGGAGAGGAGAAAAGTAATTAGGTTAAGGTTACTACAACATAAAAGGATTATGTGAGGAGTAGTTAACCAAAGGATTAATAGGAAGTGAGGCGGCTGACTGAGAAATGTTGAGTGTGAGGAGAATTCAGAAGGGCTTCTACTACATGAGATATAAAAACAGTTAAAGGGGATCCCACCACAATTTTCTAGGTGGTATTAATCAAAAAGGCAATGGTCATAGTTGGTCTATGGCAAGGGTGGTATCCTCACGCCACAGGGTCCAGTTACTGGTTGTGACACCCAATGGGTTGATGGTGGTCCCTGTGTTTTGGGGTGAGTACCCCAAGAGCATTCTCTTCCCTTTCATATACAAAAGGAAAAAGAATCTCATGATTGGGATGCCCAAGGGCATGTGGGTTCATCAAACTCTCCTTTAAGGCCTTGAGAGCTATGCTGTCCAGTTTTCCCCATAAAACTGGGTCAGGGTTGTTATAGTTTAGTAAAATATAGTGAGGTTTGGCTGTTAAGAGAGGAATTTGGAATCCAAGTTTGGCAATAACCATATAGCCCAAGAAAACTTCACAGTTGGCACTCAGTTTTGGGTTTGGGGAAACTTAAGACATCATGAAGTCTATCTGGGTTATGCCTAATTCTTTTTTTTTTTTTTTTTTTTTTTTGTGGTACGCGGGTCTCTCACTGCTGTGGCCTCTCCCATTGCAGAGCACAGGCTCCAGACGCGCGGGCTCAGCAGCCATGGCTCACGGGCCCAGCCGCTCTGCGGCATGTGGGATCTTCCTGGACCGGGGCACGAACCCGTATCCCCTGCATCGGCAGGCGGACTCTCAACCACTGTGCCATGAGGGAAGCCCTGGGTTATCCTTAATTCTGATAGCAGATGCCCTAAATATCAAACCTGGGTTATAGAAAACTGAAAAATATTTTCGGTGACCTTATGTCCCTTTAAGGTTAAAGGCTTTAGCAAGTGGATACTCTTCCTGTGAGAAGGCTTGAGAAGGAGAGCAAAGAAGCAAATCATCCATATATTGCAACAAAATAGAACCTCTAGGGAACTTTTTATTATCCAGATCAGCCTTCAGGATTTGTGAGAAATACAAAGGACTCTCCGTGAAACCTTCAGGCATTACTGTCCAGGTGAATTTTTTATTTTCTCAAACGAAAGCAAAAGGTATTGGCTAGCTTCATCAACTGAAATATTAAAGAATATTATCTACGAACTGCATAGATCAGTTATAGTAAAGAATTTACATCCAATGGGAATGGATGCTAGTGAGGCAGGAGTGTTAGAAGCAACAGGGTGTCCAGGGATGACAGTGTGGCTTAGTGCTCAGAGATCCTCAACAAATCTCCACCCTTGGCCATAGGTTTTCTCACCAGTAAAATAGGGGTGTTACAGGGACTAGTGCAAGGGACAATGAGGCCTAGAGACTTGTAATCTTCTATTATGGACTTTATGCCTTGAAGTCTTCTTTACTCATTGGGTATTGATTAATTCTGGGAAGAAGTTTTGAGGGATCTATTTGAATCTTGACGGGAGGTGCACTGTGAATTTTGCCAATACCGGTTGGAGATTTTGCCCATAAGGAAGGTGGTAGCTGATTCAATAGGGACAGATGGTGACTGTTTTCAGAATCAGCTCTAATACCATCAAAGATGGAACAAATAAAACATGTGAAAGGGTCATTTAATTCACCTAGTTGGCTGATTGGATGACTACTGCCAAATTCTAGAATTGCTTCCCCTTTTGAGAGAAAGAAATTCTGGCATGATACTTCTCTAAGAAGTCTCAGCTTAATAAATGCATAGGGGCTGAGGAACTAAAGTGAAAAAACTGTGTATCTCTTAAAGGGTCTAAGAAAAATGGAATAGGCTCAGGGACAGAAACCTCTTGAGGTATATTAGAGATCCTCACTATTTGAACTGTTTTTGAACTCCAAGGCAGGGGCTGCTTTATAATAGTGGGGTTGAGCAGCCAGCGTGTGGCTCTGGTGTCAGTTAGGACTGGAGTAGATTCGTCCCCACTCTGGAGAAATGTCTCTCCAAGCTAATTAAGACGGAAGATTGGGAAGAGCCCCTGTACTTCCTCAGAGCCCGTCATTAGAATTGGGAGGGCATTAGAAAGGCTGGTTAGAAGGTTGAAAGTGCCTAAGGCACTTAGATTTGTAACAGTCCCTTTTCCAATGTCCTGGTTCTTTGCAATAATAGCAGAAACTAGAAGGATTTTGGTTCTGTTTAGGAACCTTCATCTGCTGGCGTTGACGATTAAGAATTTTGATGGTCTTCCATTTTGGTGACTTATCTAGAGTGTGGGAGAGCTGGTTCACCAGATTCACTGAATCTGGAGTGGACACAGTTTGCCATTCCATCCTGGTCCTTTTTAATGAAGAGAAAAGTCCCGGTTCAGCCCATTAATAAGCATATGTAGGTAGCTATGTTAAAAGCTATGTAGGTAGAATCAACACCTGAAGGAGCACGAGAATTTTCTTTAAAAATAATCTGCAGTTGATTGTAATCATCATGAACAGGTTCACAAGACTTTTGTGTGCAAGCCTGAATTTTGTTCCGAACAACAAGCTTTCAAAAAGCTCTAGGAATTGCTTGAAGAAGTTGCCTAGTGATTGCCTGGGCCTGGTCATGGAAGTTAGCGAGCTCCCCGGTCGTAATTCTAGAGATCTTCCAGGATTTTCCCAGTTAGTGTTTTTCATCCAATGCTGATCCTGGCCTTCACCAATAAGCATATGAACCAGCCAGCATAAGTCAGAGAGACTTGGCTGCTAAGTTTGAATGATTATATTAAGTGCCTCAAAAAATCGATGAAGATATTCAGTTACTTTGGGGAAATCTTTGACTATGGCTCCCAGTTCAGCTTCGGTCCAGGGAATATAAGAAATAAAGGGTTTAGCTTCTGGAGCCTCAGGAGGCTTATGTTTAAAGGGATAGGGTCTGACAAGTTCAGAGGAATAAGTAGTAGGAACAATTTCCGAGAAAAGGGGAAGTTCTGGTGAGAAACTTAATACAGGGGAATTTAGGGTATAGAGGAGGCATCATAGGCAGTGAAGAGGAAGATAGCTCCAGCGGCAGAGCCTGGCCATGGAGCCAAGGGAGAGACACAAGATTGTGCTGGAGGGAGAACCTGAAGCAAAGAAGCCAAGGAAAAGAGTCTGGGGTTTCAGGAAGCATCTTATCTTTCTTTGTTGGTTTGCCTCAGTTAATCTTAAACTCTTATTCTTCAGAGAGGCAATTTCAGGCACCTGATAAAGTTTGGAAGCCTCAAACTATCAATCAAAATAGGCATACCACTCCGTTCTGGAAATGTTGAAGTTATTGTAATCCAGTTTGGTTTTAAGGAAATTAAGTTTGGGGATTTCAAACGTTCCCCATAATGTCCATTGATATTCTGAATTGCCTATGGTCAGGGTGGTCCATTTAGTTGGAAATGCACATGAGGAAAGACTGCAGTTTTTAAATGTAAAATCGGCCAGAGTCCCTGTAGGAGGGGTGCCCTCAAAATATTGAGATAACTGAAATTCCATTTCTCAGAAATTTTTCTCCAGAGTAAAAGAACAATTTTCAAACAGCCTAAACAGCTTACACCACAAACAGCTCAATTCAAACAGCTTGCAACTCAGCCTGCAAACTAATACCAGCCAGTTCTAAGGAAATAGCTTGGTCCTGGAGAAGCCAGGTCAAAGCCTTTTTCAGCCAGTTTCCAGAGAACAGCCTCTATTCCGAAGGAGTGGGCTGATGGCTTCTCAGTCAACTTCAGCTGAAATAGTTTGATCTGAGAATCACACTGAAGTGCCAAATGCATACTTGCATACAGAACAAGACCTTAACCAGAAAGAGAAAAGGTTAAAATAGATCCTAAAAAAAAGTCTGGAGAGCTTCAAATGCAAACAGGGAATTAGCTTGGATCCAGGAGAAAGACATAGGTTTGAGCTCTAGGGTTGGCAGTGAGAGAAGCAGTGAGTAACAATGGGCTCAGCTGTGGATATTGTACCTGTTTGCTCACCAGCCTGGAGCCTTTGGGGGTCTTCCCTGTCCTTGTATGAGCCACCAAAATTTTGACCTAAAACAGATAGGCTGCCAGATATTTCTCCAATAAAGATGAGTATATTAAGGATCAGCAAATAATTACAATTTGGAATCTGCACCCATGGTGAGCCACGTGCAAGTACTTGCAGGGCAAGGGCAAGAGAACTCTTTTATAGAGGGAAGGAGGAAGTTGGGAGGGCTGTAGTAAACAAAGAGTTCATGGCTTTTCATTGACTGAGTCCCTGCCAGGAAAGAAGATGAGTCTTTCTTTATCCTGTTGGGCTCCCTCCCTCTCTGTTCTCCTGACTCTATTTAATCGAGGTTTCCATTAATTTTTTTTTTTACAACATCATCATAGTGTTTATTGCATAGTCCAGTGCTTGAAACATAGTAGATTCTCAACTAGCAGTTCCTGAGGAAATGAATGTGCCCTTGGAGGCTTCGCTGCTGCTCTCCTCTCTGCCTTGCTGGGACATCCCAATGGGTGAAGATCACATGATGCCACCACCTTAGGCATGCTGCTGGGAATTTCCCACTTTCCCATTTGTTTTCTACCTGGCACAATCATACTCATTTTTCAGGCTCAGCTTAAATATCAATTTCTCTATTAAGCCTTTCTTGGATTTGTAGATCATTTCTCTCTTCCTGAGAAATTAATCCTTTCCTTCTGTGTACTTCCACACCCCTTGGTGAATGTATTTTCCAGGTGCTTTAGCACTAAGGATTCATTATTTGGTTTATGTATTATATCTTACTCTTTCATTACAAAGTGAGCTCCTTGAAAAGCCTTTTTTCATTTGATTATAGCATCAGCATGCATAGGAGACACTGTGAATTTTTATTCAGTTTAGCTGGGTAGAGAACTTGAAGGCAAGAAGATTAAGAACTGTTAACTCAATTGCACACATTGAACAGGTACGCCTGGATTTAAGTTTTAAGCAAAATGTATGGTTTGCCTTTCCAGGATGATACAATCATCTTTTTTTAATATAAATTTATTTATTTTATTTATTTTTATTTTTGGCTGCATTGGGTCTTTGTTGCTGTGCACAGTTTTTCTCTAGTTGTGGCACACAGGCTTCTCATTGCAGTGGCTTCTCTTATGGAGCAGAGGCTCTAGGCGCACAGGCTTCAGTAATTGCAGCACACGGGCTCAGTAGTTGTGGCTCGTGGGCTCTAGCGCACAGGCTCAGTAATTGTGGCACACAGGATTAGTTGCTCTGCAGCATGTGAAATCTTCCCGGACCAGGGTTCGAACCCATGACCCCTGAATTGACAGGCGGATTCTTAACCACTGTGCCACCAGGGAAGCCCTGTTAGAATCATCTTTACTTCGTATTACTTCCTTCCTCTTATTGGCTTATCTGTCCCAAACATAAGGAAAATCCAGGTCCTTTTTCCCCAGGAGTTTTTGAGGGGACTGCAGACTTCAGATCCAGGATTTCTTGCCTCCAAAACTTCCAACATTCCAGTTAACAAACATGCATTTGAAGACCCTTTGTCCAAATCAAAGCAGTGATATAGATCAAGTTGCAGGAGAATAGGAGACTAGTTGTGGAAGGTCAAGGGAATGTTGTCCTCCTGGCACACAGAGCTTTAGAACACAGTGGGATGCTAGTTCTGCAACCCTGCCCAAATATACCCATTTGGTTACAGTATATTGTAGTTGCTGAGACACTACATCTGCTCACTTTAACAATGAATGGTTGAAATACGTGGTCCAGTATTTGAAGGTAAACACATTTCCCCACCTGTTTGCACAGGGTTTCTACAAAGACAAAGGCTAACTCTTCTTACTGGCACATTTCCTACCCCTAGCTCGAGTTCATCCTGTTGCTTTATTGTAATTTATGTTCCTCCAGGAAAATAAAAAAGACACTCCAGAAATTTTGGAAACCAATTTCTCAAGTTGCTTGCACCGAGAGACTCAACTGAAAAACTGTCCCACCATCCCTGACATACCCTAACTCCTAAAAGAACACTATCTATAGCCCAGCTGGTCTCAACCCTCAAATGTGGAAGCTAATTATTGAAGTCACATCCTCCTTGATTTAAGATCTTTTAATGGACAGCTAGAAGCTTGGCCATCACTTCACACCTGCCATAGTGTCAATCAGTTGGAGGAAAAAAAACATTTTTATGTCAATCAAGAAATCCTTGGGGATGTTGTAACCTGTTATGATGCATTACCCTTTGACCATTGTGACTTAAAGGCTCTGGCATTAAAGAGCATGTGCCAGAAATAATTAGAAGCTAATCTTAATTGTATTCACATATAAATGAAGCATTCAGCACGGGAGTGTTTATACTGTCTGCATGAGAAGGCTGAGGAGCCCACCTTCCTTGGTGCCACCATCAGCATCCCTATTAATCAAATGTAGTGAGTTGAGATTCAAAGTTATTGCCCTAACACTGCAAATATTTAACACCAGTGTGATTACTATTATCTTGTATTAATGTCCTGCCACAGGTGTTAACAAGGCCAGCATAGCAAACTGACTAATTCTCAATGCCCCAGCACCCTGTGGTGAAAGAGATGGATTCTCCAGGAAACAGCCATTGTGGAAAACAGCAATATATAGGGCTGAGGCTGGCCTTACACATCTTAGTGGTTACAAAAATGTCTCCCCAACCCCTTGTGAGTTATAGCTCACTAAGGTATGACACTGAATCACCTTATCTCTCCCAGTAACTGCTCTGTTGTGCCTGGGCTCAGGGGCATTCATCTGAATGACACCAACCTCAAAATCGGAATTTGGGCTTTAAATCTTGAGCGTGTGATGTTTTTCTTTATGCGCCAGATTTCAGAGAGCCCAAAAGAAGAGAGAGAATCACCAACACACACCTGGCTTGCACTTGTTCACAGCTCATCTTGGCCATTGCAACATCCTGTCCTTAGAATGACCTTACAGAAAAAAGAGAGCTAAAGGGAACAGCTACAAAAATGAGAATGGCTGAGGAGTAAATAAAACAACAGGAAGGCAGCCAGGGTCTGCAGTGCCCAGACTGAACTAGAATAAAACAAATTCATTATACTGTAAATTACTCGCACTATATGGGAGTCTATTATGAGGAGTTTGTGAGAACTGGGAAAGGGGGGTGGTGGATTCCAACTATATTCAGAGCCCGTGGACCACTCTAACATCTCCAGAGCCAGAGAAATCTAACTCCTGATGGATTGTTCACGATTGTAAAGGGTGAGGAGAGTACGTAAATTAAACCCTCAGGTAGCCCCATCTGTGGTGTGAAGTATAGTACAGGTCTGTTTTTTGCATTTGGGCTGAGAATGCCTGAGGATAATTTGCCATCCTCAGGGCCCAAAACAGGGCCAGCCAGAGTGTCTAGTGCTCAGTATATTTCTGTTGACTTCCAGAAGATTGTCCTGAAGTGTTAAAGCACTTAGAACATAGTAAATGCTCAATAAATATCAGTGATTCAGTAGCTGACCATCCACTTCCTGCACGGAAGCTTCCCCCCTCCACCATGGATGTATAATCCACATGACAAGATATATGAGCCTTCTCATTCTCACATAAGTGCTTCATTCATTAATTCTCACTCCATGCATTTAACAAATATTCGTAGAGCAGTTCCTATGTGCCAGGCACCATCAATCACATGTTCTGGAGTCCATAAAAAGCTTTGGCATCAGATGGACCTGGGTCAAATCCCAGCTCTGTGATACTGAGCTTCAGTTTCCTCATCTGCCAAATCAGCATAATAATAATGCCTCCCTTGAGATACTGTGAGGATTAAAAGAACTTCTGTAGTGAGATATTTGGTGCAGAGCTTAACACATGGTAAACTTTATAAATGCTTAAATAAAGCCTAGTAGTTTCAAAGCTTCACCTAAATGCAGGCATCACTGTGACCCTTACCCTGCTTTACACAGCCCTTGTTAATTCTGCTTTCCTCTGAACTCAATTAGTACTTACTGTCTGTTCTATCAAGTTTAGGTCTTGGCTTTTTGATTCACTTGGTAGCCTTTCTTCCTTGGCCTATGATTCCATGCATCTCTAACTTTGACTTTGCCCATGGAGAAATATAATTGCAGAGGAGCCCAGATGATGAGCAGGTTAGGAGCTGGGGACTGAGTATAGATGAAGATCAATGCAGGAAAAAGCTCATCTTCACAAAAGTAGAGTGAGGCTTGATGAAAGGTAAATAGAATCCTTGCAGGATGAAGCCCAGAAAGGAGAGGAACAGATGTGTACCTGATGGCTATCCCAAAGGGAGTTGGCATATTCTATAGTGTGAGGAGTCCCCTAGAGCATGGGGACTCTCTGGGGGGAAGTTGTGTGAGGACAGAGGTTCACAACACCTGGATGGGGAAAGAGAGTTCCCATGTGAATTATGGGGCACTCAGCATACTTGGGGGCCATCCACAGTCATGTTTACCCAATTTCTTCATCCCTAATCTTTAACTCTTGTTGGATATAAGCAACTTTAGTTTCACTGGTAGGAAGACAAGGTCCCACAGTGACTCTACCTCTGCACTTCCTGAGACCCTTGGCACATCTGGATGTCCAGTCATAGGCTGGGATCCAAGAATATAATTCTAAAGAACAGACTGATAAAAGTAGAGAAACAGCAGCAAAAAAGTAACAGAAGGAAATTAGAAAGAGGCAGTTATGGCCCCTGAATTTCACTGTTGTTTTCATTTTTAATTTTTTAAAATAAATTTATTTTATTTTTATTCTTGGCTGCGTTGGGTCTTTGTTGGTGCATTCGGGCTTTCTCTAGTTGTGGTTAGCGGGGGCTACTCTTTGTTGCAATGTGCAGGCTTCTCACTGTGGTGGCTTCTCGTTGCAGAGCACGGGCTCCAGGTGTGCAGGCTTCAGTAGTTGTGACTCGTGGGCTCTGGAGCGCAGGCTCAGTAGTTGTGGTGCACAGGCTTAGTTGCTCCGCGGCATGTGGGATCTTCCCAGACGAGGGCTTGAACCCATGTCCCCTGCCTTGGCAGGCGGATTCTTAACCAAGGTGCAAACCAGGGAAGCCCAAGCCCCTCACTGTTGTTTTAAAAGTGGGATTCTTAACCCTCTGAAATTGTGAGCAGTTTTATGTGGGCATTTTTTTCTCTAAGAAGAGGGTTAGTAGATTTCATCAGATTCTCAGAGGACTGTGAGTTACCCTTGCCTTGCTTTGCTCAGAGGAATGATGTGGGATGGTCTATGATCCCTTCACATCCACTGAACATTCTCAAGGGCTGCCACTGGGGGCAGGAAGGGAAGGACGGAGAATATAGGGCCAGTTTCACCCCCACCCCACCCTACCCCCAACTTCAGTAAGAGCAATTTTTTTTTTTTTTTTTTTTTTTTTTTTTTTGCGGTACGCGAGCCTCTCACTGCTGTGGCCTCTCCCATTGCGGAGCACAGGCTCCGGATGTGCAGGCTCAGTGGCCATGGCTCACAGGCCCAGCTGCTCCACGGCATGTGGGATCTTCCCAGACCGGGGCACGAACCCGTGTCCCCTGCATCGGCAGGCGGACTCTCAACCACTGCACCACCAGGGAAGCCCCAGTAAGAGCAATTTTTAAAACTTATTTTTTCATATAGAAATAGTTTTACACTATACAGAAGTTGGAAAAAATAGCTAGAAAAAATGAAGAGTAAGATTATCTAGCTGAAGAGGGACCTCTTGTATCCACTTCCACCTTGTAGGCAGGCATCCTGTAACAGAGGGCCTAGTGTGACTCAGTGTCCTTGGCTTCATCCTGGATTGCAACCACACAACATACTTTATGCTTCATTGATTTCCCAACTGATGACTCCATTTCTCATTACCTGTTTTCATTCTTGCTATGTGGACAATGTGATACTTATTGAAGACTACTGAGTGACATATGAAAAATATTTGATTAAATCCTAAATGAAAAAAGTAAAACCCAATTATACAAAAGCTTCCTGAGAAGTAATGAATAAAAGGCAAATTATTTGAGATGTTGCACATCTTTATGATTCTCCTGGTTATTTCTGGTGGCTACAAAATGGCTGCTGCTGCTCTAGCCATCATATCTACATTCCAGCAGGAACAAAGTAGGAGGAATAAGGAGAAAAGCATATTGCCTAAATCGAGCAGCAAAATCTTTCCCGGAAATCCCACAGCATGATTCTACACATGTCCCATTGGCCAGCACTTTGACACATGACCAGACCTGGCTGGAAAATAGATAAAGAAAAGGAGGTTAGGAATGGGGTTGGGGCCAGCCAATCAATAAGTGCTCCAGGTGGTAACTGAAAAGTCACCCTAACTTTTGGTCTTGAAATAGTCTATCACAGTAACCACTGAATTAAGTCAGGCCAGACTATAAAGAGAAATTTTCTTCCTTCCTCCCTCCTTTCCCCTCTTCCCTTTTTCTCTCTTCTGTATTGTAAAATCTAAAATTTCAAGTGCTGCCTTGACAACTTTGAGCCTCTTTCGGCCCCAAATGCCGAGCTGTGAGTTTCCCTGTCCTTGCCCCACCTCCCCAGCCCAGCAGGAAAGCCTCCCTCCCTGACAATTTCCCTGATCAGCAGAATCAGCTGCGCCTTAGCTGGTCTTCAGCCTAATGGGTTTCACCTCCCCATCAAATCGTGAAATTATTCAAACAAGCCAATCACATCCCTCCACGTGAACGAAGGGTTACCTCACTCTCTTCACCACAAAGCCTGAATCCCACAGTCCCTGCTGGTTTTCTCTACTCCCAAGTGCAATCCTTGTGTGGTCCTGCTTGGCCTGAGGTGTCCTCCCCTTCTCTGTGAGTATTTATGGCTAATAATCTGTCTGGTGCTGGGTGCTCAGCCACCTACTATTTAGGGTGGAGGATTCGTCCCACGTCAATGGGGTGCATAGGAGTTGCTCAGAATACCCGTACTGGCATCACAACAGTGAACAGATATACTCAGGCCTTGCCCTCAGGTGGCTTACCATCTTGTGGGAAAGATATTTACTTGTAGTTTGTATTTGCTGCTCCAAATACTGGTGTAGAGTACTATGGGAGCCTGTGGTGGGACAAACAAATCTAGAGCGGAGTGTATGTGTGTATGTGTGTGTGTGTGTCTGTCTGTCTGGAGCAGAGAAGTCTGGGGTGAGAGTGGGTTGCCCAGGCAGAGGGATTAGTATAGTGAGAAGGGGGGATTTTTAAGTTCAGTGTGGCTGAAGCTGAGTTTGAAGAGCTGAGAATAGAGAAGGGAAAGTTCAAAAGCATTGCTTGAAACAGAAGCTGGAGAGGGACCCAGAGGCCAGGTCAAGGCAAGCCTTCTCAGCAGAGTGAAGATGTTCAGGATTTCATGAGCAAGCCCTGGTTTGCTCCCTTCAGCAGGAATACATGGATGGACATTTGCTTTTGGAAAGACCTCTATGGCTTCAGTGTGGAGGACGGGAGAGCACCAGGATAGGGAACTGAAGAAAATCAGGGAGGCTGTGGCAGTGGTCTAAGCAGAGGGGCAGAACTTTACTGGAGGGGCTGTCTGTGAGGTCATGGACCGCAGAGGCAGAGAAATCCGTGGCCTCTTAGTGTGACTTTACATTCAAGGGTTTTTGTTTTTACCTTATAAGGGGCAGGGAAAGGAAAGTTACCTGCTCACATAAGACAAGGGTTTAATTGCTCATGGTACGAGCTTTATATTTGAACTCTCTGCATCTGCAAGTAAAAGAAAAATACAATTCCAGTGGCTTACACAACCTGGACCTGTGTTTTCTTCCAGAGAAAGGTGGTTGGTTCAAAGAAATCAGAGCAGATACTGCTTTTGGAGTTGCCCTCATTGTCCCAAAGTGGCTACAGCTGCATCCATTCTGCATTCAAGGCAGGAGAAAGGGTAAGCGGAAAAGGCTGTGCCAGCTTTATGTGACTTTATGTATCCTCATAGCAGGAAAGAAAAATATTTTACAAATGACCTTTCTCAAAAGACTTTTGCTTATTCCTCACGGACGCTGGCTGCCCCTAGCTGCATGGGAAGCTGGGATGGCAAGTATCAGTTTTCAGGATTCTCTAGAAGGAGGCAGAAAGCGAGAAGGGTGCTGGGAATGGCGATTCAGCAGCCAATCAATGGTGTTTGCCACAAGTGCATTACAAGCCCGGGTTATATTGGAGGGGAAAAGGGAAGCTGTGGAGACCAGCACGTAGCAGAGGTCAGTCACAGTCATGAATTTTATGAAAGGTTTGCTGGGAAACTACATTTAAGAAAATATATATGGTGACTACGATTCCCCTGACAGCACGACCAAGTGATTTGCAATGTACTTGCATTTCATGGCCCTGGGTCCAAGTACTGTCACTCACTTTCATGTCAGACACTTGAGTTGTTTCAAAATCACCAGGCTGGCCCACTATAAAATTACATACACGTGCACACGCAGACCCTTTAGGAGCCCCCAGCGTATGGTGAGAAGCGTGCTTGTTCTTCTGATGGCTGTGGCATCAGCACTATGGATTTGTTTGGGCAAATGTGCTTCTTTGTAAGACTGGAACTCCAGGAAGATTAAGACTACCCTTTGCCCCAGGTCTCTTGCCGTAAGCCTGGAGTCTAAATTCCTTGAAAGCAGTTTTATGCCCATGGTATCATGATTCTCATGGCAATCCTGCAAAGCAGGCTTTTAGACCCAAAGAAATGAAATGATTTGCTTGTGACCATCTAGTAGTGTGTAGGGGTCAGCAGCCTGCTCCAAAGGAAGACTTCCGGGGTACAAATCCAAGCTCTTTCTTTCTTTTTTTTTGCGGTACGCGGGCCTCTCACTGTTGTGGCCTCCCGTTGCGGAGCACAGGCTCCGGACACACAGGCTCAGTGGCCATGGCCCACGGGCCCAGCCGCTCCACGGCATGTGGGATCTTCCCGGACCGGGGCACGAACCCGTGTCCCCTGCATCGGCAGGCGGACTCTTAACCACTGTGCCACCAGGGAAGCCCCAAGCTCTTTCTAATTCTGGGTGATTCAAAAGACTTTCAAGGTAGCAGCAAAGCAAGGTCGCTGAGAAATGAAGGAAGACCAGCAATGGTGAACTTAATTATAATTCTAGTTTAGGAAAATCTGGAAAAAAAGCTGTTCTGTCTGTGTATGTGCTAACAAAGCACCCTGAAACGTAGTCACATAAACCACCAATTATCAATATTTTATTACGTTCATGTATTCTGTGGTTCAAGAACTCAGATCACAGTGGGGATGGTCTGTCTGCTCTATGATGTCTGGGGCCTCAGCTGGGAAGAGTTAATGTCTGTGGGTTACTCCATAACTGGGGACTGAAGACTTTCAACTTACGTGTCTGGCTCCTGGGCAGGGGTGACTCCAAGGCTGGGCTCAGATGAGACTATTGACTTAAGCAGCTCTGTACAGCCTCTCCAGGTGGCTTGGGCTTCCTTTTTTTTTTTTAATTTACTTTTTATTGTATATTAGAGTACAGTTGATTTACAATGTTGTGTTAGTTTCAGGTGTACGGCAAAGTGATTGTTATACATATATGTATATCCATTCTTTTTCATATTCTTTTCCCATATAGGTTATTACAGATTATTGAGTAGAGTTCCCTATGCTATACAGTAGGGGTCCTTGTTGATTATCTATTTTATATAGTGTAGTATATATATGTTAATCCCAAACTCCTAATTTATCCTTCCCTCCACCTTTCCCTTTTGTAACCATAAGTTTGTTTTTGAAGTCTGTGACTCTGTTTCTGTTTTGTAAATAAGTTCATTTGTCTCATTTTTTTAGATTCCACATGTAAGTGATATCATATGATTTGTCTTTCTCTGAATTACTTCACTTAGCATGATCATCTCTAGGTCCATTCATGTTGTCGCAAATGGCATTATTTCATTCTTTTTTATGGCTGAGTAATATTCCACTGCATATATGTACCACATCTTCTTTATCGGTTCCTCTGTCGATGGACATTTAGGTTGCTTCCATGTCTTGGTTACTGTAAATAGTGCTGCAGTGAACACTGGGGTGCATGTATCTTTTCAAAGTATGGTTTTCTCCAGATATGTGCCCAGGAGTGGGATTGCTGGATCATATGGTAGTTCTATCAATATTTTTAGTTTTTTAAGGAACCTCCATAACGTTTGTACCAGGTTACACTCCCACCAACAGTGTAGGTTCCCTTTTCTTCACACCCTCTCCAGCATTTACTGTTTGTAGACTTCTTGATAATGGCCATTCTGACTGGTGTGAGGTGATACCTCATTATAGTTTTGATTTGCATTTCTCTAAGAATTAGCAATGTTGAGCATCTTTTCATGTGCTTTTTGGCCACCTTTATGTCTTCTTTGGAGAAATATCTATTTAGAGCTTCTGCCCATTTTTTGATTGGGTTGTTTGTTTTTTTGATATTGAGCTGCATGAGCTGTTTGTGTATTTTGGAGATTAATCCCTTGTCAGTTGCTTCATTTGCAAATATTTTCTCCCATTCTGTGGGTTGCATTTTTGTTTCGTTTATGATTTCCTTTGTTTTGCCAAAGCTTTTAAGTTTCATTAGGTCCCATTTGTTTATTTTTGTTTTTATTTTTATCACTCTAGGAGGTGGATCCAAAAAGATATTGCTGCAATTTATGTCAAAGAGAGTTCTTCCTACATTTTCCTCTAGGAGTTTTTATGGTATCTGGTCTTACGTTTAGGTCTTTAATCCATTTGGAGTTTATTGTTGTGTTAGGTGTTAGAGAATGTTCTAGTTTCATTCTTTTACATGTAGCTGTCCAGTTTTACCAGCACCACTTATTGAAGAGACTGTTTTTTCTCCATTGTATATTCTTGCCTAGTTTGTCATAGATTAATTGACCAAAGGTGCATGAGTTTATTTCTGGGCTTTCTATCTGGTTCCATTGATCTATATTTCTGTTTTTGTGCCAGTACCTTACTGGTTTGATTACTGTAGCTTTATAATATAGTCTGAAGTCAGGGAACCTGATTCCTCCAGCTCCATTTTTCTTTCTCAGGATTGCTTTGGCTATTCGGGGTCTTTCGTGTTTCCATACAAATTAAAAATTTTTTTGTTCTAGTTCCATGAAAAATGCCATTGGTAATTTAATGGGGATTGCACTAAATCTGCAGATTACCTTGTGTAGAATAGTCATTTTCACAATATTGATTCTTCCAATCCAAGAACACAGTATATCTTTCCATCTGTTTGTGTCATCTTAAATTTCTTTCATCAGTGTCTTATAGTTTTTAGAGTACAGGTCTTTTGCCTCCTTATGTAGGTTTATTCCTAGGTATTTTATTCTTTTTGATGCAATGGTAAATGGGAGTGTTTCCTTAATTTCTCTTTATGATCTCTTGTTGTTAGCGTATAGAAATGCAAAAGATTTCTGTGTGTTAATTTTGTATCCTGCAACCTTACCAAATTCACTGATTAGCTCTAGTAGTTTCCCGGTAACATCTTTAGGTTTTTCTATGTATAGTATTGTGTCATCTGCAAACAGTGACAGTTTTACTTCTTTTCCAATTAGTATACACTTTATTTCTTTTTCTTCTCTGATAGCGGCGGCTAGAACTTCCAAAACTGTTGAATAAAAGTGGACATCCCTGTCTTGTTCCTTATCTTAGAGGAAAGGCTTTCAGCTTTTCACTGTTGAGTCTGATGTTAGCTGTGGCTTTGCCATATATGGCTGTTATTATATTGAGGTAGGTTACCTCTATGCCCACTTTCTGGAGAGTTTTTTTTTTTTATCATAAGTGGGTGTTGAATTTTGTCAAAACCTGTTTCTGTCTCTACTGAGATGATCATATGGTTTTTATTCTTCAATTTGTTAATGTGGTGTATCACACTGATTGATTTGAAGATACTGAAAAATCCTTGCATTGCTGGGATGAATCCCACTTGATCATGGTGTATGATCGTTTTAATGTACTATTGGATTTGGTTTGCTAGTATTTTGTTGAGGATTTTTGCAACTAAGTTCATCAGCAATATTGGCCTATAATTTTCTTTTTTTGTGGTAATGTTGTCCTGTTTTGGTATCAGGGTGATGGTGGCCACATAGAATGAGTTTGGGAGTGTTCCTTCCTCTGCAGTTTTTTGGAATAGTTTCAGAAGGATAGGTGTTAACTCGTCTCTAAATATTTAATAGAATTCACCTGTGAAGCCATCTGGTCCTGGACTTTTGTTTGTTGAGAGTTATTCAATCACAGTTTCAATTTCAGTACTTGTGATTGGTCTGTTCATATTTTCAATTTCTTCCTGGTTCAGTCTTGAAAGATTTTACCTTTCTAAGAATTTGTCCATTTCTTCTAGGTTGTCCATTTTATTGGCATGTAGTTGCTTGTAGTAAACTCTTTTTTTTTTTTTTTTTTGCGGTACGCAGGCCTCTCACTGTTGTGGCCTCTCCCATTGTGGAGCACTGGCTCCGGATGCACAGGCTCAGCGGCCATGGCTCAGGGGCCCAGCTGCTCCACGGCACATGGGATCTTCCCAGACCGGGGCACGAACCCGTGTCCCCTGCATCAGCAGGCAGACTCTCAACCACTGAGCCACCAGGGAAGCCCTGTAGTAAACTCTTTTGATCCTTTGTATTTCTGTGGTTTCAGTTGTAATGTCTCCTTTTTCATTTCTAATTTTATTGATTTGATCCATTCCCTTTTTTTCCTGTTGAGGCTAGCTAATGGTTTATCAATTTTGTTTATCTTTTTAGAAAACCAGCTTTTAGTTTCATTGATCCTTTTTATTGTTTTCTTCATCTCTGTTTCCTTTATTTCTGCTCTGATCTTTATGATTTCTTTTCTTCTATTCACTTCGGGGTTTTTTTGCTCTTCTTTCTCTAGTTGCTTTAGGTGTAAGGTTAGGTTGTTTATTGGGGATTTTTCTTGTTTCCTGACGTAAGATTTTATTGCTAAAAACTTCCCTCTTAGAACTGCTTTTGCCATGTCCCATAGGTTTTTGTATCATCATGTTCTCATTTTCATTTGTCTCTAGGTATTTTTTTATTTTCTCAGTGATCCATTGGTTGCTTAGAACATATTGTTTAGCCTCCATGTGTTTGTGTTTTTTAGTTTTTTTCTTATAGTTGATTTCTAATCTTAGCATTGTGGTCAGAGAGGATGCTTGATATGATTTCAGTTTTCTTAAATTTACTGAGTCTTGCTTTGTGGCCCAGCATGTGATCTATCCTGGAGAATGTTCCATGTGAACTTGAAAAGAATGTGTATTTTGCTGCTTTTGGATGGAATGCTCTATAAATATCAGTTAAGTACATCTCGTCTAATGTGCCATTATAGGTCTGTGTTTCCTTATTGATTTTCTTCCTGGATGATCTGTCCATTGATGAAAGTGGAGTGTTAAGGTCCCCCACTATTAATGTGTTACTGTCAGTTTCTCCTTTTATGGATGTTAGTATTTGCCTTATGTATTGAGGTGCTCCTATGTGGGGTGCATATATATTTACAATTGCTATATCTTCTTGGATTTATCCCTTGTTCATTATGTAGTGTCCTTCCTTGTCTCTTGTAACAGTCTTTGTTTTAAAGTCTCTTTTGTCTGATATGAGTATTGCTACGCCAGCTTTTTTAAAATTTCCATTTGCATGGAATACCTTTTTCCATCCCCTCATTTTCAGTATGTATGTGTCCCTAGATCTGAAGTAGGTCTCTTGTAGACAGCATATATATGGGTCTTGTTTTTGTATCCATTCAGCCAGTCTATGTCTTTCGGTTGGGGCATTTAATCCATTTACATTTAAGGTATTTATTGATGTGTATGTTCTTACTGCCAACTTTTTAATTGATTTGGATTTGTTTTTGTAGGTCTTTTTTCTTCCCTTAGTCTTTTGTTCTCTTCTGACTTGATGACTATCTTTATTGTTGTGTTTTGGGTTGCTTTTTCTTTTGTGTGTGTGTAGCTAGTATAGATTTTTGTTTTGTGGTTACCAGGAGGTTTTGGTATATATATGTACAAGATTGTTTTAAGTTGCTGGTCTCTTAATTTCAAATGCATTTCCAGTATCCTGCATTTGTACTCCCCTCTTCTCATGATTGCTGGTTTTGATATCATATTTGTGTGTGGATGATTTCCTACCTTTATGTTTGCCTTTCCTGTTGAGCTTTCCCATTTGCAATTTTCTTGTTTTTAGTTGTGGCCTTTTCTTTTCTGTCTTGAGAAGTTCCTTTTGCATTTGTTGTAAAGCTGGTTTGGTGGTGCTGAATTCTCTTAGCCTTTGCTTGTCTGTAAAGCTTTTGATTTTTCTGTCAGATCTGAATAAGAGCCTTGCTGGGTAGCATATTCTTGGTTGCAGATTTTTCCCTTCCATCCTTTAAATATATCATGCCACTCCCTTCTGGCCTACAGAGTTTCTGCTGAAAAGTCAGCTGCTAACCTTATGGGGATTCCCTTGTATGTTATTTGTTGCTTTTCCCTTGTTACTTTCTATATTTTCTCTTTGTCTCTAATTGTCTTTTTGATTAATATGTGTCTCAGTGTGTTCCTCCTTGGATTTATACTGTATGGGACTCTTTGCACTTCCAGGACTTGAGTTAGTGTTTCCTCTCCCACGATAGGGAAGTTTGGCTATTATCTCTTCAAATATTTTCTCAAGCCCCTTCTCTTCTCCTTCTGAAACCCCTATAATGCGAATGTTGGTGCATTTGATGTCATCTCAGAGGTCTCTTAGGCTGTCCTCACTTCTTTTCATTCTTCTTTCTTTATTCCATTCCACAGCAGTGAATTCCACCATTCTGTCTTCCAGCTCACTTATTTGTTCTGCTGCCTCATTTATTCTGCTATTGATTACTTCTAGTATATTTTTCATTTCAGTTATTTTATTGTCCATCTGTTTTTTTTGTTCTTTAAAGCTTATAGTTCTTTATTAAACATTTCTTGTATCTTCTTCAACTGTGCCTCCATTCTTTTTCTGAGATCCTGGATCATCTTTACTATCATTACTCTGAAATTTCCCCCCCAACAGATTGCTTATGTTCATTTCTCTTAGTTGCTCTTCTGGGGTTTTATCTTGTTTCTTTGTCTGGAACTTATTTCTCTGCTGTCTCATTTTGTCTCACTTTCTGTTTTTGTGATCTCCATTCCTCAGGCTGCAGGATTGTAACTCTTGGTTCTGGTGTCTATGCCCTGGTGGGCAAGGATGGTCCAGGTGCTAGTTCAGGCTTTCTGGTGGGAGGGACTGGTGGCCACCCACTGTTGTTTGGAGCTAGGTCCTGTCCCTCTGGTGGGCAAGGTCACGTCAAGGCGTGTGTTTATAGGTGGCTCTTGGCTCAGGATGACTTTAGGCAGCCTGTCTGCTGATGGGTGGGGTTGTGTTCCTACCCCGTTGGTTGTTTGGCCTGGGGCATCCCGACACTGGAGCCTGCAGTCTATTGGGTGGGGCCCAGTGTCCATGCCAAAATGGCAACTTTCGGGAGAGCTCATGCTGAAGAGTTTTCCCTGGGGCATCCATTGCCAGTGTCCTTGCCCCCACAGTGAGCCACAGCTGACCCCCACCTCCCCAGGAGACCCTCCGAGACCTGCAGGTAGGTCTGGCCTAGGCTCTCATGGAGTCACTGCTTTGCCTTGGGTCCAAGTGCATATGAAAACTCGTGTGCCCCCTGCAAGAGTAGAGTCTCTGTTTCTTCCATTCCCATGGAGCTCCTGCACTCAAGCCCTCCTGGCCTTCAAAGCCGAATGCTCTGGGGGCCCATCCTCCCAATGCCAGACCCCGAGGCTGGAAAGCCTGATGTGGGGCTCAGAATTCTCCCTCCTGTGGGAGAACCTCTGCAATATAATTATTTTTCAGTTTGTGGGTCACCCACCAGGTAGGTATGGGATTTGATTATATCGTGAAGGTGCCCTCCTACCATGTTGTTGTGGCTGCTTCTTTGTCTTTGGGTGTAGAATATCTTTGCTGGTAGGTTTGAGTCTTTATTGTTGATGGTTGTTCAGCAGTTAGTTGTGATTTTGGTGTTTTTGTGAGAGGAGGTGAGCTCAAGTCCTTCTCCTCTGCCATCTTGTCTCTTGTTCCTGGGTTCAGTCATGTATTCAGTCCAGATGGTCTCAACAACACCTTGCTCTCTCAAGGCTGTGTCCTTGGGACAGCTCCCACTGAGGGAACAGTGGGCAGAAGGACATTCTAAGTCAGGGGAGCGTGTGAGGTACTTCTGAGTGTGCGGGACCTGCCTGCAGATCAACTGGCAGTCACGTCCTCTCCATGACCTCTTACGAGTTTCCAGGCTGCAGCCCCAAGTACTCCATGGCAAGAGCCTGGCTTGGGCTTCCTTGCAACATGGGCCTTAGGGTAATTGGACTTTTTACATAGTGGCTTAGAGTTCTACATGATTGTGTTCCAGTGAACAAGACAAAATCCGAGTGGCCCTTTGGAAGTCACATAGTGTCACTTTCACTGTACTATATCAGTTGAAGTAGTCTCAAATCCATCTAGATTCAAGAGGAGGGGATTCCTCCTGATGAGAATTGTATCAGAGTATTTGCAGCTGTGTTTTAAAGCCAGTGCAGAAGCCAGTCTATACTAGTTACTTTTATTTTGAATTGATATTGAGGATGAGAAATGCATTATACTTTTCAGAGCTTTTTATTTCTAAATGTATTTATCTGGCCCTAATACTATCACTTACTAACTGTGTGACCATGGAATCCTACCTAATGTCTCTGAATCCCATTATCCATATCTTTAAAATGGAGATAATACTTATACCTACCTCACTGGGCTTCTGTGAGAAGGAAATGTGACAATGTCTGCAAAGGGCTTAGCAAGAACATATTCCACATTTATTCAACACATACATTTAGCATTTATGTGCCAAGCTCTGTTCTAAGTGTTTCACAAAGATTACCTCATTTAATCCTCATTTACCTCTACAACATAGACAGTGTTTTTATCCCTATTTCAAGGATGAGGAAATGGAATGCTCACAAAGCACGTATGTGAAGACCAGGACTTAAACAGAGCAACCTGGCTCTGGGGTCCATCCTCTCAACCCCTCTGATGTGCTGCCTTTCAGTAGATAGTACAGATGTGAATTTAGGCATGCATATATCATTTCTTGAGCACCCACAAGTAATAGTATGAGCCCAGGATTTTGGTTTGTACAAAGAATCTGTTCATCTAGAACAGGGGTCTGCAAATGATGACCGTGGTCCAAATCTGGACAGTCTTATTCAATGTGTATTACTCAAGGCTGCTTTCATGCTATCACAGCAGAATGGAAGAGTTGTGACAGAGACTGTATGGCCTGCAAAACTGAAAATATTTATTATCTGCCCCTTTGTTTGTTTGTTTGTTTTTTTGCGGTACACGGGCCTCTCACTGTTGTGGCCTCTCCAGTTGCGGAGCACAGGCTCCAGACACGCAGGCTCAGTGGCCATGGCTCACGGGCCCAGCCGCTCCGCGGCATGTGGGATCTTCCCAGACCGGGGCGTGAACCCGTGTCCCCTGCATCGGCAGGCGGACTCTCAACCACTGCGCCACCAGGGAAGCCCGATCTGCCCCTTTGTTGAACAAAGTTTGCCAAGCCTTATTCTAGACCTTTTACCTGAAACAATGCTTTATCCCGAATTTCTTGGAATTTCAAACATGTTGAACCTTGTCCTCATCCTTGTTAATTCCTTACTTAAGAAGTAGCTATAATAATATATGGCAGCCATTGTTCTAGACCCTGGAGCTATTTGGTGAATGAGAGAGGCATGGTCCTTGCCCTCAGGGAGTTTGTGTTCTGCTGGAGGGAAATTAAAAAAAAAAACACCAAAAATCAGTCAAGCAAAACCAAATGATTGTAGATTATAATGACTGCAATGAAAGAAAGAAATAGGATAACAGGTAACTGAGGTTAGAGAGAGGATTTCTTATAAATAGAAGCCATGGTGGGTGGGAACTCTATTACTGCAGCTAAGAGCATCCCAATAAGGAGGTATGTGGAGAGGACAAAGTATGAAATTGTCATCTCTGAGAGTGGAACAGAAAGTTTATTAGGAAGTGTGGGAGGATGGATGCTCAGTGTGGAGTGCCCACCTCAGGATGTGAATTGAAAGTGAATGGTCAGCCTGACTGAATGATTTTTCCCTTCTGCAATCTGAAGCAACTTGGATGCAGACGTGGAGAAAGCAGGAATTAGTTCAACAAAAGTTGAGGTTTTGGAGGATAGCAATAAGTGGAAATGATGGGAGAGATGAATGGGCATATTTAGCCTGGAGACAGATTTTGTTTGGCTAGCCCCCTTTATTAAAACTAAACATTCGAATGACTTTCAATGGAACACAATTTGGTTCACCATGTCCCTACACATTCTTGCTATGTTCTGTCTTGCCTGTTTCACTTGTTTATGTTTTCTGCCTGACCCCGTAAACTTCTGAGATTGCAAACACTGAATTATAGTAATAGATGACAGGCTCTTACCTGCATGAGGAGAGAATGGTAGGACAGAAAACTAAAGGATTATGAGAGAATGGTAGGATTAATGAATTGGAGACTGAACTTTTTTTTTTTTTTTTTTTTTGCTGTACGCGGGCCTCTCACTGCTGTGGCCTCTCCCGTTGCGGAGCACAGGCTCCGGACACACAGGCTCCGCGGCCATGGCTCGCGGGCCCAGCCGCTCCGCGGCACGTGGGATCCTCCGGGATCGGGGCACGAACCCGCGTCCCCTGCATCGGCAGGCGGACTCCCAACCACTGCGCCACCAGGGAAGCCCGGAGACTGAACTTTTGATGAGGTCAGATGAGAGCTAAGGAGTTATTAAAGTGAGGACTGAAAATATAGCACAGTCTCAAGAATGGAATATTAAAAATCAAGATTCTGAAGGTAGTAGACTGATTTTTACAAGGTAAAGACTGTGACACTGGGAGAGAGTAGCTGAGGTAGGGAGAACCAAAATGTTACATGCATATACAAACATATACATGAAACACGTGCATAGAATGTTCATATATACACATCCATAAATTCATACACACAGGCTGGAAATGCTTTTAAGAGGCTACCTGGCATTCAAATTTAAGAAAATATCTCCACATAATGAGGATGTACTCTTTTATGGGTTTTCTAGACACATGATGAAAAGAGTCATTAGGAAACAGCCCAAATGCAATCAGCCAAAGGCAAGCTTAGGCTAGAACACGAGAAATCCATTTTCTGACAAAACAACTTTTCTTTCTTCTACAGAAAAAACAGGGTAAATGAATTATTAAAAACATACCTTGGGCTTCCAGAGACCCCAAAACAATGACTGCTGCCTAGGCTGGTGTCTCCCCATATATCTATATACAGGTTTCCCCCACTAACTGAAAGAAGAGCCATGTTATGAAACTTTTCATAAGCCAAAATGGTATAAAGCAAAATAGCAATTACCTTAGGACACCTCTTGCTAACTGACACACCAAATAAATGGAGATGAAGCACAGATGCTCACACACACAGTTCAGAGCTATGGGGGATTGACACTGAGATGTGGAGTGTTGTTCCCGGAAGAGCTTGGCGGTGCCACTCTCACTACTTGGGGTGAGGGATGCCTCTATAAGGGCCCGCTGCAAAACAAATGCTGAAGCTCTTTGTGGTTTTCACCTTTTCCATAAAAGCAAAAATCTTCAGATTTCTTTCAGTTTGAAATTGGTACTAATGTAGGTCTTTCCTAAATGTAAAGTGATGTAAAGCAAACTTTTGAAAAGTGGGGGATACCTCTATATCTCAGCACTGGTGTCTCCAGGCTATTGGGTGGAGCCAGGTCTTAGTGCCAATGAGCTAGAGGGAGGATTCCAAGATGTCGCCCAAGTGCTGGCTTCCTCCAGATGGTAGAACCAACTTCCAATTATGGCTGATGCCGGTGTCTATGCCCCCAGGGTAAGCTGCAGCGGCCACCCCCACGCCCCCCACCTCTCAGGGAGACTCCACGTTCAGCAGGTAGGTCTGGTCTAGGCTCCTATAGAATCACTGCTTTTACCCTGGGTCCTGGTGCCTGTGAGATTTTGTGGGTGCCCTTTAAGAGTGAAGTCTCTCTTTCCCCCAGGCATGTGGGACTCCTGAAATTAATCCCTGCTGGACTTCAAAGCCAAATGCTCTAAGGGCTCATCTTCCTGTGCAGGACCCCCACGCTGGGGGAGACCAACATGGGGCTCAGAACTCTCACTCCTAAGTACAGGGAGAACCTCTGCACTGTAATTATTTGTTGTGTGTTGCCCACCTGGAGGTATGGGACTTGATTTGATTATATCGCGAGTCCCCCCGTCCATCTCATTGCGGTTCCTTCTTTATGTCTTTAGTTGTAGAAGATCTTTTCTGGTAGGTTTCAGTCTTTTTCATCAATGGTTGTTCTGCAGATAGTTGTGGTTTTGGTGTGCCCATGAGAGGAGATGAGCTCAGGGTCTTCCTACGCCATCTTGGTTCTGCACTTCAGCAAACTTCCTTTTATTGTGTAAAGTAACATATTTTTTAAATTCTGGGGACCAGAATTTTGTAAACATATTTGTGGGGACATTATTCAGCTTACCACAATAACACAGATATAAAATTTTAAAGTAAGTTGACACTTTTAAACTTTAAAGTAAATTTTCAAGTTAAGTAACTGAGCTGACTTCATGATTCTTGAAACCCTTAACCACTTGCTGGGCATAAAACTGTCAGGAGTGTATTATGAGGATTTAATTGATGAAAGCTGGGCTATGGGTCCTAAGTAGGAAAAGAGAGGAAGTGTCTGCTCCATTACTTAATATCTTACGGGAAACCACCCGGGGAGTAGATGTATGTCCCCCTGGAGTTTGACCACTGTTAGATCCATGTCTGAGGAATCTCAAAGAAAGGACTGTGGCTGCTGACCTAAGCATCAGGGTTAAGGGAAAGTAAAGGTCTGCATTTGAAAATAACCCTGCACCCAGCAATGCATGGCATCGTGTGTTTCCTATGGGCCCACGGAAGGCCATCAGAGGAAAGAGTGCGAACCTGGGGCCATTTAAGAATTCTACCATTGAGTATCACCTAGGGTGGTGATAGGATTCCAACAGAGAGGAGCCTGGGAAGAGGAGTTCTCCAACAAAATAAGGCTGGACAAAGGTCTGGAGGAACAGGTATATTCTCACCTCACAGGATTTCAGTCAGAGGAACAGAAAACACCTATAAGAGAAATCATCACTTTAAACTCCATTCTACCTGCCCTGTGAAGGGAAAGGAATCCTTCTTTAGAAGAAGTTACTACAAGCTTGCCTCTCTACATTTTTGTTATATATTTATAAAATAAATAAATTGATGGAATTGGACATGAACATGTAAAAAGGTGCTCGATATCATTATTCATCAGAGGGATGCAAAATAAAACCACTATATACTATATATATACTACTATATACCCTTGAGAATGGCTAAAATTAAAACAACTGATAATATCAGGTGTTGGCAAGGATGTAGAACAAGTAGGATATCTTATGTCTGGGAATTCCTTGAAGGTCTATGACTGAGAATTGGGCTGTACTTGCACAAGACAAGATTATTTGTAAGTTCCCAAAGAGCACGTTCTACAGTGATGAGAATAAAATATTTGGTAAATTATTTGGAAATATTTTCTAAAGTAAAGGATCCATATACACTATAACCCAATAACTTTACTCTCTGATATGAAGCCAATAGAAATGAGAGCTTATATATGTCAAAAGTAATGCACAAGAATAATCATAGAAACTACAATTAAACACCCCCATCTGGAAGCAACTGTTGTGTCCATCAAGAATGGAATAGTAAATAACATGTGGTAAATTCAGACAATGGAATAATACACACATTGGGGGAAAAAACACAAACTACTAATACACAGGCCAATATGGATGAATCTAAAGACATCATAAAGTGAATAATACTAGATACAAAAGAGTACCTAAAATGTTATTTCACTTATATCAAGATTTAAAACTGATCTGTAGAGATAGAAAATCAGAATAATTGTTACCTCTAGGGGACTAGTGACTGGGAGGAAGCATAAACAAGTCTTCTAGGACCTAGAAATAGTCTATTATCTTGATTTAAATGGTTGTTACATAGTCATTACACATATGTATTAATTCGTTTAATTGTAAACTTAAGATTTTTGAATTTTTTATGTTATACATCAGTTCAAAAGAATACTAGTTAAACAAAAATACAGGACTATCTAACCAAAAACTGAGAGAAAATAATACATAAAATAGAAACAGACCCATGTGACAAAGGCCTTAAAATCAATGTGATTAGTTTATTCAAGACAATAGAGATAAAGATGGCCAAAATAAAAGATGGAAAATGTCACTAGAGTAGCAGAATCTATTAAAAAGATCAAATAAAATTTCTAGAATAAAAAAATACTATATGTGGATCTAGCTTTTAGCTATGATAGAGAAACTGGTACTGAACTAGCCTTCCCACTATTAATTAAAAAAAAAAACCCACAAAAGTTTATAAAGCATTGGACAACAGGAAGCACAGGACTGATCCCTGAAGAAGAGAAACCGAAGAAGTAGGCCACACTTAAGAGTGATTGTCTTAGATCTCTGCCTGAGGGCAATTTTTAAATCATGGTGCAGTAAGCTAAGGTCCAAACCGAGTTCAGTCATCTTGCTGAACTGAGGAGGTGGAGATAAGAGTTTGGGGCAGCTGAAGAGACTGGAGTCTGTGAGTAGGACATGAGACAGGACGAAGCTGTGCAGAGATGAGACCCCAGAAGTAGGCATGGCAATTCCCTAGAAGTCTGTGAGTAGGACATGAGACAGGACGAAGCTGTGCAGAGATGAGACCCCAGAAGTAGGCATGGCAATTCCCTAGAAGTCTGTGACTAAGTGTTGGGCTATATTTGCACAGAACAAGATAAGCCGAGGATTTCCAAAAAGGAAGTTCATCAGAGATGAGAGTAGAACAGAGAAACTGGAGGTCACACAATGCTAGGGAACATGGCAAGTTCAGCTGTTCTCATTAACTCCTTGTTGATATCTCAGGCATCAGACTGAGATACCAAAAAGGCCAAACCTTAAGAATAGGACCTACCCTAGAAAGCCTACTCTAGAGATCCTCCCTAATAAAGTCTAAAGCCAAGACCTGACAAAATCTATGGAGAGGGCAGAGTTTGGAAGATGAGTCCTTCCAAGTAAAAACATTTTTAATTAAGAAAGAGTTCAGGATTTTCATAGGTCTACCCTAAGAAAGTACAAAACCAAGCCTATACAAATTCAAATTGATTAACCCATAAGTTAACTGTATACTTGAATAAACAGCAACTTTCTGCAGAGGAATGTAATACAATCTAGAATCTTTCCAATGTATCATCAACAATACAGTTGTGAAACAACTGTTACAAATATATTTAAAGAACTAAAACAATATATATTCAAGGAGTTAAAGGGAAATATAGTTTTCTTAAAGGAAAATCTATTCAGAGAACTGGAAACTATAGAAACAAACAAATGGAAATTCTAGATCTAAAATGCTGAAATGGAAAAAAATAAAGGATGTGCTTAATAGACAGTTTCAGATGACAGAAGAAAGAGGCAAAGCAGATAGATGAATAAAAATTATCCAAACTTAAAACAGGGAAAAAAGAGTTGAGGAAAAGTGAACAATGCATCAGGGACCTGTGGGACAATATCACACAGCCTAAAATATGTGCAATAGGGGTCTCAGAAGGAAGAAAGAAGATGAGACAGAAAAATATTTTATTTTATTTTTTTTGCGATACGTGGGCCTCTCACTGTTGTGGCCTCTCCCGTTGCAGAGCACAGGCTCCGGATGCGCAGGCTCAGCGGCCATGGCTCACGGGCCCAGCCGCTCCATGGCATGTGGGATTTTCCCGGACTGGGGCATGAACCCGTGTCCCCTGCATCGGCAGGCGGACTCTCAACCACTGCGCCACCAGGGAAGCCCGACAGAAAAATATTTTGAAAAAATAATAGCCAACTTTTCCCAAGTTTGATTAAAAAATTACTTTTCTGAGATTCAGGAAACTCAGAAAACCCCAAGTAGGATACACACACACACCATAGCAGAAGACAGTAAAATTACTGAGTAAAATTTCAAGATAAATTTTGAAAGCGTAAAGAGAAAAAGACACTTTACACTTTTACATGCAGGGAAATAATAACATGAATTAACAATGACTTCTTAGAAACAAGTCCAGAAAAACAATAGAATGTCATCTTTAAAATGCTGAAATTAAGAAATATATATTGAGCTATGTGTAATGAGGTGGATAGACCTAGAGTCTGTCATACAGAGTGAAGTAAGTCAGAAAGAGAAAGACAAATACCATATGCTAACACATATATATGGAATTTAAGAAAAAAAGTGTCATGAAGAACCTAGGGGTAAAACAGGAATAAAGACACAGACCTACTTGAGAATGGACTTGAGGACATGGGGAGGGGGAAAAAAAAAAAAGAAATATATATCCAGTGAAAGGATCCTTCAAAAATGAAGGTAAAATTGTTTGACAAACAAAACCTGAAAGAATTTGTCAACAGCAGACCTGCCCTGTAAGAAATGCTTAAGGATGTTCAGCCTGAAGGAAGATAATACCACATAGAACTTCAAATCTACAGGAATCTATAGCAAAATAGTGTGAAGTGCATATTTATTACAGTGTTCTTTGCAAAAGCAAAAAATTGGAAACATACTAAATGTCCAACAAAAAGAAGTCATTCAATTTCATTTTGTATCTATTCAAGAAAAACTACAAAGGCATTAAAAAAGAAATTAAAGACCTAAAGAACATGAGAAAATGTACATTATATCTTAAAAATCTTTTGGTCTTCTTTATCTGATAATTTCTGAGAAAATTGTGTGAAATATTTCACTGTAATTGTGTGTGTGTGTTGTCATTGGATACATATGAGTTCATGGTTTTTATATAGTCTTGATAAATTGCTGTTTCTGTCTGTAGTCTTTATATTTCCAATCATACTTTTTATATTAAATTATGTTGTTGATATTGACAAAGCCATACTAGTTTTCTTCTGGTAATATTTTCCAGATTTTTTTTCAAATTGTTGTATTGAACTTTTCTGCATCATTTTTATGGCATTTGCTTGTAATTGAATGTTTTTTTTTCCATTCAGTCAGATAGTCACTTAAAATTTAGAATTATTATTATGTGATTACCTTTTCTAACCACAGTAAAATAAAGTTAGAAATACAAAATTAAAGATAATGAACATAAATTTGGAAATGAGCATTCCTGTCTTTAACACTTGAATTGGAGAAGAAATCACAAGGAAATTTTGACACATTTAGAATCCTAATAGGAATATTGCATGTAAAACTTGTGAGATGAGCTAAAGTATTATTCAGAGGTAAGTTTATGTCAATATATAAAGGTTTTTTAAAAAAAACATTTATTTGGCTGTGCCAGGTGTTAGTTGCGGCACGTGGGATCTTTGTTGCAGTGTGTGGGATCTTTAGCTGAGGCATGCGAGCTCTTAGTTGTGGCATGTGGGATCTAGTTCCTTGACCAGGGATTGAACCCAGAACCCCTGCATTGGGAGCACAGAGTCTTAGCCACTGGACCACCAGGGAAGTCCCTGTAAAGGTATTTTAAAATAAAAAGTTACTGAAAATAAGAGGTAATCCTGCAACTGTGTAAGACAAGACAAAACAAAACAAATTATGAGTGTATATCAGAGTAAGTGAAGAACAAAATAAAGTTAGAAGCAGAAAATAAAATAGAGAATAAATAGGTGAAAGTAAGCACAATAAACTTAAAAGCTTTTTATTAAAAAAATCAATAGCATAGACAAATCCCAGGTCACATAGATGGGGATGACAAAGGAAATAAATGATATTAGTAAAGGAAAAGAAGGCTGAAGTCTAGATAACTCTGGAAAGAAAAAATTCATTTAAAACTATGCTGAGTAATGACAATAAATTTGAAACATGTAGATGAAATGGAAATAGACAAGGAAATTACAAATTGCTACACTTAAGAAAACTTGAAGACCTGAATAAATTAATAACTATCAAAAACTGAATCAACTTTTAAAACCCCTTCTTCCTTCAACAACAGCAAAATACTTTTATAGGAAATGTGCTACCCTTCAAGAAACATATGTCTTGTAAATTGTTTCAGATTATAAAACAGGAAAATGTCCTGCTCACTCTCTTAGGTTAGTATAATTTAGATAATATAATCAGATGAGAATAGATCAAGACAATAAAATTGCACATTAGTTTTATCTATCAACATAGATGCAAGAATCCTATATATAATATTACTAATTGTATTATATACAGAAGTCAAACATTTATATTAAATACAGTAGAATGAATATATATTTATATATAAGATTAATATATGTGATGTATATAGTTTAGCTGCTTATTTATGAGAGCTATGCAAGAATAAGTGGTGCTGGGAAAACTGGACAGGTACATGTAAAAGTATGAGATTAGATCATTCCCAAACACCATACACAAAAATAAGCTCAAAATAGATTAAAGACCTACATGTAAGGCCAGAAACTATCAAACTCTTAGAGGAAAACATAGGCAGAACACTCTATGACATAAATCACAGCAAGATCCTTTTTGACCCACCTCCTAGAGAAATGGAAATAAAAACAAAAATAAACAAATGGGACCTAATGAAACTTCAAAGCTTTTGCACAGCAAAGGAAACCAGAAACAAGACCAAAAGACAACCCTCAGAATGGGAGAAAATATTTGCAAATGAAGCAACTGACAAAGGATTAATCTCCAAAATTTATAAGCAGCTCATGCAGCTCAATAACAAAAAACCAAAAACCCAATCCAAAAATGGGCAGAAGACCTAAATAGACATTTCTCCAAAGAAGATATACAGACTGCCAACAAACACATGAAAGAATGCTCAACATCATTAATCATTAGAGAAATGCAAATCAAAACTACAATGAGATATCATCTCACACCAGTCAGAATGGCCATCATCAAAAAAATCTAGAAACAATAAATGCTGGAGAGGGTGTGGAGAAAAGGGAACACTCTTGCACTGCTGGTGGGAATGTGAATTGGTACAGCCACTATGGAGAACAGTATGGAGGTTCCTTAAAAAACTACAAATAGAACTACCATACAACCCAGCAATCCCACTACTGGGCATATACCCTGAGAAAACCATAATTCAAAAAGAGTCATGTACCAAAATGTTCATTACAGCCCTATTTACAATAGCCCGGAGATGGAAACAACCTAAGTGTCCATCATCGGATGAATGGATAAAGAAGATGTGGCACATATATACAATGGAATATTACTCAGCCATAAAAAGAAACGAAATTGAGCTATTTGTAATGAGGTGGATAGACCTAGAGTCTGTCCTACAGAGTGAAGTAAGTCAGAAAGAGAAAGACAAATACCGTATGCTAATATATATGTATGGAATTTAAGAACAAAAATGTCATAAAGAACCTAGGGGTAAGACAGGAATAAAGACACAGACCTACTAGAGAGTGGACTTGAGGTTATGGGGAGGGAGAAGGGTAAGCTGTGACAAAGTGAGAGAGGCATGGACATATATACAGTACCAAACGTAAGGTAGATAGCTAGTGGGAAGCCCCCGCATAGCACAGCGAGATCAGCTCGGTGCTTTGTGATGCCTGGAGGGGTGGGATAGGGAGGGTGGGAGGGAGGGAGATGCAAGAGGGAAGAGATATGGGAACATATGTATATGTATAACTGATTCACTTTGTTATATAGCAGAAACTAACACACCATTGTAAAGCAATTATACTCCAATAAAGATGTAAAAAAAAAAAAAGAATAGTCCATTATGATGAAAACCCCATGTATTCTACTATATTACCATTGAATATATTAAGTATCTAAAGATTATATTTAGGTGTTAAGTGTATAATACTTTCATATATTTATTAAATGAAATCAGTACATATATTAAGAAATTTATATCTATGTTAAACAAGCAAGGATAATTTCATATCGGGAAATCTATATGTAAGTCATGAGATAAAAAGAGTAAAGAAAAGGGTATATGGTCATTTTAATAAACACAAAAGGAATTTAATAAAATTTAACATTCATTGTGGATATTAAAAGAAGGCAAAGATCTTACCAAAATGCAAAATGAATAAATCTTTCCCTTATATGATAAAATATTATTTCTCAAAAACCTACTAAAAACAGCATACTTAGTGGTGTAACTTTAAAGTTAGAAGCAAATTTAGGATTCCTGCTATTGATGCTTCTCTTTAATATTTTATTGGAGTTCCTAACCAACACAGTAAGAGAAGAAAAAGAAACAAAAGGTATAAATATTGGAAAGAAAGGGAGCAAACTCCTTTCTCTGAAAATTGTTTTCTACAGTAAAAAATTCAAGAGACTCTACAAAGTATTAGAAATAAAATTTTTAAGTAGAAGATCAACAGAAAAATTAGTAATATTTCTAAATGCTGGCAGTGACCAATTCAAAAATACAATTTAAGAACTGTAATTCCCAACAGCAGCAAAGCTTTTAGAACATCACGGATAAAAGAAATAAATTTTATTGATGGACATGAAAAATACCTAAATAAATGGAGAGATACACTGTGTTTAATCATGAAAAGTTTCAATCTTCACAATTTTAAAATTTTCTCTAAATTTATGTATAGATTACATGCAATTTCAATCAAAATGTGTGAGGGAAAATAACTTCCATTAATGCTGGAGAGCAGAGGGCAGATAAAACGATCAAGAATGCTTGCTTTGAACCTGCGTCCAAGTGCCAAGACAGACCACTGTCAACAAATACCTCCTCAGATGGAAGCCTTGGGTTTTCATGGCATGTGATAACATCTTCAAGTATAGAGGAATGGTAGTGCAACAAGAATTTAGTACTATTTAGATTCGTCAGCACCCACAATTGCACACTCCCTCAGAGCCACCGGATTAGTGGTTTTGGTCTCAGTGTTTATGCCTAACGAAAGCAAGCAAACAGTCATTAATGTGTAAGAAGTATGAATCTAAACTTCATAAACAGGAACAAGTTCATTTTTTTAAAAAGTCAAATAAAAAATTATCCTTTCATGACACCAAAATGTTGTAAGCCAGAAAATCTTTCTTCGCCTCTTGCTGTAAACTTTTCTATTCTCTCAACTTAGTGTTTTTTTTCATTCAGCACCCTCCACATAGGAAATGAACATACATTTCTGTCATTGACCCGAAGTGATTCAGACTCATTTAAGAGAACCAGGAGCTAATTAGAGGTGATGACCAATGAATGACATCTCCAAAAACTGATTTGAAAACCATGACCTCTGCCTGTGGTTCTGTATCTAATCTCTGATGGATAAAACAGAGGTAAACCCATTTTTGGCAAGACTTATTATTGTACAGATTTGGAGGAAATTATGGTCCCTGACACTAAACTGGTATGAAACATATCAGCTGTGTATATAACACTAGCGCAATAAAGTTCCAATCTTCAGGAAGAAATCAGATGTGGGAGGGATTTTGACTTGAAATTCCTAACCCCATCTATTGAAAATCCACCTCATCAGCAATTATTATTTGAGTATATATAGGGTGCAAATTGCTACACGTGGTGCCTGGGGTACATTTGATGACCTAAAGAAGACTGGAGGAAAATATACTACGCATTCATGCAACCTCCCTCAGCTGTCTTCCAGGGTTATTAAGTACCCAGCACTGTAAACTTCTACTTGTTTCTTTAAAAATTGTTAAAGCTGAAATGCCAGCATGTCAATAACAGAGTAATATCCAAATCATATCTTATTCCTTCCAAGAGGCTGGAAAAGACAACGTACATCCCCCAATGAGGACAAGACTAATCATGGAGCTAGTGCCAAGCCTGTGGAGATTTCCCCAGGGAGCTCATCACTTTATCACATGTCACAGCTTTGTTCAGTTTCAACATTGCTCTCCGGAGCAGATTCCCTTTCTTCCACAGGCTCCAAAGGGGAAAGAGCTTCCTATAAAATCTACCTAGAACAGGGCTGGCCAGGTTCAGGGATCCGTGGTAGCAGCACACTAACAAAACAGAGAGCTACAGAGGCCATTCCTCCACTGAGAATAGTGATTTGACTCATACTAGCATCTGGACCAGAAATTGATAATTCATGGTCACTACTTGATTTGGGAATTTATGCAAAATAATACTGGCTGCCAACAGCTCATGTGTCATTCCTCCTTACACTTTCAGTCTTCTTCCTCCCTTCATATGCCCAGCTATGACAGGCTTTGGGGACATGAGCATGCTCGCATGCATGTTTGCACACACACACAGACACATATTTAGACGGGAGGTTATTGATACAGTTGGCTGCTCTGATTCTGTAATCCCGGCTTACCTAGATCATGATGCATAACTCAAAGTCATAGAAAGTTGCGAGATTTTGCATTACTGCAAAATCTCCTACACGTAGATTGTTCAAGAAGGGTTAGCCCTGTCGCTTCCCCACCATCTGTAAGACAAAATATCCTCTCAGCTTTGATCATTTTGAACCAGTCCTGAAAGTCTAGAGAAATGCACTGGTTTATCCATTCAGGATAGTTTCAGTTAAACCTCATGATGGCAGAGAACAGCAAGCAGCACCAGGATGCAACGTGTTGAGAACTCACAGCCGCACATTGGTTGACTTGGCCTGAGGTCACCAGAAACCAAGAGCTTCCACTAGTAACTGAGATCTCAGGCAGATAGAGTGATGGAGAATGGACCCCATAGAGAATACAGCATGGGCCACAGGGTCAAAGGTTCCTGGGGTTCTTCGGGGTTCCTCAGGGAGTAGGTGGAACTCTTCCCAGCTCTAAAACTCAAAGGTTGTGACTCAGAGTTGGCTCTGTCTTGCTAGCTAGAGGGGGGGAACTGTTCACTGAAGTGGCATTGAATTGACCTGGCCAGTGATTAAAATGTTCTTTCTCTCCTTTGTTCTCCCAAGTTACACTGCACTCTCTCAGGCCACGCTTCTGAGAGAGCAAAGATGGACAACAAAGTGCTGTTAAATATCCTGCTGACAAGGTATAGAAATGAAGAGATTGTCAGCAAAGGCTTCTGTGAAGGTTGCAGGGACGGGTGAGGGCAAATGTTTTCTGAAGTACAGTTGTCACTCTGTGTTAATAACTGCATCTGACCTTTCCCTGATAAAGGCTCTTTGCTGGCTTCCACACTGAACGGCCAGAATGATTTAAAATTTAAGCCCTGACAGTAGGGGACACGCTGCACTTTGTTTCCTCCAAAACTTTTGCCTGTCGTGGAAGTTCTGCGGAAGGCAAGAGAGAAGGGTGAAAAATCACCCCAGGGCCACTCCATGGAATAAGCTATGCTGGTAACTAAAAAGCCTCATGCTTGCAACTACAGATTAAGTACTTTTTAAAAAATCAATTAAGGCACCATTTCTTCTTTTGCCTCAGGGATAAGTGACTAAAAATAACTAATAAATATTTGTGAATCCCTTTCCTCCACTAAACCTGGCTTAACCTCCCACTAGAGGCTCCCTCTCCATTAAAACTGATCTTTTTATTCAACCCCAACTCTTAAATTGACATCCTGGTCCAATTCTTGTTTCATATTCCGCCTACCGGCTTTCCCGTAGCCTTGTGTGCTTTGCTAGCCCGCTATTCCCAGAGCTATTGGCGCTAATGATGAGCTCTCTTTGGAGATTTATCGTATATTATCCTCAGCTGTTATTTAGTCAGTATCTTCTCTTTTGCATCTGTATGAACCTATCTAGCTTGCCTTTTCTCTAGAAGCAATAAAAATTCAATAGCTAAGTATTGATTTAAAATGGAAACCTAGGAGTCAAAGACTCTGTGTTAGGTCTAAGGGAAAAGAAGTGAAGGGTCAGCTGTGAGCTTTACCCTCAATGTACCTCCGGTCCAGTGGTGCAGAGGCAGCTGGGGTAGAAGCTGATGGAAGAGGCCATTCAAGGCTGAGGAGATAGCTTTCAGGTTGAGGTCAGCGGGAGGTAAGACCCAAGATCAAGAGAGTCCTGAGGCTGAAATTCCTTCAGTTTATATATGCCCAAACTGGGGCCCAACAGGTGAAATGATTTGCTATTGGCAAGGATCAGCACAGCCAAGATGGTATAATACTAGTAGAAACTAACAGTAACGATTGCACACGCTTTATGAGCTCTTGTCCTGTGCTAAGAGCTTTACATGCAATCACTCTTGTCATCCTCACCACAATTCAAGAGGTTGGTCCTATTGTTTTTCTCCAGGTTTACCAAGGTTGAAATTGAGACATTAAGTGGTTTTTCCAAGGTCACAGAGTTAGAGAGTGGGTGAGCCAGACTGAGACCCCAGGGCTCTGCCACTGTAGTCTGTGCAACTCTGTCCCTCTATTCTTGCTCTAACTTCCTTCAAAGAAGAAGAAAAAACTAAAACGAAGTTAAAACTCCTTACTGGTATGCATGATTTGCTTGCTCTTTGTGGATCCTGACCCTGGTGTCGCCGGGTTCAGGGCCCCAGGTGTCATTAAAAGCATCAATTACAGACAAGATCTTTCGTTAAAGGGCCTTGGTTATTACCTCACTTGTAAAATGAGAGGGTCGGACCAGATAATCTCTGTGGTCCCTTCTAGTTCTCACAGTCTATGATTCTATGATTCCAAACAAAGGTTGCCATCCTCAAAGACTGTAAATTTCAACTCCTTTCAAAAGCCCTAAAGAGGAAGGAAAGGAAAGAAGAATTGATCCCATGCTTGTGCAAATTTAAGTAATAGAGAACAGAGATGCTACCCTTGTGAATTCCTGGGTGATATGCATGACTTGGAAAAAGAAGAAAAGTATTTCATGCAATACCATAGGGCACCCTTAGCTTAGCCTTTCTTCCAGAAATAAAAATACAACTGAGTTTTTCAAGTTAGTGGGTTGATGTATCACTCTGTTCCCCCTCATCATTCTCGTATGATTCAACAGACATTAGAGAGAAATTTTTCTGCTTAAATTCCTCCGGCAACAGAAGTAAATATCTTACTTTTATAAAATACATTTCTTAAAGATAAAATACAGTTCTACAATGCTGTTTCAGATAGATTTGCCATAAGTCAGATGCCCTTGTTCAAATAATGGACTATGAACATAATCCATCTTGAGGAGTCAGGAAGTACAGAACTTGGTCTCATTAAGGTGCTCTGTTATGAGGCCCAGTCACTGATACAATGAATTGTTTTTCAACTGGGCTGTAGTTGCCACCATAAGTCTTTGGCTTGAATGAAAAGGCAATTAAGAAAGGAAGTTGGAACAAGAAACTCAAACTAGATACTCTTCTTTTTCTAGTGCTAACATAATTAAAATTGTGTTTAACTGCCAGTTGGCTAAGACTAAATAAAAATGTGCAGTTAAGGGCACTGGTGAGGCCAAATATCTCTCAAAAACTCTCTCTCCTACTAGTGCCATTTGATTCTTTTCTTTCCTGCAGAAGTTTCTTTTAAGGTGTGGTAAACTCTGCGTGTGGGTAATGGAAAAGTTGCACATCCCAATTCCCCGTTTCACAATCCTTAGCTACTTTAGAGTTAGTTGGCTCTGACAGACATAATGTACTTTCTGCTGCTTTGCACAGGGGCCATCAGGGTGACTGGGTTCAAAACCCATAGCCCAACTTCCTTTTGTACGTGACCATGATAAGAAAGCCCTAGTCTCCCAGGAAAACAAAAAAATTGTATTCCATCAAGGACGGTATTAGTAATCTATTGCTATGTAATAAAGTACTGCAAAACTTAGTGGCTTAAAAAAATACAAAATTATTGTCTCTCAGTTTTGGGGGGTCAGCAATTTGGGTATGGCTTGGTGAGGTTGTCGATCTGAGGGTCTCTCACAAGGCTGCAATCAGGGTTTAACTGAAGCAGGATCTGCTTCCTAGCTTACTCATTGGTTGTTGTCAATCTTCAGTGCCTTGAGGGCTGTTGGACTGAGGGCCTCAGCTCCTTGCTGGATGTTGGCTGGAGACCACCCTCGATTCTTTGCCACATGGCCTTTCCAATGTGGCAGCTTGTTTCATCCAGGCCAGCTAGACAGAGTCTGCTAGCAAGACAAAGTCACAATCTTTTGTAACCTAATCATAGAATTGTTATCACATCACCTTTCCATATTCTATTGGTTAGAAGTAAGTCACTAGGTCAGTCAGTCCATACTCAAGGGGAGAAGATTATACAGGGGTGTGCACACCAGGAAGGTGGAGATCACTGGGAATCATCTTAGAGGTCATCTACTACACGGAGGAATGTGGTTCCAAGGCTTGACCAATCGCCATACAATAATTAAAAGCTAAGGTGTAATCAGTTAGCCTCCTTCCCAATTTTTAGAGCAAAGTCATCATTCTAGGAAGAATAGAATCATCAGTTATAGGTACTCCTTCTCATTTCCACTATTACCTACACATGTATGATCTTCACAGCTACTACTTGAAATGGAATCTTTTCCCGTATAATCATTAAAATTACACTGTTGCATTATTTCTCAGAATTTACACTAGTAACTCTTATGGTTTAGTTGCTGTTGATACGGGTGTGACCTAAAATATATAAAAATATTCTGAATCTACCAATAAATCCCTGTGGCTACTTGGGCAAGTCATCTCCCCACTTTGGGTCCAAATTTGCTTCTCTGAAAAGCAAGAAGTTTACTTTAGATGGTGACTAAGCTCCCTACAGTGTTGTTATTATATTATTTTTATTTTGGGTCCATCAAAAGAAGCACTAATGAAAACCTTGCTGCATTTCTTTTTCTTTTTTTTTTTTTTTTTTCTTTTTGCGGTATGCGGGCCTCTCACTGTTGTGGCCTCTCCCGTTGCGGAGCACAGGCTCCAGACGCGCAGGCCCAGCGGCCATGGCTCACGGGCCCAGCCGCTCCGCGGCATATGGGATCCTCCCAGACCGGGGCACGAACCCGTATCCCCTGCATCGGCAGGCGGACTCTCAACCACTGCGCCACCAGGGAGGCCCTGCATTTCTTTATGATCAATATGGTCAGCTGATTGCATCCAGTGTCTATCTGTTAGGGTTCTCTATTCTAAGCAACAGAAATGGACTCTCATTAACTAGAGTTCAAAATTATGGTTTGAGGGAGGAGGGAATTTATTGGAAGGATAAGGAGGTGGGGGTCATAGACTGAAAGGAAGAGTAGAATAACTAGGCCACTGGAAGGGAAGCAGCCAAGCCCCCTCTAGGGCTTGCAGCAGTGGGTCCATCTCTCTGGGGCCCTTTCATATTGAGGTATGGCACCAAATGTCTCATATTCCTGTATGTCTTCTCTGATTAAACAGATATTTAAATCCATAGGGGAGAGATTCTGATTAGCTCTACTTGGATTATCATCCTACCCTGCTGTCAAGGGAAGGAGTCTTACGATTGTCAGTCCCATCAGAACAAGTGATGGGGGTGGAGCATTTCCCGAAAAGAGGTCATGTTGAGTAGATTAAAGCAATTTATGTCACTACTTTTAACCAAAAGGATGGCTGGGACAATGGACATTTGTAGGAGATAAGTTAGGAATATGTTATCCACAAAACTTAGTGGCTTAAAAACCTACAGAATTATCTCACAGTTTTGGGGGGTCAGGAGTCTGGACATGGCTTAGCTGGGTCTCTAGCCTTATTTATGGGTCAAGTTAGGGTTAGTCAAATCAGCTTTGATCTAAGTATGCCTTCCTCAATCAACAGTATTCAACAGTAGCCACATGTAGTCTGTTGGAATGTAAGCCCCATGAAATCAGGAATCTTTGGTTTACTCAGGCATCACAAGTGTCTAGAACAGGACCTGGCATATAGTTGACTTTCAATACATATGGTTGAATAAATGCATTGAATGCACTTGGCTGGTGCAAATGTACACTGGTGCAAGTGAGCCATATCTCACACAGAGGTTAGATTCCAATGACAGTTTGTAATGGGGAGCTGCATGTCATAAAAATGACCACATGATGAATAACATGGGAGGGGCTTTCTAAACCTCACTGAACTTTGACATTTTTAGCCATTTTTCTACATAATAACTCCAACAGGGTTTTTTCTTTCTGAAGTTTCTTTTATCCAGCACCGTAAAAGTGACTCCTTTGCATTTACTGGCCATGATGTATAAAAATGTGTATCATTAAGCCTTTCATGACAGGCCTCAAGAACCACGGCCTGGGCATAAGTAGGTTCATTTGTCCTGTCTTGTCCATACTCTAGGATGTACACTTGTGCCTATGCTGCCATTTTGGAAAATATCAAGATCCTTAAAGATGTTCATACCATTGGACCAAGTATGATTACAATTTGGAAATTATCATAAGAAAATAATCAGAGCCCTATAGGGATGTATATTGCAGTGTTTTTTTTTTTTTTTTTTTGCGGTATGCGGGCCTCCCACTGCCGTGGCCTCTCCCGTTGCGGAGCACAGGCTCCGGACGCGCAGGCCCAGCGGCCATGGCTCACGGGCCCAGCCGCTCCGCGGCATGTGGGATCCTCCCAGACCGGGGCACGAACCCGTATCCCCTGCATCGGCAGGCGGACTCTCAACCACTGCGCCACCAGGGAGGCCCTGCAGTGTTATTTTTAATAGTAAAATTCAAACCTATTAAAATGCAAAATAGAGAAAGGTTAAATACTTTATGTATATATAATTAAATATTCTGCAGCTTTTGAAACTCTTGCTTGTTGGTAGTAAAATGTTACCATACTTTTTTTTTTTTTTTTTTTTTGCGGTGTGCGGGCCTCTCACTGTTGTGGCCTCTCCCGTTGCGGAGCACAGGCTCCGGATGTGCAGGCTCAGAGGCCATGGCTCATGGGCCCAGCCGCTCCGTGGCATGTGGGATCTTCCCAGACCGGGGCACGAACCCGTGTCCCCTGCATCCGCAGGTGGACTCTCAACCACTGTGCCACCAGGGAAGCCCTACCATACCCATTTTAGCAGTGGGGGAAGTTAAAGATAGATTCAGCTCCTTGTACAATGTTCAAGTGTCATATAACCCCTATGCTGAAAAGTTGACCTCTGGTCATTTAGTCCAACTCTAACTTAATGTGAGAGTCTTCTACATACTGCTTTATGGGGTCCTCTGACTTACTTGTCACCTCCCATGAATGGTGTGACTGACAGAATAAAGAGCCCCCCAAAGATTTCCACGTCCTAATCCACAAACCTGTAAACATGTGATCTTAAATGGCAAAGAGGAATTAAGGTTGCAGGGGGCATTGAGGTTGCTAACCAGCTGACCTTAAAATAGGGAGGCAGTTTTGGATTATCTGGGTGGGCCCAGTGAAATCACAAGAGTCCTTAAGAGTGAAAGAGGGAAGTAGAAGAAGAGAGTCGAAAGGGAGATATGACTCTGGAAGAATGGTCAGAGGGCATGGGACATTGCTGGCTTTGAAGATGGAGGAAAGGGGCCACATGCCAAGGAATGCAGGCAGCCTGTAGAAGATAAAAAAGGTGAGGATACAGATTGTGCCTTAGAGCCTCCAGGGGAATGCTGCCCTGCTGCTGTGACTTTAGCCCAATGAGACCCTTTTACACTTCTGACCTCCAGAATTCTAAGATGGTAAATTTAAGTCACTAAGTTTGTGGTAATTCGTTACAGCAACCATAGGAAACTAAGACAGATGGGTAGTTTGTCATTTCTCAAAACTACTTCCACATTTCAGACCTTGCAAGGCAATGTGGGAAAATGGACTAAATATTTATTGACCAGGAAGTCCCTGAAAGATGGGCTTTAAAATACATTTCTGAGGTCTCACCTCAAATCTTAACCTAAAGCCACATCCCAATTCACTGAAATTATGTAACTGATCTTAACATATTGTCTTTCTTTTGGCTGTCTTGGTTTGGATTACCTCTCACACGTGGTGGTACATAGTGCCTTGAATTCCTCTGCTTTCTAAAATTCTTAGACACAGATCTGGTGAGAAATTAAATTTCTTTGAATACATGAATAGACTGTAATAATTGATGAAGTTGAAGAACTACTCAAAGGCTTGCTCATAACCTATAGCCTGGGCCTCTCAGGGATTTAATAAAGAGTGTCTTCCTCTCACACAGTTTACCAGCCTTAAATTGTTAGAGAGGAAATCAAGGAGTCATCAAGTTACATGGTTACATATTAATCATGAGATGTTATAGTTGGTCATAGTTATTTTATTTATTACCTTTTTATGCATCAAATGCAATATTCAGAAGCATATAGACAGTTACATAGATTCAGGGGCTTCTAACCTAGGAAAAGTGGGCTTGGTTTCTCTGTGTGCCCTTTGTTTACTTGCATGAACCAAAAAAATGCATTTCTAATTATGTCAGGACATCACCCAATGATGTGTCTGTTGCAAAGAGATCACAAATTAACCGGCAAGAATGGAAGGCAACCCGGAGTTTTTTGAGAGCAATCTTAGAGCTTGGAAAATTCATAAACCAAGTAAACCTTCTGACATAACTATAAAATGTGGTATAAACCCTAGAAAAAAATGGCCATCTTGAAAGGGTAACAGCACTTTTACGAGAATTCCAACCGCACCATGGCAACATCAACCCGTCAAAGCAAATGAAGGGTCGTAAAAGTAAAATTAAACATGATGGAGGGGACACCAGCTTGCTAACAGCTTTCCAAGCAGTAAAGCTTTCAAATGTTATCTCTTCATTGGTCTGTTCAATCACACATGCCTGCTACCAAGCTTTATCATATTATGTATCTTTCTCATCACTGCAGCCTGCCACCGGTTTGATGGACTTGTCTGTATAGTCACAAAGGAGGGAAAGAGAGCGTTCCCCTTCCCCCAACTGCAGCTCCCTCCTTGTGAGCCCTCATCTCTCTCCTGTAATTCTTCTCTCCCACTGTCCTCTCTTGCCCTTGTTCTGGGGTCCAACATGAGTCTCTGGCATAACAAAGGTTGCCGTGCAGCTTTGAGCTTTGGGGACTAAATATAGATCAAAGCTCCATCCTACCCTCAGTCATCCAAAAGACAGATTCCAAACAGCGTCTGACTTTGTCCTCTCTTTGCTTCTAAAAAATCAGCATCCTTCTTTCCTCGTGGTTCTTTTTCCTCCCAACTAATCCCTCTTCCCTACCACTTCTCCGACCTCCTGCAGGGAAAATTGTGAAGGCATTTTCATGTGTTAACTAACAGACTTGCTAATCCCCTGGACTGAATGCCTTTGCCCTGTTTTCAGGGATGCAGAAATCTTAAGGTTACATTTATTCTCTGACCTGCTCAACCACCAGGGAGTCAGGGCAAATTCTGGCCTTTCAGTGCTTTAAACTTCTTCCCGACTCTATTTCCCAGTTCTAAACAAATAAGGTTCCCATTCATTTTGTGTGCAGTGTTTGCAATGCCAAATACCTAAGC
This sequence comes from Mesoplodon mirus, assembly GCF_964341445.2. NCBI lineage: Eukaryota > Metazoa > Chordata > Mammalia > Artiodactyla > Ziphiidae > Mesoplodon > Mesoplodon mirus. The sequence goes on along the minus strand of NC_138977.1, from coordinate 64,133,396 downwards.
CTGTAGACCATATGAGTTATTCAACTGTATGGGAAGGAAAAAGAAAAACAAATGACTAATCAGCCAACTAAGGCTTCCCATAGCCCACACAGTGATGAGGAGATTCAGGGGGGGAAAAAAGCTGGGATACCATGCTGTGGTGCTTACACATAGTCAATAGGGGGTGGAAAGGGAAAGGAGAAACCAAGAAAAGAAAGGCAAAGTTGCTGCAGCCAAGTGTCTCATAAAATTGCCATGTTTTAGCCTGAGTTTATTGTCTGTTAGTGTCGGTAATTGAATTGCTTTCTCTCCTGTGGGCTAGTATGTGAGCCTACCTCCTTTTTCTATGATCAGCATTAAAGTGTTCCCAGTTAAATCGGTTCCTTTGATTCATTCACCCATTCAACACATACTTATTGAGACTCAACAGCGTGCAGAGTTGGATTTAGAATGCATTTGAAGTCTGAGAAAGGGCAGCACTGAACTTAGCCATGAGTGTGCTTCAGAGAGAAGATGCCTAAATGTGCTGTGATGGCTCCCACCAGCTCTGTCTTCAAATGTTTCTCTCCATGTCTGCCTCCTATGAGTCAGGTCTCAGGCGTTTGGTTTTCCTGGTTCTAGCTTCCAGCCAGGAACTCAGATGTCTGCATTAGCTGATCTTCCATCTCTTTTTCTACTCTTAGAGGGTTATCGAAGCCTTCCGCACTTCCTGTCTTCAGTGGCTGCTTAAAGTACAAACATTTATTGGGGGGAAATATTAAAAGTATAAATGAGATCGTGGTTCCAAAAAGAGCCCATGAGGATTCTGATAAGTTTAATTTTGTGGTGTGACTGCACACACGCACACACACACACACACACACACACGAGCCTGCTTGCAAGCTCATGTGTGGGTGCACGTGTGCGCCTGCGCACACACACACTTCTGTTGCTTTCTTTACTTCAATTTATCCTAATATTTATAATCGAATCAGTCAGCCATCTTTTCCCAAAATGTAAGAAATTGTTTATCTAGTTGATGATGCCAAAGCCAAAACTTTGTACTTCTTGGAGGGTCCTCATGTAAACTGAAAATCACATGAATTGAATCACATCATCATGGAAACCTGGGGCTGAAGGCAGGGTTGAGAGGCGGATGCACAGAGGGCTGGTTTTCTACTCACAGTCTCTTACAATTTACTCTGTGGCCTTGGACGCATCACTTTTATTTTTATTTATTTATTTATTTTAAAATTAATTAATTAATTTATGGCTGTGTTGGGTCTTCGTTTCTGTGCGAGGGCTTTCTCTAGTTGCGGCGACTGGGTGCCACTCTTCATCACAGTGTGCGGGCCTCTCACTGTCACGGCCTCTCTTGTTGCAGAGCACAGGCTCCAGACGTGCAGGCTCAGTAGTTGTGGCACACAGGCTCAGTAGTTGTGGCACACGGGCTCTAGAGTGCAGGCTCAGTAGTTGTGGTGCACGGGCTCTAGAGTGCAGGCTCAGTAGTTGTGGCACACAGGCTCAGTAGTTGTGGCATACGGGCTCTAGAGTGCAGGCTCAGTAGTTGTGGCTCACGGGCCCGGTTGCTCCGCGGCATGTGGGATCTTCCCAGACCAGGGCTTGGACCCGTGTCCCCTGCATTGGCAGGCAGATTCTCCACCACTGCACCACCAGAGAATCCCCGTCACTTTTATTTTAAAACATAGATATAAACATAAAAAAATTGTAAATACAAATATATACCCACCTATATCTTTAGCACCAATCATATGCGACCGTCTTGTACTAACTGTATTAGTGTGATAGGGCTGCCATAACAAAATATCACAGATGAGGTGGTAAACAACAGAAGTTTATTTTCCCTCAGTTCTAGAGACCAGAAGTCCAAGAGCAAGGTGTTGCAGATCTGGTTTGCTCTGAGGCCAGTCTCCCTGAGAATGGCTGAGCTCTGGCTGTGCTCTGGCTCTGTCCTCATGTGGCCTTTCCTCTGTGTGTTCCTCTGGTGCCTCTTCTTCTTCTTGTATTGGCCTCATTTGGACTTAATGCCCTCTTTATCTCCAAATATGGTTAGATTCGGAGGTGTTGGGACTTCAATATAAGAATTTAAAGGGGGGCGGGGATAGAATTCAGCCCATAACACTAGATGCAAGGCAACAAAAATAAATGGGGCATAGTTCTTGCCCCTGAGGATCCAGCCATTGAAACAGAAATAAAGTTAATTACACTATAGTGTAAGAAGTGTAGCAATAGAGGCAGATACTCAGTATAGTGATGTTATAGTTGGAGCAGAATGAAGAATTCACAGAGGAGAATCAGCAAGTCAAGTCACCTTAACTCACAGAGAGAACCAGGAGGGAGACCAGTGTTTGTACTGGGTCTTCCCATCTTAGTAGGAGTTCTCCAGGTCAGTGGGAAAGGATGAGGAAAGGAATGGGCATTTGATATGGGTGGATATTTAGGGTCAACCCAGTGGCCCAAAAAGGCCAGTGCTGTCTCATATTAAGGACCTCCTGTGTTGGGAGGAGAGAAATGTGTCCCAGCTCTGCTTAGCCAGTTAGATCTCTAACTGGTCTGAATCTCATACAAGCCTATTTAAGCTGTGGTGAATTTTGTACTCTGTGTGCAGTGCTGTCCTAGGGTCCTTGAAGACAGAAAGGACACTAACCCTGTCTCTTCATAATCTGAATAGGGAGATCAGAGACAATTGAAATAACTTGAATAACACTACAAGGCAACAAATGAATAATTCCAAAGAATATTTGCCTCTTTCTCTCTAGATAAAAAGAAGAATGTTATACTGAATCTTCTTTACATTTTGCTCAAGGAATCAAACGGTCTATGACAGTGTTTTTCAAACTTGAGCAATATATTTAAAAAATTCACAGATCCTCCTTGTGTTACCTTAAATTATTAATGTTATGTAAGAGCATAGATGCAAGAGCCACACTTCCTGGGTTTGAATCTTAGATCTACCATTTATTGGTTATGTGACCTTGGCCAAATCACTAAACTCTCTTTGCCTCGGTCTTCTCATCTGTGAAATGGGGATGATAATAATACCTATATTCATAATAATGTTATAAGAATTAAATTAGTTAATATTTGTTTTATTAGGTTCTTTTTTAAAATTTATAATGTTGCATTTAATTTCTGCTGTACAGCAAAGTGACAGTTATATATATTCTTTTTAAGAAAAATTTTGTTGAAGTATAGTAGATTTACAATGTTGTGCTAATTTCTGCTATACAGCAAAGTGACTCAATTATACATATATATATTTTCATATTCTTTTCCATTATGGTTTATCACCAGATATTGAATATAGTTCCCTGTGCTATACAGTAGGACCTTGTTGTTCATCCATCCTATATATAATAGTTTGCATCTGCTAATCTCAAACTCCCAATCCTCCCCCCATCCACTCCTTGGCAACCACCTGTCTGTTCTCTATGTCTGTGAGTCTGTTTCTGTTTCATAGATAAGTTCATTTGTGTCATATTTTAGATTCTACATATAAGTGATATCATATGGTATTTGTCTTTCTGTTTTACTTCGCTTAGTATGATAATCTCTACATCCATCCATGTTGCTGCAAATGTCATTATTTCATTCTTTTTAATGGCTGAGTCATATTCCATTGTATATATATATATACCACATCTTCTCTATCCATTCATCTGTCGATGGACATTTAGGTTGTTCCCATGTCTTGGTTATTGTAAATAGTGCTGCTATGAACATAGGGGTGCATGTATCTTTTCGAATTATAGTTTTGTCTGGGTATATGCCCAGGAGTGGGATTGCTGGATCATATGGCAACTCTGTTTTTAGTTTTTTGAGGAAGCTCCATACTGTTTTCCATAGTGGCTGCACCAATTTACATTCCCACCAACAGTGTAGGAGGGTTCCCTTTTCTCCACACCTTCTCCAGTATTTATTATTTGTAGACTTTTTTTTATTAGTTTCTGCTTTATAACAAAGTGAATCAGTTATACATATACATCTGTTCCTATATCCCTTCCCTCTTGAGCCTCCCTCCCTCCCACCCTCTGTATCCCTGCCCTCCAGGCGGTCACAAAGCACGGAGATGATCTCCCTGTGCTATGCGGCTGCTTCCCACTAGCTATCTACCTTACGGTTGGTAGTGTATATATGTCCATGCCTCTCTCTTGCTTTTTCACAGCTTACCCTTCCCCCTCCCCATATCCTCAAGTCCATTCTCAAGTAGGTCTGTGTCTTTATTCCTGTTTTACCCCTAGGTTCTTCATGACATTTTTTTTTTCTTAAATTCCATATATATGTGTTAGCATACGGTATTTGTCTTTCTCTTTCTGACTTACTTCACACTGTATGACAGACTCTAGGTTTATCCACCTCATTACAAATAGCTCAATTTCGTTTCTTTTTATGGCTGAGTAATATTCCATTGTATATATGTGCCACATCTTCTTTATCCATTCATCCGATGATGGACACTTAGGTTGTTTCCATCTCCGGGCTATTGTAAATAGAGCTGCAATGAACATTTTGGTACATGTCTCTTTTTGAATTATGGTTTTCTCAGGGTATATGCCCAGGAGTGGGATTGCTGGATCATATGGCAATTCTGTTTTTAGTTTTTTGAGGAACCTCCATACTGTTTTCCATAGTGGCTGCACCAATTTACATTCCCACCAACAGTGTAGGAGGGTTCCCTTTTCTCCACACCCTCTCCAGTATTTATTATTTGTAGACTTTTTAATGATGGCCATTCTGACTTGTGTGAGGTGGTACCTCACTCTTGTTTCGACTGGCATTTCTGTAATAATTAGTGATGTTGAGCATCTTTTCATGTGCCTCTTGGCCATCTCTATGTCTTCTTTGGAGAAATGTCTATTTAGGTCTTCTACCCATTTTTCGACTGGGTTGTTTGTTTGTTTGTTATTTAATTGTAGGAGCTGTTTGTATATTTTGGAAATTAAGTCCTTGTCAGTCGCATCATTTGCAAATATTTTCTCCCAGTCCGTAGGTTGTCTTTTCATTTTGTTTACGGTTTCCTTTGCTCTGCAAGAGTTTATAAGTTTGATTAGGTCCCATTTGTTTATTTTTGCTTTTATTTCCATTGCCTTGGGAGACTGACTTAAGAAAACATTGGTAGGATTTATGTCAGAGAATGTTTTGCCTATGTTCTCTTCTAGGAGTTTCATGGTGCCTTGTCTTATATTTAGGTCTTTAAATCATTTTGAGTTTATTTTTGTGTATAGTGTGAGGGTGTGCTTTAGCTTCATTGATTTACATGTGACTGTCCAAATTTCCCAACACCACTTGCTGAAGAGACTGTCTTGTATATTCTTGCCTCTTCTGTCGAAGATTAACTGTCCATAGGTGTGTGGGTTTACTTCTGGGCTCTCTATTCTGTTCCATTGATGCATATGTCTGTTTGTGTGCCAATACCATGCTGTTTTGATTACTGTAGCTTTGTAGTATTGTCTGAAGTCTAGGAGCATTATGCCTCCTGCTTTGCTCTTCTTCCTCAGGATCTTCTTTTTATCTTCTTTTAATCTCCTTTTATGAACTCCTGAGAATATGTAGTCAGCCTGTGGAGTTAGAGACCCTAGTTTGAGTAAGGAGGTATCCCATATATGCTAATGATCTCTGTGAAGCCTATACAGGAGGATGGTTGCATGGGAGTGCTGCTTATACACATGGGGCTACAAGGTAACTCACACATGTACCTCTTCTTTGTATTTCTTTAATTATAGTTAATTTACAATGTCATGTTAGTTTCAAGTGTACAGCAAAATGACTCAGTTATATATATCTTATATATATATTTTATATATATATATATATATTTTTTTCAGATTCTCTTCCATTATAGGTTATTACAAGAAATTGAGTATAGTTCCCTGAGCTATACAGTAGGTCCTTGTTGTCTACCTATTTTATATATAGTACTGTGTATGTGTTAATCCCAACCTCCTAATTTATCTTCCCCACCACCCCCACTTTTCCCTTTGGTAACCATAAGTTTGTTTTCTATGTCCTTGAGTCTATTTCTTTGTATTTCTTTTGAACAGAACTCTAGGTTCTGGAGTAACCCAGAGTTGCCCATTGGTATGATGAAATCTTTCATAAGTGGAGATGTCAAAGCAATTATCTTATGGCTTTCTGAGTTCCCAACTCTATATTACAGTCAAATCGAACCTGGAAGCTTCTTTCTCGTGGTATCCATTATGATGCAATTTGGCATCCTCTCCAGCCTAAATCAATACATTTCATCATTAAAAAGTTCAACCTCTTTGTAAAGAGCTTTGGTTTTCAGCTTGGTTGGGGTTGGGGCAGAAATGCCTTGCTCTGCTGGCCTGTGGACCACTGGCTCTTAACGAAACCCTGCAGAATGTGTGTACCTTTAAAGCAGAGAATCATGGAAGGCCGGCATGCAGTAAGAAATGACCAAGTTCAACCTCTTTGTTTTACATGTTAAGAAGTCGATGCTGAACTTCTCAAAGAGAGCACAAACCTTAAAAAATCATACTTATTGAGTGTGAAGAGTAAACAAAGAAAGTCTGTCTTTTCTTGTTAGAAACACTGTAGTCTGGTTCAAGGTGCTCTGGGATGGTCCCAGTACTTCTGGAAGTACTTAATGCAGAGAGGCAGGTCTGACTCCCTTGTCCTGTTTTCAGGCTGCTCAGGCCACCAAGCTGTCCCAGCCTTTGTCATATGCCATCACGTGTGTGTGTATGTCTGTCCTCTTCTAGTACAGAATTCCCAGATTATATGAATACGTCTTGTTGGCAAAAAGATTCTGTGGTCAAATAATTGTTGAAGTGCAGAGTTAACTAGTGAACATTTCCTAGGACTTCTTAGAACATTTAATATGCCCACATGTATTGCAAATCTCCACCAGGGGCATAAGCAGGATGTTGCAATTCACTGATGTTTTTGAACCAGAGACATTTATTTTTAGGGCATATCTGGTGGGACCTGGAAAAACACTATGTTACCTAGATTTTAATCCCCTACCCACAGGTATAATGACTTAGTCCTCCTTGTGCCCTAAACTCAGTGCACTATGCTGGGCACATGACGGGTTACCAAACATGTTTAATGAAAGAATGAGTGAAGTTCCGTGTTTTCCCAAGCTCTCAATTTGCTCATCTGCCATATGTAGAAGTAAGTTACATGTTATTTTGCTTGGTGATTTTAACATGTTCAGAAGGAGAAGGCTTTGAATGAACATACATTGTTAAACTGGGAAATACTTTGTGTTACCATCAATATCAGAACAACCACTACCAATCTATTACTATTAGTAGGTGCTTCACAGAAAATTGTTTCTTTTAACTTTTGTTCTACATGGAGTATTAAATATCTCATAAGTTTTATTACCTTAATATATTTAAATAGAATCAGGTAGAATTAAATAAAATTTACCAAACATATGTAAATGGATCATTTGCTGGATCCTTGCTTTCTAAGTTGCCTAGGCCTGAAAAAAAGGGTACTCGTATATCTAGATAAATATTCACCTGCAACCCTCATTCATCTGGTTATAACTATATATGATAATTATTACTACAGCTATATGTGTGTATATATTTGTTTTGTATATATATGCATATACTAATTGCTCAATAAATGTGTGTGTGTGTGTATATATATATATATATATATATATGCAAATATGATTTATCAAGCAATTACTATAAGCCAGGTATGGTGACAGGCACTTTTTAATTTATTGTCCTCATCCTCACAATAACTCTGCAAAACCTGTCATTATTATCCCTAGTCTAACAAGAGAAAGCTAAGGCCTAGAAATGTTTGATAAGCACCCAGAAGTTTAGGGACCCTGTGCCTTAACTCTCCAAAAGAATCCTCAAGATGTACTTGCTCAGCCTAAAACAGACTTGCTCATATCTTGCATTTATACCCTGATAAGTTATGGCCCATGCCCAGAACAAGAATATCCAACCGGAATGGAGGGCTGACAGTAGCCAAGCAACAGAGAGTAATATTTGAAGCCTAACACTGTATTACTGTAACTCAAGATGGCCCAAGGCCCAGAAGAAGGGCAGTTTGCCTCAAGTCACAGTGAACACTGACACGATGCCATCACACACCTGGCATTATTCTCAGCTTTTTACCTTGCTCACAAGCCTCACGATAACCATACATGGGCTGCAATTATTTAAATCGTTTTGCAGATAAAGTAAAACAGAGGCCTAGAGAGTTAGAGCAATTTGCCCATGGTCACAGAGCTGGTAAATGGCCAGCTGGGACTTGAACCCAAGTAAAGCTAAATTTAGCAGCCGGGTGCTTAACTCCTAAACCAGTCCAAGCAGTCTTAACACACCTACTGCCTCCTTAAATCCTGTTCCACCTCGGTTGCCAAGTCCTCATCAATCCAAGGGTTCTTGCAACCATGTTATCTTGTAACCATTACCTTGTGATGCTGTATTACTGTAACTGTCTCCCCAGTGAGCCAGTGGTTCTCCCCTATGTGCCTCCACAAGCCCCCATCGAAGTCACTGGACCATAGGCGTTCAGCTGCTCTCCCTTGCAGTCCAATTCTCCTCTTCCCCACTGCTCACACTATGCCCAGAGTTTTGCCTTCTGATGTAAGGTTTACAGGGGAGTCATCATCACACAATTACCCTCAACCATGCAGCGCTGACAATGCAATCATCTGTCAGCAAATGAGCTGAGTGGTTCCTGCATGAGGCTGTCTGGACCACATTTGGCAAAATCAGGTTATGACCTTCATGCCTTCTGACCAAACTCAAACAATAGAGCTCTCCCTTACCCAGAATGGGAGCACAGTTGTCTCCGGCTTTCCTGCCCACATACTGAGATTCACATAGAAGCCACAGAGCTAGAGGGAAAATATCTCAAGACAAAATGCTTTTGTTCCATCTCCTTAATTAAAGAGTTGAACTTGTTTTATAGAAGTCTCTTGGAAACCAATTATAATATTTCCCGCACATTTTTTTTCACTAAGGAGCGTGTTCCCAGTGTTATACCTGGCAGGTTTGTCTTCTGGGTAGTCAAAATTGAATCATTTTATTTAGTCAGCGGATAGGGTAAAGACTGATTTAGAGACCATGGGACACTCAGACAAGGCACAAAGCCCCTGTGTGCTATTAATGCTGACCAGGTGAGGAAGACCCTCTATCTCTTCTCTCTTTTTTCTCATGACATACTATTATGAAAAAAATTCCAACATTCAGAAAGTTAAAAGGATTTTACAGTGAATAACCTAACCCCCTCACCCGTACTTACGTTTTATTTCACTTGCTTTATGTCACATCTATCCTTCTGTCCATCCTTCTATCCAGTTACCAATCCATCTTACGTTAAAGTGCATTTTAAGTAAGTTGCAGACTTTGGTACACTTCACTCCAAATACGTCAGCACACATAGCCTTAATTAAATTTAATATTCATTTATACTTCTCTCTTACTTGTGAATTTTGAGGTAAAGTTTGCATACAATAGTGTAGAAATCTTAAGTGGACCCTCCACTGAGTTTTGACATCTGCATACACCTGTGTAATCCAAACCCCTATCAAGGTATAGAATATGACCATTACTCCAAAAAGTTTCCTCATGCCACATCCTACTCAATCTACAACCCCACCTCCCTGGGGACAATCAATATTATGATTTTTTCCCCACTATAGATTAGTTTGGTTTGTTCTGGAGTGTCATATATATGGAATCATAGAGTAGGTACTCTTTTGGGTAAGTTTCCTCCCTCAGCATGTTTTTGAGATTCATCCATGTTGTGTGTATCAGTAATTCAGTTGTTTTTACTGCTGAGTAGTATTCCCTATGTATAGATATACCATAGTTTGTTTATCCATTCACCTGGTTATGATTACCTGGGCTGTTTCCAGATTTTGGCTATTGTGCATAAAGCTGCTGTGAATTTCTGCGTACAGGTCTTTGTGTGCACATATGCTTTCATTTATCTTGGGTAAATAAATAGGAGTAAAATTGCTGGTGATGGCGTATATGTATGTTTAGTTTTATAAGAAATTGAAAACCCTTTTTTCAAGTAGTTCTCTCATTTTACACTCTCGTCCACCATGTTTGAAAGTTCAGTTTGCTCTACATGCTCACTGACGTTGGGTGTTGTCGGTCTTTTTAGCCATTCTGGTCGTGGTGTAGGTATCTCACTGAGGCATTAATTTACATTTCCAAGATGACAAATGATATTGAGTGTTTTGTCATGTCCTTATGGCCATCCACATATCTTCTTTTGTGAAAAGTCTACTCAAAACTTTTGCCCTTTTTAAAAAAATTTTTTTAAAGGAAGGGTCTGGTCAAACCTTGGCCCTTGTTCCAGGGAGACCAGTCTACAATCTTGTACCCCTGCCCAGGCTCAAAAGACCCTGAAGAGAGAATTTTTGAAATAAATGTTGATCACACTCATTTGTTGGGCGCTGCCAACAGGCAGCAGGAAGGGACGGCTTCTTAGCAAATCCTGGCCCCTTTGTGAGATGTTTGCAGAATGATTGATTTACAATAAAGTGGTTCCTGGTGGGTGCATGCAGGTGGAACTGATGCAGATCGATTCCAGTGGTGCTAACTAATCAGCTGTTTAAACTGGCAGGGAGAGTGCTCAGTGACAAACATAGTGTGACCATCATTTTCCTCCTAAGATTACAAATTAACTTGTTCAGTTTGCTGGGGTGTGTGACAACCTGGAGCCCAGCCTCAGAGGAGCAGAGGGTGGCTGTGCCTTCAGGGATGCCTCCCTGGGATCCACTTTCCTGTAAGGCTGGACCTGGGCAAACAGCACTCTGGGCTGGAGGAAGAGAGATCCCATCTAGGAAAGGGTAGGGATTTTCATCTTTGAAATTCATCTCTGCCCCCTAGGTGAGGGGGCCGGATGAATTTTAAAGGGGCCTCTCCTGTTCCTCTTTTCTTTTTTCTGTTAGCTATTTGCTTGACCTCATGGCAGGCCCATGTCTCTTCCTTTCTTCACATAGAATAAGCACACAGAAAACCATCATTTTCTCCCCTCTGGTCATGGAGAAAACTCAATGTCCTCAAATCCAAGCTCTTTCAGGTTGAGGGGCCACTGTTTTGTTTGTTTTTAAGGCTCTTCACTTTATAGCAGGATTCCATTGTAGTACCGTTTAAGCATTGAGGTATTTGCCTTTACAATATTAATTGCAAAACTTGGTCCTGACAATAGGGAGGTTTTAGACTGAAGAGGCCAGGTAAGGTGATGAAGATGAAGAGGCTGGTGTAACTGTGTCCCAGTCATGGCCACAAGAGGAAGGCCTAGCCTAGCTCCACATTCTAGTACTTATCTTGACCTCTTGCTCACAAAAGCTTTTTCATACATGATTTCATCCTTGTGATAGCTTCACGTGATGCACAGGGCCCACCATCTTATACATGGGAAAGCAGAAATCAGAAGGCATCCGTAAGTAGATGCTGAAAGTGGTGAAATATGACCTCAAATACAGGTCTTTCGGTATTAGTATTTCTAATTACAGCTCTGGAAACCTGAATTAGCAGGCTAAATAATGTATGTGCTACATGAAGTGTCTGGAATGGCATTACAGTATAAGAAGGTGGACCTGCTAACAACCTGCAAATTAACATTTCAAAAGGATTTGTTTCTTCAGCACTTGATACTGTTATTCTAAAGTGCTACTGGAGGAATAACCAGGTGAGAGCTGGGACAGGCTGCAACCAGATATTAAAACTTAGTGTAAGGCTCCAATAATTAAATCACTGTAGCCCTAGGGATAAACAAACGGACTAAGTAGAATAGGTGACTTTGTAAAAGCTTCTAGCTAGTATTTGAAAAGGCAAAATATGATAAAGGAAGTATCAAGAACTTGTAGAGAGAGGATGGGAAGTTTAGTCAATGAATAATTCTGCAACCATTGGAAACTTATTAAGGGGAATAAGTATATTTAGATCCTTAGCAGATGATATGCTCCAAAATAAATACCAAATATTTCAAGATTTAAATGGAGAAACACAAATTATAAAATTCTTTAAAATATTTAGGTGATTAAACCTTTGGATTAAGAAAGACTCTCTTAGCAGAAAAGCAAAGGAAAAATCACAAATAAAAATATTCATAATGTATAAAAATAAATTGCTATGTATTTATAAAACAATACAAAGATTAAAAGCCAACAACAAACTAGGAGAAATATTTGTAAAAATTATGCTGACGGGCTAATACCACAATATATAAAATCTTGTTCAAATAGATAGAAAAACAAGAATCTCAATGGTTATATTAAGGTCAAGAAATAAAGAGATAAGTTATAATGAAGAAAATAAAAATGTTAAATTAGCTTTTCTTTGTAAATCCACCAGTAAACAAAGGATTAAAAATTAAGATAATGGGATATTTTTCATGGATCAAGTTAGAAAAGATGAAAATATGATAATACTTAATGTTAGTGAAAATATGATAAAACAGACACTCTCATACACTTAAGGCTGAAGGTTAAATTGTACGACTTTTCTGGTCTATATGCCTATATATTGTTCCTATTGACCTCCCCAGTCTTACCTTATATTGCTTTGCCTTTACTCTCTGTTCTAGGATGAGGGGAATTTATTTATTTATTTTTTTCAGTTGTCCTCACACAGATTTTCCATATGCCTAGAAAGTTCTCTGACTTCTCCTCTCTCCCCTCCCTCTCACTTCCTCCTCCTCTTCATTTCCCTCCTCTTCTCCCTTCCCCCTTTCCCCTCTTCCTTAGTCTCCCCCCCTCCATTTCCTTGCTCCTCCCCTTCTTCTGTGTTTATCCCTTTTCCCTTCCATTCTTTCTCTTCCTCTCCCCCTTTCTCTCCATCTTTTCCTAGTTGAGACTTACTCATCCTTGAAATCTCAGATCAAACATTACTTACTCAATGCATTCATCTTGTTCTCCCTGAAAGTGTCACATTATTCGGTTATTTGCTCTCACAACACCTTATAACTGTCCCATATAACACTAATCACAATGGAAATGTATATATTTGTAATGGTTTGACAAATATATTTTTCCCTCCCAGGATTACACGGACTGTTGTCACCTTTAGTCAACACTCAATCCCCCATATCTAGCCCAAAAAAGGGAGTTAATACATATTTGTTGGATGCATTGACTTTGACTTGCCAAAACGTCACTAGAATAAACTGAGGCTTAAGCAAAGCTAACTTGATTAAACCTATGGCAGTAAGGGAGAACGTACCCCAGCAGAGTCTTAGTCATGGCACAAAAGAGGATGGTCATGGGTAGAAACCTCTATAATTTGAGGATCTGGGCTCAAGTGGTTTAAGGCAGGTTTAGTGTGAAGATCTGATAGGGAATGGCCAAAGTATGATGCAAGAGCTTAAGACTGGTGAGCACTGCAAGATAAGGATATTTAAGAAAGTCTTCTAAGTAAAAATAGTAAAAATAATTTGATATGTGAACTGTTTGCTCCTGTGAACAATCTATTGTTTTGACAGGAAGGTCTGTTTATCTCGATGGGCAAATTAATTATTCATATAACTAAGTTTTCAGACAAGTTCTGAAGCTAACAGTGAAGTGATTTATTGCTTTATAGCCTTATATTCGTGGGCAACAACTTCCATGAAGAAAGAGTAAAATCATGTTGCTAGAACTGTCTTGAGTTCTCAGTCCTGGAGTTAAACTTTGTAACCACAGGAGATCTCTGTTCTGAGATGAATAAATGGAATGCCATTTTGGCAATACACAACAAGGTCCTTAGAAATGTTTTTTACAAAATTTTCTAGTAGCTCCTTTCTAAGAGTCTATCATTTAAAAAAAAATTAGGAACACAAAGTTTTATGTATGGGGTTTGGAAGTGTCTCTTTGGGAAATCAGGGCAACCATTAATGGGCAACATGACCCGCCCTTGGGAGAAGAGAAGGGCTAGAGCTTAGGAGGGGGAAGTAGAGGTGAGGAAAAAAACCCCCAAATTGCCAAGCTTTCATCCATTTATGGAAACTGGATTCATTATCTGTTGAGGGATTCTCCTCTTCTCTGCCCCAGATTGGTCACATATTTATTAAAACACACACACACACACACACACACACACACACACGACTCAAACTCCAGGAATGTCTACCATTAAAGCTCTGTCTCTGCAGTTAATCAGTGAGTGGTAGACACGTGGCTCTCAGTTCATGTAAGAGAAGCAATCACCTGATGAGACTCCATGGTGGGGAAAATGCTACAAATTCTATGTAGTGACAAGGCTAAGGTTTTTTTCCAAATATCTAGAGCTCTTTCTTTGACTCTTTTCATAACAATGCATATAATGGGCAAAACTCACATTTTCTTTGGTATTTTTGGTCAAAGAAATGTTTTGTTTTGTTTTGTTTTCATACCAAAATCTGCAGTACTGAGTGTGTGGCAACTAAGACCCTAGATAGTTAGCAAGATTGTAGGAGGTGAGCTGTGATTCTATCTGAGTGCATAGCTCGTTATGGTTGGCCTTATATCCTGAGGTAAGAAGGCAGCTTCCAAATAAGATCCCTAACATTAAGAGAAGTGCTAGATGATAAGAGAGAGACAACATCTGGTTTTCTTGAAAGGCATGACAAACTACAGATCTGAGATATTTTTGATTAAAATTACAAGCTGCTTTATGAGCACTGAGGAGAAAAAGCAGTTCCTACCAGGACCTAAGATGGGGTCATTAAGAAAAAATCATGACAGACAAACCCCATTTCCTGTTTTTGATATTGTTTGTAGATCAAGCATTTGTATCTGGATATTTTTAAATGGCATTTCACCAAGTCGTCAAAATGTCTTTGTGGACAAATATGGGGTTGACATACTCAGTAATGTGGCTAGCATTTGGCTGAAGTTCAAAAGGTATGGATTTAAATATTAGTTTTAACCTGTATTAATATATTCATTTCAACCTGTGGCTATTCAGAATAACTATGAACCGGCAGAGGTCAGTCATAGCACAATAAAAGCTTTTTTTATGTAGTGCTAACACCGTTAGATCAAAGTTTATTCAGTGTCAGTTAAAACTCTATGTCCTATAACAGAAAATCTGTAAATACCTCCTGTCTCACAATATTCTAAAAAGTCATAAGATTTGATGCTTTGATCATAATGATGATTTTTATTTTTATTTTTTTGTCTGAGTTACCTGAAGTCAAAAGCTCCTGGCTCAAAATATACAGCTTCATTTAATTATCTAAACAGACTGTATAGACCCATATTTTCATAGTACACATCAGCGTCAAATCTATTTTAGCCAGTGATTGTTAACTTCAACAACAAGCTCACAAAACTTGTAAATAAGCTGGAGCTAATTATGAAACAATTAGTCAAAGTCTATGAAAATAATAAATGAATATTGTATTGCTACATCTCATTAAAAGAGTCATTTGCCTAGCATATATCATGTTCATATCACTCCAATCACCACCTAGATCATGTTAGAAAGTCAGGCTATTAACATGTGATGATAAGTCATAACCAATAAAGTTATGGATGTCAGTTACTTTGTAATTACACATAATGCAAATCTCATAATGTATGTGGTAACCAGTTAGAAAATAGAACAAAACTTTTAATACCACAATATAATATAGTCTATAAAAGTTATGAGAAAATACCTTTTATTCCAGTGAAGAGGTAACCTTTGGATTCCTGAATTACCAGGCAAAATCAGCCAGCCATGTGGGGATGGGAGCAGAAAGTTCCAGGCAGAAGGAGGGAAGGAAAAGTCCTAAAGAGGGAATGAGCATGGCATATTCTAGGAACCAAAGAAGTCTTTGATAGCTGGAGTGGGGCAGAGGGGCTAGAGTGACTGTATGAGGCTAAGAGGGGGGCAGTTCACATAGTGACTTGCAGTCCAAGGACAACAAGTTGGGTTTCAGTCTAAGCAAAGTGGGAAGCCATTGGAGGGCTTTAGGGAGGAAAGCAATATTACCCAATTTTTAAAAACAACTTTATTCGAGTATAATTGCTTCACAATGGTGTGTTAGTTTCTGCTTTATAACAAAGTGAATCAGTTATACATATACATCTGTTCCCATATCCCTTCCCTCTTGCATCTCCCTCCCTCCCACCCTCCCTATCCCAGCCCTCTAGGCAGTCACAAAGCACCGACTGATCTCCCTGTGCTATACAGCTGCTTCCTACTAGCTATCTACCTTACGTTTGGTAGTGTATATATGTCCATGCCTCTCTCTCGCTTTTTCACAGCTTACCCTACCCACCCCATATCCTCAAGTCCATTCTCAAGTAGGTCTGTGTCTTTATCCCTGTTTTACCCCTAGGTTCTTCATGACATTTTTTCCCCTTAAATTCCATATATATGTGTTAGCATACGGTATTTGTTTTTCTCTTTCTGACTTACTTCACTCTGTAAGACAGACTCTAGGTCTATCCACCTCATTACAAGTAGCTCAATTTCATTTCTTTTTATGGCTGAGTAATATTCCATTGTATATATGTGCCACATCTTCTTTATCCATTCATCCGATGATGGACACTTAGGTTGTTTCCATCTCTAGGCTATTGTAAATAGAGCTGTAATGAACATTTTGGTACATGACTCTTTTTGAATTATGGTTTTCTCGGGTATATGCCCAGTAGTGGGATTGCTGGGTCATATGGTAGTTCTATTTGTAGTTTCTTTAAGGAACTTCCATACTGTTCTCCATAGTGGCTGTACCAATTCACATTCCCACCAGCAGTGCAAGAGTGTTCCCTTTTCACCGCACCCTCTCCAGCATTTATTGTTTCTAGATTTCTTGATGATGGCCATTCTGACTGGCGTGAGATGATATCTCATTGTAGTTTTGATTTGCATTTCTCTAATGATTAATGATGTTGAGCATTCTTTCATGTGTTTGTTGGCAGTCTGTATATCTTCTTTGGAGAAATGTCTATTTAGGTCTTCTGCCCATTTTTGGATTGGGTTTTTGGTTTTTTGTTATTGAGCTGCATGAGCTGCTTATAAATTTTGGAGATTAATCCTTTGTCAGTTGCTTCATTTGCAAATATTTTCTCCCATTCTGAGGGTTGTCTTTTGGTCTTGTTTCTGGTTTCCTTTGCTGTGCAAAAGCTTTGAAGTTTCATTAGGTCCCATTTGTTTATTTTTGTTTTTATTTCCATTTCTCTAGGAGGTGGGTCAAAAAGGATCTTGCTGTGATTTATCTCATAGAGTGTTCTGCCTATGTTTTCCTCTAAGAGTTTGATAGTTTCTGGCCTTACATTTAGGTCTTTAATCCATTTTGTTTTTAAAAGGGTCCAACTTGGAGCTTGAAGGGATTATGGAGTATAGATGAGTTAGAATAGAAGCAGGGAGACCATTACAAAACTAATGCAGGGACTTCCCTGGTGGTGCAGTGGTTAAGAATCCACCTGCCAATGCAGGGGACACTGGTTCAAGCACTGGTCGGGGAAGATCCCACATGCTGCAGAGCAGCTAAGCCCGTGAACCACAACTACAGAAGCCTGCACTCCTAGAGCCTGTGCTCTGCAACAAGAGAGGCCACGGCAATGAGAAGCCCGTGTACAGCAACGAAGACCCAATGCAGACAAAAATAAATAAATTTATTAAAACCCCCCAAAACTAATGCATTAGTCTACACAAGAAATGGTGTTGGCTTGCACTAGGGAGGAAGCTGAAAGATGGAGAGAAGTAGAGGCATTTAGGATGTAGTGTGAAGGTAGACCTGAGACGATTTGAAGTTATGGATGAAGTGGAGTGTGAGGGAAAAGGATGCTTCAAGGAGAGCTCCTAGTTCGGGAGCTTGAGTGAATTTAGTGGATAGTTGTGCTGTTAAATATGTATTAAAAGTATATACTGAGTCGTATGGTAGTTCTATTTTTAGTTTTTTAAGGAACCTCCATACTGTTCTCCATAGTGGCTGTATCAATTTACATTCCCACCAACAGTGCAAGAGGGTTCCCTTTTCTCCACACCCTCTCCAGCATTTATTGTTTCTAGATTTTATGATGATGGCCATTCTGACCAGTGTGAGGTGCTACCTCACTGTAGTTTTGATTTGCATTTCTCTAATGATTAGTGATGTTGAGCATCTTTTCATGTGTTTGTTGGCAATCTGTATATCTTCTTTGGAGAAATGTCTATTTAGGTCTTCTGCCCATTTTTGGATTGGGTTGTTTTTTTGTTATTGAGCTGCATGAGCTGCTTGTAAATTTTGGAGATTAATCCATTTACAGTTGCTTCATTTACAAATATTTTCTCCCATTCTGAGGATTGTCTTTGGTCTTGTTTATGGTTTCCTGTGCTGTGCAAAAGCTTTGAGGTTTCATTAGGTCCCATTTGTTTGTTTTTATTTCCATTTCTCTAGGAGGTGGGTCCAAAAGGATCTTGCTGTGATTTATCTCATAGAGTGTTTTGACTATGTTTTCCTCATAGGCAGAACACTATGAGTTTGATAGTGTCTGGCCTTACATTTAGGTCTTTAATCCATTTTGAGTTTATTTTTGTGTATGGTATTAGGGAGTGTTCTAATCTCATACTTTTACATGTCCCTGTCCAGTTTTCCCAGCACCACTTATTGAAGAGGCTGTCTTTTCTCCACTGTATATTCTTGCCTCCTTTATCAAAGATAAGGTGACCATATGTGTGTGGGTTTATCTCTGGGCTTTCTATCCTGTTCCATTGATCTATATTTCTGTTTTTGTGCCAGTACCATACTCTCTTGATTATTGTAGCTTTGTAGTATAGTCAGAAGTCAGGGAGCCTGATTCCTCCAGCTCCAATTTTCATTCTCAGATTGCTTTGGCTATTCAGGGTCTTTTGTGTTTCCATATAAATTGTGAAATTTTTTGTTCTAGTTCTGTGAAAAATGCCAGTGGTAGTTTCATAGAGATTGCATTGAATCTGTACATTGCTTTGGGTACTAGAGTCATTTTCACAATGTTGATTCCTCCATTCCAAGAACATGGTATATCTTTCCATCTGTTCCTATCATCTTTTATTTCTTTCATCAATGCCTTATAATTTTCTGCATACAGGTCTTTTGTCTCCTTAGGTAGGTTTATACCTAGATATTTTATTCTTTTTGTTGCAATGGTAAATGGGAGTGTTTTCTTAATTTCACTTTCAGATTTTTCATCATTAGTGTTTAAGATTGCCAGAGATTTCTGTGCATTAATTTTGTATTCTGCAACCTTACCAAATTCATTGATTAGCTCTAGTAGTTTTCTGGTAGCATCTTTAGGATTCTCTATGTATAGTATCACATCATCTGCAAACAGTGACACCTTTAGTTCTTCTTTTCCATTTTGGATTCCTTTTCTTTTTTCTACTCTGCTTGCTGTGGCTAGAACTTCCAAAACTATGTTGAATAAGAGTGGTGAGAGTGGACAACCTTGTCTTGTTCCTGATCTTAGTGGAAATGCTTTCAGTTTCCCACCATTGAGGATGATGTTGGCTGTGGGTTTGTCATATATGGCCTTATTATACTGAGGAAAGTTCCCTCTATGCCTACTCTCTGCACGGTTTTTATCATAAATGGGTGTTGATTTCGTTGAAAGTCTTCTCTGCATCTACTGAGATGATCATATTGTTTTTCTTCTTCAGTTTGTTAATATGGTGTATGATGTTGATTGATTTGCATATATTGAAGAATCCTTGCATTCCTGGAACAAACCCCACTTGATCATGGTGTAGGATCCTTTTAATGTGCTGTTGGATTCTGTTTGCTAGTATTTTGTTGAGGATTTCTGCATCTATGTTCATCAGTGATATTGGCCTGTAGTTTTCTTTCTTTGTGATATCTATGTCTGGTTTTGGTATCAGGGTGATGGTGGCCTCATAGAATGAGTTTGGGAGTGTTCCTCCCTCTGCTATATTTTGGAAGAGTTTGAGAAGGATGGATGTTAGCTCTTCTCTAAATGTTTGATAAAATTCGCCTGTAAAACCATCTGTTCCTGGGTTTTTTTGTTGGAAGATTTTTCTTATTTTTTCCTTATTGTTTCCTTATTTATTTTCATTTTGGATGATCTGTCCATTGGTGAAAGTGGGGTGTTAAAGTCCCCTACTATGATCGTGTTATTGTCGATTTCCTCTTTTATGGCTGTTAGTATTTGCCTTATGTATTGAGGTGCTCCTATGTTGGGTGCATAAATATTTACAATTGTTATATCTTCTTCTTGGATCGATCCCTTGAACATTATGTAGTGTCCTTCTTTGTCTCTTGTAATAGTCTTTAAAGTCTATTTTGTCTGATACGATAATTGCTACTCCAGCTTTCTTCTGATTTCCATTTGCATGGAATATCTTTTTCCATCCCCTCACTTTCAGTCTGTATGTGTCCCTAGGTCTGAAGTGGGTCTCTTGTAGACAGCATATATACGGGTCTTGTTTTTGTATCTATTCAGCCAGTCTGTGTCTTTTGGTGGGAGCATTGAATCCATTTACATTTAAGGTAATTATCGACATGTATGTTCCTATTCCCATTTCCTTAATTGTTTTGGGTTTGTTATTGTGGGTCTTTTCCTTCTCTTGTGTTTCTTGCCTAGAGAAGTTCCTTTAGCATTTCTTGTAAAGCTGGTTTGGTGGTGCCGAACTCTCTCAGCTTTTGCTTGTCTGTAAAGATTTTAATTTCTCCATCAAATCTGAATGAGATCCTCGCTGGGTAGAGTCACCTTGGTTGTAGGTTTTTCTCCTTCATCATGTTAAATATGTCCTGCCACTCCCTTCTGACTTGCAGAGTTTCTGATGAAAGATCAGCTGTTAACCTTATGGGGATTCCCTTGTGTGTTATTTGTTGTTTTTCCCTAGCTGCTTTTAATATTTTTTGTTTGTATTTATTTTTGATAGTTTGATTAATATGTGTCTTGGTGTGTTTCTCCTTGTATTTATCCTGTATGGGACTCTCTGTGCTTCCTGGACTTGATTCACTATTTCCTTTCCCATATTAGGGAAGTTTTCAACTATAATCTCTTCAAATATTTTCTCAGTCCCTTTCTCTTTCTCTTCTTCTTCTGGGAGCCCTATAATTTGAATGTTGGTGTGTTTAATGTTGTTCCAGAGGTCTCTGAGACTGTCCTCAGTTCTTTTCATTCTGTTTTCTTTATTCTGCTCTGCAGTAGTTATTTCCACTATTTTATCTTCCTGGTCACTTATCCGTTCTTCTGCCTCAGTTATTCTGCTATTGATCCCTTCTAGAGTATTTTTAATTTCATTTATTATGTTGTTCATCATTGCTTATTTCCTCTTTAGTTCTTCTAGGCCCTTGTTAAATGTTTCTTGCATTTTCTCTATTCTATTTCCAAGATTTGGATCATCTTTATTATCATTATTCTGAATTCTTTTTCAGGTAGACTGCCTCTTTCCTCTTCATTTGTTAGATCTGGTGGGTTTTTACCTTGCTCCTTCATCTGCTGTGTGTTTTTCTGTCTTCTCATTTTGCTTATCTTACTGTGTTTGGGGTCTCCTTTTTGCAGGCTGCAGGTTCATTGTTCCCGTTGTTTTTGGTGTCTGTGCCCAGTGGCTAAGGTTGCTTCAGTGGGTTGTGTAGGCTTCCTGGTGGAGGGCACTAGTGCCTGTATTCTGGTAGATGAGGCTGGATCTTGTCTTTCTGGTGGGCAGGCCCATGTCTGGTGGTGTGTTTTGGGGTGTCTGTGGCCTTATTATGATTTTAGGCAGCCTCTCTGCTAATGGGTGGGTTTGTGTTCCTGTCTTGCTAGTTGTTTGGCATAGGGTGTCCAGCACTGTAGCCTGCTGGTCGTTGAGTGAAGCTGGATTTTGGCGTTGAGATGGCAATCTCTGGGAGATTTTCGCTGTTTGATATTACGTGGAGCTGGGAGGTCTCTTGTGGACCAGTGTCCTTTAGTTGGCTCTCCCACTACAGTGGCACAGCCTTGACGCCTGGCTGGAGCACCAAGAGCCTGTCCTCCACACAGCTCAGAATAAAAGGGAGAAAGAATAGAAAGAAAGAAAGAAAGAATGAAAGAAAGAAAGAAAGAAAGAGGATAAAATAAAGTAAGATAAAATAAAATAATTAAAATAAAAAGTAATTATTATGAAAAAAATTAATGTAAGAGAAAAAAGGAAAAAAACCTGGATGGTCAGAACCCTAGGACAAATGGTGAAAGCAAAGCTATACAGACAAAATCTCACACAGAAGCATACACATACACACTCACAAACAGAGGAAAAGGAGAAAAAATAATATATCTTGCTCCCAAAGTCCACGTCCTCAATTTGGGATGATTCGTTGTCTATTCAGGTATTCCACAGATGCAGGGTACATCAAGTTGATTGTGGAGCTTTAATCCGCTGCTCCTGAGGTTGCTGGGAGAGATTTCCCTTCCTCTTCTTTGTTTGCACAGCTCCCGGGGTTCAGCTTTGGATTTAGACCCGCCTCTGTGTGTAGGTCACCTGAGGGCATCTGTTTTTCGCTCAGACAGGACGGGGTTAAAGGAGCCACTGATTCGGGGGCTCTGGCTCATTCAGGCCGGGGGGAGGGAGGGGTATGGATGCGGGGCGAGCCTGCGGCGGCAGAGGCCAGTGTGACGTTGCACCAGCCTGAGGCGCGCCATGCGTTCTCCCAGGGAAGTTGCCCCTGGATCCCGGGACCCTGGCAGTGGCGGGCTGCACATGCTCCTGGGAGGGGAGGTGGGGATAGTGACCTGTGCTTGCACACAGGCTTCTTGGTGGCGGCAGCAGCAGCCTTAGCGTCTCATGCCCGTCTCTGGGGTCCGCGTTGATAGCCACGGTTCGCGCCCGTCTCTGGAGCTCCTTTAGGCGGTGCTCTTATTCCCCTCTCCTCGTGCACCAGAAAACAAAGAGTCAAGAAAAAGTCTCTTGACTCTTAGGCAGGTCCAGACTTTTCCCCGGACTCCCTCCCGGCTAGCCGTGGTGCACTAGCCCCCTTCAGGCTGTGTTCACACCGCCAACCCCAGTCCTCTCCCTGGGATCCGACCTCCGAAGCCCCAGCCTCAGCTCCCAGCCCCCACCCGACCCGGCGGGTGAGCAGACAAGCATCTCAGGCTGGTGAGTGCTGGTCGGCACTGATTCTCTGTGCGGGAATCTCTCTGCTTTGCCCTCTGCACCCCTATTGCTGTGCTCTCCTCCATGGCTCTGAAGCTCCCCCCCTCCGCCACCCACAGTCTCTGCCTGTGAAGGGGCTTCCTAGTGTGTGGAAACCTTTCCTCCTTCACGGCTCCCTCCCACTGGTGCAGGTTCCGTCCCTATTCTTTGGTCTCTGTTGTTTCTTTTATTTTTTTGCCCTACCCAGGTACGTGGGGAGTTTTCTTGTCTTTTGGTAGGTCTGAGGTCTTCTGCCAGCATTCAGTAGGTGTTCTGCAGGAGTTGTTCCACGTGTAGATGTATTTGTGATGTATCTGTGGGGAGGAAGGTGATCTCTGCGTCTTACTCTTTCGCCATCTTCTCCAGAATCCAAACAAATATTCTAAGTAAGCTTTCTTTCTTTTTTTTTTTTGCCTCTCTCATTATCTTGTTATTGTAACATAGATGAGGGGTTGGCAAACTTTTTTCTGAAAGGAGTGAGATAGTAAATATTTCAGGCTTTGCAGTCTCTATGAACTCTGTTGCAACTACTCCACCCTGATAATGTAGTGTCAAAACAACCATGGACAATACATTAAGGAAAGAGTGTGGCTGTGTTTCAATAAAACTTTATTTACAGAACAAGCAGTGGGCCACATTTGGTCTCTGGGTTGTAGTTTGCTAATCCCTGACATAGACTACAGACCCCCCTACAAGGCAATCTCGAGTGCAAAAGAAAATCTGGTTATGAATAAGGAAACCAAGAACTTATTTATTTATTGAC
This sequence comes from Mesoplodon mirus, assembly GCF_964341445.2. NCBI lineage: Eukaryota > Metazoa > Chordata > Mammalia > Artiodactyla > Ziphiidae > Mesoplodon > Mesoplodon mirus. The sequence goes on along the minus strand of NC_138977.1, from coordinate 64,109,669 downwards.
AAACATGCACACTGGAAGCTATAGGTGTCATTTATTTAATTTTTTTCTCCTGGTATTATTTTAATTGTCCTTCTTCTGGTTTCTTGAGGATACCTCACTCCATTTAATCCTACGACTATAAATCATGGCACTCTGTTCTCTACCACAATGGTAGGTCCTTACCCAGGTTGGCCAAACTGTGTAGTCCCTTCCCAATGGTCACAGTGACTGGGAGGCAGGCACACAATTCAAGCAAGGCCAGTTAGAATCTTCCCTGAACTTGATATGTAAATAGTAGGAGACAGTTTTCTTCACTGAGGGTCTACTAAGAGAGGGGGCTGAAGATCTTTAACTTATACTAGCTATTTTGCCAGTCATTTGGTCAGTGCTTATGTTCACAGCAACTCCAAGCAGAGATAAACAGAGTCAAGAGCCATGGCAACATTGTTTGGGAAGTTTAATCCAGCTATGTCCAGAGCCAGAGACATGCCAGGACTTCCTGGTTATGTGAGTCAGTGAATTCCATTTTAGCTTCAGCTAGTTTGAGTTGAGTTTCCATCAGCTACAGACAGTAGATTATAGACAAAAATACTGCTTCATTGAATCTGGAAGGGGATAATTAACATTTGAATTCCTTGAATGTGCCAAGCATAATACATGCTAATCTTAGTTAAACTTAAAATAGCTTTATGTTTAAGGTTGAGAGAACAGGGACTCAGAGATAAGCGATTTGCCTGAAGTTACGTAAATTTTTGGTAGAGTTATGATTTGACTGCTAATTTTTTGACTCTGAAGACCATGCTCTTTATATGGTACTAAGGAAGCATAGAAATTAAATGAAAAAAAGTAAAATATAATTTTTGGATTTCTCAGTATTTCCCTTAAACTGATTTCTTCTAGGGTTCCACAAGTGAGGGAGAGAATAAAGATGATTCTTGAAGCATCAGAACGATTAGACGTAGTATATGACCTGTTAAGCAATCAATCATGGATAGCCTTTCAAAGCTTCTTTGAATACTAGAATGGGATGTTTCTAGCCTAACTGTCCACAGGCTAAAGCTGGAAAATGTTCCTCTTTTTCTCTTGCTTAGGGAGACCAGATTTCATACGTATGCAGGAGATGAGGCGCCAGGCAAGCCGTTCATTTCCATATCTCTAAGTGGGCTGTGTGAGCTTGACAAGGAAGGGCATGTAAGGGATATAAAATCACCATCAAAGATTCATGTTGAGGAAATTCTTCTTGAGAGCTATATGGAGACAGAAGTACAAGAGGGGCTTCTTTATAGGTGGAAAGAGGTGATAATTAAACATAATTTGTAGAGGGAAATTAACGGTGATGGACTTGAATCCTTTATAGCAAATGTAAATTTCAAGGCAATTTTGTGTGGAGAAGTAAAAAGCTATAATATATGGCTGAGTGGTATATGCTGACAGTAATGGTCCTCTTGTGCAGTGAGTTATTAAAGAGTTTCATCTCGTGGTTTTCAATAATGAAAAGGGAGGCAGTCTGGGGGCATTTTCTGAGATACTTCCCTTGTGTTGATGTAGCTTACACAACCAGTAGGTTATCTCAACAGCTGCATGGAAAAGGTTAAATTTGCTAAGGAGAGTAAAAGACTAAAATGTGAGAAGCATCCTATTTTAGAAAAATTTCTTCTAAGAGACTAACAAACTGTGACCTTGGGCAAGTCATTTAATCTCTATGGGGCTTGATCTCTACATCCAGTACAAGGATCTTATCCATGGCTTTTTCCAACTCCAGTAATCTATGATTCCTTCTTATGGTAAAAACACCCTCTTGGAATGAAGAAATGTCAGGGACATTTTGCTTGGAGTCACTTTCTCTCCCTCTTCCCTTATTTTTGAAATGGATTCTAGAATCAGCTCCAGGACTGCATGTCCTCCACTGAAGAAGATACAGATATGGTGAAGAATCAGAGTCATTTCACAAAGCTTGATGTTCAAGCTTTCACAAAGATCTACAGAAAGAAGACTTGTAGGGAAACCAATAGCTCCATTTCACTGGGTCACAGTACGAATGACTATGGGTTTGGGATGTGCTTGGATGGTCCTGGCTTGTGAGGATTGGACCTTGAGGAAATGAGAAATGGGATTCTGAAAGAAAGAAGAGATCATTTATTTTTGATAATTTACTACATTTATTAAACTTCTGGGGGTCAAATATGGAAAATTAGTATTAATATATCATGTTTTAGAGACCTTAATCATTCATGTTCTAGAGCGGAACTATCTTACTTTAGTATATTTGTCAAAACTGATTAACCAATGTTGACTCATGATTGCTAACTAAAGTCCAAACTATTCAGATTTACTTAGTGTTTACCTAATGTCCCTTTTCTGTCCCAGGATTCCATCTAGAATAGAACATTATCTTTGGTCCTAATGACTCCTTAGAGCTCTTTAGAGTATGACAATTTCTCAACTATTTCTTGTTTTTGATGACTTTGACACTTTTGGGGAATACTGGTCAGGTATTGAGTAGCATGCTTCTCAAGTTGGGTTTGTCTGATTTTTTTTTTTTCCTTCTCTTGATTGCATTGGGCTTGCCGGTTCTTGGAAGACCACAGTGTTTGTAAAGTGATAGCTTTTCCACATCATATTAAGTGCATATGCTTCCCATATTATTTATCACTCAAGATGTTAAACTTGATCACATGGCTGAGTTGGCGTTTGTCAACTTTCTCCACTGTAAAGTTACTCCCCTCACTTTTCTGTACTATATTTAGAGGGAAGTCAGTCCCTCCCACAATTAAGGGAGTGGGGAATTATGCTCCACCTATTTGATGAGAGAGTAACTACATAAATTGTCAGGAATTCTTCTGTATGAGAGATTTGCCTATTCTTATTAATTAATTAAATTACTTATTACATCACTATAGACTCAGATATTTATGTTTAGATTTTTATATTCTAATACATGTTATTTATTTTATTGCTCAAGGTTTCAGCTTTGGACATTGGGAGCTCTTTCAGTTGGCTCCTGTGTCCCTCTGACATACCCTGCTGGTTTTTGTTTTGTTTTCCTTACTTTCTGACACTGTAAGATGCTCCAGGCTCATCCTGTATATCCTTGCCTTGGCTTTCAAAGCTGTCATTTCTCCTGGAAGCCCTAGTTTCTTTTCTTGGAGAATGATGTTTGAGGGAGGGAGGAACAGAGAATAAACTTTTAATGGATACAGAGTTTCAGTTTGGGAAGATGAAAAAGGTTCTGGAGATGAATGGTGGTGATGGTTGCATAATAATGCGAATATCCTCAATTAATGCCACTGAACTATACACTTAAGATTGTTAAAATGGTAAATTTCATGTTATGTATATTTTACCACAATTCAAATATGCTTTGTTTAAAAAACAAAGAAACCTTCCAACTTGTTTCCAATGAATGACAGCTCCTGTTGCTCCACATTCTCACTAGCATTTAGTTGTCAGACTTTGTTTTGGGGTTTTTGTTTCATCTATCCTAATAGGTGTGTAGTGATATCTCATTCTTGTTTTGATAGTGGTATCTCATTGCTGTCTTAATTTGCATTTCCCTAATGACATATGCTGTTAAGTGTCGTTCCATACGCTTGTTTGCCATTTGTATATCCACTTTGCTGATGTGCTTGATACTTTACTCTTTTTTAATTGGCTTATTTTTTATTGCTGAGTTTTAAGAATTCTTTGTACATTCTGGATACAAGTCCTTTATCAGATGTGTGATTTGCAAATATTTTCTAGCAGTCTGTGGCTTTTCATTCTCTTAACAATGTATTTCACAGAGCAAGTTTTTAATTTTAATAACATCCAACTTAGCCAATTTTTCATGGATCATTCTTTTGGTTTTTGTACCTAAAAGGTCATAAGCAATGTATATCATACTAGTTTTCTTCTTGAGGTGTCTATGTGTAAAGAGAGATGTCCAGTTGTTTCAGTACTATTTATTGGAAAGACTACTCTTTCCCCATTGAACTGCCTTTGCACCTTTGTCAAAAATCAGGTGATTATGTGGTATCTTTATGTGGTATCTTTATTCTTTTCCATTTATCTATGTATTTATTCTTTCACCAAAACTGCACTGTCTCTAAAAGAAGTATAAGGCATGTCTTTTTTTAAAATTTAATTTTTATTTTATATTGGGGTATAGTTGATTCACAATGTTGTGTAGGTTTCAGGTGTATAGCAAGGTGAATCGGTTATACATATATCCATTCTTTTTCTGGTTCTTTTCCCATATAGGGTATTACAGAATACCCAGCAGAGTTCCCTGTGCTATCAGTAGGTCCTTGTGATTATATTTTATATATAGTAGTGTGTATATGTTAATCCCAACCTCCTAATTTATCTTTCCCCTGATGATTCCCTTTTGGTAACCGTAAGTTTGTTTTTGAAGTCTGTATGTTTCTGTTGTATAAATAAGTTCATGTGTATCATCTTTTATTTTTTTATAGCCATTATTTTGTATTTCATTATTAATTTATTTTTGGCCATGCCACACAGCTTACAGGTGTATCATCTTTTTCGATTCCAAATATAAGTGATATCATATTTGACTATCTCTGACTTCACTTAGTATGATAATCTCTAGATCCAATCATGTTGCTGCAAATGGCATTGATTATTTTTTATGGCTGAGTAATATTCCATCGTGTGTGCACATATACATACATATGTAGGTACGTGTATATGTGTGTGTATACATAAATATATATATACACACACACATACACCATATCTTCTTTATCCATTCAACTGTCGATGGACATTTAGGTTGCTTCCATGTCTTGGCTATTGTAAACAGCACTGCAGTGAACATTGGGGTGCATGTGAACCATGGTTTTCTCTGGATATATGCTCAGGAGTGGGATTGCTGGATCATATGGTAGCTCTATTCATGCTGTTCTCCATAGTGGCTGTACCAATTTACATTCCCCAAATCAGCATAGGAGGGTTTCCTTTTCTCCACACCCTCTCCAGCATTTATTGTTTGTAGACTTTTTGATGATGGCCATTCTGACTGGTGTGAGGTAGCTGCAGTTTTGACTTGCATTTCTCTAATAATTAGTGATGTTGAGCATCTTTCCATGTGCTTTTTGGCTATCTGTATGTCTTCCTTGGTGAAATGTCTACTTAGGACTTCTGCCCATGTTTTGATTGGGTTGCTTTTTTTTTGATATTGACCTGCATGTACTGTTTGTTTGTAGATTTTGGAGAGTAATCCTTTGTCAGTTGCATTGTTTGCAAATATTTTCTTGCATCCTGTAGTTTGTCTTCTCATTTTGTTGATGGTTTCCTTTACTGTGCAAAAGCTTTTAAGTTTAACTAGGTCCCATTTGTTTAGCTTTGTTTTTATTTCCATTTCTCTAGGAGACAGATTGAAAAAGATCTTGCTGGGATTTATGTCAAAGAGTGCTCTGCCTGTGTTTTCCTCTAGGAGTTTTATAGTGTCTGGTCTTACATTTAGGTCTTAAATTGATATGTGTATGGTATTAAAGAATGTTCTAATTTCATTCTTTTACATGCAGCTGTCCAGTTTTCCCAGCACCACTTATTGAAGAGGCTGTCTTTCCTCTATTGTATATTCTTGCCTCCTTTGTTGTAAATTAATTGACCATAGGTGCATGGGTTTATTTCTGGGCTTTCCATCCTGTTCCACTGATTTATATTTCTGTTTTTGTGCCAGTATCATACTGTTTTTCTCACTGTAGCTTTGTAGTATATAGTCTGACGTCAGGGAGCTTGATTCCTCCAGCTTTCTTCTTCTTCCTCAAGATTGCTATTTGGGGTCTTTTGTGTTTCCATACAAATTGTAAAATTTTTTGTTCTGTGAATAATGCCATTAGTAATTTCATAGAAATTGCACTGGATCTGTAGCTTGCCTTGGGTGGTATGGTTATTGTAACAATATTCTTTCAATACAAGAACACAGTATATCTTTCCATCTGTTTGTGTCTTCTTCAACTTCTTTCATTAGTTTCTTACAGTTTTCAAAGTACATGTCTTTGGCCTCCTTATGTAGTGTTTCTTAAATTTTCGTGAAACTACTTCAGTTTTTTTCTTAGGACACAAAACAAGCATGAATCATATCAAGAAAGCTCTGTTTAACTCCAGGCCACTAAGATTTCGTCATTAAATTTTTCTAGAAATTGTACAGTTTTAGATCTGTGATCCACGATAAGTGAGTTATTCACTGTATATGGTGTGAGAGTAGGGTTGAGGTTTATTTTTTCAATATGAGGTCCAGTTGTTTCAGCACCATTTGTTGAAAAGAATTTTCTTGCTCTCATTGTATTTCCTTGGCAGATTTGTTCAAAATCAATCATATGGGTGCAATACTATTTCTGGACTGTCTATTCCATTAAAGTATATGTCTATCACACTGGTTTTTTTTTTTTTTTGTGTGTGTGGTACGCAGGCCTCTCACTGTTGTGGCCTCTCCCGTTGTGGAGCACAGGCTCAGCGGCCATGGCTCACGGGCCCAGCCACTCTGCGGCATGTGGGATCCTCCCCAACCGGGGCACGAACCCGCATCCCCTGCATTGGCAGGCGGACACTCAACCACTGCACTACCAGGGAAGCCCTATCACACTGTTTTAATTACTGTAGCTTACTATAAAGCCTTGCTAACTAGTTTTATACTCCAAGGATCAACACTTTCAAAATAGCCTTGACTATCCTGGCCTTTCCACTTCCATAAATTTTAGAATCAAATTGTTAAAATCTCTTGGGATTTTGGTTGAGATTGCATTGAGGCTCCACATTAATTTTGTAAAATTTGACGTTCTCTCAGTAATATTTTGCAGTTTTCAGCATACACCTCTTGTACAGATTGTCTTATACTCATCTGTAAATATTTCATGTTTATGATATTGCAAATGGTATTTTTACTTAATCCAATTATCAGTTGCTAGTATACTATATAGAAATACTATCAACTGTGTATATTAACACTGTGTCCTGCCATCTTACTAAAATCACTCATCAGTTTGCGTAGTTTTTTGTAGATTCCTTGGCTCTTCTACTTAGATGATCATGTTATCTACAAATACATATAGTCTTCTTCATTCCTTTTCAACCTGTTCATTTTACTTATTTTTTCTTACCTTATTGCACTAGTTAAGATCTCCCACACAAAATTAAATATTGAGCTGGTGAGAGCAGACATCCTTGTTTCTTTCTTTTCTATCATGGGCATAAAGCATTTAGCCTTATGGATGATGTCAGCTGTAGGTTTTTCATCAGGTTGAGGAATTTTTCTTCCTACTGAGTAAGTGAAAAAGACATAAGTAAGTGGTGAGGTATATTATCAGTTGTTGCCATAGTGTACTGTCAGTGCAATGCAATTCCAAGCAAACTTCCAAAAGGCTTTTTGGTAGATATTGAAAAGCTGTTGCTAAAATTCTTATGGACATGTAAAGGACCTAGAAATGCTAAAACAACTTTAGAAGACTTTGTTTGAAAAGTTGGAGGGATTATACTAGCTGATTTCAAGAGTTCTAAAGCTACAGTAATCAAAAACTGTGATGTTAGAGTCAAGATAAATGAACAATAGACTAGACTAGAATAGAGAAACTACAAATAGATATGGTTAGTTGACTTTCAACAAAGAAGGAAAAATTACTTGATGGAGAATAAATACCTGTTTCAACAAATGCTGAAAAAAGTTGATATTGATATTCAAAAAAAGATAAATTCATGTCTTGCAATATTTAAAAAAATTAACTCAAACTCTGGATCTAAATATAATACCTAAAACTATAAAATTTCTAGAATAAACTGTAGGAGAAAAGCTTTCTTACCAAAAGGAGAAACTGACTTTATCCAAGTTAAGGACTTCTGCTCTTCTAAAGATACTGTTAAGAAAATGAAGAGACAGGCCACAGAGTGGTAGAAAATATCTTCAGTCAGTCAGTCACATATATCTGATAAAGGACTTGTGTCCAGAATATATAAAGAACATTTCATGGCTAGACGTCCCAACATAATATGTATTATGTTTTGGAGAAAAGAATAGAGAGAGAATGAATGAAAAGCAATACGAGTAACACAACAGGGCTTCCCTGGTGGTGCAGTGGTCAAGAATGCAGGGGACATGATCCCTGTTCTGGGAAGATCCCACGTGCTGCGGAGCAACTAAGCCTGTGTGCCACAACTACTGAGCCTGCACGCCTAGAGCCTGTGCTCTGCAACAAGAGAAGCCCCTGCGCAGCAATGAAGACCTAATGAAGCCAAAAATTAATTTAAAAAAATAAAGTACCACAACAGCACCAAAACTATATTGATGCATTGTGTATACACCTCAGGGCACTGTCAGTAAAGAGAAAAATCTACGTATTCACATCTTTGCCTCAGACCTGCTTCAGGGATTCAGGTAACAACACTAGGTTTGTCAACAACAATATTGGAAACAAGAAAGCAGTGGAACGCTTGCAAAGTACAGATGGAAATTCTTTGATTCTAGAATTCTATGCCCCCAGAGACTGGTCAGGTAAGGGTGAGTTTGAACTCAGAAGTTCTAGAGTTTATAGGCTGTGTCTGAAAATACCTACTTTTTAGAGGCTGAATTACATCAGGAAAAAAAGTTAATCCAGAAAGAAGCAGGAGTATGTGTGAAGATACAGTTAACAGAAGTGAGAACTACTCGTTGCTAGGTCTAAATAAGTATTTATTATGAAAAGAAAGGAATCTTAACAATAATATGAACTAATATTCTAGGCATTTTCCACACGGACATTGGGGTGGAGGCGGGGGGAAGAAAACTGAACGTGTGTGAAATTTTCACACTGGTCTGGAGGACACATAGTTGGTTACTCATTAGCTGATTCCAGACTTTAAATGAAATAAAAACTACAGCAAGTTACAGAATTACCTCACATAGGGACTGCTCAGTTAATGATGTTGGACCATAACAGCAGCTCTTGAAATAGTATACCATTTTTTGGACACCACTCTTTTTTTTTCCAGCATAATGACATCACCTAAAAACACACTAAGTAAATGCCCTCTGAGACGTGGTGTTTTCTAAGATGTTACATTTTCAAGCAGGGCCCTTCACCAATTTACTAGACACACTTTCTAGTCAGAGAATATCATATGAAACAAATTTAAACTGCAGGTCATGGTTCACTGAGCCACAGCATTTTTATTGGTGAATTTATGCCAAGTGAGAAGGATGAAGAGTTGCTTCTTCAGTCTGTGCACTTTTTCCATATGTTTCTAGACTTACCCTTTATTTTTCCTACATTGCTGCTTTTCTGTTCTTTGATTTTATTCATAAGAGTTTGAGTGCATCGTAAAAACATAAACTCCAATTGTTAACTAAGAAAGAGGTGCAGAATGATGAATGCACCTTCCAAAGAGCAAGCCCTGGCCTTCTTCTCCACCGAACACCACCTACTCTAAACTTTTCTCTTCATTCTATGGAGGGTACAATAAATCTGTATTACATTATGTATTTATTGGGTTTTAAAGTATTATCATCTCATATAAAGTTGTTCAATTGTTCAATGTACATATTTCAATTTGTGCAAATTATGTGGGTCTCTAGGCTTGAAATGAAGCACATCTAATTTTTCCCATCCCCAGTTGACAGACATGGGTTTATCTATTTCAGCTCTAACATGTAAAAGAGCTTACAAGTCCTCACTCTTGGCAGTGCAAGAAAAAGCTAGGAAAAGTGAAAACCAACAACTGTTCTTGAGGCTATCAAAGAACTGCGGTCACAAGGCAAACTGTCCCTCTAAAATCAGAGAGGTTGGTCCATCCAGAGAAATGTAGCACTAGAAATTTGCTTACCTGGAGGGGAAGCCACAAGTTGTATAAACACTTCCTTTAGTAGTAATCTTGACAATTTGCTGTAAACTGAGTGCTAACTAGCTTAATCTCGGCACATTCCTGGGGGCTGCAATCAGAGAGTACTTACACTGTTTTGGGCTTTCCTTCTAGGAACCCTACAGCTTTGCACAGTATGATTCAAGAAAAATCTCCTGCGGCTCTGACAAGGGAAGGGGGAAAGCAGCAAGGGTAAGCCTCTCATTTGCTTCTCTATAACAAAGACTGACTTATCTCACCTGGGGAAAGAGATTTCCTTCCCCTTGTAGTCCCTTCTAGCATTTGTATTTCACCTAAGAGCAGAAAGACAAAGTTAACAGGGGACAGAACTTCAAGGAAATATACTGGGAACTTGGTACAAGGAAGATGGGAGGAGCTACTATGTGCCTTGAAGAGGGACAGAAACAGTTGGGAAGGCCACTCCCTGAGACAAAGCTCCACTAAAAGACTATTTCTTACCTCCTCTGCACCCAACAAACATAGCAGAGAATTATAACTGAAAAGCTATAAAACATAGCCCCCGTCTGAGAAGTATGAATAGGACAAAGAAAAGCCTTAAAGCCAAAAGAGGAAACAAATAATGACACTAGGTAGTAGAGACTCCACATTCCTCTGTAGCTATAGCAAACATTAAAACAGTCCAACTCATATCCAGATTACCATAAATCCTGCCCCTAAAAGGTCTATTTACCTGTAGCTACTATTGCTACATGACAACTTTTACCTTTTTATTAAAAGGCTACTGAAAGGCAGTTTGGGGAGAAAAAGCAATCATCATAAGAGGTAAGGCATTTGGAATATAACCATGATTAATATGTTAATAAAAAATAGCATGCAAGATCAAATGGGTAATGTCAGCAGAGTTGTGGAGATTTCAAAAGTAAATGTTAGAAATCAAAAACAGAGTTAAAGAATGCTTTGGGTGGCTCATAAGTAGACTTAAGGAAAGAATCAGTAAACTTGAAGATAGATCAAGAACTAGCAGAAAGAGAGAATGGGGCAGAAGAAGAAATGTTTGAGGGAGGTACTAATTGCTGAGATGGTACCAAAGTTATTGACAGACACCAAACCACAATTTTCAGAAGCTCAGAGACCACTGAGTAAGATAAATACCCAAAACAACCACACCTAGGTGTATTATCTTCACCTGTAGAAAACCAGAGACAAAGAAAATCCTGAAAGAAACTAAAGAGGGAAGAAAACCTTCCCCATATAGGAACAAGGATAAGGACACAGCAAACTTCTCATCAGAATATTCTTATCAGAATCCAGGGAAGCAAAAGTAGAATACTGTAAAATGTTTAAAGAAAATGGCCAACATAGAATTCAATGCAATGTCTAGCAAAAGTATTTTTTTAAAGTAAAGGAGACAGAGACTTTCTCAGACAAAAACATAGCAAACTTGTTACCAGCAGCACAGTCCTATTAAAAAACTAAAAGAATTTCTTCAGGCAGATGGAAATTATCTACATTAAGAACTTGGATCTACCTAAAGAAAGGAAGAGTGTCTGTCAGAGAAGGAATAGAGGTAAATATTTTATTCTTTATTCATCTAAAAGACATCTTTTTGTTCAAGCAATAAAGGAACAATGTATTGGGTAACTATAGCATATCAGTAAGTGAAATGTATTAAAGAAATGTCACAAAGGATGGTTGGAGGAATTGAGAATACTGTTATACAGTCCCTGTACTATACATGAAGTTGCATAATGTTATTTGAAAGTCAATTTAGATTGTTTGTAATCTATGTATTGTGAACCCTAAGAAAATCACTAAAAACATTTTAAAAGGAAATATGATACATTAAGAGGAGATAAAAGAGAATCATATAAAATTCTCAATTAGAACCAAAGGAGACAGAGAAACAGGAGGTAAAAAGAAGGAAAGAACAAATATAATGTTTAGAAAATAGTTTCAAAGATGGCAGATTTTAATCAAACTATACCAATAATCACTTTAAATATAAACAGTTTAACAATAAAGTCCAGGATTGTCAGACCAGAGGAAAAAAGCAGAATTATGTGCCATCTAGAAGAAACCCACTTTAAATATAAAGACTCCAGCTAAAGTAAAGCAATGGTAAATGATATAACAGGCTAACATTAATCAAAATTAAGCTTCAGTAAGTATATTAATTTCAGATGAAACAGATTGTCAGGGATTAAAGAAGGATGTTACATAATGATAGAGGGAAGTCAGTTCTCCAAGAACACATAAAAAATCATAAACATGTATGTAACTAACAAAAGAGCATCAAAATGCATGAGACTACGGAGACTTCAACACAACTCTGTCGGTAATTGATAGATTAGGTTAGGCAGGCCAAAAATCAGTAAAAACAGAAGTGACCTGGACAGCACTATAAATCAATTTGATCAAATTGACATAAGTAGAATACTCCATCAAACAAGAGTAGAATGCACATTCTTCTCAAGAACACATGAAATAGTCACCAAAATAGAAAGAATGATATACTAGGCCATAACATACACCTTAACATTTTTTAAAAGAATAGAAATCATGTAGAGTATGCTCTCAGATTACCACAGAATCAAACAAGAAATCACTAACAGAAAGATATAGCTGGAAAATTCCCCAATATTTGGATATTAAACAGCACACTTCTAAGTAACACTAGGTCAAATAAGTTTCAAAGAAATTTTAAACTAAATGAAAATATAACATCAAAATGTACTTAGAGGGAGATTTATAGCATTAAGAACATATATTAGAAAAGAAGACAGATATTTGCAGTTGATTACCTAAATCTCCATCTAAGAAAACTACAGTAAGAAGAACAAATTGAACCTAAAGCAAGCAGAGGAAAGAAATTATAAAAAAGAAAGCAACAGAAGTTAAACTAGGAAAACACAGAGAAAAATGAATGAAACCAGTAAGTGCTTATTTGAAAAGATTAATAAAAATTGATCAGGCTCTACACAGCTCAATCTGAAAAAGATGATACAAATTACAAATATCAGGAATGAGACAGGGGTCATGCTACTCCCAAGGACATTAAAAGGACAAAAAGAAGTACTATGAACAACTCCATGCCCACAAATTTGATAACTTCGATAAAATGATCTAATGTCTTAAATTACAAAAATTACCAAATCTCACTTAAGGAGAGACATAGATAATCTGAATGGTACTACAGCTATTAAAGAAATTGAGTTCATCATTTACAGCCTTCCAAAAGTGAAATCACCAGGTTCAGGTGATTTAACTGGTGAATTCAACCACACTTTTAAAGAAAAAATGATACCAATACTCCACAATATCTTTAAAATTTTCTCTTCATGAGGGAACAGATCCCAACTCATTTTATGAGGCCATCATTACCCTAAAGCAAAAACTTGGTAAAGACACTACAAGAAAGAAAACTACAGGCCCATATAGCTCATAAACGTAGACAAAAGATTTTTAACACAATACAAGTAAATTGACTACAGCAATTGACTATAGCACTACTGAGCAGAGTTCATTCCAGGGAGTCAAGGACAGTTTGATATCACAAATCAATCAATCTCACTATGTTAGCAGGCTGAATAAAACCATATTCTCATATCAACAGATACAGACATTTAACAAAATGCAGCACCCATTTAGGATTTTTAAAAATTAGAATTAAAGGGAATTTCCTTAACCAGTGAAGGATATATTAAAGAACCCCTATAGCTAACAGTATAAGACACTGAATACTTGCTTCCTAAGTTTTGGACCAAAAAAATATGCCATCTCTTACTACATACATTCAATATTATAATAGAAATCCCAGGGTAGTGCAATAAGAAAAGAAAAAGAATAAAAGTTACACAGCTTGGAAAGGAAGCACAGATTACATGTCTATGTAGAAACTCTATCATGTTATAAAAAACAAATAAACCCTTGGAATTAATAAGGGGTATACAGCAAGGTTACAGGATACAAGCTCAGTGTACAAAACTCAACTGCTTTCCTTTACATAAGCAAACAAACAATGGAAATTAAAAACATTTTAAACACACCATATATAATAGCACCTAAAAAGGAACTACTTAGCTGTAAATCAAAAAAATATCGACAGGATCTGTATGTGGAAAACTATAAAACACTGGTAAGATAAATCAAAAAAAGATCTAGATAAATGAAGAGAGTCAAAACTCATGCATTAGAAGTTTCATAATTGTTAAGATGTCAGTTCTTCCCAACTTGTTCTATAGAGTTGCTGAAATCCCAATCAGAGTCCCAGAAAGCTGTTTTTGGTAAGTAATTCTAAAATTGATAGGGAAAAGCAAAAGACAGAGAACAGTTCCACAATACCGAATCAAGAAGGACAAAGTTGAAGGGCTCATATTACCAAACTTCAAGACATAATAGGAGGAGTTGAGGAAGATGGCTGAAGAGTAAGACGTGGAGATCACCCTCCTCCCCACAAATACATCAGAAATACATCTACACGTGGAACTGCTCCTACAGAACACCTACTGAACGCTGGCAGAAGACCTCAGACCTCCCAAAAGTCAAGAAACCCCCCCACGTACCTGGGTAGGGCAAAAGAAAAAGCAGAGACAAAAGAATAGGGACAGGACCTGCACCTCTGGGAGGGAGCCGTGAAGGAGGAAAGGTTTCCACACACTAGAAGCCCCTTCGCGGGCAGAGACTGCAGGTGGTAGAGGGGGAAGCTTCGGAGCCACGGAGGAGAGCGCAGCCACAGGGGTGCGGAGGGCAAAGCAGAGAGATTCCCGCACAGAGGATCGGTGCCGACCAGCACTCACCAGCCCGAGAGGCTTGTCTGCTCACCCGCTGGGTCGGGCAGGGGCTGGGAGCTGAGGCTCGGGCTTCGGCCGGAGCGCAGGGAGAGGACTGGTGGGGTGAACACAGCCTGAAGGGGTTAGTGCACCACGGCTAGCCAGGAGGGAGTCCGGGAGAAGTCTGGAGCTGCCAAAGAAGCAAGAAACTTTTTCTTGCCTCTTTGATTCCTGGTGCGCAAGGAGAGGGGATTAAGAGCGCTGCTTAAAGGAGCTCCAGAGACGGGCGCAAGCCACGGCCAACAGCATGGACCCCAGAGATGGACATGAGATGCTAAGGCCACTGCTACCGCCACCAAGAAGCCTGTGTGCGAGCACAGGTCACACTGCACACCTCCCCTCCCAGGAGCCTGTGCAGCCCGCCACTGCCAGGGTCCCGTGATCCAGGGACAACTTCCCCGGGAGAACGCACGGCATGCCTCAGGCTGGTGCAATGTCTTGCTGGCCTCTGCCGCCGCAGGCTCGCCCCACATCTGTACCCCTCCCTCCCCCCAGCCTGAATGAGCCAGAGCCCCCGAATCAGCTGCTCCTTTAACCCCGTCCTGTCTGAGCAAAGAACTGACGCCCTCTGGAGACCTACACGCAGAGGCGGGTCCAAATCCAAAGCTGAACCCCGGGAGCTGTACGAACAAAGAAGAGAAAGGGAAATCTCTCCTAGCAGCCTCAGGAGCAGCAGATTAAATCGCCACAATCAACTTGATGTACCCTGCATCTGTGGAATACCTGAATAGACAACGAATCATCCCAAATTGAAGAGGTGGACTTTGAGAGCAAGATTTATTATTTTTTCCCCTTTTCCTCTTTTTATGAGTGTGTATACTTCTCTGTGAGATTCTGTCTGTATAGCTTTGCTTTCACCATTTGTCCTAGGGTTCTGTCCATCCGTTCTTTGCTTTTTGTTTTCAAAAAATTTTTTTTCTTAATATTTTTTAATAACTTTATTTTGTTTTATATTTATTTTATTTTATTCTCTTTCTTTCTTTGTTTCTTTCTATTTTTTCTCCCTTTTTTTCTGAGCTGTGTGGATGAAAGGCTCTTGGTGTTCCAGCCAGGAGTCAGTGCTATGCCTCTGAGGTGGGAGAGCCAAGTTCAGGACACTCGTCCACAAGAGGCCTCCCAGCTCCACATAATATCAAACGGCGAAAATCTCCCAGAGATCTCCATCTCAACGCCAAGACCCAGCTCCACTCAACGACCAGCAAGCTACAGTGCTGGACACCCTATGCCAAACAAGTAGCAAGACAGGAACACAAACCCACCCATTAGCAGAGAGGCTGCCTAAAATCATAATAAGGCCACAGACACCCCAAAACACACCACCAGACGTGGACCTGCCCACCAGAAAATCAAGATCCAGCCTCATCCACCAGAACACAGGCACCAGTCCCCTCCACCAGGAAGCCTACACAACCCACTGAAGCAACCTTAGCCACTGGGCACAGACACCAAAAACAACGGGAACAATGAACCTGCAGCCTGCAAAAAGGAGACCCCAAACACAGTAAGATAAGCAAAATGAGAAGACAGAAAAACACACAGCAGATGAAGGAGCAAGATAAAAACCCACAAAACCTAACAAATGAAGAGGAAATAGGCAGTCTACCTGAAAAAGAATTCAGAATAATGAGAGTAAAGATGATCCAAACTCTTGGAAATACAATAGAGAAAATGCAACAAACATTTAACAAGGACCTAGAAGAACTAAAGAGGAAACAAGCAATGATGAACAACACAATAAATGAAATTAAAAATACTCTAGAAGGGATCAATAGCAGAATAACTGAGGCAGAAGAACGGATAAGTGACCAGGAAGATAAAATAGTGGAAACAACTACTGCAGAGCAGAATAAAGAAAAAAGAATGAAAAGAACTGAGGACAGTCTCAGAGACCTCTGGGACATTAAACGCACCAACATTAGAATTATAGGGGTCCCAGAAGAAGAAGAGAAAGAAAGGGACTGAGAAAATATTTGAAGAGATTATAGTTGAAAACATCCCTAATATGGGAAACGAAATAGGTAATCAAGTCCAGGAAGCACAGAGAGTCCCATACAGGACAAATCCAAGGAGCAACACACAAAGACAGATATCAAAGTATTAAAAATTAAATACGAATAAAAAATATTAAAAGCAGCAAGGGAAAAACAACAAATAACACACAAGGGGATCCCCATAAGGTTAACAGCTGATCTTTCATCAGAAACTCTGCAAGTCAGAAGGGAGGGCAGGACATATTTAAAGTGATGAAGGAGAAAAACCTACAACCAAGGTGACTCTACCCAGCGAGGATCTCATTCAGATTTGATGGAGAAATTAAAATCTTTACAGACAAGCAAAAGCTGAGAAGTTCGGCACCACCTAACCAGCTTTACAACAAATGCTAAAGGAATGTCTCTAGGCAAGAAACACAAGAGAAGGAAAAGACCTACAATAACAAACCCAAAACAATTAAGAAAATAGGCATAGGAACATACATATAGGCATAGGAACATACATATTGATAATTACCTTAAATATAAATGGATTAAATGCTCCCACCAAAAGACACAGATTGGCTGAATGGATACAAAAACCAGACCCATATGTATGCTGTCTACAAGAGACCTACTTCAGATCTAGGGACACATACAGACTCAAAGTGAGGGTATGGAAAAAGATATTCCATGCAAATGGAAATCAAAAGAAAGCTGGAGTAGCAATTCTCATATCAGACAAAATAGACTTTAAAATAAAGACTATTACAAGAGACAAAGAAGGACACTACATAATGATCAAGGGATCGATCCAAGAAGATATAACAATTGTAAATATTTATGCACCCAACATAGGAGCACCTCAATACATAAGGCAAATACTAACAGCCATAAAAGGGGAAATCGACAACAACACAATCATAGTGGGAGACTTTAACACCTCACTTTCACCAATGGACAGATCATCCAAAATGAAAATAAAGAAGGAAACACAAGCTTTAAATGATACATTAAACAAGATGGACTTAATTGATATTTATAGGACATTACATCCAAAAACAACAGAATACACATTTATCTCAAGTGCTCATGGAACATTCTCCAGGGTAGATCATATCTTGGGTCACAAATCTAGCCTTGGTAAAGTTAAGAAAATTGAAATCGTATCAAGTATCTTTTCCGACCACAATGCTATGAGACTAGATATCAATTACAGGAAAAGATCTGTAAAAAATACAAACACATGGAATATACTACTTAATAACGAAGTGATCACTGAAGAAATCAAAGAGGAAATCAAAAAATACCTAGAAACAAATGACAGTGGAGACACAACGACCCAAAACCTATGGGATGCAGCAAAAGCAGTTCTAAGAGGGAAGTTTATAGCAATACAATCCTACCTTAAGAAACAGGAAACATCTCAAATAAACAACCTAACCTTGCAACTAAAGCAATTAGAGAAAGAAGAACAAAAAAATCCCCAAAGTTAGCAGAAGTAAAGAAATCATAAAGATCAGATCAGAAATAAATGAAAAAGAAATGAAGGAAACAATAGCAAAGATCAATAAAACTAAAAGCTGGTTCTTTGAGAAGATAAACAAAATGGATAAACCATTAGCCAGACTCATCAAGAAAAAAAGGGAGAAGACTCAAATCAATAGAACTAGAAATGAAAAAGGAGAAGTAACAACTGATACTGCAGAAATACAAAGGATCATGAGGGATTACTACAAGCAACTGTATGCCAATAAAATGGACAACCTGGAAGAAATGGACAAATTCTTAGAAATGCACAACCTGCCGAGACTGAAACAGGAAGAAATAGAAAATATGAACAGACCAATCACAAGCACTGAAATTGAGACTGTGATTAAAAATCTTCCAACAAACAAAAGCCCCGGACCAGATGGCTTCAAAGGCGAATTCTATCAAACATTTAAGAAGTGCTAACACCTATTCTTCTCAACCTCTTCCAAAATAGAGCAGAGGGAGGAACACTCCCAAACTCTACAAGGCCACCATCACCCTGATACCAAAACCAGCCAAAGATGTCACAAAGAAAGAAAACTACAGGCCAATATCACTGATGAACATAGATGCAAAAATCCTCAACAAAGTACTAGCAAACAGAATCCAACAGCACATTAAAAGGATCCTACACCATGATCAAGTGGGGTTTATTCTAGGAATGCAAGGATTCTTCAATATATGCAAATCAATCATTGTGATACACTATATTAACAAATTGAAGCAGAAAAATCATATGGTCATCTCAATAGATGCAGAGAAAGCTTTCGACAAAAATCAACACCCATTTATGATAAAAACCCTGCAGAAAGTATGCAGAGGGAACTTTCCTCAACATAATAAAGGCCATATATGACAAACCCACAGCCAAAATCGTCTCCAATGGTGAAAAACTGAAACCATTTCCACTAAGATCAGGAACAAGACAAGGTTGCCCACTCTCACCACTATTATTCAACATAGTTTTGGAAATTTTAGCCACAGCCATCGGAGAAGAAAAGGAAATAAAAGGAATCCAAATTGGAAAAGAAGAAGTAAAGCTGTCACTGTTTGCACATGACATGATACTCTATATAGAGAATCCTAAAGATGCTACCAGAAAACTCCTAGAGCTAATCAATGAATTTGGTAAAGTAGCAGGATACAAAATTAATGCACAGAAATCTCTGGCATTCCTATACACTAATGATGAAAAATCTGAAAGTGAAATAAAGAAACACTCCCATTTACCATTGCAACAAAAAGAATAAAATATCTAGGAATAAACCTACCTAAGGAGACAAAAGACCTGTATGCAGAAAATTATAAGACACTGATGAAAGAAATTAAAGATGATACAAATAGATGGAGAGATACACCATGTTCTTGGAATGGAAGAATCAACATTGTGAAAATGACTATACTACCCAAAGCAATCTACAGATTCAATGCAATCCCTATGAAACTACCACTGGCATTTTTCACAGAACTGGAACAAAAAAATTCACAATTTGTATGGAAACACAAAAGACCCTGAACAGCCAAAGCAATCTTGAGGACGAAAAATGGAGCTGGAGGAATCAGGCTCCCTGACTTCAGACTATACTACAAAGCTACAGTAATCAAGACAGTATGATACTGGCACAAAAACAGAAATATAGATCAATGGAACAGGATAGAAAGCCCAGAGATAAACCCACGGACATATGGTCACCTTATCTTTGATAAAGGAGGCAAGAATATACAGTGGAGAAAAGACAGCCTCTTCAATAAGTGGTGCTGGGAAAACTGGACAGGGACATGTAAAAGTATGAGATTAGAACACTCCCTAACACCATACACAAAAATAAACTCAAAATGGATTAAAGACCTAAATGTAAGGCCAGGCACTATCAAACTCTTAGAGGAAAACACAGGGAGAACACTCTATGACATAAATCACAGCAAGATCCTTTTTGACCCAACTCCTAGAGAAACAGAAATAAAAACAAAAATAAACAAATAGGACCTAATGAAACTTAAAAGCTTTTGCACAGCAAAGGAGACCATGAACAAGACCAAAAGACAGCCCTCAGAATGGGAGACAATATTTGCAAATGAAGCAACTGACAAAGGATTAATCTCCAAGATTTACAAGCAGCTCATGCAGCTCAATAACAAAAAAACAAACAACCCAATCCAAAAATGGGCAGAAGACCTAAATAGACATTTCTCCAAAGAAGATATACAGATTGCCAACAAACACATGAAGGATGCTCAACATCACTAATCATTAGAGAAATGCAAATCAAAACTTCAATGAGGTATCACCTCACACCAGTCAGAATGGCCATCATCAAAAAATCTAGGAACAATAAATGCTGGAGAGGGTGTGGAGAAAAGGGAACCCTCTTGCACTGCTGGTGGGAATGTGAATTGGTACAGCCACTATGGAGAACAGTATGGAGGTTCCTTAAAAAACTACAAATAGAACTACCATACGACCCAGCAATCCCACTACTGGGCATACACCCGAGAAAACCATAATTCTAAAAGTGTCATGTACCAAAATATTCATTGCAGCTCTATTTATAATAGCCAGGACATGGAAGCAACCTAAGTATCCATCATTGGATGAATGGATAAAGAAGATGTGGCACATATATACAATAGAATATTACTCAGCCATAAAAAGAAACAAAATTGAGATATTTGTAGTGAGGCAGATGGACCTGGAGTCTGTCATACAGAGTGAAGTAAGTCAGAAAGAGAAAAACAAATACCATATGCTAACACATATATATGGAATCTAAGAAAAAAAAATGGTCATGAAGAACCTAGGGGTAAGACAGGAATAAAGACACAGATCTACTAGAGAATGGACTTGAGGATATGGGGAGGGGGAAGGGGAAGCTGTGACGAAGTGAGAGAGTGGCATGGACATATATACACTACCAAACGTAAAATAGATAGCTAGTGGGAAGCAGCCGCATAGCACAGGGAGATCAGCTCGGTGGTTTGTGACCACCTAGAGGGGTGGGATAGGGAGGGTGGGAGGGAGGGAGACGCAAGAGGGAAGAGATGTGGGAACATATGTATATGTATAACTGATTCACTGTGTTATAAAGCAGAAACTAACACACCATTGTAAAGCAATTATACTCCAATAAAGATGTTTAAAAAAAGAAAATAAATAAATAAATAAATAAATAATAGGAGGAGGAAACAAGATGGCAGAAGAGAAGGACTTGTGCTCACCTCCTCTTTTGAATACACCAAAATCACACCTAACTGCTGAACAACCATTGACAAAAAAGACTGGAACCTACCAAAAAAGATATGCTATATCCAAAAACAAAGGAGCCACAACAAGATGGTAGGAGGGGCACTTTCACAATATAATCAAATCCCATACCCACCAGATGGGCAACCCACAAAGTGGAAAATAACTATATCACAGAGGTTCTCCCACAGGAGTGAGAGTGAGCCCCACGTCAGGCTCTCCAGCCTGGGGTCTGGCATCAGGAGGAAGAGCCTTCAGGGCATTTGCCTTTGAAGGCCAGTGAGGCTTGAGTGCAGGAGCCACACAGGGTTGGTACACTCTTGGCAAGTCCACACAAGGTTTCACGTGCACTGGGACCCAGGGCAAAACAGTGCCTGCACAAGAGCCTGGGCCAGAGCTACCTGCTGGTCTTGGAGGGTCTCCTGTGGAGGTGGGGGTCAGCAGTGGTTCACAGTGAGGGCAAGGACACCAGTGGTGGAGGCCCTAGGGAATACTCATCAGCATGAGCTCTCCCAGAGGTTGCCATTTTGGCACTGAGATGGGGACCCAACCAGCAGCCTGCAGGCTCCAGTGCTGGGACACCTCAGGCCAAACCACCAACGGGGTGGGCACACAAATCCACCCATCAGCAGACAGGCTGCCTGAAGTCATCCTGAGCCAACAGCTGCCTATCAACACACCACTTGACACAACCCTGTGCACCCAAGGGACAAGACCTGGCTCCACCCACCAATGGGAAGGCACCAGCCAGTCCCTCCCACAAGGAAGCCTGCACAAGCTCCTGGAAGAACCTCACCCACCAGGGGGCAGACAGCAGAACCAAGAAGAATTACAATCCTGCAGCCTGAGGAACAGAGACCACAAATAGAGAAAATTAGACAAAATGAGATGGCAGAGAAATATGTTGCAGAAAAAGGAACAAGATAATACTCCCGAAGAACAACTAAGAGCAGTGGACATAGGCAATCTGCCAGAAGAAGAATTAAGAGTAAAGGTGATCCAGGATCTTGGAAAAAGAATGGAGTCACAGACCAAGAAGGTACAAGAAATGTTTAATAAAGAGAAGCTTCAAAAACAAATCGGAAACAGTTAACAAAATGCACTATGAACATACATACCAATAATTACCTTAGTCATAAATGGATTAAATGCTCCAACCGAAAGACATAGACTGGCTGAATGGATACAAAAATAAGACCCATATATATGCTGTCTCTAAGAGACTCACTTCAGATCTAGGGACACATACAGACTGAAAATGAGGGGATGAAAAAACATATTCCATGCAAATGGAAATCAGAAGAAAGCTGGAGTAGCAATGCTCATATCAGACCAAAGAGACGTTATAATAAAGACTGTTATAAGAGACAAAGAGGGACACTACATAATGATCAAGGGATCAATCCAAGAAGAAGCTATAACAATTGAAAATATATATGCACCCAACCTAGGAGCACCTCAATACATAAGGCAAATGCTAACAGCCATAAAAGGAGAAATTGACAGTAACACAATAATAGTGGGGGACTTTAACACTCCACTTTCATCAATGGACAGATCATCCAGACAGAAAATCAATAAGGAAACACAGGCCTTAACTGACACATTAGACCAGATGAACTTAAGCATCAGAATACACACTCTTCTCAAGTGCACTTGGAATATTCTCCAGGATAGATCACATGCTGGGCCACAAAAAGAGCCTGGGTAAATTTAAGAAAATTGAAATCATATCAAGCATCTTACCTGACCACAACACTATAAGATTAGAAATCAACTAGAAGAAAATAACTGTGAAAAACACAAACACGTGGAGGCTAAACAATATGTTACTAAAAAACCAATGGATCACTGAAGAAATCAAAGAGGAATAAAAAAATACCTAGAGATAAATGAAAGCAAAAACACAGCGATCCAAAACTTTTGGGACACAGCAAAAGCATTTCTAAGAGGGAAGTTTCTAGCCATACAATCTTACCTCAGGAAACAAGAAAAATCTCAAATAAACAAACTAACTTTATACCTAAATCAACTAGAGAAAGAAGAACAAGCAAAGCCCAATGTTAGTAAAAAGGAAATCACAAAGATCAGAGAAGAAATAAATGAAATAAAGACAAAGAAAGCAATAGAAAAGATCGATGAAATTAAAAGGTGGTTCATTGAAAAGGTAAACAAAATTGATAAACCCTTAGCCAGACTCATCAGGAAAAAAAGGGACAGGGCTCAAATCAATAAAATTAGAAATGAAAAAGGGAACGTTACAAAGGGCACCATAGAAATACAAAGGATCATAAGAGACTACTATAAGCAAATAAATGTCAATAACATGGACAACCTAGAAGAAATGGACAAATTCTTAGAAAGGTACACTTTTTCAAGACTGAACCAAGAAGAAATTGAAAATACCAACAGACCAATCACAAGTACTGAAATTGAAGCTGTGACTGAAAAACTTCCAACAAACAAAAGTCCAGGACAGACGACTTAACAGGTGAATTCTATCAAACATTTAGAGAAGAGTTAACACCTATCCTTATGAAACTATTTCAAAAAATTGCAGAGGAACACTCCAAAACTCATTCTATGAGGCCAAAATCACCTTGATATGAAAACCAGACAAAGATAACAAAAAAAGAAAAACATAGGCCAATATCACTGATGAACATAGATGCAAAAATCCTCAACAAAATACAAGCAAACTGAATCCAACAATACAGTAAAAGGATCTTACACCATAATCAACTGTGATTCATCCCAGGGATGCAAGAATTTTGCAACATCCACAAATCAATCAGTGTGATTACACCACATCAATAAATTGAATAAAAACCATATGATCATCTCAATAGATGCAGAAAAAGCTTTTGACAAAATTCAACACTGATTTATGATAAAAACCCTCCAGAAAGTAGGCATAGAGGGAACTTACCTCAACATAATAAAGGCCATATATGACAAACCCACAGCTAACATCACACTCCATGGTGAAAGCTGAAAGCATTTCCTCTGAGATCAAGCATTTCCTCTGAGGATGTCCACTCTTGCCACTTTTATTTAACACAGTTTTGTAAGTCCTAGCCATGGCAATCAGAGAAGAAAAAGAAATAAAAAGAATCCAAATTGGAGAAGTAAAACTGTCACTGTTTGCAGATGACATGATACTATACATAGAACATCCTAAAGATGCTACCAGAAAACTCCTAGAGCTCATCAATGGATTTGGTAACGTTGCAGGATGCAAAATTAATACACAGAAATTTCGTGCATTCCTATACACTAACAACAAAAGATCAGAAAGAGAAATTAAGGAAACAATCCCATTTACCATCACATCAAAAAGAATACAATACTTAGGAATAAACCACCTAAGGAGGCAAAAGACCTGTACTCAGAAAACTATAAGATGCTGTTGAAAGAAATCAAAGATGACACAAACAGATGGAGAACTATAATGTTCTTGGATTGGATGAATCAGTATGGTCAAAATCACTGCACTATCCAAAGCAATCTACAGATTCAATGCAATGCCTTTCCAATTACACAGAACTAGAACAAAAAATTTTTAATTTGTTTGGAGACACAAAAGACCCTGCATAGCCAAAGCAATCTTGTGAAAGAAGGACAGAGCTGGAGGAATCAGGATCCCTGACTTCAGACTATACTAGAAAGGTACAGTAATCAAGACAGTATGGTACTGGCACAAAAACAGAAATATAGATCAATGGAACAGGATGGAAAGCCCAGAAATAAACCCACGCACCTATGGTCAATTAATCTACAACAAAGAAGCAAGAATATACAATAGAGGAAAGACACCCTCTTCAATACGTGGTGCTGGGAAAACTGGACAGCTGCATGTAAAAGAATGAAATTAGAACATTGTTTAACACCACAGACAAAATTAAACTCAAAATCGATTTAAGACCTAAATGTAAGACCGGATACTATAAAACTCCTAGAGAAAAACATAGGCAGAACACTCTTTGACGTAAATCACAGCAATATCTTTTTCAATCCATCTCCTAGAGTAATGGAAATAAAAACAAAAATAAACAAATGGGACCTAATGAAACTTAAAAGCACAGCAATGGAAACCATAAACAAAATGAAAAGACAACATACAGAATGGGAGAAAATATTTGCAGACAAAGTGACCTACAAGGGTTTAATCCCCAAAATATACAAACAGCTCATGCAGCTCAATATCAAAAAAACAACCAATCAAAAAATGCACACAAGATCTAAATAGACATTTCTCCAAAAAACCTCCAAAAACCCAAAAACATACAGATCGCCGAAAAGCACATGTAAAGATGCTCAACAGTGCTAATTATTAGAGAAATGCAAATCAAAACTACAATGAGGCACCACCTCACACCAGTCAGAATGGCCATCCTCAAAATGTCTACAAGTAATAAATGCTGGAGAGGGTGTGGAGAGAAAGGAACTCTCCTACACTGTTACTGGGAATGTAAACTGGTTTAGCCACTATGGAGAACAGTATGTGTTTTCTTAAAAAACTAAAAATAGCATTACCATATATTCTGCAACTCCAATCGTGGACATATAACTGGAAAAAATGAAAACTTTAATTCAAAAAGATACATGCACCCCAACGTTCCTAGCAGCACTACTTACAATAGCCAGGACATGGAATCAACCTAAATGTCCATCAACAGATGAATGGATGAAGAAGATGTGGTACATATATACAATGGAATATTACTCAGCCATAAAAAAGAACGAAATAATGCAATTTGCGACAACGTGGACGGATCTAGAGATTATCATAGTAAGTGAAGTAAGTCAGAGGAAGACAAATTTCATATGACATCACTTAGAGGTGGAATCTATAAATTGATACAAATGAACTTATTTACAAAACAGAAACAGACTCAAAGACTTAGAAAACAAATTTATGTTTACCAAAGCGGAACAGTTGGGGGAAGGATAAATTAGGAGGTAGGGATTAACATATACATACTACTATATATAAAATAGATAATCAACAAGGATTATCTTGTTCCCTGTGCTATGCAAGAAGGGATAGCATAGCACAGGGAACTCTGCTCAATATTCTGTAATATCCTATATGGGAGAAGAATCTGAAAAAGAATGAATATATATAAATGTATAAATCACTTTGCTGTACACCTGAAACTAACAGAACATTGTAAATCATATATACTCACATAAAATTTTTTAAAAAGCAAAAAAAACACATCTGATTAAGGACTTGTATTCAGAAAAAGCACTCTTACAATGGATTATTAAGAAAAAATACTTTGTTAAAAGGGCAAACCATTTGAACAGATAATTCACCAAAGAGTGTATATGACTAAATGAGGAATGAAAAGATGCTAAACATCTCTACAGAATTGAAATGAAAATTAAAACCAGATGAAAAACTATTACACATCCAATAAAATGTCTAAAATAAAAAGACCACCAACCTAAGTCTCAGTGAGGATGTGAAGTAGCTAGACCTCTCAGACATTCCTGGTGTGAATACAAAGTTATATAGCCACTTTAAACATCTTGGCAGTTTCTAAGTATTTACACTTACCTTTACTGCTGGTCCAGCATTCCCACTTCTGAGTACTTATTCTAAGGAAATGAAAACATAGGTCTGTTGAAAGATCTGTACTCAAATGTGCATATGGGCTTCAGTCTTCATAGCTAAAAATGGAAAATAAACCAAAAGTATATTAATTGGTGAATTAATAAACATATTGTGGCATATCCATTCAAAGAATACTACTCAGCAGTATGAAAGTACAAACTATTGAAATAATCAACATCATGAATCTCCAAAGCATCATGCTAATAAAAGAAGCCTGACACAAAAGACCATCTTATATGATTCCATTGAATTAAAATTCTAGTAAAGGCAAAATTACAGAAATAGGAAGCATCAGTGATTGCCTATGGCTGTCACGGGAGGGTGCTGACTGCAAAGGGGCAGGAGGAAACTTGTGGGGGTGATGGAATTTTTCTACATCTTGACTGTTGTTATTAAACGACTGTACATATTTGCCAAACTCATAAAGTTGTACATTTAAAATTCGTGGGTTTTTTCTCTATGTAAAGTTCACCTCAACAAAGCTGATAAAAAAGAAAGGCTCAGAAATGACAGAGGAAATAAAGAACTATTTTTCTTTGGGAATTAAGAGCTGAGGATAATATAATAAGCCAGCTGGAATACTTTCATTACATCAGATTCAGAAGTGACTACTAGAAAACTCTCCTAGTTTCACTGGTTTGTTTCCTTTTCCTTAAGATTAAAGATCAATTTTTCCTTTATTGGCCAAGAACCTTTAAAATTTCAGTTTTGATAAGAAAAGGGTAAAGAAATGCCAGTATTCTCTTTTCCTCATTTCTGTGGGGAGACAGTATGGGGGAGGGGGAGTTTGTGATTGGGCTGGTAAAGTCCATCCCCTCACCCCACGAACTCCAAGACTAATTGTCCTGCCCCACCATAAGACTGGGATCAGACATGAGCCTACAGAAGGAAGGACATTGTGAATCTTTCCCTTACTTGCCTTAACAGCTGCTTAGGCCTAAAATCTGTCTAGCTATAAAAAATTTGTAGCACAACAGGAATTGTGGACTCAAGGATAATTCTAACTACAGTCAAAAACGCCCAGAGGCGAAGGTAATCATTTTCAGCTATTCTTGTTAGCTTGCTACACACGTATCAATGGCTTCATTACCAAACACGGTCACACAGAAGTATTTAAAAGTTTACTTCTATTTGGAACATCTTTATTCCATCCTTTTATGGATTTTTCATCTTCCCTAACTGTCATCTTCAGCATTTGCAGCCCTTCTCAAGAGAGAGGAAGAAAAATATGTTGTGTATATAATATATGATGATTCAACCCTGTTGCTGTCATCACGCACAGGAGAGATGGGGAACCATAAGTTATGAGTTATCCCTCACTCCTTCATTCACAGAGATAAAAACATAGAAATGCCATCCCAACATTTAGGCAAGATATACATACCAGGAATGGCGGAGAACAATAAATTTTCCCAGCAACTCCAATACTCTTTCCACAATAAAATGGTAGGATGGAGGGAAGCAATGGAAGCCTTTGGAATAAAATCACTGTGCCACCACATTCAATCTTTATTTGGATAAAAATTCTCCCTGTATTTTCAGTGTTCCAGCGGGTACAGGGATCAGAGAGCCTCTAACCACACCTATCTGTACATGGAATGGGTAGATTCAAGTAGATGGTTCTCTGGTTCAAGAGCTAGACTTGCTTGTGGGGTTTAGGGGACCATGAGACACTGCAAACTTTGTGAGCAATGACCCTAAAAAAGAGCTTCGACTTTGTAACCTTGAACCCGTTCTTCACCATACTCAGTACAAATGTGCATCCCATGGCACTACCCATGTTAATTTCTGTGCACAGTGGCCTATTCCTGGATTTGGGGCTTCAAGATCCTCATTTAAGTGCTTTCCCATATTGTAACTTGGTATATTTGGAGCTCTGAAAATCATAACAATCAATTCTGGTCTTTGTATGAGATAATCACTGTCCTACCAAAGTTTACCCCCCAAATTGCAATTCTACAGGAATTTGTGAAGCTGTGGTATTAAAATCCCGTAAGATATACGTAGAGTAACCCCATGATATTTACAGTTCCATATATTTTTCTCCCCAGCAACATGTAGCTCTCTAAAGAATGTACTTAAAAATAGTAAACATATTTCAAACTTTCTTACATGTCCAAGTCCTGTCATACATTCTCCTTTCAAAGCAGCATGAGAACTTAGAAGAAAAAAATTAAAAGACCATTCCAGAAAGGTTTTACATGTGGACTCTTGTTTGTGCCAAATTCATCTTTCATCCTTAGTGAGACTATTAGAACTGCACTGGAACCTTAAAGACTGTTAAGATGATTAAGAGCCACATTTAATAGTTGTTCCGGTAGCATCTTGACAAACATTTAAATTTTATATCTCTCAAGAAAGCCCATAAAACAGCATGACCTAAAAAATTTTAACAAATATATTAATAAAAATTTAAACAGGCATGTATTACTTATGTTATTTTGAGTTAATTACATAATAATATTGCCTTGTATACACCTTAATTAGATTAAATATTGATCAGTGCCCCTTCCCACTGATATTCCATTAACACATAATAACTGTCTTGTTATATCTAGATGTAACTTTAAATTAATTAAAGAGTCTGGCTGGAAATGAAAAGTTACAGAAAGATGTACAAAGCTAGCCCTTTTATACATAAACAGGATTGGAAACCTCAGCCTATGAATTAAAGCAGGGAAGAAAAATTAAACTCTACGTATTTTAAGGATTTAAAGTAATTAGATTTATGAACAATGATCTACAATTTCTTTTCCATAGGGTTTCAGAAGTCATATCAGTTAGACTAGGTTCATCTATAACTCTGTATTAAGGAAGAGGTTATGAAATATAACAATTATTCCTGAGGATTATGGTCTTTGTTTATTTCAGAAAAAGAACCTAGATTTTAAACAGCATCGAAGATTTCTTAGCATGTGATTAAGGCTGTTTATTTTCATGCTGATGAGCTGAGAGCTTTTTCAATGGGGAGATGCTGTAATTTTCCCATGATCTGGAAAATAATTCATGGCCCTTTTTAATGTTGTCATTAACTGTCACGTCTCTTGAGTTAAATATGAGCCCTGTCATTTGGAAGTCAGAAAGCAGCTCCTAAATTTCTCAATTTCATTAGCAATTGATTCAAATCATTTCTTGAAAATAGTCTGAATTGACATATGAATTGTAGTGGTTCCTCAGCTTGGTGATTAATTAATCAAGCCATCAGGTTCACATTAAACTATTTATCAATCTTACGATTTCCTGCTTTTCAGAAAAAATTAAACAGCACTCTAATGATATTTTATGAGTTTTGAGAAAAATTAAAATGGGACCAAAAAAATAATCTGTCCTTCCTAATTCATGAAGCTCCATGATGTCAATTTCTGTAAGGCAAGACACTAAAAGGAGGAGATGGGGCTGGAATCTCCACCCCAGGGAAGGCAGGGTCATTTCTATAGGTCTCAGTTTCTTCATCTGTAAAATAAGAAAATTGAACTAAATAATCTCTCATTATCTCTCACTTTCAAAATTATGTTTTTGTCTGTGAATCAAAATGTAATATGATAGTTATGGTTACTTTTAATTTTACTATTCTGGTGTGTGCCATTGTCCTTACATTAAAAACAAACAACCTGGGGTTACTGATAGAGCCTTAAAGACTCCACATTAAAATTATAATTGATGTTCTTGGATCAGCTATGGACACTGTTCTGTAATTTGCATTTAGAATACAATTTTCTCCTCGAGGCCACGTTAGTCTGTGTTTTTTCTAATGGGCTGTTATAACAAGGGACCACAGTCAGTTGCTTTAGCCCAGAATGACAGTATCAACTTTTCCAAGATTGGGCCACACCAATAGCTGTTGGCTGAGAAAACTGCTGGCAAAACATCATGTGTTTGCCAATTTAATTTCATTCAAACTTTGCTGAGTTCAATTAATAGCTAGTTTTTTTCATAATAATCCACCAGCCAACTGAATTCAGCCCCCTTTCTTTCAAATTTGCT
Organism: Mesoplodon mirus; assembly: GCF_964341445.2. Lineage (NCBI taxonomy): Eukaryota > Metazoa > Chordata > Mammalia > Artiodactyla > Ziphiidae > Mesoplodon > Mesoplodon mirus. The sequence goes on along the minus strand of NC_138977.1, from coordinate 64,078,718 downwards.
GTGTGTGTAACTACAAAACTAATGTCTCGTTCTACACAAATCCCTCTGGCATTATTTATAGAAACCTGAAGATTCTCTCTTAAAGCTAACTGCGTTTTAAGTGTTGGGCTGCCTCTGGTGTCCTAGGACAGAGACTGCAAGCCACACAGGAAGAACCCTCCATGTGCAAGGCAGTTTGAGTGGACTTCCATTCCCTGCCTGCAGTGCTGGGACAAAGGCCAGAGGAGCAGTGTCTAAAACGACACGGGAGAAAACTATAATTAGAAAAGACACATGCACCCCAATGTTCTTTGCAGCACTATTTACAATAGCCAAGACATGGAAGCAACCTAAATATCCATCAACAGAAACAAATGGGACTTAATGAAACTTAAAAGCTTTTGCACAGCAAAGGAAACCATTGCTAAAGCAAAAAGACAATCTATGGAATGGGAGAAAATATTTGCATACGATGTGACCAACAAGGGACTAATTTCCAAAATATACAAACAGCTCCTACAGCTCAATATCAAAAAAAAAAAAAACCCAATCAAAAAAATGGGCAGAAGATCTAAATAGACATTTCTCCAAAGAAGACATACAGAAGGCCCACAGACACATGAAAAAATGCTCAACATCGCTAATTATTAGAGAAATGCAAATCAAAACTATAATGAGGTATCACCAGTCAGAATCATCCAAGTCTACAAATAATACGTGCTGGGGAGGGTGTGGAGAAAAGGGAACCCTCCTACACTGTTGGTGGGAATGTAAACTGGTTTAGCCACCATGGAGAACAGTATGTGTTTCCTTAAAAAACTAAAAATAGCATTACCATATGTTCTGCAATTCCAATCTGGAAAAGACAAAAACTGTAATTCAAAAAGATACATACACCCCAATGTTCCTAGCAGCACTATTTACAAGAGCCAAGATGTGGAAGCAACCTAAATGTCCACTGACAGATGAATCAATAAAGAAGATGTGGTACATATATATAATGGAATATTACTCAGCCATAAAAATGAGAGAAATAATGCCATTTGCAGCAACATTGATGAACCTAGAGATTATCATACTAACTGAAGTGAGCCAAAGACAAATCTCATATGATATCACTTATATGTGGAATCTAAAAAAATGATGCAAATGAACTTATTTACAAAGCAGAAATAGACTCATAGACATAGAAAACAATCTTATGGTTACCAAAGGGGGAAGGGGGTGTGGGGAGGGATAAATTAAGAGTTTGGGATTAGCATATATACATACTACCATGTATAAAATAATCAACAAGGACCTACTGTACAGCACAGGGAAATATACTCAATATCTTGTAATAATCTGCAAGGGAAAAGAACTTGAAAAAGAGTATCTATCTACATAACTGAATCGCTTTGCTGTACACCTGAAACTAATACAACATTGTATATCAACTATATATCAATAAAATAAATAAATAAAATGACACAGGCAGTTTTCATGGCTCATCCCTCAGCCACTCCCTTCTCAGGAGCGTCAGGGCGATTCATAGAAATGCAATGTCTTTTTCCTCCATTTCTTCTCATTCTCAGGGCCAGATGTGGCTGGTTCCCCCTGCACAGCATCAACTGCACAGAAGCGGCCTTGGACTGAGAGAGGACCACAGAGAAACCAGACCACAGCGAAACCACCCCAAGAGGGGTCTTCCTGGAGGCTGGGTGAAGCGACTTTTCTCTTCAAAAGCAGGGAAACTGCCTTGCATCCCAGGGAAATTTGGGGTCTCATCTTGGACCACAGTGGCACTGGGAATCCCCTACCTCTACCCCTGCCACAGACACACATGCATTTTATGGATAAGGAGAACAAGAGCCAGAAAAATAAGTAACTTGCCCAAGAATGAAACTTTTTAGAAAGCTATGTCGTATAGGGGAATGGGATGGAAATGGAAAAGCAGAAAGGCTATTTGACACACAAACCCACAAAGGATCTCAGGCTAAGACGTTACCTCCATACTAAGTGAAGTAAGTCAGATAGAGAAAGACATATCATATGATGTCAGTTATATGTGGGATCTAGAAAAAAAATGATACAAATTAACTTACTTACAAAACAGAAACAGACTCACAGACACAGAAGACAAACTTATGGTTACCAAAGGGGAAAGCAGCGAAGGGATACATTAGGAATTTGGGATTAACAGATATACGCTACTATATATAAAACAGATAAACAACAAGGACTTACTGTATGGCACAGGGAACTATATCAGTATCTTGTAATAACCTATAATAGAAAAGAATCTGAAAAAGAATATATGTATGTATGGCTGAGTCCCTTTGCTCACCTGAAACATTGTAAATCAACTACACTTCAATAAAAATAAACTTTAAAAAAGAGACTTTATCTCCAAACGAGGTTATTCACATAATTGCTAAGATGCGTGACAGAACTGGAGAAAAAATAAAGGTCATCACACAAGCCAAAACTTGTGTCCCATTGTGGAAAAATACTGTCTATAACCCCTATTTTATCAATTCTGTGATTATCTTATGTGTAGCACAACTATATTGCATTTTGTGTGTGTGTGTGTGTGGTACATGGGCCTCTCACTGTTGTGGCCTCTCCCGTTGCGGAGCACAGGCTCCGAACGTGCAGGCTCAGCGGCCATGGCTCATGGGCCCAGCCGCTCCACGGCATGTGGGATCTTCCCGGACTGGGGCACGAACCCGCGTCCCCTGCATCGGCAGGCGGACTCTCAACCACTGCGCCAGCAGGGAAGTCCTATTGAATTTTTTTAAGTTAAAGAGTTAATTTGTTCAGCATATTTAAAAATATAACAAAATATTTTAAAATATAACTGTTTCAATTTCACCCCTCTCCCCACCCCCCCAGTATACCAGAAGCCCCAAGAAAATGGAGAAGCCTAGGTCTCTTTGGACCTCACATTTGTACTGGGCATCCTTCATTTTAGTCTACACAATGCCAGAGCCCCACCCTGTGGGAAGACAAAGCCATGTATAAAAGGAAAATAACATATGGGAAAGGACGTCACAGGTACCAAATGAACCACCCAAGCCCTATGACAGCCTTGGTCCACTGCCAAAAGACACCTTCAATTATATTAATTAAGAGAAGGAAAAATCCCTCACCTCTAGATCATATCCTACCCCTGCTATTTTGTTATAATGCACTTGTAATGCCTAACTATCCTGAGCCCTTTCTGGAATATGCCATGCTTTCAAACTCCTGGGCTAGCACCATGAGGATGGAAAGGAATTGCATTTGCAAATGTCACACTACCTCATCCATCTCCCCTCATTCAAACAATATGCATTTGAGGTTCAGCAACTGTAGTTATATATTTTTCCTTAATGTTTTTGTAAGGTAATGGTTCTCTTATCTGAAATTCATCAGCCTGCTATAAATTTAAAGTCCATTACTGCCAATAGAGAAAAGCTAAGCACCAAACCACTTTCAATAAATTTGCACTTATGCAATTGAACTGATACGGCCTCAGAGGAAAAGGTGAAACTCATCTTGAGATATTTAAGTTAGTCTGAGTCACTGCTTCGTCTGGTGTTAAATTGGATCCATCATGAAATGTAGGGCAGTACTCAACAGCCCTGAGTTGTAAGAAGAGATTTTAGGCTGAAAAAAATTCTGTCTTCAGCATTCTTTATTAGGCGGTGTAATTCTAAGAAACCACTGGCTGGCTCTGATATTTGACACAACTAAATGCTACAAATGCAAACCCTGATGAATGAATATTTTTATGAACAACATTAATCAGGCTTGGGCAAGCCCAAGATGTAGAGATTTGTCATGTCCAGTCGTGAGGCTGCAAGTGAGAATGTCTATACACTCAAAGCCAAGAGGGCAATTACAAACATTTGCACAAGGCTTCAGGATTCACAGATAATACTGCTTTTACTTTATACACCCACCTGGATAAAACAATTGTTAGTTACCATCTTCTATTCCTGATGAGGAAACTGAGGCCCAGATATGTGAAATGACCACCGTTACCAGGTGTGTGAAAGCAGTGACTTGATATCATGTCCTCCTGGCTCTGTGTTTTTGGCAGTGGAAGATAAAGAACACACCCAATTCATGCTCATGATACATGAAAGCATCACCATCACCATGGCAGATCACAGGGAATGATCAGTGTGAATTGTTAAGTTGTCGCCTCAGTGATGCATTGCAAACAGTTTCCCTGGAGAAGTAACAAGTTCCTGACCACAGTATTGTATGCAAATAAACAAACAAATGCTAAAACAAAACAAAAAACAAAAAACAAAAAAAACCCCTCAAAACCAAAATCCCACCCAGTTTAGCAGCCTCAAAAGGCTGCCAGGATCTCTTGGTGAAGAAGGACATCTGGATCAGGAGCCAAAAGAATAAAAGGTACTCTTTGGGTACAAAGAATCACTGCTGCATCTCCCTCGGAGGGTCAGCCTCCAGAGGCTGACCACCTGAAGCAGTTCAGCTTGGGGAGAGGGGTCTGCTGGCCAATTAGAGTTGATAGTTTTACAGGCAAAAATGTTGATGGTTTTACATGACCAGGCAAGAGCTCCCAGGCTATTAGAGACTGAGGATTTAGAAATTTAAGATAAGTTCTATTTATGGTTGGAAAAAAACACCTCTCTGTGGACTGGAGCATGGGAAGTTTAGCTCCCAGGACATAATGAGCACGCTACAAGTTGTAGGGGTTTAGCTGTCAGACATCCACACACACAACCGCAACCGTCCTCAAGCGCCCTTCTCCCATCCCCACCATCAGGGCCCATTCTGAGGCCAGAACTGGCATCACATACCAGTTGCAAGAACTGAACAGCATATGCACTTAATTGGACGATATACATTATTCATGAGCCTTGAGTCTGTGATGATTTTGGCATTCATTAGGGGGGAAAATGGGGCATTAGTTTTCTTGGTACAAAACATTCCGTATTAAATTTCACTTGCAATCCATTTTTCAATGTGAGGAATTAGAAATGCTTTTAAGCAAAGTTAGGAACTATGAAATAGCTAGAGAACAAGTAGCAGCAACTTCTAAAGATGGCGAATAAAGGAGTAAAAGCTGGGATTTCCCAATATCTCAGTACTCACAGCTCTAAGCTCTGAGTATAGGAGAGGGAGAGTCAGCCTAAAATTCAAGCAGGGGAATAAAAATTGCAATGATAGTAATGATAAATGTTTGTATGCATATACATAGACTTATGTACATATATACCATATATATTACATACAAACATCTATATATTTCAATATACATAGGTATACACACACACACACGCGCGCGCACACATATATATTCAAAATTTACTTCAAAGCAGTGGATGAGTTGTGCAGTTTTTGCCCTACCTCTATTTTTCCAAAATTAAAGGCATCATCTTCTGCGAGATAAATGAGGCCTAGTTTAGGGTTGTATCATGCCCTTTCTCATTCCATTTGGAATAAAAACTTCAAAACCTATCAGAAGCTTTTGTAGACTGAGGTTGAATCTGCTTAGTTTCCCTTTTCACAAGTGTATCTAGAGCCTCAGAATTGGGATCAACTAAGTCAGTCACTTTAGTTTGCACATGAAGAAACGGAGGCACAGTGAGAGGTCCCGGAGCTCCAGTGCTCAGGGGATAAGAAGTGAAGGAAATTGGACTTCCTTGGCAACTTTCATGCACGCCTACCCCACATGATCGCAGCTCGCTGGGAAGGCCTTTTAGTCAGAGGCTTTCAAGTCAAACAAATCTGGTGCAAACACTACAGGATCCTGGGCAAGGCTCTTCATCTCATTAAGCTTCCATTCTTCGATTATAAAAGAAGATACATTTTGGAGGTTTGTTACAAGGTTAGAAGAGATAACTACAGGTAAAGCCCTTAGGACAATGCCTAGCATACACTAAACCTCCATAAAGATTCACTGTGATTGTCCTATTCTCTTTATTTTAAAGCCTGAACACACAGCTCACCTGCACAATCTAGCTATTGCTTGCTAGCTGTCCCACACTGGTGACACTGTCTGATTTTCTGTTAGACGGGGAGTTCCTTAGATCAGAGTCGTCTTGTCGTCCCACTTAGTATTCTCCATGCCTGGCCTTAATTCAGCTAGTGGCTGCTCAATAATGACAAGAATTGTGTTTTACATAGTGGGACAGTTTGTAACATGGAGTCCTTTCATGCACCCCTATGATGATGATGTACCTGCCACCAGAAATTGGTGCTGATTGTGCTTTTTTTTTTGCGGTACGCGGGCCTCTCACTGTTGTGGCCTCTCCCATTGTGGAGCACAGGCTCCGGACGCGCAGGCTCAGCGGCCATGGCTCACGGGCCCAGCCGCTCCAGGGCATGTGGGATCTTCCCGGACCGGGGCACGAACCCGTGTCCCCTGCATCGGCAGGGGGACTCTCAACCACTGCGCCACCAGGGAAGCCCCTGATTGTGCTTTAATACTGAAGAAAAATCTCATGTATGAGACTATTGACAAGCTAAGTTCCCCTCTTTGTCTCAGTTATTGCTCACAAGGGCCCAGGTAGGCAGATACCACCCCCCCCCCATTAAACAGAGGAGGATAGTGAGTTTTGGGGGAAAAGGAGCTATACGCCTGAAGTCCAGCAACAAAGGGATGGGCCTGGAAAATAATCTCAGGGTTCCCACCCTACATCCAGCACGGATTCCACTTGATACCCCTTGTCTTGGGGTAGACTCACTGTCTATTGCTGTGGGTTCAACACAAAGCAAGGTCCCTGTTTAAGGATGGTGCTTTCAGAAGAGTAGGGTAAGTAGGTTGGCTCATTTCTCAAAGTATTTTATTTGAGAAGGCTCCAAAGCCTGAGTAAAGGGACTGCCCGTTACTGAGGTCTGAGGCATAGCTCCAAGGGGCTCATCACAAAAGCAAAATTTCTTGGAAGTTTCCCGTTAAAATTCATGTCCATTTGGGTCAACCCCACATTAAAATGTGTGTTTCTTTTAATACACATTTCCTCTTCAATCTAAAGGAAAATAGGTATTCCAAGAAAATGCACCATTTTTTCTTACAGTTCAGGCCACCCCTGGCCCACAGCTGTATACTGAGATTCAAAAGAATGCTTGAGGGCTATCTCTAGAGTAATCCCCAAATCTCAGCTCCAGCCCATATGTGTGATGATGACCCCACAGCCTACGATCATCGGGGCACAGCTAATGGTCCTCAGCGAGGGTGAGGGCGTGCCTGCAGACAGCAACTGGGCTGACCCTCCGTCAATTTTTCTTAAGGAGCCACTGAGGATGCCCGCTTTCCCACAAAAGCCCTAAGAGCAGCCAAACTCATTTCTCTTCTGTCCATGTGTATTAATTTCTGTTTCTGTAATGAGATACAGAAGAGAAAAAAGGGGAAGAGGACTGATGTAGAATCAGATTGGGCCTGATGAGTTATGGAGCCTGCCTTCTCATCAGTGATGTAAAACAGCCGGGGCTCTATTTACTGCTGCTGTCAGCAGGATCAATAAATAACATTTTCAGTGACATGAAGAGGGAACGCGTGAGCTCAATGAAATGAAGGGGAGCCAGAGGTAGATGCAGACAATGGCCTTTTTCTCTCCCTGCCCTGGCAGGAGTCACCTGTTTGGCTGGGAGAGACAAGGGGGTATAAATTCGGTCTGGCTTTTAAAAAGGGAAGAGGATGCATCCCCAGGAGGAGGAGAGGGCTTCTCTGCTGAGAGGAGAGGCGAGGGGGGGCATGGTCCATTGTCACCATCACTTCCCTCCTGTATCGAGCCACACCCTGTCTGAGCTGATAAGCCACCATCAGCTGGCCTGGGTGGGCAAAGCCCCATCTTCTTGGCCACTTCAGAGGGAGGTGTTTGCCTTATTGTTTATACTTGAGAAAGAGTACAGGGTTAACGTGGAACCCAGAGGAGATTCGTTTGACTGCCAGAGGGCTGAGAGGATGCTGACCATTAAGAAAGGCCTCCGTGGTTAGAGGGGTGAGGTGAGGTGACCCACAATACAGCAGAATTCCAGTTCCCTCCAGCAAGAGTTTGGAGGTCAAGAATTGACATGATCACAGAACTTCCACTTTGAAGGAATCTCTGAGGTAATCTTGTCCAACCTCCCACTAAACATCAGAATCGTCTCCTCCGTACTTGTGAGGGGCAGACCCAGCCTCTGAACACAGGGGGACCATGGATTCTTTCCATTATAGGCACTCTCCAAGCTGCAGGGGTGGTTGAAGCATCCGATGCAAGGCAGCAGCCACAGCAACCTGCAGTCTGTCTGCTTTGCAAGGCAGGTGAGACTGGCATTCTGCTGGTGGGCTGGGATACCAGGTGTACCCAAGTGGCCCCCGCACAGCCCCTCCTGCCTTTGCTTTGGGGACAATTTGCAACAAGACGCTCTCAGCTGAAAGCACAGTAAAGAAGTTCAGTTTCAGCTACAGTGAAAAAATAACTTCGAGGACTTCATTTGCATTAATGTTTCTTTTCCCTGGAACCTTCCTAGCATGTTCATTTGGGCTAAAAACCATGCGCTGTTAAGAGTCATTTATAATATCTCAGACTCTTTGTGGCGTTTAAGAGTTTTGGCAGAAACCAGTGTGATAGATCCAGAAGCATCTGGGGGAGAGAGACAGGAAGAGAAAGGAGGAAGTCATTAGTGTGGGAGAAGAAGAAGGGCGGGCAGAGAGAGGAGAGAGACGGATAGAAAGAAAGCAAGAAAGAAAAAGGGGCAACAGGGAAAAAGGAAATAGAAGGAAAAAGAAAAAAAGAAGAAGGGGGCTGAGCAAAAGGAGAGGTGTGAAGGGAGTAGTGAGAGGCTCTTCAGCAAATCCTCTCCTCCTCAACTCTGCTTCAAATTTATAAACACTGTTAATTGGATGGAAGACGACATCACCAAATAAAGCTCTTCTCCAGACACTGTGTGGAAAAGTGCCAAGAAACAGAATCAGAAGATTATATATATAATCATAAGTCAAGCTCTCACTTGACTTATGATGGGGTTATGTCCCGATAAGTTCATCGTGAGTTGAGTACATCATAAATGGAAATGCATTTAGTTCCTCTAACCTACCAAACACCACAGCTTAGCCTAGCCCACCTTAAACATGCCCAGAACACTTACACTAGCCTACAGTTGGGCAACATCATCTAACACAAGGCCTATTTTATAATCAAGTGTTGAATCTGTCGTGTAATTTATTGAATACTGCAGTGAAAATGCAAAACAGAATGGCTGCCTGGGTACTGACTAGTTGTATGTTGGTTGTCAGTCAGGGCTGATGGCGAGCTGTGGCTGCCACTCCCAGCATCATGAGACAGTCTTGCAACGCATATCACTTGCCCAGGAAAAGATTAAAATGAAAAATTCAAAGTACAGTTTCTACTGAATGTACATTGCTTTCACGTCATCGTAACACTGCAAAATCATAAGTCGAACCATCGGAAGTCACAGACTGTCTATATGTATTTTCCAGACTCTAATCCCAAGTATTCTTTGGGGAAATCCAATGAAATCCTTCTGGCTACTGGAATATGTCATAATTAAAGTCCTTTTTAATACTCATAATAGTGGGTGCTTACTAGATACCATGCATTGTTCAAAGTACTTATCAGTATTAATGGATCGAATCCACATGCCGGGCTTACAAAATTGGGGCCATTACCGTGCTTATTTTGCCAGCAAGCATAGAGACTGAGTAACTGTCTAGGGCCACAGAACCAGGAATGCAGGAGCCAGGATTTGCTCCGAGGCAATCTGGCTACAGAGCGTAGGCATTGGACCACCTTATGATTCTGCCTCCGAATCACTTTTGTATCATTCATTCATTCATTCAAGAGACACTTACTGAGCTCCCCATCAGCCAGGCTCAGGACCTCCCCCAGCAACAACACCTGGGCACAAAGGACACAAGCAAGAACAGTAACAATCTCGGCTCAAAAGGACAATGGGTCTGATGGATAAGACCTCACGATGAAAGGTAACTGCATGGTTATTCCTCTCCATGCTCTCAAAAAGATAAGCAAGATAGGCTCACACGAATTTGCATTTCTAGTAAACTCTCACACGATGTCAGTGTTGCTGGTCTGGGGATCACACTTGGAGGACTACTGGGTTAGAGACAGTATTGTACGCAGAGAGAACAGAAACTGAGACCTAGACCTAGACTATCACTGAGAGGTTTCCAGGTGAACATGCAGGAGGAGAGAATGTCCACAAATCTGGAGGCAATAGGCAGATGCCACTTGGGGAAATGGAGCTGTTGGCTGGAACCGGAAATGTAAAGCTGGTGAGGGAAAGGAGGTGATGCTGAAGAGGCAGCTCGGGGCCAGGTAAATGTAACAGAGCTTTCACCCAGTCCAGGAGAGGCTCACTCACCACTAACGATCCCACTGAGGTACCACAGAGGGTTTGTTGTTTCCAAAAGATGAAGTCATCTTCTGACATGAAAGGCAAGTCAGACTTCCAATCACTTAGCAGTCCTTCCTCCATCTTCTCTTGGAGAAACTGCCTCAGGCTGGACCGACCTCATGTTTCTGTTGCTGCACGAGAAAAATAAACATGTACAAGTTAATGATGGGGTTTTGTCCAGGATAAAACCCAGCTCTTTATAGGGATCACATGTGTGACTGCTTCTGCAGATGGTTTTGAGAGGAACTGGAAGGTCCCAATGGCTGCTAAAGAGGTTCCAAATCCCACTATTGTAGCATTCTTATTAATCTATCCAGTCACCACGGGACTCCTAATAACATGCACATGTGTATGCAGGAAAGGTAATTTATTACTATCAACTTCTCCTGAATACAGTTGTAGAGAAGGGTTTATCGGGGTATCTACTTATCCATGACTGGGGTAGAGGGAGCAGAGGGTCGATCTGGCCCCTGTTAAATGTCTTCACCTGCATAGAGGTCACTGCTCGTTATGCTCCCCAGACTGTGATAGACATGCATACACAACTGTGTCAGGATCACTTAGATGTACACACAATCAATTTGATGCTCACTGACCAGTTCATTTCAGTCCATGTCATAGTTGCCTCGGGGCTCATACAGGCAGATATATACATTCTCTCCAGAACTGTCATATGGCCCCAATCTCCTAACAAAATTTTAGGGGGTGTATCTCGGGTAGAATGGGAGGTTGGGTACCTCAGTAGGTGCTCATTACAAATAAGTAAAAATATAGCACGAAGAAAAAGAGAGGAGTGGAGACCACTCAGAATGGAATGGGAGAGAGAGGGACAGAAAAGGAAACAGGTGGGGCAGCGCTGGGGCACTGAATACAAACTCCTTTTTACCAGGCTCGTGGCCTAAGAGTCTGCTGAGGAAGGAGTGGGCTTGGCTGTGGCCCAGCAGAGGCATGATGGTACTACCCTGCTCTCTGAGTGAGACAGCATTCTGGCCTGGAATGATGGAGTCGGACAAATCTTTCAAGATATAAACAAAAACAAAAACAAAACAAAAATCCAAAATACCAAAAAAAACCCAACAACACAAAAAAACCAAACCCACATCATTTAAGCTCTGAAACATAATTCACAGTTTGAATTTTCTTTTCCTTCTGCCAAGAGGTACACTTCGCTGAGTACCTTAAGGCATCTGGTAGTTATCCTGAGATGACATAGGTGGGGTGGTGGCATGAGGAGAGGTATGGATAAGGAGGTCCAATCCTCCCAACCACTGCAACCACTGCTAATACAAAAAGTGACTCTTTCTTTTAGGTGTGGGGTTAGCAAGACCCAATGAACTTTTTTTTAAAAAACCCGCATCGGGGCTTCCTTGGTGGCGCAGTGGTTGAGAGTCTGCCTGCCAGTGCAGGGGACATGGATTCAGGCTCTGGTCTGGGAGGACCCCACATGCCGCGGAGCAACTAGGCCTGTGAGCCACAACTGCTGAGCCTGCGCGTCTGGAGCTTGTTCTCCGCAGCGGGAGAGGCCACGATGGTGAGAGGCCTGCGCACTACGATGAAGGGTGGTCCCCGCTCGCCGCAACTGGAGAAAGCCCTTGCACGGAGGCGAAGACCCAACACAGCCAAAAATAAATAAAAAAATAAATAAAATTAAAAAAAAACCCAAACCCTCATCAGATCTTGATCAACAGGGCTGTTAATGTTTTCTCTGTCTATCAAAACCTGATACATGTCAGGTCCCCAGCTTGTTAACTGCTGCTCTGGCCATCACTAGTTCCTGCTTCAGATGGCTGCCCCATTTATCTTAGCTTAATACATTACCATGCCAATAGAAGATGGTATATAGGTATTCTTTTATTATGCTCCATAGCATATTGAAGCAGGCTTCAATTTAAAGTGACACACACATCTAACTTTCTTTATCCTTTAATTTGACTCAGTGGCAACACAATATGGGCATAACAGACAATGTACAGTCTACTAGCAATTTTACAGTGAATCACTGTTAGAGTCTGTCATCTCAGTATTTTTAACTGAGTTGCATATGATCTAGTTGAACATTTCATGTGTGCCTGTATTTTGCCTCCTGACAACCTGTATAGAAAGCACATCCAGCATGGCATGAGAAATATGCATGCATCCTCCCATGAAAATATTTATAAATACATGATGTTAATAGTGAAAAACTTGAGGAGACCTTCAAAATGGTGGAGGAGTGAGACATGGAGATCATCCTCCTCCCCACAAACACATCAGAAATACATCTACATGTGGAACAACTCCTACAGAACACCTACTGAACGCTGGCAGAAGACCTCACACATCCCAAAAGGCAAGACACTCCCCACATACCTGGGTAGGGCAAAAGAAAAAATAAACAGAGACAAAAGAATAGGGATGGGACCTGCACCTCTGGGAGGCAGCTGTGAAGGAGGAAAGGTTTCCACACACTAGGAAGCCCCTTCGCGGGCAGAGACTGCGGGTGGCGGAGGGGGGAAGCTTCGGAGCCAGGGAGGAGAGCGCAGCCACAGGGGTGCGGAGGGCAAAGCGGAGAGACTCCCGCACAGAGAATTGGTGCCGACCAGCACTCACCAGACCGAGAGGCTTGTCTGCTCACCTGCCGGGACACAGGTGGGAGCTGGGAGACAAGGCTCGGGCCTCGGAGGTCAAATCCCAGGGAGAGGACTGGGGTTGGCGGCATGAACACAGTCTGAAGGGGGCTAGTGTGCCACAGCTAGCTGGGAGGGATTCCGGGAAAAAGTCTGGACTTGCCTAAGAGGCAAGAGACCATTGTTTCGGGGTGCACGAGGAGATGGGATTCAGAGCACCACCTAAACGAGCTCCAGAAATGGGCGCGAGCCACGGCTATCAGCACAGACCCCAGAGACGGGCATGAGATGCAAAGGCTGCTGCTGCCGCCACCAAGAAGCCTGTGTGCAAGCGCAGGTCACTATCCACACCTCCCCTCCCGGGAGCCTGTGCAGCCCACCATTGCCAGGGTCACATGATCCAGGGACAGCTTCCCCAGGAGAACACACAGCGTGCCTCAGGCTGGTGTAACGTCACGTGGCCTCTGCTGCCACAGGCTCGTCCCACATCCATACCCCTCCCTCCCTACCCCCAGGCAGAGCCCCCTAAGCAGCTGCTCCTTGAACCCCGCCCCGTCTGAGCGAAAAACAGACGCCCTCAGGCGACCTACATGCAGAGGCAGGTCCAAATCCAAAGCTGAACCCAGGGAGCTGTGCAAACAAAGAAGAGAAAGGGAAATTTCTCCCAGCAGCCTCGGGAGCAGCGGATTAAATCTCCACAATCAACGTGATGTACCCTGCATCTGTAGAATACCAGAATATACAACGAATCATCCCAAATTGAGGAGGTGGACTTTGGGAGCAACTGTAGACTTGGGGTTTGCTTTCTGCATCTAATTTGTTTTTGGTGTTATGTTTATCTTAGTTTAGTATTTAGAGTTTATTATCATTGGTAGATTTGTTTATTGACTTGGTTGTTCTCTTCCTTTTTTTAAAAAAAAAGATATATATATATCTTTCCTTTTTCTCTCTTTGTGAGTGTGTATGTGTATGCTTCTTTGAGTGATTTTGTCTGTATAGCTTTGCTTTTACCATTTGTCCTAGGGTTCTGTCTGTCCATTTTTTTTGTTTGTTTGTTTTTTAGTATAGATTTAGCGCTGGTTATCATTGGTGGATTTGTTTTTTTTGTTGTTGTTTGTTTTGTTTTGTTTTGTTTTTTGCGGTACACAGGCCTCTCACTGCTGTGGCCTCTCCCATTGTGGAGCACAGGCTCTGGACGCACAGGCTCAGCGGCCATGGCTCACAGGCCCAGCCGCTCCATGGCATGTGGGATCTTCCCAGACCGGGGCACGAACCCATGTCCCCTGCATCGGCAGGTGGACTCTCGAACACTGTGCCACCAAGGAAGCCCGGTGGATTTGTTTTTTTGGTTTGGTTGCTCTCTTCTTTCTTTCTTTCTTTTTTTAAATTACTTTTGATTTTTTAAAATTTATAATAATTTTAAAAAAATTTATTTTAATGACTTTCTTTTCTTCCTTTCTTCCTTCCTTCCTTCCTTTCTTTCTTCCTTCCTTCCCCATCCTCCCTCCCTCTCTTCCTCCCTCCCTCCCTCCCTCTCTCTCTCTCTCTCTTTCTCTCTTTCTTTCTTTTTTCCTCACTTTTCTTCTGACCCATGTGGCTGACAGGGTCTTGGTGCTCTGGCCAGGTGTCAGGCCTCTGCCTCTGAGGTGGGAGAGGCAAGTTCAGGACATTGGTCCACCAGAGACCTCCTGGCTCCATGTAATATCAAACAGCGAAAGCTCTCCCAGAGATCTCCATCTCAATGCTAAGACCCAGATCCACTCAATGACCAGCAAGCTCCACTCCTGGACGCCCCATGCCAAACAACTAGCAAGACAGGAATACAACCCCACCTACTAGCAGAGAGGCTGCCTAAAATCATAATAAGGTCAGAGACACCTCAAAACACACCACCGGAAGCGGTCCTGCCCACCAGAAAGATAGCATCCAGCCTCATCCACCAGAACACAGGCACCAGTCCCCTTTACCCCACCTACTGGCAGAGAGGCTGCCTAAAATCATAATAAGGTCAGAGACACCTCAAAACACACCACTGGAAGTGGTCCTGCCCACCAGAAAGATAGCATCCAGCCTCATCCACCAGAACACAGGCACCAGTCCCCTCTACCAGGAAGCTTACAAAACCCACTGAATCAACCTCACCCACTGGGGGCAGAGACCAAAAACAACGGGAAATACGAAACTGCAGCCTGTGAAAAGGAGATCCCAAACACAGTAGGTTAAGCAAAATAAGACAGAGAAACACATAGCAGATGAAGGAGCAAGGTAAAAACCCACCAGACCAAACAAATGAAGAGGAAATAGGAAGCCTACATGAAAAAGAATTCAGAGTAATCATAGTAAAGATGATCCAAAATCTTGGAAATAAAAGGGAGAAAATACAAGAAACGTTTAACAAGGACCTAGAAGAACTAAAGAGCAAACAAACAAGGATGAACAACACAATAAGTGAAATTAAGAATTCTCTAGAAGGAATCCATAGCAGAATAACTGAGGCAGAAAAACAGATAAGTGACCTGGAAGATAAAATAATGGAAATAACTACCGCAGAGCAGAATAAAGAAAAAAGAATGAAAAGAATTGAGGACAGTCTCAGAGACCTCTGGGACAACATTAAGCACACCAACATGCGAATTATAGGGGTCCCAGAGGAAGAAGAGAAAAGAAAGGGACTGAGAAAATAGTTGAAGAGATTATAGTTGAAAACTTCCCTAATATGGGAAAGGAAATAGGTAATCAAGTCCAGGAAGCACAGAGAATCCCATACAGGATAAATCCAAGGAGAAACATGCCAAGACACATATTAATCAAACTATCAAAAGTTAAATACAAAGAAAAAACATTAAAGGCAGCAAGGGAGAAATAACATGCAAGGGAATCCCCATAAGGTTAAGAGCTGATCTCTCAGCAGAAACTCAGCAAGCCAGAGGGGAGTGGCAAGACACATTTAAAGTGATGAAAGGGAAAAACCTACAACCAAGATTATTCTACCCAGCAAGGATGTCATTCAGATTCGACAGAGAAATTAAAACCTTTACAGACAAGCAATAGCTAAGAGAACTCAGCACCACCAAACCAGCTTTACAATATGTGCTAAAGGAACTTCTCTAGGCAGGAAACACAAGAGAAGGAAAAGACCTACAATAACAAACCCAAAACAATTAAGAAAATGGTAATAGGAATATACCTATTGATAACTACCTTAAGTGTAAATGGATTAAATGGTCCAATCAAAAGATACAGACTGGCTGAATGGATACAAAAACAAGATAGGTATATATGCTGTCTAAAAGAGACCCACTTCAGACCTAGGGACACATATAGAAAGTGAGGGGATGGAAAAAGATATTCCATGCAAATGAAAATCAAAAGAAAGCTGGAGTAGCAATTCTCATATCAGACAAAACAGACTTTAAAATAAAGACAAGAGACAAAGAAGGACACTACATAATGATCAAGAGATCAATCCAAGAAGAAGATATAACAATCGTAAATATTTATGTACCCAACATAGGAGCACCTCGACACATAAGGCAAATGCTAACAACCATAAAAGGGGAAATCGACAGTCACACAATCATAGTAGGGGATTTTAACACCCCACTTTCACCAATGGACAGATCATGCAAAATGAAAATAAATAAGGAAACACAGCTTTAAATGATACATTAAACAAGATGGACTTAATTGATATTTATTGGACATTCCATCCAAAAACAACAGAATACACTTTCTTCTCAAGTGTGTGTGGAACATTCTCCAGGATAGATCATGTCTTGTGTCACAAATCAAGCCTCGGTAAATTTAAGAAAACTGAAATCATATCAAGTACCTTTTCTGACCACAACACTATGAGACTAGATATCAATTACAGGAAAAAAATCTGAAAAAAATACAAACACATGGAGGCTAAACAATAAACTACTGATTAAACAAGAGATCACTGAAGAAATCAAAGAGGAAATCACAAAAACCCTAGAAACAAATGACAAAGAAAACATGACGACCCAAAACCTATGGGATACAGCAAAAGCAGTTCTAAGAGGGACGTCTATAGCAATGCAGTCCTACCTCAAGAAATAAGAAACATCTGAAATAAACAACCTAAACTTACACCTAATGCAATTAAAGAAAGAAGAACAAAAAACCCCAAAGTTAGCAGAAGTAAAGAAATCATAAAGATCAGGTCAGAAATAAATGAAAAAGAAATGAAGGAAACAACAGCAAAGATCAATAAAACTAAAAGCTGGTTCTTTGAGAAGATAAACAAAATTGATAAACCATTAGCCAGACTCATCAAGAAAAAAAGGAAGAAGACTCAAATCAATAGAATTAGAAATGAAAAAGGAGAAGTAACAACTGACACTGCAGAAATACAAAGGATCATGAGAGATTGCTACAAGCACTTCTATGCCAATAAAATGGATAACCTGGAAGAAATGGACAAATTCTTAGAAAAGCACAACCTTCTGAGACTGAAGCAAGAAGAAATAGAAAATATGAACAGACCAATCACAAGCACTGAAATTGAGACTGTGATTAAAAATCTTCCAACAAACAAAAGCCCAGGACCAGATGGCTTCACAGGCAAATTCTATCAAACATTTAGAGAAGAGCTAACACCTATCCTTCTCAAACTCTTCCAAAATAGAGCAGAGCAAGGAACACTCCCAAACTCATTCTACAAGGCCACCATCACCCTGATACCAAAACCAGGCAAGGATGTCACAAAGAAAGAAAACTACAGGCCAATATCACTGATGAACATAGATGCAAAAATCCTCAACAAAATACTAGCAAACAGAATCCAACAGCACATTAAAAGGATCCTACACCATGACCAAGTGGGGTCTATCCCAGGAATGCAAGGATTCTTCAATATAATAAATCAATCAATGTGATACACCATATTAAAAATTGAAGGAGAAAAACCATATGATCAACTCAACAGATGCAGAAAAAGCTTTTGACAGAATTCAACACCCATTTATGATAAAAAACCCTCCAGAAAGTAGGGGGAGAGGGAACTTACCTCTACATAATAAAGGCCATATATGACAAACTCACAGCCAACATTGTTCTCAAGGTGAAAGACTGAAACCATTTCCTCTAAGACCAGGAACAAGACAAGGTTGTCCATTCTCACCACTATTATTCAACACAGTTTTGGAAATTTTACCCACAGTAATCAGAGAAGTAACAGAATCCAAATCAGAAAAGAAGCAGTAAAGCTCTCACTGTCACATGACACTGATACTATACATAGAGAATCCTAAAGAAGCTACCAGAAAAGTACTAGGTCTAATCAATGAATTTGGTAAAGTAGCAGGATACAAAATTAAAGCACAGAAATCTCTTGCATTCCTATACACTAATGATGAAAAATCTGAACGAGAAATTAAGGAGACACTCCCATTTACCACTGCAATAGAAAGAATAAAATACCTAGGAATAAACCTACCAAAGGAGACAAAAGACCTGTATGCAGAAAACTATAAGACACTGATGAAAGAAATGAAAGATGATAGAAACAGGTGGAAAGATATACCATGTTCTTGGATTGGAAGAATCAACATTGTGAAAATGACTCTACTACCCAAAGCAATCTACAGATTCAATGCGATCCCTATCAAACTACCACTGGCATTTTTCACAGAACTAGAACCAAAAATTTCAGAATTTGTATGGAAACACAAAAGACCCCGAATAGCCAAAGCAATCTTGAGAAGGAAAAACGGATCTGGAGGAATCAGGCTCCCTGAATTCTCACTGTACTACAGAGCTACAGTAATCAAGACAGTATGGTACTGGCACAAAAACAGAAATATAGATCAATGGAACAGGATAGAAAGCCCAGAGATAAACCCACGCACATCTGGTCACCTTATTTGTGCTAAAGGAGACAAGAATATACAATGGAGAAAAGACAGCCTTGTCAATAGTGGTGCTGAGAAAACTGGACAGCTGAATGTAGAAGAATGAAATTAGAACACTCCCTAACACCTTACACAAAAATAAACTCAAAATGGATTAAAGACCTAAATGTAAGGCCAGACACTATCAAACTCTTAGAGGAAAACATAGGCAGAACACTCTATGACATAAATCACAGGAAGATTCTTTTGGACCCATGTCCTAGAGAAATGGAATTAAAAACAAAAATAAACAAATGGGAACTAATGAAACTTAAAAGCTTTTGCACAGCAAAGGAAACCATAAACAAGACAAAAAGACAACCCTCAGAATGGGAGAAAATATTTGCAGATGAAGCAACTAACAAAGGATTAATCTCCAAAATTTACAAGCAGCGCATGCAGCTCAATATCAATATAACAAACAACGCAATCCAAAAATGGGTGGAAGACCTAAATAGACATATCTCTAAAAAAGATACACAGAATGCCAACAAACACATGAAAGGATGCTCAACATCATTAATCATTAGAGAAATGCAAGTCAAAACTACAAAGAGATATTATCTCACACCAGTCAGAATGGCCATCATCAAAAAATCTACAAACAATAAATGCTGGAGAGGGTGTGGAGAAAAGGGAACCCTATTACACTGTTGGTGGGAATGTAAATTGATACAGCCACTATGGAGAACAGTACGGAGGTTCCTTAAAAAACTAAAAATAGAACTACCATACGACCCAGCAATTCCACTACTGGGCATATACCCTGAGAAAACCATAATTCAAAAAGAATCATGTACCATGATGTTCACTGCAGCTCTATCTACAATAGCCAGGACATGGAAGCAACCTAAGTGTCCATCAACAGATGAATGGGTAAAGAAGATGTGGCACAT
This sequence comes from Mesoplodon mirus, assembly GCF_964341445.2. Taxonomy (NCBI): domain Eukaryota; kingdom Metazoa; phylum Chordata; class Mammalia; order Artiodactyla; family Ziphiidae; genus Mesoplodon; species Mesoplodon mirus. Next base: position 64,058,960 of record NC_138977.1, on the reverse strand, counting down.
ATATATAATGGAATATTACTCAGCCAAATAAAGAAACGAAATGGAGTTATTTGTAGTGAGTTGGATGGACCTAGAGTCTGTCATACAGAGTGAAATAAGTCAGAAAGAGAAAAACAAATACTGTATGCTAACACATATGTATGGGATCTAAAAAAAAATGTTATGAAAAACCTAGGGGCAGGATAGGAATAAAGACACAGACCTACTAGAGAATGGACTTGAGGACATGCGGATGGGGAAGTGTAAGCTGGGACGAAGTGAGAGAGTGGCATGGACATATATACACTACCAAATGTAAAATAGCTAGCTAGTGGGAAGCAGCCGCATAGCACAGGGAGATCAGCTCCGTGTTTTGTGACCACCTAGTGGGGTGGGATAGGGAGGGTGGGAGGGAGACGCAATAGGGAGGGGATATGGGGATATATGTATATGTGTAGCTGATTCACTTTGTTATACAGCAGAAACTAACATACCACTGTAAAGCAATTATACTCCAATAAAGATGTTAGAAAAATAGTGGAAAACTTAAACAAGGATGACACAATTGATTCTGGTCCAATATGCATAGTTAGTATTGAGTTTTTAAACCCATTAAAGGAAAGAGTCTGGAGGAGGAGCTTTAAGAACTAGGGACACTGCATCACCTTTTGTGTTTCTGAAGCTCTTTCTAGGGGAAGAGATGGGGAGAGTTTTCAGTTAGCCACTAGACCATAGCAAAAAACCAAAAAATTCACTGACCTTTTTGTGACTGGGGTAGGAACCATTTTTTTCTTATTTGTTGCTTTAGAAAATGATAAAAAGGACCACGGAGAAAATTCAGATTTGTCTATAAGCACTACAAATTCAATCACAGTAGCACTTAAATAGATCTGAAAAATAACAGTGTATACACATAGATACACCGGCACATGCACACATACACCCATGAGATACTACAGGGTATATATGTGTATGTGTGTGCATATGCATGTGTATATACAAAAATATGTATGTGTGTGTATATATGTCTTCATATATATACTTGAATATATACACTCACTGTGTGAAGAAAAGTTATATCTCATCTTCCACATTCTCAAACTCAGTTTTGAGGCATTCTTCTCAACTCATTCCTTACTTGTTCTCCAAAGAGTCTTGGATAACTGCCTTGTTTATGTTCCTTTAAACTTTTTAGTTGGTTGTGCCTTGGCTTTATTTAGCAATGGTGCTTCATTCCTTGAGCATTAGCTGGGATCATTGTTATCAAAAGTGATAGAGCCTTTCCAGTTACACCAGCCAATGGATTTCTTTGCTGTTGTTCTTTTGTTGCTGTTGCTTTGTTTAACCTAGTTTGAAATAGGTCATAGATATATAACTTTAAGTGATGCTAGATGCAGGTGCTCAAATGATGTTGTCAGGGCTCTGGCTATCTTGACATGTCGGGGTTCACTCCCCAGTGTATGATTATATCATTCTCAGATAAGTTCGTTCCAGGTGGTGAGAAAGATGGTTGTTAGCATCCCCAGACCCTTATACTAATAGCTCACCATCAAAAAGAACAGGGACATTCTTTCAGTGTCAAGATTTAGAATCTCAGGGAGATTTCTGAATGGCCCTACTAGGTTCACACTGCCAGTCATTGGACTAATCCCTGGATTTGTTTACATTTTGGGTCTAGCCTGGAGACTTGAGCCCAGCTTAGGGCAGGGGGCTAAGTGGGATTCCATGATAAACAGCCCCATCGGAAACACACGTAATGGTTGTGTGTTGGGGGGTGGGGTGGGAAGAGTAGCTTTCACAGAAAAGGGGAATTAGAAGTAGAAACCACCTCTCCAACTTACCTACCCAGGTGCCTTGACTCAGATCACCTCAGATAGTCATCTCTCCTTATTTGACCACATTCAAAACTCTACAACCCTTTACCCTCCACCCAGGTGTCAATTTCTTTTCTTCCTCTCTCCTAAGCATCCTTTAAATTACAGATGACATGGCTCAGGACTTTCCAGGGAAATCAGGAATCAACAAGAGCCCAAGAGACAAAACACTTGCCTGGCCAATAAGCCTTAAAAGAAGCAGTAAAAATGGGCAGATGGTCTCCATTCAAGAGTCTTGGGAAAGCAGCCAGACATTCTGTGCTCACTTAATAAACATGAAACAAATCACACACATCCACAAAATGGATTCTGCTCATGACCACTGGCTGGATCACTGGAAGAAGGAAAACATCCTTTCAATCATGTTTCCTAGCCCAGTCCTCTTTCCATCTTCAAATTGTCTTGCCACTGAATCTAAGCCTTCTCTAGAATGACCTGTGGTGTAGTACATGGTGCCAAAGTTCTAGGATAAGACAGACTTGTGATGACCAGGGCAAGTTCCCTAATCTCTAAACTTGGCTTATCCTTTATCTGTAGTATCGGAATAAGAATATTTATTTCATGGGACAGTTGTGAGGCTTCAATCACTTAACCTCTTTAAGCTTCAATTTCATGATCTGTACAATGGGCATATAGTAATATCTTGTTCATAGGATATGTCAGAGTTGCCTATTCAATATCTGTCCCGCTCTCCTTCCTTAGTGACATAATCCCAGTTTTGGGAGGGATGGCAACATGCATGATTTTTAAAAGACCCAGGCTTCCTTGCAGATAGAAGTGGTAGATGAGATACAAGTGGAAATGGTTAAGAGTGATGTATAGGAATCCTTTTAAAGAGGGCTGATACAGCTGAGAGCTATATTATTTGTCTTGTTCCTTCTTTCTATCTGCAATTAGGATGTTATGTCTTCAACTTCAGCAGCTATCTTGGGCCCATGAGGAAAAGACAAAGAGAATTGCTGAGACCTTGGCTCTGACATCCTTGAGTTGCCAAGACAATGCCAACAAACTCTTACTTCTAGATTTCTTGTCATTTGACTTAAAAAAATCCATTTGTGGTTAGTCCTCTGTAGACAGGGTTCTGTTTTGTAGCCAAACGCAACATGCAATTGCACAAGATTTGTTAAGGATTCAAAGAAGTATTGTATAAAGAACTCATTGCAAAAATCTGCAATATTGAATCTAAGACACTTTGATGCTGTTGTTTTTCATTCTTACTAGAAAATGTCAATGGAACATTTTCTCCCAACTGTGTCACAAGTGCCATCTGGCTGACAACAAATGTACACTGAGATTGATTTATGAGGTGCCTGATTTCAGAAATGTTAGGATGGGCAAATTGTCTATCTTAGAATGAGTGAAATAAAATAATAACAAAACCTACCATTTATAGAGCAATTCTTATTCATGAATGTAACAGTGCTGACACATTGCCAGTTACATGGTAGGTGTTCAAAGTGTTTTCTTTCCTTCCATTCTTATCCCTTCTTCTAATGCAAGGGTGAGTCTGTGAAGGAGAAAGCAACTTCCTTCAATAATATGTAAATGATAATAATTTCCAGGTGCACTCAGGAGGTGGCCACAATGAACAGTGCCTTCTCACTTCAAGGAAAACCTCAACATGAATTTTGGGAAAATAATGAGTTTTACAGCAAACTGTCTTTTACAGGGGACCTGACAAGGCTGGTCCCTAATTCCAGTTGGCTCTTCAGAGTAGGTCTGATTAATGGGCTGGAATTAGTACTATTGGGACAGACCAGTTCATTGAAATATTCAGAGTCTCCTATCAATGTCACCCTCCACCCAGGCCTGGTGGGGAGGCAGCATCCACCATCAGCGTTTCCATGACAATGAAGTACATTTAGTCAGCAGCACCTCCCGAGTAAATAGTAATCCTTCAGAGAAACAAGAAGGTCATTACAGCAACTTGTCAAATCAATGCAGAGGGTGTCAAGGCCGATTAAGGCATTTTCTCTCGCAGCTGACACAGTGTCAATAGTACTGGGCCATACTGCTCAGGCAGATGATTGAAGTGAAGTGCCCATCAGTCAGGGCGTTGAGGTGGACTAACGATTCCCCACGCTGCCTATTAGAGCTACATGAGGACTCAATCCTGTTTGCTGGCATGGGAGAGGGAGAGAGAGAGAGAAGGGGAAAAAATAGTAACCTTGTTACTTTGTTTGAAGCTGAATTAAATTGACAAGAGCAGCCAATCTGTACCTAGGGCGATTAACAAAATTAAGGACCACAACAAAGGCACCCAAGGTTTTAACATCTGTGCAAGGGCTCAGGTATGTTTATGATGGAGGAAGCTCTCCTTTGGTATTTAGGTACCATCCAGATATGTATTCTGAGCCAAGCCTCCTCCAAATGAAGCGTGGGTAATCCCATTAACACCCTGCCAAAGCAACATGTAAGGACACAAGGCACTCACTGAATATGCCTCCTCTGCATCAGCCGGGAAGCCCACTCTTCTCACTGGCACTGGTTGATTATTTTAGACTTATGATCTTTTAATATATTTCCCTGGAGAAACATTTTGCCTTATTTTAAATCTTCTAAGACCATGATTCCACAGCAATTTTTTCCCAAACCATCCAATGGTTCAGCAAAATAAGAGAAGTGCCTCATGGCAGAACAGAACTCCAGAGGAAGGAAATGAGCAGTGTGAGATTCTTGGAGAGAAATTATTATTTTTTTCTAACTTACTGGGACATTTTATTCTTGATGCATTAAAGTCATGGGATCTAGTGTGAACAAATTAGAACAGTGATATCAAGGATGAAAATTTTATATATAAAATTACACTTAACATTTGCTAAGTATACTCTTCAGTAACCCAAAACAAGGCTCATCATTTGCTTTTTTTTTGTAAAGGGCCAGAGAGTAAATATTTTAGGCTTTAAGGACCTTATTATTTCTGTTGCAACTACTGAACTCTACTATTATAGCATAAGAGGAGTCATAAACAATATGTAAATGAGTAGAGGTGGCTGTGTTCCAAGAAAATCTTTATATACAATAACAGGCTGGACCATATTGGCCTGCTGGCTACAGTTTGCAGACCCTTGACCGAAAAGATTGTAGCATTTCCATTTAACCAGCTAATATTAATAGAATGCTTTCTATTCGTGAGGCACAGGACTAGCTGTTAAGGATGGAACAGACATAGTCCCTGCATTTGAAGAACGGGCAGTGTAATGAAGAAGACTGCTAACTGAGTGCATAAATATAATATTGTACATTAGGTGCTGTAGTTTAAAAAACAGAAATGAAAGTGATACATTCTTCCTAGGGCAAAAGAGGTCAGAGAAAATGATAGAAAACAGGAGACATTAGGGCTATACATTTAAGAAGCTCTAGGTGCGTAAGGGCATTACAGATTTAGTGTGGCCAAAGTTTTTTTTTTTTGTGTGTGTGTATATGTGTGGGGGGGGGAGGGAGGGAGGGAGATCGGGGGGCAGAGGCAGGAAGCAAACAAGACAAGTGAAATGAGAGGGGAAGAAGACTTTGGGGGACAAAGTAGTTGTAGAAAAGACTGGAAAGGTACCTGGGAACAAGATGAAGGGATCTGTATGGCAAGCTAAGGAATTCAGATTTTTTCATCTATAGGCAATAGAGAGCAATTAATGACGAAGCAGGGGAATAATGCAATCAGATGGCTGTGTGGACACAAGGAAAGTCTACACAGAGACTATTATAATAATTCCAGGCAAAAAGAATAAAATCCTGGATTAGGATTGGTCAGGGAATAGAGAGAAGGACAAAAATATGAGAAATGTTTTATAAATAGAGTCTATCAAGTGTCTCCTCTTAGGGATAGGGCCAGTATGGCTGAAGGGTTACCCCAGTATCTGTTCCAAGAAGGTTGGCTTTGGAGGAATGTAGGACCTTGAGGAGAATTTGCACAGGGCCAACTAAGGCAGCACAGCCTAGGCAGAAATGTAGTCTAAGAGCATAGCCACGAATGTCACCATGAAAACAGCTTTTAAAGGCCAAGTATGGAAGATGATCCAAAGGTAAGAGTGAGGTATTGGATTGCTGAGGTAAGAGAAGCTCATGAGAGTTGGTACAGGTCAGGATGTAGAGCTGGAAATATGGTTGGGACAAATTGTTCAGAATTAAGGTGAGCAGGAGATGATTCCTTGCTTTGGTGAGGTGCCAATGTGGGGAGATTTAATAATACATGGGCTCATATAGACTCACATACAATCAATAACACCAGAATTTCAAGAATTCTAGCTGGGCAATTCAAAGCAGCGTGATGTTAACAGAGGTAGTGAAGATGAAAGATGATGTAGGCAGAGTGATATTGAGTTTACCTTGGGGCATGATGAATTAGAAACACCTACATGCTAACTGGTAGCTTGTTGAATATAATGATACAGAGTTTAGAATTGAAGATATAATTTGAGACTAGTCAGTATGTAGCTCTTCTTGAAGCCATGGAAATGGATGAGAACACCCCCACCACCCCCACCACCCCCACCAAATGTGTCGGGAGAAGAGAGAGAAAAGTAGAATTCTATGAAAAGCACTTAAGCACTTACAGTGAGAACAGGGAACGGGGAAAGAGACAAAGAAAGACTGGTCAGAGAAGCAGGAGGAAAATCAAGAGAGAATAATATTTCTGGAGGGGAGGGGAGGGGTGGTTAACAGCAAAAGCTACAGGAAAATGAATTTAGTTAAAAACCCAAACAGAACCGAAAAGTTTGGGTTAATTGTTGGTAACCCTGGGTAAGAAGAGTAGTATGGATAAGAGACAGATTATCCTTGGTGGGGACTCAATGGGAGCCACTGTCAAGACTTTTGATGATAAAAAAAGATGAGAGGTATGGTAGTAACTTAAGAAAAATATACAGCAGAGAAAAGATATTTAAGAATGAGGCATATTTAGATATCTGAGGTCAGAAGAGAAGCCGATAGAGTGTGAAAATATTAGAGAGGAGATATAGAAAATCCGGGATAATGTTTCCTAAATTAACCTGTAAACAAGAATTACCTGTGGGATACTTATTAAACTATATTACTGGGCCCCAATCCAGACTTCCTAAATTAGTGTTTCCACCAGAGGGACCTGGGGATCAGGTAGGTTTGGGAAGTTGCTCTAGGAATATTTGAGATTAGAGCAGTGGTCCACTTGAACTTGACTGTTCATTGGAATCAACTGAGGAGCCTTAAATATTATCAATGCTTGTCTCACCCCCAAGAGATGCTGATTTATTTGGTCTAGAGTTCCAGCTGGGTATTGAGAACTTTAAATTTTCTCATATGATTCTAATGTGCAACTAACTTTGAGGTGTAGATGTGGGAAGATGAGGATGAGTAAAAATAAGTTGGGAGGATGAAGGGAGGAAACTATACTGTTTCATATGTCTGTGGCCTCTATGAAAGAAGTAAAAGGTTCCATATGTTGAGAATGAAGGGACAGAAGTGGAGTGCTGGACTTAGGGAAAGAGGCAAAGGGAATGGATGGGAATACAAGAATTAAGAGCACTGAAGATGTTCCCAAAATAATTCCCTTTTTCAACAGAGGGCAACTATTCAGAAATAGGGTAGCTAAGTGATTCTCTATCTGGTGCTGGGGTTGAGATGGAGAATGCAGCAATGTGACCAGGGAGAGAAGGATTGAGGGGAGAGAGGGAGAGGAGGAAGAGGAGGAGGAGGAGAAGAGAAGGAGGAGGAAGAAAAGAAGAAGACATGGTTACATGGGGATGGCTCTGATTAGTAAGTCATGATTTTAGTTTATGATCTTGTAATCTCAAGTCCACAAAGTATAGCCACAGAGATGACTTACCCAGGTGGAGTGGAAGTGACTATCTTTGGAGTAGAGTTGGTTAAGGAACTATGAAGTTTGAGTTTGGGGATACGGGATTGCCTAATAGGGTAAAGAACTTGAACTCTAGATTTGTCAAACTTGAATCTTTGACTTACTAGCTGTGTACCTTTGGGCAAGTTATTCAACCCATGGAAGCTTCAACTTCATCTATAAGATGAAGATAACAACACTTATTATAAAACTGCATGAAAAAGTGAGTGGTCAACAATGTCAAAGGCTTCAGGAAAGGTCCACCTAAATAGGAAATAAAGAGAAGTCTGTGCATTGGTCAACAAGGTGATTACTGGTGATGAATCTCAAAAGAGTGGTGAGGGCAGGAGCCATATGCTAATGGGCTGCAAAGGCAAGTCATGAAGTAGAGACTCTTTCAAGAAGTTTGGTGAAGAGAAAGAGATATTTTATAGTAAACTTAGGAAAAGGCATTGCCTGTGGAATACTTAAAGGGTTTTTATGATGATTAAATTAAACAACAAATACAAAGTGTTCAGCCCAGTGGACACACAGTACTCAATAAAAGCTATCTATCATCATTATTACCACAGCTACTAACAATACTACAATTTTGTGGATGATAATGATGGAGTTGGGGAAATAGGTATGTCACATGCTTTAGGGGTTTGGTGATTGTGCTGACTAACTGAAAAATTTTATGACCTGTGACCTAAAGTGGTGAAAGATATTTATTTGAAATCAGGGCATTGTAATAGGTATGGTGGGTAAGGTAGATATACAGGTAACAAGTTTTTAGACAGTGATCTGACTATTTTGTTGTCATGTCTGCTGCTAAATTGAGGTTCCATGACAAGTCTATTTATAACTATTTTAAAACTTGGGGCCATTCTAAACATGTTTGATGAAATCTGTCTTTATATTTGCATCATGTTTCTATGCAACTTATCAGTTTATATTACTGACCTACTCAATCATATACAATAAAATGCTGCCAGGAATGCAGAGAGTAAGAGTGAGAGTGAGAGAATCCATCCACTCACCACCCCCACCCCCCAAGAAAAAGTCTGAATAAGAGAAAGCATCAGAGAAAATCAGAAATGATAGCTTTCATTACTCATCTTGAGCCCTGCTGGGCACGTGTTTCTATCCTATAACTAGGTAATGTACTTCAGCATCTGTGGCAGAAATCACCGCCACAGATGTACTTCTGTATGGAATGGCTGGGATCTAGAAAAGATCCAAAATGACCATTTCTGACAGGGGTTTGGTACAATTAGTAAATAGGGAAAAACATCCTACAACCCACCTTAGGGACAATCATGCAGAAGCCTAGTTATTTCTACAAATAGAGAAGAATCAGCCACCAAAAACAATGAAGGCTCCACAGCCTGGGAAGAAAGGTTTAAGGGAGAACTTGGTTTCACAACATCTGTGAGCCAGACCTATTTCTGAGGCCCTCACAGCACTGGGAAGAAGAATTATTATAGTGACTTTTAGATGGGAAGACTGGGTCCAGGGGATGGAAGTTTAAGGGAGGGAGATATCCAGTAAACAAACAAACAAACAAAAAAGACATCTGTGTAACCACAGATACAACAACAAAACAAATGAAAAATAGGCTGCTTAGGAAATAGTGATATTTTGTTTACAACTGGAGACGCATAAGATGAGATGAATAACCAATTGCTGAGGAACCTGTGGAGGGGTTTAGGAATGCTATGGGAGATTAGACTCTCATGTTCCCTTCTGATTCTGAGACATTACTTTTGATGTGTGGAAAATACTGGGGTCACATATAATACTCGCATGCTAGGATGAACTTAACTTTTTCTTGGAGTAAGTCAAGACTGCATTGGTCAAAGTTCTTTCTGGCTAGACAGGCAGTAGGATATTATAAAACTCTGGGAAAAAGTTGTAAAGAGAACATTTTTTTTTAAGAGGGGCTTCCATTTATATCTGTGGAGACATATCATATTAGAGAACGTAGTACAGACTTTTAAAAGTGTATCTAATTTAATTTTCATTAGAGAACAGTGAGGTAAGTACTATAATCTCTATTTGTTGGATGAAGATATGGAAGGGTTAGAGTAGTTAAATAAGTCATGCATGGTCACACAGTAGAAACCTGTATTTAAAACCACATGTATCTTGTCCTATTATTTGGACTCTTATTGCTACACTCTATTGTTCTCACTTTCTGTTACTGATGAACTGCATGATTTTGGGTATACTACCCATACAGCTTAAAATATTTTTTTAATCTTTGATTTTAAAATTGGTGTGTTGTTCTACAATGACACATTGAGAACTTCTGGAGAGTTGAAAACAATAGCAGCTACCTAGGTCTACATTTTGCATATATCCTGTAAAAATAAGAAAGAACAATAAGATGAACAAATAAAACTATACAAACCCCACAATCTCAGCATAACTAGAACACGGAGAATTACCAAACTTCAAAATAACTGGGGAAATAACAATGATCAAATCCTAGTGATCTGTCACTCGTGCTCCTAACAAAAACTGTTTAAGATGAAAAAGTTTGAAAAAAACTACAAGGAAATGAGAAGATGGAAGCTAAAGGTGGACAAAAATTTCTCAAAACCACAGCCAGAAAGAGAAAGTTCACCTTAGGTGTGAAAGTACTAAAAAAAAAAAAAAAAAAAAAAAGTCTATTGACAAATCTGATTATTGATGACAAGAAAGGTGCTTAAAAGTACACATGATTTGAAACAGCAGTTTTTGAAAGGCATGGCTTCAGAGACAGGAACAGGCAAAAAGAAAGGGAGACGACCCCCTTGACAATTAAATAGTAAAGGATAAAATAAACAAATTGGAATATTTTAGGGTTCTGCAAGAGAACAAGCAAAAAAAAAAAAACACAAAAAAAAATAGAGGACATGGGACATCTTCCCCACATCTCCCCCCCTCACTCCCTCTCTCTTCCTCTCCCTCTCCCTATCTCTCTCTCTTCCCCCCCCCCCAACTAAAGAACTGGACTTTAGAATTGGCAGAAGAGGGCAGCATTGAATTAGAAATCTAAATATCATCAAATCTTAAAAAAAATTCAATGGAAAACAAGAGTTATTCAAAATTATAAGAATTAAAAAGCAAGACTTAACATATTTTAGTTGATGTAAATTCTCCCTCAAAAAGTAATCATGAAGTAGAAATAACTTGCAAGACAACACTGCAAAGTTAATTAAATATACATGAGCAAGACTTTGGAAATATGAAAAATCACCTTGAATCAGGAATTCAAAAAGCAAAAACAAAAATATATAAAAAGCAAAAAAAAAAAAAAAAGAAAGGATTTCCTTGGTTCAATAAAATAAAAGGATAAAAACAAGCAAAATTATTTCAGAAATTAAGAGTAAATTGTAAGATTCTCAGGGGAAAGTAGATTCAAATGAAAATTTAATAAACACTATTGAATAAAGGTAGGAAATAGCCAAGATAACGGAAATGAGGTAAAGAAAGAAGGAGGAAAGACAGAGAAAAACTGTTAGTAATGGAAAACAGGCAAAGAAGAAATAACATACATATAATTGGAGGCCCAGAACAAGAAAACTAAAATAATTGAGCATATCTAATATTTAAAACTGTAATTCAGTACTATTTCTAGAAACAAACAAACAAAAAACTTGAATCTACATATTGAAAGGGCCCATAACGTTATTGGGAAATTAACCATGGATGATCAACACTGAGATAATGATATAAAACTATTATACTTCAAAGATAAAAGAAAAATCCTTGAGCTTCAAGGATACACACACACACACACACACACACAAACATCCCACACTGATAACACACACATACATCTCACACTGATAACAGAGAATATACCTTCTTCTAAACTACTTGTGAGTCATCATAAAATTGATCCCATATTAAGTTACAAAGAAACTAGTAATAAGTTTCATAAAATAGAAATATAACTAATACTGTCTGATCATTATGCAAAAAAACCAATGAACACTTAGCTATCATTAAGAAAATAAAAAATCCAAAATGCCCTTTCACTTGTAATTGAAAACAATCTCATGTAAAGTACACATTGAAAATACAGAATTTTAAAAAATTAATGGTAACGAAAACACCGATTATCAGAATCTATAAGCAATGACTGTCAGAAACTGCATAGCCATAAATACTCTTATAAATAAAAATGAAACAATCAAAGTAAAAAACTTAAATATTCAGCTCAATAAAAATATAAAAAAGTACAAGAAAATAAACTAAAAGAAAGCACAAGGAAGAAAATAACACAGATCAAAAACAGAAGTTACTAAAGTACGGAATGGCTAAAAGCATGGAGAGAAACCACTCTGTGGCACAGGTGCATGGGGAAGGCTGACAGTTGAAGGTGGAACAGGGGCACTGAGAAGTGCTACCCATGCCAGAGACAACAACCTAAACACAAAGTAATGCTAAAGAATTTAAAGATAAAGTACATTATAGGTAACAATAAAACCCAAACTCAGTTCAAGTCCTAACTAGACTGACTAAACGCCCTTACTAATGGCCCAACAGAAGAAATATGCCTGTTTCTAGGCAAAAATACTATTTACCTCAGCCACAACTGATCTATACACAATGTCTGCCATTCAATCAAAAATGACAAGATGCTAAAAAGCAAAAAAATGCACCCACTGCCAAGAGACAAAGAGATCAGCAGAATCATGCTCAAGGGCAAACCAGATATTGAAAACATCGGACAGGGAATTAAACATAAATATGATTAACATGCTAAAGGTGCCAGTAAACAGCATTCATAAACAAACAGCATTCATAAACAGGTGGGTACTTTTTGAAGAAATAAAGAAACTATAAGAAAAACCCATAGATGAATCCTAGAAATAAAAATACGTGGTAACAGATATGAATAGTGCTCAGGATGGGTTCATCAGTAGATTGACACAGCTGAGGAAAGAATCAGTGAACTGGAAGATAGGTCATGAGAAATTACCCAAACTGAAACACAAGGAGAAAAAAGAATGGAAGTGGGGAGACACAGAACAGAGCAGCTTAGAGTTGCAAGACAATATCAAATGATCTAATGTCAATAATAGAAAAAAGAGACCTAATATATCCAAATTCTGTTTTTTTTAGTTACCTTGATCAAGAAGAAAACATTGGGGACATGTTACAAAGACTCAGAAGTCAACATAAAGAGGCTTCCAATGGTCAAGTCTGGGAAATTTTAAGGAGCAAAATAAATAATGACAGTAATCAATTATAAGCCACAGATTAAAATAAGAATTCATGGCTTTATACTCATATATACTGATACTTATATAGATGTACATTTATACATTTATATGCTGATATAAATGAATAAATAAAAGAGCTTTTCATTACAGCATAATTCCAACTAAGGCATATAGAAGAAATTGTGGAAATAGAAAATCATCATTTGAGAAACATCATGGCAAAAATGATTAGTGGATGCTAAAATTTATGGGTGGAAGAATGATGAGAAACAGGATATTTATATGGTCTCAAAATATCTCCATAAAATATACTTCTTAATGACAAATGGAAAAAATAAGCACATTGAAGAAACCTAGCATATGTCCCCTTAACAAAGTGATGTTAACATTATCAGTAATATCACAAATTAACAAGTGTTTCCTGATATGTGTTCAGAGAAGGACATAATATCAAATTTTCAGTATTTCTGCCAAAAAATTAAATCAGATGTAATCATGTAGAGACAGCAGACAAACTCCCACTGAGGATTAGGCTACAAAATAAATGGCCAGTGCTTCTCAAAAGTGCTGAGGTCATGAAAAACAAAGCAAGATTGAGGAACTGTCCCAAATTCGAGGAGATACTAAGTAAAAGCACAATAACTAAATGCAGTGTTGAATCCTAGACCAAAAGAAAGGGTATTAGTGGGAAATTTGTGATATTCAAATAAGGTCTATAGATTAGATAATAGTAGTGTATTTACAGTATTGTATCAATCCTGCTAAGCTATAATTGTTGGGGATTCTGGGCAAAGGATATTTGAAAAGTCTTTTTGCAACTTTTCTGTAAGCCTGAAGTTAATTTAAAATAAGCTGTTAACATTTTTTAAGTTAAAAAGAAATGAAGTGACATAAAAAAACAGGCTTCTGCCTATGTCATACTTCTTGTCAATAGACTTTTCAATGCACAAACTTAACCATTTCTCTCCCTGTTCAAAACCTTCTAAGCCTCTGGCCTTCCTTACCTGGTCCCTGTTGGCCTCATCAAACTCAGCTCTTGTTCCTCCTAACAGCTATCCTAGATTCCCACTATCCTGAGCTCTTCAAATGCACTGGGTACTCTCAAGCCTAAAGGTGTCAGGAGCCTCCTTCTCTGAACCTCCAGCACCAGTGCTGGACCTAATGTATCAAACATCCAGAGCAGATTTCTTTTTAACACCTCTCTCTTCTAAATGATGGAATTATTTTCAGTTGAAATCACATAATAATTCATAATAATCATTATTTTCCTAATGTGTTCACTAGTTTAAAAACAATTGACAATTTTAAAAGAAAAAATGCCAATTTAAAAGGTTTTCACAAAATCTGTAAAATATTTCACATATGAATTAAAATCTCTCCTGACCTGTAATAAAACTATTACAGGTTTGTACTGTTTCAGTTTTTAATTTTAAATCAAATAAGTGGTCACTTAGCATGAAGTAACTCTAGTCCTGTCATCCTTCCAACCATTGTGCTCTCATTGCTTATTTTGCATCTACTGTTTAAATGTAGGAATACATGGTACTTCAGAAGTTGGAGACAAACAACATCAGAGGTGAGCTCATCTGTACGATCATGAACTGACTCTGGAAACAAATGAGTGTAGTTAGGTATGTGTTGGGGGATGGAGGTGTGTGGGGGGTGAGTTGATGGTACAACTGGGAGTTCTCTGAATTAACTTCCATGTAGAGTGAAAGGTTTCCTAAAGGAAAGGTAGCAAAAATGTGCCAATTTCCTGTTTATGTATTTATTATTTAAATTCAACAGTAACACCAGCAATTATTTAGAAGTTAGACCAAGAAATGATTTGGGGGAGTAGGAGATTTTTATTGCTGACATTGCCTAGAATTTATTACCACGTGGTGATATTTAAAAAGAAGCCTCACTTTTAGTTGCTTCTGTTACTACTTTTAATGTCTCCACAATGCATCCCCTCACTGCCTGTTCCTGTCTGCTCCTCCCACCATCTTACCTCTGGAACGCCACTGCAGAGCACCCTATGTTTCCTTCTCTCACTACATCTGTCACCCGGCTTTGTAATAGCTTACTGATGTATCTATATCATATAGGATATTCTGAGCTACTTGAAGGCAGAATTCATGCTTTATTTATTCATCTCTATATCCCCAACATCTGATGCACAATAGATTCTTAATAACTGTTTGCTAGAAGAAGGATGATTCAATAAATACAAGATGTGGGCCAAGATCCCTACATATATACCCCTGACAAAAGTAAAAAACTTCCAACTTTAACAGTGCCCAAATTCTTAGGACTTCCCAGTTGGAGCCTGCATGGACTTCTGATAAAGTGGAAGAGGTGGTCCCAGTCAAAAGGCCATGCTTTCTTATCTGTACAGCAAATACTGCTGGAGTATAAGGTGGAGAACTCAAAATTGGTGTCAGACAATGATGGGTTTATGTCCCACCTCTGCCATTTAATGGCAACATTTGAAATGGTTGTAAAATCACTTGACCTCACTAAGCCTCAGTTTCCTCATCAGTAACAGTGGGTATAATTCCTACAGGGTAGGGTTCTTGTCATATTTAAATGGGAACTCTTTGTTGTCAAGTCTCTAGCATAGCGTCTGGCCATGATTGTTACCATCTCATTCCCCGTTTTTTCTCTGCAAATTGATGCTTCAAAACACTCCCAATTCATCTCCAGTACATTTATAAAACCAAAAGGACATCTTCTATGTGCCACGACATTTCCTTTAAGATAAGAAACATATATTACAACTTGGGGATGTGGCAGCTGTAAATATTTTTCATCAATTACAAGAAGATTCAGTCCTGGAACTCCAGGCTTCCCTTGATGCTGTCAAGAGCATCCAGGGTGCCCTGTGGGTGTCTGACAGAGGAACTGGAGAACCATATCCTAAACCCTGCTGGAGGTCTGCATAATACCAATAGGGGGCCATGGAGTCCAAAAGCCAGAATTAACCAGCATCATGTTTGCTCTTTTCAATAGATACTTAATTGGTGTCTGTTACTCAACCTGATTGGCTTCCAATAATCACTTATTTTCCAACTTGACAGGACATGCTCAGAGGAAGAGAAAAAGAGAGCACACAGGGGGATAAGTGTAGCGATGGATAGATAATCAACATTTTTAACTGAATTCCAGGTTTGAGCTTAAGCCTCTCACTGGAGATTCTATATTGGATCTATCACGAACAGAATAATTCTACTCTCTTTTTCTCATTATTTTAAACTGCTCAGCAAACAAAAGAAAAGTGTGATGTCTGAGCACATATGTTTCTTGGGAAAATTAACTGAAATGACGGAAGCGATAGTTAATCCAATGCTACCTATTAGAATGTTCAGCAATGCTGAGAACAGTCTATTCTGTATTCTGTAATATGGTAGCTATCGGCCACATGTTGTTACTGTGTACTTGAAATGTGGATAGTGCAAATGAGAAACTGAATTTTTTAAAAATTTAGTTAATTTATTTAATTTTAAACAATTTAAATATAAATACCCGCATATGGCTAGTGACTACTATAATACACAGCGAAGATAAGAGACCACAATGAAAGCAAAGTCCATTGAATATCATCATGCTCTCAGAGTACTGGTGTTGGGGCTGCATTGCTATAAAGGCTGCCCAACTCCATGTTACAAACTCTCCTGTATGCTTCTGTCCAGCTTGTGCTCCTCCGAGGTATCTTTAAATTGCTTCCACTGACTTCTAGCTATTATTTGCTGATATCTACTTCCTAAGTTGCCCTCTGCCTAGTTTTCTAAGGCCTTTGTATGTGATTTCTCTCATTGTTTTCTGTGTTGCACAAGCCTTAAGTGACACATTAGATCAGATGAGCTTAACTGATATTTATAGGACATTCCATCCAAGAGCAGCACGATACACTTTCTTCTCAAGTGCACATGGAACAGTCTCCAGGATAGATCACATCTCAGGCCACAAATCAAGCCTCAGTACATTTAAGAACTGAAATCATATCAAGCATTTTCTCCAACCACAACGCTATGAGATTTGAAACCAACTACAGGAAAAAAACTGTAAAAAACACAAACATGTGGAGGCTAAACAATATGCTACTAAACAACCAATGGATCACTGAAGAAATCAAAGAGGAAATCAAAGAATACTTAGAGACAAATGACAATGAAAACACTATGATCCATAATCTATGGGACGAAGCAAAAGCAGTTCTAAGAGGGAAGTTTATAGCAATACAATATTATTAACTCAGGAAGCAAGAAAAATCTCAAATAAATAACCTAATGTTACAGCTAAAGCAACTAGAGAAAGAAGAACAAACAAAATCCAAAGTGAGTAGATGGAAAGAAATCATAAAGATCAGAGCAGAAATAAATAGTATAGAGATGAAGAAAACAATAGAAAAGATCAATGAAACTAAAACTAAAAGCTGGTTCTTTGAAAAGATAACCAAAACTGATAAACCTTTAGCCAGACTCATCAAGAAAAAAAGGGACAGGGACTCATCAAATCAATAAAATTAGAAATGAAAAAGAAGTTACAATGAACACCACAGAAACACAAAGGATCATAAGAGACTACTACAAGCAACTATATGCCAATAAAATGGACAACTTAGAAGAAATTGAGAAATTCTTTGAAAGGTACAACCTTCCAAGACTGAACCAGGAAGAAACAGCAAATATGAACAGACCAATCACAAGTATTAAAATTGAAACTATGATTTGAAAACTTCCAACAAACAAAAGTCCAGGACCAGATTGCTTTACAGGTGAATTCTATCAAACATTTATCCTTCTGAAACTATTCCAAAAAACTACAGCAGAAAGCACACTCCCAAGCTCATTCTATGAGGCCACCATCACCCTGATACCAACAGCAGACAAAGATACTACACAAAAAGAAAATTACAGGCCAATATCACTGATGAACATAGATGCAGAAATTCTCAACAATATACTAGCAAACCAAATCCAACAACATATTAAAAGGATCATACACCTTATCAAGTGTGATTTATCCCAGGGATGCAAGGATTCTTCAATATATATAAATCAATGTGATACACCACATAAACAAGCTGAAGAATAAAAACCATATGATCATCTCACTAGATGCAGAAAAAGCTTTTGATGAAATTCAATACCTATTTATGATAAAAGCTCTCCAGAAAGTGGACATCAAGGGAACCTACCTCAACATAATAAAGGCCATATATGACAAACCCACAGCAAACATCATTCTCAACAGTGAAAAACTGAAAGCATTTCCTCTAAGATGAGGAAAAAGACAAGATGTCCATTCTTGCCACTTTTATTCAACATAGTTTTGGAAGTCCTAGCCACGGCAATCAGAGAAGAAAAAGAAATAAAAGGAATCCAAATTGGAAAAGAAGAAGTAAAAATGTCACTGTTTGCAGATGACATGATACCATACATAGAAAATCCTAGCTACCAGAAAACTGCTGGAGCTCATCAATGAATTTGGTAAAGTTGCAGGATACAAAATTAATACACAGACATCTTGTGCATTCCTAAACACTAACAACAAAAGATCAGAAAGAGAAATTAAGGAAACAATCCCATTTACCATTGTATCAAAAAGAATAGTATACCTTGGAATAAATCTACATAAGGAGGTGAAAGACCTGTATTCAGACTATAAGATACTGATGAAAAAATCAAAGATGACACAAACAGATGGAGAGATACACTATGTACTTGAATTGGAAGAATCAATATTGTCAAAATGACTATACTATCCAAAGCAATCTACAGATTCAATGCAATCCCTATCAAATTACCAATGACATTTTTCACAGAATTAGAACAAAAAATTTTACGATTTGTGTGGAAACCCAAAAGACCCCGAATAGCCAAAGCAATCTTAAGAAAAACGGAGCTGCAGGAATCAGGCTCCCTGACTTCAGACTATACTTCAAAGCTACAGTGAGAAAAACATTATGGTACTGGCACAAAAACAGAAATAGAGATCAATGGAACAGGATAGAAAGTCCAGAGATGCACCTATGCACCTATGGTCAACTAATCTATGACAAAGGAGGCAAGGGTATACAATGGAGAAAAGACAGTCTCTTCAATAAGTGATGCTGGGAAAACTGGACAGCTACATGTAAATTAATGAAATTGGAACACTTCCCTAAAACCATACACAAAAATAAACTCAAAATGGATGAAAGACCTAAATGTAAGGCTGGATACTATAAAACTCTTATTAGAGGAAAATATAAGCAGAACACTCTTTGACATAAATTGTACAAGATCTTTTTTGATTCACCTCCTAGAGTAATGAATATAAAAGCAAAAATAAACAAATAGGACCTAATGAAACGTAAAAGGTATGGCACAGCAAAAGAAACCATAAACAAAACCAAAAGACAACCCACAGAATGGAGAAAACATTGCAAATGAAGCAACTGACAAGGGATTAATCTCCAAAATATACTAGCAGCTCATGCAACTCCATGTCAAAAAAACCCAAAAACCTATCAAAAAATGTGCAGGAAATCTAGATAGACATTACTCCATAGAAGACATACAGATGGCCAAGAGGCGCATGAAAAGATACTCAGCATCACTAATTATTAGAGAAATGCAAATAAAATGTACAAGGAGGTATCACTTCACAACAGTCAGAATGTCCATCATCAAAAAATCTACAAACAATAAATGCTGGAGAAGGTGTGGAAAAAAGGGAACCCTCCTACACTGTTGGTGGGAATGTAAATTGGTACAGCCACTATGGAGAACAGTATGGAGGTTTCTTAAAAACTAAAAATAGAGTTACCATATGATCCAGCAATTCCAATCCTGGGCATATATCTGGATAAAACCATAATTTGAAAAGATACCTGTACCCCAATGTTCATTGCAACACTATTTACAATAGCCAGGACATGGAAGCAACCTAAATGTCCATTGATGGTGGAATGGGTAAAGAAGATGTGGTGCATATATACAATGGAATATTACTCAGCCATAAAAAAGAACAAAATAATGCCATTTGCAGAAACATGGATGGACTTAGTGATTTTCATACTGAGTGAAGTAAGTCAGACAGAGAAAAACAAATATCATATGATACTACTTACATGTGGAATCTAAAAAAAATGGTACACATGAACTTATTTACAAAACAGAAATAGAGTCACAGATGTAGAAAACAAACTTATGGTTACCAGGGGGAGAAGGGTTGGGGGGAGGGATAAATTGGGATTAACATATACACACTACTATATATAAAACAGATAACTAATAAGGACCTACTATATAGCACAGGGAACTCTACTCAATACTCTGTAATAACCTATATAGGAAAACAGTCTAAAAAAGTGGACAGAACTCTATAGCAGAAACTAACAGTGTAAATCATCTACAGTCCAATAAAAATTAAATAAATAAACAGACAAAAAAGAAAACCACCAAAGTTCACTAAAAATGTATATGAACCCCCTTTTGCTCACTTTTACATGTTTGTGATTATTTCATTCACACTCTCAATCTAGGGTATTGTTCTTTGTTCAGATTTGTCTTATGTCTTTATCCAGGTGTAAAGTTATAAAAAATGGAGAGGATTAATTATAGCTGAGACCCAGGGACTCAACCATCAAAGGCTGAGGCAACAAAAGTTTAGGAGAACCTACAGTTCATTTGTCTTCTAATGATACTATCATCTAACCAGAATGTGTTTACAAAAAGACCATTCAGTGCCCCCAGATAAAGGCAATGGGGGACATAAAACAATGTAAAAGTGTTGTTTCTGTGCTCAGGGCATCCCAACCTCCTTAGGTGGAAAAGTTAACATTTCTGAGATAACAGTGAACAAGACATGGCAATATATAATGGACTCTATGAGGCAGATCAGTGGTGTAGATTTTAAGAGATGTGGGAGATCAGTGAGGTTTGCAGCAGTTATTGAAATTGTCTTAGAGAAGGTAGGACTTAGGGTGGGTTTTGAAGAACAGATAATAGTGAAATGAACAGAGAAGAGATTTAACTGAGCATAAAAAGAGAACATTTAAAGAAATAAAATGTTAGCTTTTAAATTTACTAAGAGGGATTCAGAGGTCTGCTTTTTTATGGTTCTGATTGAGAATCCCTTTTAAATGTCTTAAGCAATCAGAGGCAGGGCCTCCCAGTTTGGATGTACAGATTGTGCACACATATCCAAGAGGGCTCCCTTCACAGGGTAAGCATCTCAGGTGTGCCTGTATTACAACATTTCCTTGCAGATGGTAGTAAAGTAACTTGCTCTCATAAAATTACTATGCTAATGAATGAGAGCTAGAAGTAGAGTTCTTAAGGGAAGATTGCCTTTCTCTTATTCTTACAAAGTCACCCTATGGGTGGCTGGAAGCTTGAGATTGAGAGGTAGGGAGGACATGCCCTTTATGGTCAGAATTCATGAATTCTCTTGTCTCTGAATTCACCCTGCAAGGTCTCAGAAGACCCTTAGGGAGAAAGGAATCATATCAACTCTCAGGTTGTTTTAGTTCACCTTAAGCCTTTTACATGTCTCTCTGGAAAGACTGGGTCACAAAATGATCAGAAAAAGTCAAAGGAAAACAAAAGTTTGGGTCAGACGGAGGGTATAGGGAATAAGTACTACAAATGTTTTCTGTGAAGAGAATGCACTGCGCATTGGTGGAGGAACAAATGAGCAGTAAAATGTTTATCATTATTTACAGGTGGGAAGAGAATTTCTAGTAGAAGAGAAGGTGCAGAAGCAGGAAAACTAATCCAAAGAGACAGCAGATGGAGTGTGGGAAGTGTTTCTCCTCAAAAGCACATGAAATTGACTTCTAGTTTCTGGTATGACATGTAAAGAACTTGGAAGTTGTCATTTTCAAACTCACAACAATAAAAAAGCTACTAGAGTGAAAATCAACAATTCTTCTTGGGTCATCAGAGAATTGATGTATAGGATAAATCACTGCCCTGAAAGCTAGCGAGAGAGGTGGATACTTAGAGCAGAAGACCAGGAACAGAGGCTGCCACTGAAGCCAGTTCTGGTAGGAACACTTAAAGTGTAACTGAAAAATTTCCAGAAGCTCAATGTAGACTAGTCTGAGAGACAAAGTCTTGAGGAGGGGTGGGGGGACGGACCATGCACTTTTGTGAGCTTTCACCTCCAGGAGCTCCACTAGGTTCTCAGGATGTATGCTGGAGAAACATCCTTTTGTGTTTCTGGTGGGGAGGAGGGCAAGAGAAGTAAGGAAAGAACCATTTTGAAATACTCCTAGAATATTCCATTCTGCTTAATAAAGGACTTCCCTCAAAAGAAACCCTTTTATGTACTACTATGAATGGTGGTACATAGAAACCACTATGTATGGTGACAGATGTTAACTAGACTTAATGTGGTGATCATTTCACAATATACACAAATAGTAAATCATTATGTTGTACACCTGAAACTAACGTAATATTATATGTCAGTTATATCGCTAAATAATAAATAAATAAACAAACAAACAAATAAATAAATAAATAATTTTTTATAAGAAAAGAAACGTTTTATCAGAGCCTAATGACTTGGGTTTTATCGGAGACTAACTGACCTGGAGGAAGGAAAATACCCAACTCTAGGCCCTTCTAGACTTCATCTAGGAGAAGGGAAATGTCCATGTACGTCACGCTCTAGACTTCCTGTCTCATCTAAGGGAGAAAAAAGCTGAGAAACTCTTCTGAATGTCACAATTCAGATCACAGTCTAAAACAATGAGAACTAATTACAGGCCTATAGGATGCTTCCACTGCTCCCACATTTTCCACCACATCTATCAGACTCCTGTATTGTTAACAGTGCTTTACAGGGGAATGAACTTCAAGGCTTGGAGTTTATTTAAGAAGCCTCTAGGGAAACCCAGAGAGACCAGGGGAGGCAAAAACAAAAATAAGAGAGGAAAAATTGGCCTCTGATACCTAGAACCACAGCAAGCAGCAAATGCAGCCTAAATTCTAGCCAGATAAACATAGAAACTCACAGTACAGGCATATCTACCTCAGTCTCTTTAACCCAATACATCACATCTAATTTTAAACAAAATATTACAAGGCATGCTAAGAGGCAAAAGCACAGTTTTAAGAGGCAAAGCAGGCATTGGAACCAGGCTCAACTAAGGCAGAAATTAGAAATTTCTGAAATACCTTTGACTAGAAATTTAAAATACCTTTGATTAATATGCTAAGGTTCTAATGGAATAGGTGGACTACAGAGCAAATGGGTAATATAAACAGAAAGATGGAACCATAAGAAAGAATCAAAAGGAAATGTGAGAATTCAAAAACACTGTAACAAAAATTAAGAATGTCTTGGAAGGGCTCATCTGTAGACTGGGCACAGCTGAGAGAAGAATCAGTGATCTTGAAGATATATCCACAGAAGCTTCCCAAACTGAAGGTAGAGAGAAAAATGAAAGAAAGTTAAAAAGAACAGAATATAAAAGTACTGTGGGACAATTACAGAAGATGTAACGTGTGCACAATGGGAATACCAGAGGAAAAGTGAGTGGAAAAGAAGCCAAAGAAATATTTGAGGTAATAATGGCTGAGAAATTTCCAAAATTAATGACAGACAACAAACTTCAGGTCCAGAAAGCTTAGAGACTGAAAAAAGGTATACACTAAGAAACCTACCCCTAGCCATATTATATTCAAACTTCAGAAAATTTTAAAAAAGGGGAAAATCTTGCAAGGAGCCAGAGGGTGGGGGCACTTTACATATAGAGGAATAAGATTACAAATTACAGAAATCATGCAACCAAGAAAAGAGTGGAGTAAAATATTTAAAGTGTTATATACGAGAAACTAATATAATACTGTAAATCAACTGTAATAAAAATGAATAAACAAACAAGCAAATAATAGATGGGAAAAGTGCTAGAGAATGAATAAATGAGAGTAAAATTAAACTTATTTTCTCTTATTTTTAATTGGCCTAACAGACGGCAACTTGTTCAGAATAATAACAGCAACAATGTTTTCAGTGACTGTCATTTAGATAAGTGAAATGAAAGACAACAATATTATAAGAAATGTAAGGGAGGAAATGGGAAAACTCTGTTATAAAATACCTGCACTAGCCATGAAGTAGTAAAGTGTTATTTGAAAGTGGACTTGGATAAGTTGTGAATTTATACTGAAAACTATAGTGAAACCACTAATAAACAAAAAAATTATAATTGATTTGTTAAGAGAGGAGAGAAAATGGAATCATGTAATCTGTTCAATTAAAACCACAGAATATAGAAAAAGAGTGGAAGAAAAGAAACAAAGAATAAGAGTACTGGATTGAAAATAGATACAAATACTGTGGATATTAAGCCAATGATATCAATAGTCACTTTAAATGTGAATGGTCTAAATATACCAATTAAAAGATAGACTGCCGGGCTTCCCTGGTGGCGCAGTGGTTGAGAGTCCACCTGCCGATGCAGGGGACACGGGTTCGTGCCCCGGTCCGGGAAGATCCCATATGCCGCGGAGCAGCTGGGTCCGTGAGCCATGGCCGCTGAGCCTGCACATCTGGAGCCTGTGCTCCGCAACAGGAGAGGCCATGACAGTGAGAGGCCCATGTACAGCAAAAAAAAAAAAAAAAGATAGACTGTGAGAGGAGATAACAGCAACAAGAACAAAAAGCAACAAGTACCAACTATACATTGTCTACAAGAGACCTACTTTAAATAGGAAGATACTGATATATTGAGGGTAAAGGGATGGCGAAAGACATACTATGCTAAAGCTAATCAAAGTTGGAGTAGCTATATTAATTTTAGACAAAGCAGACTTCAGATCAAGGAAAATTATCAGGGATAAATAGGGGTATTACATAATGATAAAGGGGTCAATTCTCTAAGACATAAAAGTCCTTAATGTGTATGTGTTTAACAGTAGAGTGTCAAAATGCATGTGACAAAACCTAATAGACCTACAAGGAGAACTAGACAAATTCACTACTATAGTTGGAGATTTCAATGACCCTCTAACAGTAATTGACAGATCTAATGGTCCACTATATATGGATACAGCTGAACATAACAGCACCATCAATCAACTGAATCTAGTTGACATTTATAGAATATTTCATTCAACAATGGCAGAACATATTTTTCTAAAGCCCACACGGAACATTTACCAAGATAAACCACATTCTGGGCCATAAAGCCCTCACATATTTAAAAGAATAGAAATCATAGAAAGTAGTCTCTCAGACCACAATGGAATAAAACTAGAAATCAATAACATAGTGCTGGAAAATCTCTGAGTACTTGAAAACTGAACAACATACTTCTAAATAACACATGGACCAGAGAGAAGTGTCAATTGAAATTTTAAAATATCTTGAACCAAATGAAAATGAAAGTGCAACTTATCAAAATGTGTGGGATGCAGCAAAAGCAGTGCTTGGAGGGAAACTTACAGCATTGAATGGACATGTTAGAAAGGAAGAAAGATCCAAATCAATAACCAAAGCTTCCACCTTAGGAAACTAGAAAAAGAAGAGCAAATTAGATCCAGATAAGATGAGAAGAAAAAATAAAAGTTAGAACAGAAATTAATGAAATTGAAATAAGGAAATCAGTAGAGAAAATTAATGAAAACACAAGCTGGTTCATTGTAAGTGTCAATAAAATTGACAAACATTTAGTCACACTAACCAAGAAGAAAGGAGAGAAGACCCAAATTATTCATATTAGAAACAAAAGAGGAGCCATCACTACTAATCCTATGGACATTAAGAGGATAATAAAAGAATATTATTAACACCTCTATGCCCACAAATTTGATAATTAAGATGAAATGTACCAATTCCTTGAATTATACAAGTTACCAAAACTCACACCAAGAGAAATAAGTAACCTGAATAGGCTTATATCTACTAAAGAAATTAAAACAATGAATAATGGGAAATGTGAATTAAAAACACAAAGAGATATCACCTCAGATCTGTAAGAATGGCTATTATCCAAAGGAGAAGAAATAACAAGTGTTGCAAGGATATGGAGAAAAAGAAACCCTTGTGCACTGTTGGTGGGAAGGTAAATTGGTGTAGTCACTATGGAAAACAGTATGGAGTTTCCTCAAAAAATTAAAAATAGAACTACCATACAATCTGGTATGGTAGTTCTGGGTATTCCACTTCTGGGTATTTGTCTGAAGGAAATGAAATCATTGTCTCAAAAAGATATCTGCACCTTATGTTTATTGCATTATTTACAATAGCCAAGACATGGAAACAAGCTAAGCAAACCAAGGGTTCATACACAGCTGAATGCTTAATGGAAATGTGATAAATATTCACATATATATTATATATAAGTGCATAAAGGAAATGCATATATATGAATGTATAAAGGAAATGTGATATATTCATAGGTATATATTTTTTTGCCATAAAAAAGGATAGCCTGCCATTTACAACAACACTGATGGACTTTGAGGGCATTATGCTAAGTAAAATTAGTAAGAAAGAGAAAGGCAAATACTGTATGATCTCACTTACATGTGGAATCTAAAAAACAAAAACAAAAAACTGCACCCATAGATAGAAAGAACAGATTAGTGGTTGCCAGAGGCAGGGGTGGGTGAAATGGGTGGTTGTGGTATGTATGTATGTATGTATGTATGTATGTATGTATGTATAAACAAACAAACAAACAAACCTTCTAAAACAGAAAGCACCTGGCCCAAATGGTTTCACTAGTGATGCCAAAATGATTTCACTGGTGAAGCCCAAATGGTTTCACTGGGTGAATTCTACCAAACACTTAAGGAAGAAATTGTGCCATTTATCTACAATCTTATCCAGAAATATAAAATTAGAGAGAAAGTTTCCTATTGCTTTTCATGAGAACAGCATCATCCTAATGCCAAAACCAGGCAAAGACATTATAAAAGAACAAAAACTACAGAAAAATAAATCTCATAAAACATAGACGCAAAAAACTTCTCCAAATATTAGCAAATTAAATCCAACAATGTGTAAAAAGAATTATACAGCACAACCAAGTGAGATTTATCCCAGTTAAGCAAGGCTATTTCAATGTTCAAAAATCAATTACTGTAATCCATCACATCAACAGGCTAAAGAAGAAAAATCAGATGATCATATCAATAGATGTAGAAAAATTGTTTGACAAAATTCAACACCCATTCATGATAAAACCTCTCAGCTAAATAGGAATGGAAGGGAACTTCCACAACTACACATCACAGAAAACCTACAGCTAATATCATATTTAATGGTGAGAAGCTAGAAGTTTTCCTCATAATATCAGAAACAAGGTAAGGATGTCTCCTCTACCCAACCATATTCAACATTATTCTAGAATTCCTAGCTAATGCAATGAGACAAGGAAAGGAAATAAAAGGTATACAATTGGGAAGAAAGAAATAATACTTTGCTTGCAGCTGACATTATGGTTTATGTAGAAAAGTGCAAAGAATTTACCCAAAAAACTCCTGGAACTAACAAGTAATTATAGCAAGGTTACAAAATACAGGGTTAATATTAAAAGTCAATTGCTTTCCCATATACCAACAATGAACAATTGGAATTGAAATTTTAATTTATAAATACAATATCATTTACATTGGCACCAAAAAAAAGAGAGAAATACTTAGGTATAAATCTAACAAAACATACACTACATACATACACACACACACACACGTTCACACACACACACACACAAATAATAAACATAAAAATATGTGAGAAAAATGACAAAACATTGATGAAAGAAATCATAAAAAATCTAAATATGCATGGAGAGATATTTTATGTTCATGGATAAGAAGTCTCAATATTGTAGAGCTGCCAACTTGATATTAGATTCAAAGCAATCCCAATCAAAATCTCCACAAGTTATTTTGTGGATATCTACAAACTGTTTCTAAAATTGATATGGAAAGGCAATAGACCAGAATAGCCTACACAATGTCGAAGAAGAAGAAGATATTTGAAACACTCATACCACCCAATTTCAAGCCTTGCTATAAGGCTGCAATTATCAAACAGTGTGGTGTTGGTGAAATAATGGGCAGATCAATGCAGCAGAGTTGAAAGCCCAGGAATAGATCCACACAAATATAGTCAACTGATCATTGACAAAGAAGCAAAGGCAATTCAATGCAAAAAGTAGGCTTTTTAAACAAGTGGTGCTGGAACAAATGGATATTCACATGGAAAAAAAGATTAATCTAGACATAGATGTTACATCTTTCACAAAAATTAACTCAAAATATATCACAGACCTAAATGTAGAATACAAAAATATAAGACTCCTATAAGATAATATAGGAGAAATCTAGGTGACCATGGGTTTGTCAATGACTTTTTTTTTTTAGATTTCACCAAATTCATAACACCACTTGTCAAAAGACAACATTAAGAAAACAGGCAAATCACAGCTGAGAAAATATTTACAAAATATATATCTGACAAAGAATGTGCATCCAAAATGTGTAAAGAACTTATAAACTCAAAATATAAACAACCTAATTCAAAATTAGAAAATGCTTTGAACAGTAACTTGAAAAAGGGAGATATACAAGTGGCTGAGTACACAAAAAAGGTGCTCAACATCTTTATTCACAAAGGAAATGCAAATTTAAGCCACAACAAAATACCATTACAGCTGTACGCATGAAACTGTACACATTAACACAATCAACAAATCTTGGGTTTGTCAATGACTTTTTAAAAACAGCAAAACCATGATCCATGAAAGAAAAACTGATAAGTCAGACTTCATTACAATTTAAAAAAATCTTCTCTATGAGGGAAACTATTAAGAGAATGAAAAGGCAAGCCACAGACTGGGAGAAAATATTTTCAAAACACATATCTGATAAAGGACTTGTATCCAAAATATACAAAAAACTCTTAAAACTCAGTAAGAAAGCAGCCCAATTTAAAAATGGGTAAAAGATCTGAACAGATCTCAGCACAGAAAATATGCAGATGGCAAATAAGCACATGAAAGATGTTCAACATCATATGTCATGTTCAACATCATACGTCTTGCATACTAAAACAATGAGATGTTACTACACACCTATTAGAATAGTTAAAATCTGAAACTCTGACAACATCAAATACTGGCAAGGATGTGGAGCAACAGGAACTCTCATTCATTGCTGCAGGATGTGCAAAACAGTACAGTCACTTTGGAAGGTAGTCTGGCAGTTTCTTATAAAGCTAAATATGCTCTTCCTATGTGATCCAGTAATCACATTCCTAGTTATTTATCCAAATGAGTTGAAAAGTTACATCCGCAGAAAAACCTGGCCACGGGTGCTTATAGCAGCTATACTAATAACTGACAAAACTTGGAAGCACCAAGATGTCCTTCAAAAGGTGAATGGATCAATAAACTGTGGTACGTCCATATAATGAAATATTATTCAGTAATAAAAAAAAAAGAACTATCATGCTGTGAAAGACTTGAAGGAATCTTAAATTTACATTGCTAAGTGAAAGACAACAATCTGCAAAGCCTACATACTATAGATTCCAATTATATGATGTTCTGGGAAAGGCAGTTGCCAGGGGTTTGGATCTAGGGAGAGAGCACATTTGAGCACAGGAGATTTTTAGGGCAGTGAAACTATTCTGCATGATACTGTAATAGCACATGTAATGGATGCATGACATTACTTATTTGTCAAAACCCACAGAACACAAAAAGTGAACACTAATGTAAATTATGGCCTTTAATTAATAATAATATATCACTATCAGTTCATCAATTCTAACAAATGTACGACAGCAATGCAAGATGTTAATAATGGGAAAAACTGGTTATGGGAGTGGGGAGAAGGGGGTGTGTGGGAATTGTAAGTACTTTTTGCTTAATTTTTCTTCAAACCTAAGGCTGCTTTAACAAAGTCTGTTAGCTTTTAAAAGACATGAAATTTTGGTATAATTTAAGAACATCTTAAGCAAGAGGAAAGCCTGAATATTAGTTTTCCAAGGTCAAGAAGGAGCCACCAGATACAATGCCATGATTCACAGTACCCTCCCACAGACCATTCACTGCACGCTTAAGGACATGATGCGAGTGGGAGAAGCTGGTGCCATTAGAAAGAATCAGGAATATGATGATCACGTGAAAAGGCACAAATATCTTTCCATCAGATTCTCTCCTTGAAACATGCTGTAAAACCACTTTAAAGGCAATGACCTTTCATTTCCCTGAAATAACTCCCATGGTACATTCACACTTTCCTCAATATTTATCAAATCTGTATGGTATGGTGGGTCAGGGCAATAGCTCTGGAGTCAGATGACCTGGGTTTAATTTCTAATTCCACTACCTGTTTGTTGAGTGACTCTGGGCAAGAAATGTCTTAACTTTGCACCTCGCCTTTCTCATTTGTAAAATGAGGGTAATGATAATACCTATTTCATGGAATTGTGAGGATTAAAAGAAATTAATTCATGTGAAATGTCTAGAACATTGTCCTTTTGGACTACCTCCTTGTGGAGATGCATAAACACATTAATGTATTAAGGGCTTCCCTGAGTCCTACACTAAAAACTGTTCTTAATGGCAGTTTTCCTAAATTCATCTGACTAAACAATCTCTCTCTTTTTCAGCTAATGACTATTCTGAAGAATGGATATTAATTGGAAAATACTTTGAGCAATGTTAGGCTCAAATATCAGCCCTCTCTCTCTGCCCGTTGTTTATTTCCTTGCCCTTTTCTCTTATCATCGCCTACAAGATCTAAATAAGAATCACAATCTCTTTTCTAATGACCTCTGTATTATTGGGCTGAATTTTCTCTTAAAGAGAGGGAGATTTGGAACAGGGTAACACTTCTGTGTCATCTGGTGAATCAGATTTCTTCCTGCTGTTTGTGATATTCTCTCCATCAGAAACCCACAACAGAAGAACTCTAAATTGCTGGGTAGATGCTCAATCCAATGGGGATCTGTTCCATGTCACACATTGAGTGCTGGCAGCCTGTAAATATTTGACAATAGGTACCAAATACCATGTGAAACCATAGAGGAGTTTCCTGATAAGAATGCTCAGGGGGCAGCAAGTACCAGGGAACTTCATTGGGAAATGAAAAAAGTTGAGAGGAAGCCAACATTTTCTAGAACTGCTCTACTCGCCTTTCTGCTTAGAAGAACCAATCACAAACGGGCCAAGTGCCAAGCAAACGATAACTAAAGAAACGCAACAAATGAGTATTAGCAAAGCAACACTGTTATGAAAGAAAAGTGAATATCCACTATTTGTTTGTTGGCTCGTAGGGTTGCCTTTAAAAGGAAGTCCTGGTCTGAAGGATTAGATCCAGTTTCCAGAGCTAGGAAATATATACCAGACACAGCGCACCCATGAGACTGTCAAAAAGAATTAGAGCCCCTCTGAACTGGGAAAAGGCACTTCTCTTGGTGGCAGAAAGACTTATCTTGCTCAGTGGCATGTCAATGTTACCACGTACCATAGAGTCTCACATTCTACAGATGAAAGACATTATCCCACCCAGGAAGATAGCAGTTACTCCCCCAAATAAATCAGAAGATGTCATTCTCATATGGACACCATTTGTGGAGTGTTTATATGAAAACTATGAAATTTAAGAGGCTGGAGAAAATAATAACATAAAAAAAGCATTTTAAAAAAAAGCAAGTAGGAAAAATAATACAAAAAGTTTATAGTTGCCTCCAAGACCTTAGGAATGCCATCATTTCTCAAACTGTGTTCCTAGGAGCACCAGAATTGAGCAAGAGGGTCTTAGAAGAAAATGTTCCAGGGCTCAGAATAGTCTGTGCTCTACAGTCGCTGGTGGTGAATGACACATTAAGGACTTTGAAAGTCCTAGCCTGAAAATTAAAAAGAAACCCTTGTTTTGTTTTGTTTCATCCCAACTTTCCCCAAATGTATATGAGCCTATAGCAATTTTACTTAGGACTCCTATTAAACTCATTACAGTCTATTACATAGTACTATTATTTTCTCTCTAGCTATCAAGCCCTGCTAATCTTTAAACAGGGTCAGGTAAGTCAAAATTAACAATACCTGCCCCCCTTTATTGGATGGGCCAAGATATTTCATAGGTATGAAAGTGCTTTGAGAGGCTAAGAATGCTTGCACAAATATATCTCGGGTGCCATGTTGCTTAAAGCTTACAGAGTGAGCCTGCCTTGACTGGCAAAGCTAATTAGTTGAATAAATCTATTCAGATGCCACTGTTGTTAGGTTTCCCTACAATCCAAGATTTTTTTCTTCCTAAACAAATTTGGAGCAGAACAAAAGATGATAAAGGTTGTGGCTTGATTAAAGGGGAAAACAACAAACTTTATCAGAAAGGTCTGTGACACATAACATTTTCCAGAAATGGCCACAGCTATATATTTCCAGTCCCACATGCTCTTCCAGAATATTGCCCTTCCCCTCCTCTTGAACCTAAGTTGGTTTGTGAGTGCTCCAACCAATCAAGATGGCAGAATCAGTGCCGAGTGACTTTCCATTAAAAGGATGCAGTTTTTGCCTGCTTCTCTCTTTTATTGGGGGTGAGAGTGGGATGCTCATTCGGGGAAAAGCTGCCACCATGATGGCAGGAAGCCCAGACTAGCTCATGAGGAAAACCCATAGGAGGAGACCCATAAAGAGAGGAGCTGACTCCCCATCCCCTTGCTGACTGCCAGCATCAACCACGAAGCCCTCATATGGTCCCAGCCCCCAGCCCACGGGCCACCACCTTTGACACCTAATGGAGGAGATCTGAGATATCTCTGCTGAACCCTCCCCAAACTGAAGATTCATGAGCAAAATGCAGTTTGCCATTGTCCAAGCCACTAAATTGAGGAGCAACTGTATGCAGCCATCAGCATGGGAACAGGGCTCATAAAAGGGAATGTCCAAGAGTGTTGCTGGCTCCTGGCCTAGATTGATCAGGGCTCAAACAATATCATCAAAGATCCAGCTTTCCCCTCTCTGTCTCTTGGTCCAGCTCTTCTTCTTCTTGATGCTTTCAGATAATCCCTACCCTTCTGGAGGTGAGAAAGCTGGAGTAGCGACTCAGATCTTTCCAGATTCAGTGCAGTGTGGAGACGGCAATCTCCTCCATCCCAGGAATCCCAACAAAAGCTTCACACTACTTTCCTCTCTGTGACGAGGTCAGGTATCCATCTCTGACCCAATCATGGAACCAGGGAAATGACTGGCCAGACCTGATTCACTGCACTGGGGAAGGGAGGGGAGAATGTAGCTCTGAGGAAACTACAGAGACTGAGATTTAGGATTTAGGATTTAGGGTGAGATGAGTTCCCAAACAAAAATCAAAGGTTACTGCTGGTAAAATATTGCTTGAATAGGAAACAACCAAAAGACAAGTACATTATTAAAAACGGATAATAGGGGCTTCCCTGGTGGCGCAGTGGTTAAGAATCCACCTGCCGACACAGGCGACATGGGTTTGAGCCCTGGTCCAGGAAGATCCCACATGCCGCTGAGCAACTAAGCCCGTGTGCCACAACTACTGAGCTTGTGCTCTAGAGCCCGCATGCCACAACTACGGAAGCCCGCGTGCCTAGAGCCTGTGCTCTGCAACAAGAGAAGCCACTGCAATGAGAAGCCTGCGCACCACAACAAAGAGTAGCTCCCGCTCGCTGCAACTAGAGAAAGCCTGTGTGCAGCAACGAAGACCCAACACAGCAAAAATAAATTTTAAAAAAGATACTAACTATAAGTACCACTCTAAAAAAATAAAAAATAAAAGTGACTATTGAGTGCTTAATTTTCACAAAGCAGAGTTCTAAGTGCTTTACATGTATTAATTCATTAAAGCCCTCACAACTTCTAGGAGACAAATCCTGTTAATATTACCATTTTACAAAAAAAAGAAAACAAAAGCATGAAGTGAGAAATTGGCCAGGTCTGCATGGCTGGCAAATAGAAGAGCTGGAGTTCAAACCAAGGTTTTCTGGCTCCAGAGGCAGCATTTAGTCACCATGCTAGAATGACTGGTAATCGTTTTAGTAGATGCTAGGGACAAAGAAATGAACAAATGGGGTGTCTAATTGAAAAAACCTTTTTGGAGGACAAAAATATGTATCTGCATAATTGCAACTTCACGTGCCCATTTCCCTAAGAAAAGTGAAATGCATCAAGTGCTTTGAGGTCTCAGAAGAAGCAGTAATACCTACACCTGGGGCGGAGAGTACTGAAAAATGCCCCAGAGGAGGTCACACTGTGCTGCCCAGGAAATAAAAATGGGACTTTGCCTTAGGAAGGGTAGAAGAGGGAGGGGTATTCCAGGCAGGAAAGACATTCCAGGAGAGGAAAGATGATGTGTTTTTCGAAAAACTATCCAGAGTTATTTACTCATCCTTTCAAAATGTATTTGTTGAGCACCTACTAGGTACCAGGCACACGTAGAGGGACTTAGGATACATCAGTAAACTCAACAGATAAGGATCCCTGTCCCTGTGGCACTTATGTGCTGTCAACATATCATGGATGCTGCCCTTGCTTCAGCAAGAAGACTGAACAGCCATCTCTTCATGTCCTTTCATGTGGGCTGGGATGGCCCCCTCATCCAAGACAGCTAGCTGTGGCGTGCTCTATATTTCCCTAGATTCCCCAAAGAAGAGAAAGGCCAACTTTGATCTAAGCTTTTCCTATCTGCAGAGAGCCAGAAAACAACCCAGAAGTCCTGGTAAGGGGCAAAGAAACACAAATCTTTCCCCTTTGGCTAATATGTTGGCCCAGGCTGATACAAGCACGGAGCAGGCTCCAGTGGGAGGGAAGGCAATGGGGCTCCATCCCTCGCCAGTGGCTCAGAGGTCCAAACTTGGAGAGGATGGGTATGAATCATGCAGGGAAGAGGACAGCATTTTAGTTTTCAGTAAATGACAAACTTTATTAGAGGAAAGGAAAGAAGCAGACACATCCGTTCCTTCCCATAGTTCCTCACGAGGCAGGCAGAGCTCAGTGAAAGACGGGCAGAGGGAAGAACAAACATCCCTTTCCTAGAGATAATTGAAGTGGTCTGTACTATTTTATTAGGGGAAAAAAAAATCTTCCCTCCCAACCGGCATCCTCAAAATTGTGTACTGAATATTTCCAAGGAAAAGTCACACTACACAATGTGAATTTTAAAGATAATTATTTTTGTCATCTCTTCTGGAATCTGCGTTCTGGGATTTGATTCAAAACTTGAGTCCCAAAAAAAGAAAACTATGTCTACTGGCTTTTTCTCCCTGAACCCTGAACAGTTACACTCGATGCTCTTTGTTTTTAAAAAATCCTTATCCATCACACAGTAATCTCACCATTCATTCATTCAACAAATTTGTCTTTAGCCCCTGCTATTGTTAGGTACTGTTCTGGGCAAGGAAGTTATAGGATGGATGAGATAGATTTAACCCTTGTCCTGGCGGAGCTTAGTCTAGCTCATGACTTGTGTCTGTGATAAGGGTAAGGGAAGTGCGCTTGGGAGAAGAGGGAAGAGGTCTGGAGTACTTCACATCCAGAGTTTCCCATAGGACTGCCACATGGCAGAGGCTGGCACTAACTTCCTCCCTCAAGCTTGCAATTTGGTACACATTCCTACTCTATCAAGTTGGCAAAAAAAAAAAGCAATTTAAATGTTATTTTATCAGAGCCCATCCTGTGGGGGTCAGGAGACATGAGCACCTATGAGGGCAGCGGGTCCAGACCCACTCCTCCATTAAGATGGCTCTACGGCCTTGTTAGCTTAGCCCCTAGACCCAAGATCTGGATGGCCCGCCTTCATCATTTGTTAGCCATGTGACC
Source organism: Mesoplodon mirus (assembly GCF_964341445.2). Lineage (NCBI taxonomy): Eukaryota > Metazoa > Chordata > Mammalia > Artiodactyla > Ziphiidae > Mesoplodon > Mesoplodon mirus. The sequence goes on along the minus strand of NC_138977.1, from coordinate 64,023,308 downwards.
TTGGACAAGTTACTTAACTCATAACACGTGACAATAAGTCTTATTCCTAATATCATGCCAATTTTACTCATGAGAATATTGAAGGGTGGAGAGGTTAATTTGCGTAAGGTGTGCCCAGTGGTATCCAGCATATAATAAGCTCTTCAGTGTTGGAAGATCACCTCTAGACACCTGGAAATCATTTGCTTAACAAATATTTACGAATGCCTACTCCACCTGGTACTGTGTGAGGCACCGTGGATGTAAAAGCAATGCACGGCTTTGCAAGGGGGATCCCTGTTCTCAGGCAGCTCATGTGATTCACCTGGAAACGTGAAATTACAAAAAGGGTAAGACTATTTTTAGTGAGTGGTTCATTTCCTGGGTTTGGTGATGTCTTCTAAGTGATGTTTCTTTACTATTCTGATTAGGGCTGTCATGACACCTGGCTCTGCAGCCAATGGAGGCCCCAGCCCCAGGGTCTGAGAATGGGAGTGACTCTCAAGTGCAGGGGAGACCTTCAGACAAACTCCCTCCCATACAACTGACAAATGTCATATCTCACTCCTAGGACCCTTGGGTCACAGAATCTGTGAACTACCCTCAATCTGGCAAACCCAACTTTGCAAAGGAAGCAGGGCTGGAGGCAGGGGGTCTGCTGTCTATCCCCTTGATTGACAGAGCAGGTGCTTGGCAAATGTGTAATAAATGAAGGACAGTATTGAATTCCTATCTCTGAGCTCAAGATGATTTGAGAAAAAATGACTGGCAACATGGAATACTAGATATCAGGAAACAGGATTAGGAAAAGAGCGGGACATCTTTTAATATAGCTTTTGGGCACTGAATCCTGCCAGCTACTGTCCCCACCTCTAATATGGATGCACATTATAATTAACAGACGTCAGATTTTGAGCACTTTGCATGAGCCAGACATTCCTCATACTTCACCTAACTTAATCCAATTTAAAACATCGTCTAATATATACACTACCAAACATAAAATAGATAGCTAGTGGGAAGCAGCCATATAGCACAAGGAGATCAGCTCGGTGCTTTGTGACCACCTAGAGGGTTGGGATAGGGAGGGTGGGAGGGAGGGAGAGGCAAGAGGGAAGAGATATGGGAACATATGTATATGTATAAGTGATTCACTTTGTTATAAAGCAGAAAGTAACACACCATTGTAAAGCAATTATACTCCAATAAAGATGTTTAAAAAAACATCTAATGTAATTCTCACCCTCCCCCACCCCATAAACACGCAGACATTATCACCTCCATTTTACAGATGAAGGAACCAAGACTGACAGCAGTTAGATAACTTGCCTGATGTCTCAGAGCTAAAGTGTGAGCTCAGTCTAGGCTGGCTTGATTGTACAGTCCAAGCTCTTAGCCACCACCTGATACCGCCGAGGCACCAGAAACAAAGTGAAGGTGAATGACAAGCTTGTAGGAAAGCAGTCACAGAAAGGGAGACCAGGTTTTCAAGAGGCAAGGATTGAGCTGTAAGGGAAGCCACACAGCTGAAATAAGGAGGCGTCTTAAGCAGCCGGGGCTGGTGTTTGAGTGGAAGGAAAATGAGAAGGCATCATTGCAGAGGCCCTAGTCAAACATCTGATCAACCAGCAAGGTCTGACGTAGCATTTCTCTTTGCCCAGGGCTGTGCTGGGCCCTGCAGAAAAGCTGTCCCCCAGGGCCTGTCCTCAGAGACCTGCACACCTTACAAAACAGTTGAGAAGAGGGCTCAGAGCAGGAGCTGGAAGACCTGGGCTCTCGTTTTACCTCTGTCTCTACTTGCTGCACAAGCCCAAGGAGGTACTTCCCACAAGCCCCCAGACCCTTTGGCTTTGAAGGTCAGTGGGGCTTAATTTCTGGAGCCCGACAGGACTGGGGGAAATAGTCTTCACTCTTAAAGGACTCGCGCAAAATCTCACATGCACCGGGACCAGGGCAAAAACAGGAATTTGTTTGTTTGTTTTTGCGGTACGCGGGCCTCTCACTGCTGTGGCCTCTCCCGTTGCGGAGCACAGGCTCCGGACGCGCAGGCTCAGCGGCCATGGCTCACGGGCCCAGCCGCTCCGCGGCATGTGGGATCCTCCCGGACCGGGGCACGAACCCGTGTCCCCTGCATCGGCAGGCGGACTCTCAACCACTGCGCCACCAGGGAAGACCCCAAAGCAGTAATTTGACAGGAGCCTGAGTCAGACCTACCTGCTGGTCTTGGAGAGCCTCCGGGAGAGGCGGGCGCGGCTGTGGTTCACCCTGGGGGCATAGGCACTGGTGTCAGACATGCTGGGGACCGTTCACCTGTGTGAACACGGCTGCCGCTGGTGGCTGGTATCTTGGCTCCTTGGCACCAAGGCCTAGCACCACCGAACAGCTTGCAGGCACCAGTGCTGGGACACCTCAGGCCAAACAATTAAGTGCGTGAGGACATAGCCCCACCCACCAGCAAACAGGCTAAAAACTAAAGGGCCCACAGCTGCCTCTGGACTCGCCCCTCCACCTGGGCCCAGCCCACCAGAGAGCCAAGACCCAGCTCCACCCACCAGCGGCCGGACACCCGCCCCTCCCGCCAGGAAGCCTGCACAAGCCTCTAGGCCAGCCTCACCCACCAGGGGGCTAGACTCCAGAAACAAGAAAAATAAGATCCGCAACCCAGGCCAGAGCTACCCTGGGACAAGCTGGGCCCTGGCCCTACCCACTAGCAGGCCAACACGACCTTCGGGACACCCTGGGCCCCATACCCAACTGTGACAAGAACCCTCCCGCCCCACACCTGGCAGTGATCTGACACCAGCTCTGGGATCCCTGGGCCCTGCAGCCAGACTCCAGGAACCAGCTCTGCCTGCCAGTAGTCCAGTACTAACCCCAGGACCTGGTTTCACCTGCCAGTGGGTGGGCAACAGCCCCAGAGTCTTCGGGATCCTAAGTCTGCCCACCAGTGAGCGAGCACTAGCCCCGGGGCCCCCTAGGATCCAGCAACCAGCCACCCTGTGACCAGGCACCACTGCAGCAGCCAGCAGCCTCCGCACAAGGCAGGACCTGACGACCAACCAAACTAGGGGCCAACCAAGCCAACAAGACCAACCACATAGCTTGCCATAAGAGAAGGACCCATGCAGCCCTCTTAGGAGGAACCCCTAGAGCACACAGCTTGGGTGATGAGAGGGGAGTGCACTGCTATGATGCATAGGATGCCTCCTACGGAGGACCACTTCTCCAAGGTCGAGAAACGTAACTAACCTACCACACAGATGAAAATAAAAATAGCAACTTAGACAAAATGAGGTGGCACAGGAACATGTTCCAGATGAAGGAACAAGATGAAACCCCAGAGAAAGAACTAAGTGAAGTGGAGATAGGCAATCTACCTGAGAAGGAGTTCACAGTAATGATTGTAAAGATGATTAAAGAACTCAAGAGGAGAATGGATGCACACAGTGAGAAGTTAGAGGTTTTCAACAGAGTTAGAAAATATAAAGACCAACCAAGAAGGTACTTTGCCTCTGTGCCTTGGTTTCCTTATGAGCAAAAGGAAGGGTCTCAACATTCTATAACACTGTGACTCTATTACTAATATGAATGAAACTTCAGTAAATAAAAAAAAAATACATCACTTATAGAATTCAATACCTAAATTGGATCATTTCCCACAGCCTTCTCCCCAATACCTTCAACAGCTTCCAAAATAATCCAAGATTCTGCTGAAAGTCCTGCTAACACCAGAAGGACTAATATCAAAAAAGCTTATCTCTTTCCCTGGTGCCACGTCCACAAGACCTTCCTGCCAAACAAAGGAACCATGGAGTATATAATTTTAATACAAGAATCACAGTAATGATCATAACAATGATTGCAGGCTTATTATGATCTGGTTTTGTTCTGAATGCATTACATCCATTAATTTATTAATCCTTTAGTGAGTGCAGTGACAGGATTCCACCACTGTCTGATTCAAGAGCTCCCCACACCATATATATATATTTTAATATCTTTATTGGAGTATAATTGCTTTACAATGGTGTGTTAGTTTCTGCTGTACAATAAAGTGAATCAGCCATATGTATACATATATCCCCATATCGCCTCCCTCTTGAGCCTCCCTCCCACCCTCCCTAGCCCACCCCTCTAGGTGGTCACAAAGCATCGAGCTGATCTCCCTGTGCTATAGAGCAGCTTCCCACTAGCCATCCATTTTACATTTGGTAGTGTATATATGTCAATGTTACTCTCTCACTTTGTCCCAGCTTCCTCTGCCCTCCCCGTGTCCTCAATTCTGTTCTCTACAACTGCGTCTTTATTCCTGCCCTGCCACTAGGTTCATCAGTACTGTTTTTTTTTAGATTCCATGTATGTGTGTTAGCATACGGTATTTGTTTTTCTCTTTCTGACTTACTTCAATCTGTATGACAGACTCTAAGTCCATCCACCTCATTACAAATAACTCAGTTTCGTTCCTTTTTATGGCTGAGTAATATTCCATTGTATATATGTGCCACATCTTCTTTATCCATTCATCTGACGATGGACACTTAGGTTGCTTCCATGTCCTGGCTATTGTAAATAGTGCTGCAATGAACACCCACACCGTATTTGTAAAGGTGCGATCTGGAGTTGCCAGCACACCCTGCCTCATTATATTCCTTGTCCACCATGCCCCAGTCACTATCCCAACCTCTTGCTTCTCTTAGTCCTATTAGGATGCTGAGTCTGGGGTAGAGTAAAAGGTGTAGGGATGAGGGCTTTGACTATCCCTTCTCTTACTTAAAAAATTCTTTGTCCTTCTTCCTAATGGAGAACTAAAAGTTTTCCCTTGAAAATGAATTATAGCACCATCTTTATAACAAAAGAAACACTTTGCACCAATCATACTATCTACCAATTCACAGGCACTGGAAAAAGAGTATATATGGAAAAAACTGGTTCTTGGTAAGAACATGTCTTAATTTTCAGAGAGGCAATTCTTGGCCAAAAGTAGAAATGGGGGTACTTCTGTGTCAGTAAGTGACCCCACTGAACTCACAGCAATCATGCCATATGGAGAGTTTCAGTATGACTCCTTCTGCAACATTTACCTCTTGGCATATTGTTTCTGGAATGCAGCTTGTTCTCAAAGAAAGAAAACTAGTTTTGGAGTCTTCACAGCTAGGTTCTTCCCCCTGCTGGGACCATTTGTCCACAACCTACTTGAGCTCTTGACTTCCTGTCCTAGGTCAGGAGGTAACTAAGAGCTCAAACTTGACATTCAGAGAACACACTGGCTCTGGATATGAGGTTTGCTTCTGGTTACCTCACTCCGGAGGCCAAATGCCCAGTGCTAATGACTAGGTCTTACTTTAATACCACGTTCTTTTGGAACTGTGGCTATGTTCTAATTTTGCTGGAGTGTCCTATTCCTGATTCTTGTGGCTGTTCTCCACTCAGGGGGGTCTACTTTCCTGTGGTTTTTCCTTTACTTCCCATTAGCAAACTCCACCTGTTTACCTGCAGGAACATACAAACTCTTTCCTGGACCATTCTGGACACTATGCTGTTGGGATGCTCTGTTTCACCACCTGCCTGGACTTCCCACACTGGAAGGCGAGACCATCAAGTTAGAGGTCAAGGGCTTACCCACCTGCTCCATCTTACTGCCTTGAGCACTACAGGGGATTAAATGAGGAGCAAGGACAAAAGATAGGAAAACTTACCACTGAAATTAACGTGGACTAGAATCTGAGTCTAAGGAAGAGGCAAAAGTAGGAAGAAGAGATTTTATAGCTGCTACAACAAAGAAGGACAGTGAAAACCTTAATTAATTTTGCTATTCTACAATACAGACAAAATTCTAAATGCACAGGTTATAAAATGAAAAGGCTAAGATACTGTAATAGGTAAGGTAAGGTAACATTCAGGCAGGATGTTTTGGGGCACTAGACCTAAGCACAAAAAGAAAAACTCTTAGGCTGGAAATAAACGAAATTACTTCGTATGCATAATTTGTAGCTAAGAAAATACATCTGTGCTATTCCGTCATTCAACAAAACTTTATAAAACACCTACAGTATATGAAGCCCTCTCTCAGGTTTTCTACTCAAATAAAACATAGATTTGTATAAAGATAATATAGAATAGTCCAATCAGAGACAAAGTACAACTGGGGAGTGACAGAGAATGGTGTACAAACAGTAAGATATTAGAAATCTTAAAAATTCACTCTCTCTGCATTTATGAGGCACATGTTGGTTTATTCAGTGGCAGTTGCTTCCAGAACAGAAAAAAAAAAAAAAACAAACAGGTTCATTGTAATATCCATTGCACTCATTTTTTTCAAAGCCACGTTCTTGATGGATCCTTCACGTACCAAGTTACAGAAATTAAAATGCGTATTTCTGCTGAAACGGAAAGCTCCTGATTGGTAAGTTGGTGCTGGCTTGCCTCTGATTTTAGTGAATGTCACATTCTTACTGTTTCAAGTTCTGACAGGCTCAGGCCTGGCTCAATCTGGAGAAATAAGGAGATTCAGTGCTGGGGATCTAAGACTGCTGTAGCCATAAACCAAGATGCTTCATACAGAGAGTTACAACTGGGAACAGATGGTGAGTATTTCACTAGGTAGGGTGCGGCCCCACCACAGTCATTCTGTGCTCTCATTTCTGGCGGTGAAAACCTGGACCGGACTCTAATGGCTGGCTAATGAGTGTGATTAAAACCTGGTAATGACTCATCCTGGGAGAAAATGTTCAACCCCACAGAATACATTCTGCTTTATTATCTGTGAACTTCTCACTGATGGGGACTGGAGATTGACGGCCTTCCATTACATGGAGGATGAGAGGTTTGCTGGAAGTGGAAGGTGCCTTCAAATTGTCACGGCTTGTGATGCTCATCGTTAGACAGGAGGGCCCCTCCCCGGGATGTGCAAAGGAGCACCCTTTTCTCCTCCTGAAAGTACCAGCCTGTGATCTGGCAAAAAGAGGAGTGGCTGAGTCTAAGCAGAAATGCATTGTTTTCTGCGTAGATTTGATTAACACTGTACTGTCGAGTCTTTACGGTCAGGCCAGATTATATTACAGTCATGACAAGTAGTTAATGAATTTACATTGACTAATCCATACAATGCAAAAGATTTTTCTGTCAGGATTAATATCCAAAATGTTCAGGACACTGTCTGATGTATGCCTCTGTTCCTTGCACCAATGTGACCCATGGCTGCTGTTTAATGTCCCATGATCAGAGCTAAATGACAGATGGGAGCTGGACACTGGGATTCAGGATTGTTTGGAGAATTTTGTGAACAAATGCCAAAGATGATCTTAGTCCTCTCTGATTAGGCATCTGATATCTTGCTTTCTTCTCCTCCACGAGCCCGGGCAAGCACCTTGGAGGACCCTCACAGGACCCATGGAGTCTCTGGAAATGGCGGTATATTTTTCTTACTCTTAGCTGGCTCCCTACTGCTTGCTCTGACCCTTTGTTTCCTCAGCTGTGCCAACTCAGCATGATTCTGACCTCTTGTCATGTTTTGCCTTTAGGTACCTGTCATCCCACTATACCAAACATGACCTCACCAGCCCCTCTAACCTTCCTCAATTTGAGCCATAGCAGCTTTCCACGAATTTGAGGCTTGTTGATGGCCATCACTTGATGCTCGTGGAAAGCCACTGTTATCCTCATCTGGATGGTAAATACCAAACTCTAGTGGGCATGAGAATCTACTGGAGGACACATCAAGCATGCAATTCACTGCCCTATCCCTTAGGCCTGCATTGAGTCCCATGAATCTGCTTGTATATGAATCAAGGAGCGAAAGCAATTCTGCACATTCGACAGAAGGTGTTCATGGTCCACGTTTCCAGAATCAAGGCTGCTGCTTGTCAGGTCGTCTCCAGCAGGTCCCTGTTCCTTGGCAGTAGTGTCTGCACTAACAGATTTATTGACAGGGTGATGTGGGCAGATGCAGTCACAGTGGGATCAACACTCTGAGAATAGACTCCTCTCAGACCATAAAAAATTCTGATATTTTCTACAGCTTGATCTAAGCCTATTGAAATCAAAAGCTTTGGCCCCCACTGGGTATCTTTACTCTCAAATTCTGGTTATTAAAGGTGGTAAAAATGTATTATATTGACTAAATGAAAGCCCCTTCTGGAAAGAATATCTGGGGGGAGACCCCAGTGGGAAATTGACAGGGGAGAGAATAAGGGGAAGGGCTAATGGTCCTAGTGGCTGCAGCCTCCATGTGGTCATTTTAAACTCAATTAGCTGTAAGTCCAAGGCACACATGAAATTTACACAGGTCCAAGAAGTTTGGTTTTTACTCTATACAAATGGAAACTGGAGTAAGAGTAAGAGAATTATCGCTGTAGATTGGGGATCATGATGCGTAGCTTGAATTAGGCCTATCAAGAGTCATAATTCTATGACATGTGAGGAGAGGTACTAACCTCTACTGAGGGCCTGATAGGTGCTTTACAAGCATCACTGCTTTTACTTTTTTATAAGAATGCTGTGTGGTGAATAAAACTGTTACCATTGCCCAGTTGAGGAAATTCAGGTTCAGAGAATCTAAGTAGTCTGCCCGAGATCACCCATGTAGCACTGGCAGAATCAGGATTCAAACTCAGGTGAGTCTGACCATCCCACTGTACAACATTATGTCTTAAAGATACTGAAGATGTTAATCTGACCCAAAGCTGTGGACACTTTCTGTCTGAAAGTCAGTGTTGCCCCCTTTTTTTTTTTTTTTTGCGGTACGTGGGCCTCTCACTGTTGTGGCCTTTCCCGTTGCGGAGCACAGGCTCCGGACGCGCAGGCTCAGCGGCCATGGCTCACGGGCTTAGTTGCTCCGTGGCATGCAGGATCTTCCTGGACCAGGGCATGAACCCGTGTCCCCTGAATCGGCAGGCGGACTCTCAACCACTGTGCCACCAGGGAAGCCCAGTGTTGCCACTTTTAACTCTCGCCTTTGTGTCTTCTCTTCTCGGAATGGCACGGTATTTGTCAGGCCTCAGCTGGCTCCTCATGCTTGGCTATTGAGATGTGTCAGACAAGTATATTGTCATTACATTAGGTGATTATCAAAGACCAAGGTCATCAGTGTTTTCTTCCAAGGAAATCTCAGCCCTGTAACTACATAATCACGTATATATTTATTATTAGAACCTCTAAAGGTTGGGTGGAGCATGTGCTGTTTTCCTCTCACATCATCGTACTTGCATCTCAGTTCAAACACCTCCTCCTCCATGAAGCCTTCTTGATTTTTATAATTGAAATCTGCTCTTTGGCCTTTGTACATCATCATGTTCTGTCATTGCAATTGCCCGGGTCCATATCCATCGCCCCTCTCCACACTGTACATGCCTAGAGGAAAAGAACTGAGTTTTGCTCATTTTTGTTCAAAGCCAATGTCAGGTAAATGTTGATTGAGTTCACAAATGGGGAATATAACTAAGTGGATTATTTCCCCAAGGCCTCATGCTTAATATGGGCCACAAAACCTTGGTCTTCCAGATTCTGAGAATTCAAATAATCGCAAACATGCCTTGTGAGGGTTGATCAAGAGCCCAGTGTTGGCAGAAATGCCAATGAGTAAGTCAGCGTCTTGGCCCCAGGCGACATCAGTCTTACCCAGCCTGGACCCAAAAGGACAGATCTGGGCAGCTGCAAAGTTGAATTCCCTTCTTATTTCTCTCTCCCCACAAGAGGCCCATTGTTGTTCAGTGAAACTAGTCAGTAGGCATCTTTTCTCTTATTTCACGCCAAGTCAGTGACCCTGTGCCAGTCCTTCCACAGAAGGGGCCTGACCCACTGCAGCATTCCCACCCTGTCTTCTCTGAATTGCTCCCAACGGTCTCAATGGCATTTTCCACTTTCCAGGGTCTGAGCCATGGCCTGGAAGAGCCTCCAGGTTCATGTCAAAGGACTGTCCCAACTTGTGAGTCCCAGCCGTGGGGCTGGAGCACCACTGGGCTTCCAGGAAGGCTCATGAAGGAGCCACTTGTAACGTTCGCACCCCCTCGGAACACATTCCTTATGTCCCAGTTGGTTTTGGCTGAGGGGATGGTTGGCCAAGAACAAGGAGGCAGACACATTCCCAAAATCTAGCCCATGTGACCAGGGCACTGCAGGGAACTGGGTGGGGGAACCTCCCTTAAAGGCCTCCCCAAGGCAACTTTCTCGAGCTCCTTGGCATCCCTGGCACAGTCACTCTTTAATGTCATTTTATTTTGACATTTTCTGATGTTTGTTTGCATGCTTGGGGCTGTTTCTCCCTGCTGTGAAAACTCCTTCTTAGAGCCAGGTTTTAGATTCTTTTTAGAGTGAAGAAATCGCTGTGCTCCTTCAAGCAGAGCTGTTGAAAGGTCTTGCTTATCCAGTGAGTACCTTCTATGAGAGGAGAAAAGCATATCAAAACACGATTTTTTTCTTTAGGCTTGGGGTGGCTGGAGAAAATGCTAGTTCTGGGTCTAACTTTGGAATCAGCCTTTCTACATTTACTCATTTGGCTTGAAGTTATTAAACACTTATCTTTATATTTGGCATTGCACTAGGTACCAAGGTGCTAGAAAGGAAAATGAAGTTCTTACTCTTTGGGAGAGTCCAGACAAATTGCAGAAGCAAAATCTTCACCCTAGAAACATCAGGAGCATAACTGCCAAGCAATGAAGGTTACTCTACACATGAGTTCCTTACGTGGAATCCAGGAATTCCAGGGTCCATAAAGGAGATTCTGTATGTAAGAGTGCATATGTATGTGTGAGATATCTACATGCACAGAAATGCACACATATATGCCTTTTTTCTGGGGATAACAATCCATAGCTTAAAGAACATCTCCAAAGGTCCCCAAAATAAATTCCACATGTTAGAAATAACATACCCTCTTGTATGTATGTTGAGCTCCATTCCCACATCTGGCTCTCCAGGTTAACCTACGCCAAAGTAAACAAATTCATCTTGTCTTTTTTCTTATTTTTTACTCACCACCTTAGATTCTGACCCAGAGGTTGTATGTACCAAACTGCACTTGCTCAAGCCTTATCAATCTGTATTTTTAAAAGGCAAATATTTAAGTGTGAAAAGACAATCTCTTGCTTTTAGGATATGGTTTTGTTAATAAGCATTTTTCCCTTCCCCCCCCAAAAAAAACCACCAAAAAACTGCAGTATCACTGGTAAAGTCTCTCTTTCCTGCCTTGCCCAGATTATGAAAATAACATTTTATTTCAAATTAGATAATACATAATATACTACCTGTGCAACTGTGATGGTATTCAGTCACAGATGACCATGACTGTATCTTTTTTTTTTTGGTGTTGGGGGTAGGAGTTTTATTAATTTCTTTATTTATTTTTGCTGTGTTGGGTCTTCGTTTCTGTGCGAGGGCTTTCTCTAGTTGTGGCAAGTGGGGGCCACTCTTCATCGCGGTGCGTGGGCCTCTCACTGTCGTGGCCTCTCTTGTTGTGGAGCACAGGCTCCAGACACGCAGGCTCAGTAGTTGTGGCTCACGGGCCTAGTTGCTCCGCAGCATGTGGGATCCTCCCAGCCCAGGGCTCAAACCCGTGTCCTCTGCATTAGCAGGCAGATTCTCAACCACTGCGCCACCAGGGAAGACCCTACCATGACTGTATCTTAACTGAGTCCTTTGCCTAGAGAGAATGTGAGTTCCCCAAAGGAGGGAAAGAGTTATGTATGTCTTTAGCATCCAAAATTTCTGGTTTGAAGAGGGCCAATATTCAGTGTATTCATCATAACTCCCTGGTCTTCCAACCTCCCCTAGCCATCTCTGGTGACAAGGCATGTAATAACTTTGAAGACCTCCATGCTGGTCCAGGATGCTGTAGTACAGAATCACAACGTTAATGACACTTCCTGGAATTATGCAACATGGTGGCCCTGATATGGCTATGAGAATGTTCTTCCTTATCCCACCTTGCTAGGTCCTCACATCCTGGACCTGGGTTCTGCTGTCTAGGACCATCTAGAACAGGTTGGATCTATCTTATGAAGGGATTCCTTCTAGCAAAAGAAGTTTCAGCTTGCAGTCTAGCACCAAGGAGAACTGAGTGAGCAAATCAGCAAGAGAAAGAGGATGATTCTAGTTGATCCTGCGCTGAATCATAGAGAGACCATGGAGAATGGCCCTAATCAGAGGGACCCAGAGCTTGTCAGGTAAGCTCACAGCTGCTGGGAAACCACTCTTAGTTCTTTTCTTTTGACCTCTGGTCTCTCGTGGCTAGCTGTATGGCTGGTTAGCTTAGTAGTTAGAGTACAGCACCAATAAAACAATGGTCACAAAGGTAATCCCTCCTCAGATGTACCTATTATTGTTATTCTTTTCCCTGGCCACAAGCTGCTCTCTTTATTACCAGACAGATTTCTGTTTCTCTCTGTAACACACAGGCACATACTTTCTACTCTCAAAAGTTTCTATAAAAGAGAATAAGAGCTACTGAAAACAGAAGCAGAGGACCTATAATTTGAAAGGAAAGCTAGAAGTCATTCCGTCTCATCTCCGATCTGATCCCCCAGGTCCACCTACAGTGTCTTTGACCTGTATTTTCCCAGCCTGATGACAATAATAACGACTCCTACAGCTATTATGATTGTGATTTATTGAACTCCTACGGCACATGCATTATCTCATTTAATCTTCCCGACAACCCTATGAGATGGCTACAGCTAATGTACACATTTTACAGGTAGAGGAGTAAGAGCTGAGAAGAGTTAGGTAAAATTCCCAGGGTCATGTAGCTTTTAAGTGGCACTGGCCAAATTTTAACCCAAGTCTGTCTGACTCCAAAGAGTCCAACTCTCAGTCACTGTTCTGTCCTATACTATTTTTGCCCACCTCCAGTGAAAGGGGCTCATTCTCTTTCAATGGTGCTTTTAGAAAGTTCTTTCTCATACAAATTTACTTCCTCATTTATTCATTCCTCCATTCAACAAACATATTGGGTTCTCTGTTCCAAGTACTGAACTGTATGTTTCTATAAACACAGGTCTTCCAGATCTGCTACCTGGGGTCATGCAACAACTCTATTTCCTTCAGATAACTGAACCTAAGTTTGTTCTTCTTTAATGAAAATGTCCCCAGTTCCTTCAAAGCCCTTCATGTAGGATGGTTTCCATCGCTTTCCTCTTATGAGTCCCCTCTTCTGCATATACTTCATCTCCTTAGCAGCCAGCAGGTGAACTTAGAACCTGCACTGATGCCTGTCAAAGCAGGACCGTCACCTTTCTCAAGGAAGCTCTCTTATGACAGGGACTCTGGTGCATCATTTTCAAACAGCTGCCTAGTTTTGCAACAAACAAAAATGTCTAATAAGGAGAATTTACTCTATACCAGCTACTGTTTAAAGCATTTCACACAACTTAACTAATTTCACCTTCACACCACCCCTATGAGATACATACAATTATTGCTCCCAATTCACAGACGAAGAAACTAAGGATCTGAGAGATGGAAGAACTTGCCCAAAGTCATGTGGATAATTGAACCCCATTCCAGAGGCCACACTTTACCTCTCACAGTGTTTTTTTTTTTTTTTTATTAGCTCAGGAAGGGTAGTTCCAAGGACTGTTTTCTACCAGCCAAGGCCAATCCCTTCTCAGCACAGTTCCTTCTGAGAAGCTTCCCTTTCCTTCCTGGGTCCACCAAATAGGCTGCCAGAGCTCATGACAGACATTCCCCAGCTCATCAGCCCTTAGCCCCTGCCTCTCTGTGCTTCATAGTCAAAACCCTCACAAAGCCAATCTCTGCATCCCAAACCCAGGTTTCTCCCCTGCTTCTAAAGGCATGGTGCACCTTATCCTCCAACTGTGTCTCCATTTTTCTTTCCCTAAATCCTCCACTGAGGAGGAAAAATGCACAAATACTCCTCTTTTAATCACTCAGCTGCACAAGGGTAACTGGGCATACTTATCAACCATTAAGCTCCTAAAAATACATATTTCTGCAAACAACAGATATTTTTAAAAGCTAAACCACTTATTTTTTAGTATCTGCCACAAGTCCTTTTCAATAACGATCAGTTAACATGTACCAGTCCTGTCATTCTTTACAGGAAAATGCTTTTTGAACCTCCTATTATATATGGGCAGAATTTTCTCCCCAAATAGAAAAACTACACAAACTTAACAGCTCCTTTATTCATAATTTAATGATGATTCTTTTTTCTGAACATGTAAAATTTATGTTTGCACATTAATTCTGTAATTAATGGTTATCAAATACATCAAACATGTAAAGTGCTGCATAAGCACTTAAATAAAATAAAAACAAAAAAGTGATGATAATTAATTGTTCATCCCAAAGGCTAGACAGTATTAGAGTTCACAGGGACTATCAATTAATATTCCTATTGTTAATAATAAGCTCAGCTTTTTATGTAAAATAGAACACGTTAACATTTCCTGATTAAACACTGAGTCAAAAGAAAAAAATTTCCTTAAAAATATTTTCATCATATACAGCTGCTGTGGGAAAACAGCTTTCAAATTCTGCATTTTAATCGTTGGTTGAATTCGGCTTCGTTATAAATTTTTGACTCCGAATTATACCATTATAATACCACAATTTTCAAGTTCCTATTCCTCCCCAGGGAATCCAGAAAATACTGCAAAACCCAAGGAGAGTGATCTTAGTTACAAATATAGGTTCATTTGTGTTTTAAATGGCTAATATGCAATAAGGCGTGTACTGTGTGGAAAGAACTGTTCCCAGGGCTTTGCACGTATTCTTTTTGCTCATTTGACAAAGTTGTTGAGTACCCACTGTGTTCTAGACACTGTGTGGGTGCTAGAAATACAACAGGGAATAAAAGCAGGTACAGGTTCAACCCTCCATGGTGTTCACCATCCAGAGAAGGATGCAGACATAAAATAAGAATTGAAAACATGATGAGTGCTAAAAGGAGCAAATGTTTCTAGCTTGAGGTCTGGTTTTGTAGATTAAGGCAATTGCTGCTATAAGATGTAAGCAACTGAATATTGTCATGTAGCCTTTCTTACTCTGTTTTCCTAAGTCAGTTTATTGAGATTCCCTGCTTTTTAAAATGACATCTTCATAAACAATCCATCTGTTTTGACTTAATTAACCAAGGAAAGATGAATAAATCAAATTGATATTATTTTACTTACTTTACTCAGAGGGTTGATTCACTGAAAATAGACAAACTGAGGTACGTTTATGGGGAGCTACTGATTCACTAGTTATTCTTAGAGTTCACTGGAATTGCTCAAGCTTCCTTTGTCAACTGCACAATCATGTCAACTGCATGATTGGCGGGTCACTGGGCCTGCCCACCTTTTCCTTGGCTGGCGGGAGATGGGGGGACCTCTGCTTATAGAGCCGTGTTTCTTAAGAACTAGCTCTGGTACCTATCCTGCAGGCCAAACTGCCTTTCACTGCTTATGTCCTGTCTAGAAGCAGTAAGCCATTAAGGAGAAACAATCTTATTTTGAAAAGTGAAATATAATTTCCTGTTACTATGCTAATGAAGCAATAAAGTTGGAATTCATAAAGTACTGTATGTAATGAAAATACTGCCAAGATAGAATGTCAGTGTGGTACATTCTAGAATAGCCACCCACACAGAGCTCTTTATTCTGTACATACTTTGGCATTGAATCTTATACGTTTTGATCTCAAGACTTTTAACCCTTTGATAGAAAAACTCCTGTTCTCAATAGATTAGCACATCTCAAACGTGGAGCACCCTCCTAGACTCACTTGTGTGCCAGTGTCCTCTCCACAGCAGAAATACAGAGCCACCCCTTAGTCAGTCATCTCAACCCCCTTGGCCAGGAATTTTAATTTGAGGTCCATGAATAGACTTCAAGGGATTAATAAATCCCAGAGACATAAGTATATTTTACATACCACAGAATTGTCTTGGAGAGGTTGTATTCTTTTATATTTCACCCAAAATTGTCTATCAATTTTTCAAACATGTCTTAAAAAGCATTGCCTTATTAAAGAGACTGTCTCTCCCCCACTGAACATTCCTGCCTCCTTTGTTGCAGATTAAGTGACCATATGTGGGTGGGTTTATTTCTGGGCATTCTATTCTCTTCCATTGATCTATATGTCTGTTTTTTTGTGTGCCAGTACCATAGTGTTTTAATTACTATAGCTTTTTAGTATAGTTTGAATTCCAGGAGCATGATACCTCCAGCCTTGCTCTTCTTTCTCAAGATTTTCTTTGGTTATTTACCCAAAGAAAATGAAAACACTAATTTGAAAAGGTAATATGCACCCCAATGTTCACTGCATCATTATTTACAATCAAGATATGGACCCAACCTAAGATATGTGCCCTTCAACAGATGAAGTGGATAAAGAAGATGTGAGATACACACACACACACACACACAATGGAATGTTACTTAGCCATAAAAAAGAATGAAATTTTGCTATTTGCGACAACATGGTTGGACCTGGAGGGTATTATGCTAAGTGAACTAAGTCAAAGTCAGACAGAAAAAGACAAATACTATATGCTTTCACGTATATGTGGAACCAAAAACCAAAACAAACAAACAAATATAACTAAATTGAAACAGACTCACAGATTCAGAAACAAACCAGGAGGGAGGGGGGTGAGGGATGGGCTAAATAAGTGAAGGGACTTAAGAGGTACAGACTACAAGTTATATTAAAAATAAGTCACTGGGATGTAATGTACAGAATAGGGAATAAAGTGAATAATATTATATTAACTTCATATGGTGCATAATCTATAAAAATAACAAATCACTACTTTGTACACCTGAAACTAATGTAATGTTGTAAGTCAACTATACTTCAATAAACAAACAATAAATGCATAACTAAGTGAAAATAAAAAGCACTGCCCTTTCCAGGCTCCTGTGGTAGATTCCATTAATGACTCAAGTTCTTCACCTTCCTCTGTCCGTCCACCTTTCGATCATGGGATTGTGTAATGCTTGCTGCTAAAGAAGTGGAATCTATGTTCCTACTCCTTGAATCTGGGCTCAGCCCTGTGACTTGCTTTCAACAGTAGAATTAGGAATTTAGTGTGTCAGTTCCAAGTTTGGGCCTTAAGAGATGTTGTGTGTTTCTGCTTGGTCTCTTTGGCTTCTGCCATCACTATAGGAAAGATATGCCTGGGCCAGCCTACTGGTCCTGAGAAGAGGATGAGGAATCCTGAGGTGCCATAACCAATGTGCCTCAACTAAGCTCACCTCAGGACAAAGCCCCCAGACAACTCTCAGACACATGTGCAAGCCCAGCTGAGATGAAGCAAACCTAGTCTTCGTCAGGAACACCCAGCTGACCCACAGATATGTACGCTATAATAATAAATGATTGTTGTTTTAAGACACTGAGTTTGGGATAGTTTGTTACACAGCAGCAGCTAACTGAGCCAACTCTCAATACTTAAGGAGAGATTCCTGGCCTGCTCTGAAATCTCCGGAATGATCCTTGGGATCTGATACTCTTATCAATGCAGACATGGTCTCAAGTCCAATCTTTGATAACTTTTCTGTATGATTGTCCCCTGCACACAAGGCTTGGGGAATAAGGCCACAGATCCTTCCTCCAGAATTGTTCTGTAAGTGTCCTGTGGTGAGTTCAACTGACCCGCTTTGCCCCATGTCCTATGATCACTGTTCATAAATGACTGTAGGCAGGATTCATGGGAAGTGAAGCCTTCTATTCACTCAGGTTAATGTCAGGAAAGGACATCAGCAGAATGAAAGTGAGATGATAATAGAATATAAGTGCTTTTGAGTTGCCAAGGCCAAAAAGAGGGGAAGGCACACTGGCTGTGGTTAAAAGGAGAGCAAATGCTCTGATATCTATTCATTTGCTGTTTTAATTCTCCTTAGGATCTTCCATTATATTATACGCAAACTCTCTTTGGCAACATGGTCCTTTGGACACAGTTCATCATGTAACTCTTTCATCTACAGGGTCAATTTTTCTCTCCCTTTCTAAAGCAGAAATATGAGAGGGAGGAGGGTCAGCTCAACTTCCCATTGTCCACTGACTTTCCGACATAGCCCACAGACTATATTCCAACCTAAACAAAGACTTCAGTGCATCCAAAACACCCAGTCACACTTCCTTCCCTGCCACCACCCCCCACCCCAGTACTTCCTATATTGTGGCTAATGTGACCTTGAACAAGTTCCATCATCTTTCTGAGCCTGGGTTTCCATGTTTGCAAACTAGGGAACTGGATCACTAAATGACCTTTACAGCTTGTAATCAGAAGTTTCTCTGATTAGTCTTATCTACTCAACCAGATTCAAAGAAACATCAATTTTTAACTTTGGCAGGAATGTTCAAAATGATCCAGTCCCAACACTTTAAGAAAAAGAACCCCAGACAAATAAAATGAGTGGCCTGGGTCCACCCAGCAAGTTCACAGCAGAGCTAAGATGAGAACCTCTTTCTTTTTCAACACTGTCTCTCATTTAACTTCCTCGAGGACAGGATAATTTCGAATTCCTCTTTGTCTTCTTCCATTACACAGTCCAAGAATTGTAACCAACACACAATAAATCTCAATAGATATCTGTTGACTTCAATTGGGAATGAGTAAGCATTGGTTACACGACCAAGAACCAAATTTCTGAGTTTGTTCAGAAGAGAACATGACTGCCATGTTCCCTGGAGGTCTTCTGCTCTCACGTCGGGGAGAAGGATGATTGTGTCTAACTAGTTTCTTTAGTTACTTGTTGATCAAAGAGTCAAAACACCTCCTTATCCAGCACTAGGCTGACAGCACTGGGTCTCCAAACACCAGCGCTGCTCAGCATGAAGGTGTGGTGGGCAATTTACACATAATTTCTCATTCACAGTTTAGGTTTTGAGAGAAGAGATAGGCTGTGGGTAAGGGCAAGATAGATTGGATTTAGGCAGAAAGGCACTAATAGTACTTACTGTTTCAGAGTGAACTAATGTTTCTCTAAATAGAAAATACTTTAGACTCACAAGGAAGGTAAAGCAAAGGAGTCAAGTACTGAGGACCATCAGGTTTAGATTATTTGTCATCGTCTCAAATAGTCTCCTCTCCCATTTTTGGAGAGCTGCAAGGTTGAACATGGTCCCCTCCTGGGTGGCACTTCTGTTGAACTGAGGAGATGCAAAACCAAACATCATCCTGGCCCGCTCTCTTGGGAAACCACATTAATAAAGCTCAGCTTACTCTCAAATCAGGCACTTAGAGCATTCCGAGGGCACCAGTTCTGCATATTGACAAAGTCCCCTAGAAAGAATGTTCTGTCCAGAAACATGTTTGGGAAATTCTTAGTTAAAGGATTTTCTAAGTTTATTTCCTTTTTTAAAAAGGAGGTGAATTAATGTGTGATATTTGATGCATTAAAAGAATATACGGCACATATAAGCTATGAAGCTTAATGGTAAAATAAATACTGATGAACCCCCAATCAACTTCAAAATGAAAACATTGCCAGTGTCTCTGAATCTACCTGTGAACTCCTCCATGTTTCCCTCAACTGCCCCCCAGTATGTGTGTACATATATATGTATGTATTATAATATACATATATACATATTTGTGTATATATATATGTGTCTGTGTTTAGACATTTAATTTTACTTTTTTGCAATTTTATAAAAATTGAATTATACTGTACAAAGTTTTGAAAGACTTGCTTTTTCTTCATTCATCATTATATGTTTAAGATTCATCCCTGTCATTGTATGTAACTACAGATCACGAAACTGTTAATGTCCCATGATGTAAAATCTTACTATTCATTTATCTGTACTATTGTAGATGGGCAATTGAGTTGTTTCTAGTTTTTAGGTAGTGTGAATAATGATGGAATGAATAGCCTTATAAATGATGCCTATGGAAAACATGCAAGAAATTGTCTAGCATGTATGTCTACACCTATGAGGAGAACTCCTGAGTCATAAGTAATGTGCATGTTTAACTTGACAAGATAAAAGCACGTTGTTTCCTAAGGTGCTTATATTGATGCATTCTCTAGGAGCAGCATATAAGAACAGTACTGGCTTTATACCCAGACAAGAAGTCTCTGCCCAGGCCTGTACCACAAGGGATTGTGTACTTTGAACTGCCCTCCTGAAAATTTTCTGTTTCCCTCCTGTGACTAACACTGGCTCAGCCCAGGAGCAGTGACTGGTAAGGCATTCGAGGCCTTATTTAGTCTTTTTAGGGTTCTCTCTGTCCCTCTAACCTTCCACCCCAATCCATCTGCCCCACCCACACATGAGGAGTTCCCAGACTTTCATCTATGGGGTTGTCCTGGGGCCCAGAGGTGGGGTCTCTGCTCCAGGGCTTGGCCTGGCCAGCACATTGCTTCTGCTGGCTGACGTAGTATTTCTTTTGCAGGATTGTGTGAGACTGGGCTGCTAGAATAGAGGTGACAAGTTGATTTGGGGTGATTCTAATTGTTCATATAGACACAGTTCCTGAACAATATATTTGCTTAGAAGCCCGCTCACTTTAGGTGTAAGAGTTCCCAATATTCCACAATCCCATCACCACTTAGTGCTGTCAAACTTCTTAATTTTTGCAACCTAGTGGGTATGAAATGGTCTCTCATTGTGCTGGTAATTTGCATATCCCGGACTACTAATTAATTTGATCAATTTTTTCCTATTTTTATATTTCATCATAATAATTTTTTTGTGAAATGTTTTTTCAGGTCCTTTAACCATTCATTAAAATTGTGATAAAATATACATAATATTTACCATCTTAAACATTTTTAAGTATACAGTTATATCAAGTATATTCATATACTTGATTGTACAACCCACCTCCAAAACTTTTTCATCTTGCAAAACTGACACTCTATACCCATTAAACAACAACTCCCCATATTCCCCTTCCCCTAGCCCCTGGCAGCTACAAGTCTATTTTTGTTAATAGAATTCAACTACTCTAGATATCTCTTGTAAATGGAATCATACAGTATTTGTCTTTTTGTGACTAATTTCAGTTAAGATAATGTCCTTAAGGTTCATACGTGTTATATAGCATGTGTGAGAACTTCCTTTTTAAGTCTGAATAATATTCCATTGTCTGTATGCCACGGTTTTTTATCCATTCATCTATCAGTGGACACTTGGGTTCCTTCCACATTTTAACTATTGTAAATAATGCTGCTATAAACATGGGTGTACAAATATCTCTTCAAGATATTGCTTTTGATTCTTTTGATGTATACCCAGAAGTGAAATTGCTCAATCATATGGTAATTTTCTATTTTTAATTTTTTGAGGAACCACGATGCTATTTTCCATTGTGGCTGCAGCATTTTACATTCCCTCCAACAGTGCACAAGGGTTTCAATTTCTCAAGTTCTTGCCAAATTTTTAGAAAGTAAATTCCATCCTAATAGATGTGAGTTGATACCTCATTGTGGTTTGTTTTGCATTAGCCTAAAGATTAGTGATATTGAGCATCTTTTTATATGCTTGTTGGCCATTTGTATATCTTCTGTGGAGAAATGTCTATTCAAGACATTTCTTTGTCCATTTTTTAATCTGGTTATCTTATTGTTATTATTGTTATTGAGCTGTAGGAGTTCTTCATGAATTCTCGATATTAACCCCTCACTATATATATGATGTGCAAATATTTTCCCCCATTCTGTAGGTTGCTTTTTCACTCTGTTGATTGTGTCCTTTGATGCACAGAAGGTTTGAATTTTGATGTAGCCAAGTTTATCTATTTTTAATTTTGTTGCCTACACTTTTGGTGTCATAGCCAAGAAATCACTGCCAAATTCAATATCATGAAGCTTTTCCTTTATGTTTTCTTCTAGGACTTTTATACTTTTACATCTTTCTTGGATCCATTTTGAGTTAATTTTTGTGTATGGTGTAAGGGAAGGATCCAACTTCATTCTATTGCATTTGTATATTCAGTTTTCTCAAGTGTTGCAAAAAGCAATCGTCATAACAAACATAGTGTTGAAAAGGCTGTTCTCTCTCCATTGAATGATCTTGACACCCTTGTTGAAAACCATTTGACTATACATATATATATATATATATATATATATATATATATATATATACACACATGCAAGATTTATTTCTGGGCTCTCTGTTCTATTCCACTGATCTGTAGGTCTGTCTTTAAGGTGGTGCCACACTTTGTTGATTACTGTACCTTTTCAATCAGTTTTGAAATTAGGAAGTGTGAGACCCAACTTTATTTTTCTTTTTCAAAATTGCGTTGACTACTCAGGGCCCTTGAGATTCCATTTAAATTTTAGAATGGATTTTTCTATTTCTGAAAAAAAATGCCAGTGGGATTTTGTAGGAATTGCCTTAAATATGTAGATCACTGTGGGTAGTATTGACATAACATGAAATCTTCCAATCCATGAACACAGATGTTTTCCCAGTTATTTATCTTGTCTTAATTTCTTTCAGGAACATTTTTTAGTTTTCACTGTACAAGTCTTTTGTCTCCTTTGTTAAATTTATCCCCAAGTATTTTATTCTTTTTGATGCTAGTATAAGTGGAATTTTCTTCATTTCCTTTTCAGATTATATATTATTGGTGTATATAAATGCAACTGATTTTTGCATGTTGATTTTGTATCCTGAAACTTTGTTGAATTCATTTCTTAGTTCTAACAATCTTTTTGTGGTGGGGGATCATTAGGGTTTCTTTCAACTATTTTCTTTAAAAAATGTATCTTTTTTTTAATTTGGAGAAGTTCATTTTTTTCCCCCAGATACTAATCTTGGTAACATGCAACACAAACACTTTTTCCTTGTCTCTTTATGACATCCTTGAAGGAACAAAAATACTTAGTTTAATGTCGCTGGATTTAACTCTTTTGGTTAGCACTTTTCGAGTTGTGTTTAAGAAATCATTTCCTAGCTCAAGTTTATGAAGATATTTGCTTATATATCCTTCCAAATTTTAATTGTTTAATATCTATATTTAAGTATTTAATTCATCTGGAATTGATTGTGTGGTGTGAGGTAAGTATACAATTTTAGTTCATTTTTTCCTAAGTAAAGCCATCCATCCCTGAACCAATTATTCACTGGTCCCTCAGTGATGTGATGTTTCCTCTGGCATTTATCAAGTGTTCATTTATGCATGGAATTCTGTCTGGACTCTATTTTCTTCCAAATTAACTTTCTCTACAAAATAGTGACAGTACCTTAATTATTTGGTTTAAAATGAATCCTGATATCTAGGTAGATAATGTCCCCTCATCCTAATCGTCTTCTTTACGAGTGCCTTGGCTATTTGAGTGCATTTGCTCTTTTGTATACATTTTAGAAACAGCTTGTCAAGTATCTTAACAAGCCTCAATTGGAGTTTTTATTGGAATTGCATTGACTCTACATTGCCAATTTAGGAGAACTGACACCTCTACAATTTTGAGTCTTTCAATTCATAAGCAAAGAATACTTTCCATGTGTTTAAGTTTCTTTAATGTCTTACAATATTTATTTTAATGTTTCTACACCAAGGAATTGCAGATATTTTGTTAAATTTATTCCTAGGTATATCTTATTGTTATTACAAATGGTGTACTTTTATATGGATCTTATATCCAGCCACCTTGGAAAGTTCTCACTAATTTTTATAATTTATCTTTAGATTCTTCTGAGTTTCCAGTGTAAATGATTAGACAATCTGTGCCAATGTTATTTCCTCATTTCCATCCTTATACCCTTTTCCTACCACACCAGCTAGGATCTCCACTGCAATATTTAATAGAAGTGATGATATTGGGACTCCCTTATTCCCCCTGACTTTTTAGGGAATAACTCTAACTTCACTATTAATAATGCCATTTTCTGTAGTTTTTTTTAAAAATACCTTTTGTAAAGTTAAGGAAGAACGCTTCTGTTCCTAAGGCTTGTTTGTTCATTTTGTTTTGTTTCCTTTTTGTTAATAGTTGCTTAATTTTATCAAATGACTTTTCTGTAACTATTGATACAATCAAGTAATTCTCTTTAATAATTATATATTTAATCTTCTTTAATATAATTCACAGATATAGGACGTAATATATGCTATTAAATTGCAGGAACTTTACTCTTACACACATAATAATAAAAGCCGTATCACACCAAAGATAAAAGATCTTAAAAAGAGCAAAAGGGAAAAATCAGACACTAAAAAATGATATGAGATAAAAGCAGTACTGATAATTGAAGCCAAAAGATGATGAATAATACATGTAAAATGCTGAGTGTGTAACCAGAAAAACCAACTCTCCAGAATGAAAATGAAAGAGAGAGAGATTTCCAGACAATTTCATGGACTAACATTCACTTAAAGAATTGGCAGCTCTCAAAAAGTTAAACATAGAATTGCCATAAAACCCAGCAATTCTATTCCTAGGTATATACCCTAAAGAATTTAAAACAGGTACACAAGCAAATTCTTGTACAGGAATGTTCATAGCAGCACTATTAACAATAGTCAAAAGGTGGAAACAGCCCAAAAGTCTATCAATGAACTAATGGATAAACAAAATGTGGTGTGTGTGTATATATGTGTATACGTGTGTGTTTGTGTGTGTGTGTGTGTGTATATATAAAAAATATTATTCAGCCATAAAAAGAAAAAAGTACTGTGATGGCCAACAGGCACATGAAAAAATGTTGAACATCTCTAATTATAAGAGAAATGCAAATCAAAACTACACTGAGGTATCACCTCACACCAGTCAGAATGGCCATCATGAAAATTCTACAAATAATAAATGCTGGAGAGGATGTGGGAAAAAGGAAACCCTCTTACGCTGTTAGTGGGAATGTAAATTGGTGCAGCCACCATGGAGAACATTATGGAGAGTCCTTAAAAAACTAAAAATAGAGTTACCATATGATCCAGCAATCCTACTCCTGGGCATACATCCAGAAAAGACAAAAACTCTAATTCGAAGCGGGCACACCAATGTTCAAAGCAGTACTATTTACAATTGCCAAGACATGGAAGCAACCTAGATGTCCACTGACAGATGAATGGATAAAGAAGATGTAATACACACACACACACACACACACACACACACACACACACACACACTGGAATATTACTCAGCCATAAAAAAGAATAAAATAATGCCATTTTCAGCAACATGGATGGACCTAGAGATTATCATACTAAGGGAAGTAAGTCAGACAGAGAAAGACAAATATCACATGATACCACTTATATGTGGAATCTAAAAAAATGATACAAATGAACTTATTTACAAAACAGAAACAGACTCACAGACATAGAAAACAATCTTATGGTTACCAAAAAGGAAGGGGGGAAAGGAATAAATTAGGAGTTTGGGAGTAACAAATACACACCACTATATATAAAATAGATAAAAAACAAGGTCGTACCATATAGCACAGGGAACTATATTCAATATCTTGTAATAACCTATGAGATGGAAAAGAATCTTAAAAAGGATATATATATGTGTGTGTGTATATATATATATATATTTATATAACTGAATCATTTTGCTGTACACCTGAAACTAACACAACATTGTAAATCAACTATACTTCAATTTTTAAAAAAAAGTATTTTTACATGCTACAGTGTGGAAAAACGTCAAAAACATTATGCTAAACAGAAGAAGCTAGACGCAAAATGTTACGAATTCTATGATTCCATTTATAGCAAAGATCCAGAAGAGTTAAATCCACAGGGACAGAAAGAAGATTGGTGGTTGCTGTGGAATGGGAAAGAGGAGAATAGAGAGTGACTGCGTAATGAGTCCAGAGTTTTCCTTTGGGATGATGAGAATCTGGAACTAGACAGTGGTTGTGGTGCACAACACTGGAAATACACTAAATGCCATTCAATCATACTATAAAATAGTTAATTTTATGTTATGTGAATTTCAGCTCAAAAAATATTTGTTTGCAGTAATTTTCCCAGTTCTAGGTGTATTTTAGTAGGGGGATTTGTCAGAGTACCAAGTCTATTGGAATTAGAAGTAGCATTTCATTTTTATAATGGCAGAATACCTCAGCTGTTTTAATAAACTAGTGTACACTGACATCTTCCAAGTAAGAGATAGAACACACAGGATTTTAGGGTGGTATTAGGAAGTCTGATTTTGACAGTGGTATTGCAGCTGCTATAGTAATGGCTAACATTAGCGAGCGTGTGCCCTAAACTCTGTCCAGCACTTTATCGCTCTTCACTCCCAGAACCTTCACAACAGCTCTGCGAGGGAGGTTATATTATTAATCCCATTTACAGATAAGAAAACTGAGTCCCAGCTCTTTAATGGATGATGTGGGTTCAGTCCAGCACTTAGGTCCGTCCACCAACAAACCCTCATGCTTCAAAATCCCCTTAAGGCAACGTTTACAGCTAGTCAGGAGCTCTGGGCAGGAGTAAGCACTGACAACGAGGCGGAGAGAAAAGCAGCTGAGAAACCACAGAGCACTCCCATCCAAACTCTGCTGGGGAGTTACCAGTAAGGGTAGCAGCTTTCTGATACCTGCATTCTTCTGTAAGCCCTCACTTACCTCCTGCTGAAGAAGTCCTTATTCCAGAGCACACCTTCTTTTTTGCTCCTCTTTGCCTAGTTCAATTCAACAGCTGTCTCCTTCCTTTTAATTATGGTTATATAAATATAGATATAGACATCTATCTATCTATCTATCTATCTATCTATCTATCTATCTAATCTCCTCTAAGGTACCTCTAAGGTGCATGAGCCCTGAGCCAACACTCCTTTTGGGGATAATGCATGTTTCTGTGTTCCTTTAAGGTTGCAGGATGCACGCCACAGTACTAATTCAATACGGGCATTGGTACCAGGAAAGAAGGTAGACTTGGGATTGACTGATTTTCCTCCTGTTCCTCAGCTCCCCTCTCCATGGGCTCCCATCACCCTTGGCGCCATCCATCACAGCTGCAGCTCAGCCCGGTGATGTATTACACTAACATATCATTAGTGCAACGGCAGAGCAAGGAGCTTTGATGATGTATTGGGGCCATACATCATCAGAATGAGTCACTCTGATGATGTATAACTCAAAAGATGGTACTATCCAGGGAAATGTGGACATACCATAAATCAGGGACAATGTTAAAGAAGAAAACCCAGGACAGCCTCGAAGGAAAATAAAGGTTCAGGGGTCTCCCGCAGTAGGGGTTGAGAGACAAAACTAGTAAATTCTTAACGGCTCATATTGAAGCTTTCTGTTAGCTGTGGCTTCTTAATGACTAAACCAGATCATCGGCATCCCAGGGTGACACTTGGATTTCCTTTCCATCTGGAATTTAGTTTGGCTTCTGCTTTCCTGCAAAGCCCCCTTGTCCTGACGGAGATGAGGAGGAGTCCATCAGATCAAACACAAACTGCTCCAGGTCTGTGCTCCATCCGGGTCCTCTTGGATTTGTCAATGGATGGGGGGGGGGCATTTCAGTCTATGACGGTTCAAGCTTATGTCCTTTCAGAAGTTCCCCACCTGTAGCCATTGATTACTGAAATTCCTTACACTCACAAATGGGTGTGAACTTGACATTAGATTAAAAAATAAGAGCTGGGGAGCCCTTGCTTGGCCTTATTCATTATAAACTTTTAGAACATAGTTGAAGACTTCTATTTGTCAACAGGCTAGAACTTGCTATAACTTTCTTTGCTTTCCTTTCTACAAAATA
Source organism: Mesoplodon mirus (assembly GCF_964341445.2). NCBI lineage: Eukaryota > Metazoa > Chordata > Mammalia > Artiodactyla > Ziphiidae > Mesoplodon > Mesoplodon mirus. The sequence goes on along the minus strand of NC_138977.1, from coordinate 63,995,701 downwards.
GCAACAAAAAGGGGAGGAGTCTATGTAACATTTAGTTCAAGGCACAAAAAATTCCAAAATTAGATTTTTATGCTCTCAACTACTCGATTGGACTCGAATCGTTGACACTTGGTATGGGACCTCCTTTGAAGCCCCTTCCCTTCCACTCCCCTACTTTTCCCAGCTTTATCCCATCCACAGGGAGATAAATTATGGAAAGTGTCAGCCTCCCTTTAGGATCCTTAGATGAGGGGGAAGTGAGTAACATTCTCATAGTTAAAGAGCATAAACCTCTTTGTAATTTTTTAAACTGGTAGATAAAGAAAGCCTTAAGGAGAGGGAGTTGAGAGCTTCCCAGGGCAGTAGGAGGAGGTAAGACCACACGCAAGCACACTGGAAAAAAATTAACATTTGTGTTTAATGCTTTATTTAATGCTGAACTGTCAACTTGAGATCTGAGGCTCAAGCACACTGATTCTATCCCTCCACCCATCCAAAAATAAAATAAAAATCAAAGCCTAGGTGCTTCGGGACTGGAGAATATCAGAACTCAGCCCTCGGCATATGGGATCCATCATATGCACGAAGTCTTCCTCTGGGAACTCCTTCCCCTGGTCTCCACCCACATTCCCGCAGGGAAGAGGGCTGCAAGCAAAGGCTCTTCCAGTCAACCCTGGCCATGTTGCTGTGACTCACTGCCTTTACTTATTGCAAATTCTGCTGAGGACTCTGTGCTGGAGGGCAGCACACATGGAGGGCCCTCTGAGGGGGGAGGGGACAGGAGAAAAGCCTGAGCCAACCATAAAACACAGCCTCCCTTTCTTCCTCACCCTGTGGGAAGGATGAGGGGGGCTTCACCACCTGAGCTGCAGCTAAGTAACAAAATGCTTTTTTTTAAAATGTTCTCAAATAGCTATGCCTTCAAAGCCTTTTAAAAGTTGAAACAGAACAGATCTTGCCTCTGCTCTTTATTTACTTTTTTGGTGGTGAGGCAGTGGGAGGGGAATATGGCAACTGATAAAGGCAGCACATTCCTCGGGGGTCCCTTAGAAAGGAGCAGGCGTCAAAAGGGACCTTCTCACTGTAGAATGGGATGGCACCTGCATCTCTGTGACAGGCCTCCCTCTATTCCTGCAGAGAAGAGGATGGGGATGCATGTCCCCATGGGAAAGCCAGAAAAATGGCTACAGACAATGCCAAGGGATGGGCTGATGGAGCAATTGGGACCTTACAGGACAATGCAAATCAGTGGTCAACATGGGCACAAAAGAGAACACAGAGAATTTTCCAGAAACAATAGTTTTACCTATTAGCGTCAGTCGCCTTCACTCAAGAGTGGCTTGGGTCAAGCTGTGCTGTGGTACAGCCATTGAGTGACCCTGCAGATTTGGTCCTCTGGGCCTGCAGCTCAGGTCAGTGCTGTGTGGCTACTCATTAGACCTGTTAGATTCTGCATATGTCAACAGTAAGAGTAGCAGCAGCAGTAGCAGCAACAGGTACCCCAATTATTACACGTGTATCAGCACTATGTTAAGCACTTGACTTACATTATATCTTACTTACTCATCACAATAGCTTGAAGGGGTAGTTTTATGTACCCCATTTGCAGATGAGGAAACTGAGCCTAGCACCATGTATCTATTTTCTTGGTCACATGGCTAGTAAATGGCAGAGCAAGATTTCAACTCAATTTCCTTTGGCTCCTAAGCTTCTATCGATACTTACCAGCACCACGTGACCTACGATGCAGAGGCAGACATGCAATGTCACCCAATCGGGCTTTGGGTCTCTCTGTCGCTTCATCCCCTTCTCAAGCTTCTTGCCTGCAGAGATGGCTCAGACTTCCATGCTAGAACCCATGGCCAACCTCTCTAAAACTTGGAACAAGAATTATGATATCTCAAAGCCCCTGTTATTCTGTGTGTGAATTGAAGAGAGAAATGGTCCTAAAGACCAAAGGCCATTTGCCCAAAGGCACAACATAAAGGAAGAAAAGAGTTAGGTTGGATGGATCTATCTGGGGAGCTGCTCTTTGCTTGGCAGAGGGCTTACGCCATACCACATGCTTGAGTTTCCATCCTTGGCTCTGGTACTGGTCTCAAAACTGCATCCTGGCCTTTTGATAATATGTCCACCCTTCTCCTGCTTTCAGAAAGACAGCATGGCCAGAGTCCAGAGGACAGCAGGACCACACAGAGATAACACAATTCAACTTTTCCTAAATTATCTGACTCTCCAGATATAATAACAATAACAATAAAAACACCCTTGCTGTGTTATTTTATTCCCCCCCAACTTCAACATAATAATGCATAGTTTTACAAGATGGAGGTGTAAGAACTAATAAAATATATGGTTTAATTAACTAAACTTATGCTGTAGTCCACATTAGAAGGCCATGATTTAGTATGCCCTCTCATCCTCAGGACAGAATAATGCAAACAGCATAATTAAAAGTTGATGAGAAGTGTATTTATTGGGCACACAGAAAGAAGAGATGCTTAGATTTATGATACATAAAGTAAACCTTTAGTTTACAATATAATTAATATTTTAAAAAGCACAGCGTGCATATAATGCAGTCAAAGAGTCCACCTCCACGGAAGGATAATTTTTTTGGAGTTGATCTTGGCCCCGTATAATAGTAAATTATGTTCCCGAGCATACACAAATGTAACATGATCTATTATGATCTAGAGATGATGCTCATTGAGATGTCTGCGGCTGTGATAGATCATGGTTGCATGTCTCTGAAGACATGGAAGATGGCTGAAGGGCCAATTATTTATCTGTGGCATGAATTCCACGGTTATTAGTCACACAGGCGGTGACGCAAAATGAGGGTATGCCACTACATTTTAATCAATCCCCGCTCCAGAAAACACCCTATTAGCACAAAGCCGAGGACATCAGTAGTTTGCAGGGGAGAAGGAGAGCCTTTGTTTGGGTAAGGGGAACAGGCTCAGAGCAACAGGAAGCATCCAAACAAGCCACAGTGGCTTTAAGTCCCACCAGCGTTCATGGTCTTGGGTCACTGAGTTTAATCCCATGTAATACTCATGAGCTGCCCGTGGGATAGGGCCAATCTTCTTCATGCCTACTGTGCAGACGAGGAAACTGAGGCCCTGAGAAATCAGCATGCCAGTAAAGGCAAAGCCAGGGTTCACAGCCAGGTTGTATGACTCATTCTGCTCCACACCGGGCTTCCATGAAGGACCCCGAGAGAGCTGGGTAATATTTCTCTATAATTCAGTCCATACTTCTCCCAAGAGTCCAGAAGCTCAGGGGTCCTCCTCCTACACAGATTCTGTTTCTCCTTTCAGACATAGCCCCAGATTGCCCCTCTGGGAGGCAAATATCTTCCACAATTGACCTCTTTTCCTTTTGTAATTTTTCCAGAGGCGCTAGTGATCCTGTACACTAAACAGCCTCAGGGAACCTCGTCCTCGATCCCATCTTCAAGGATATTCCAAACGGGGTCATGCTTGTTGCCATTTAATAGACGTATTTTTCCTTAAAAAAATGTCCTGATAGATAACTAAATAAGTGACCTAAATAAGTGAATTACTCTTCTTCCTCCCTTCATTCTCCCTCCTTCCCTTCTTTTCTTCCTTCTTTGTTTCCTTCCTCCCTTCTTTGTTTCCTTCTTCCCTTCTTTCATGTTTTTTTAAACCTAGGGATTGGGTTTAACAAATGTACTCATATTTTCTTTTTACTTAGACAGAAGTACTATATACTTGGGGAAAAAGATGGCTTTGGTGCATATTCTCTATTATCCATCCCATCTAAATTCCCCAGGCTGATCAGTCTGCCTCACTCCAGGGACTGTAAGTAATGTGGACACAGTGTCCGTTAGAGCAGTACGCTTTCAGTTGTCTCTTCACTCTGCTTGTCCTATCACCTGGACCATTCTTATAGGGAGCCACTGAAGGATTTTAGGAAAGAATACCCGCCTAATTCCCCTTAGGCAATATACACGCTTCACAGGTTATATAACAGTAATAATAATAATTTCCCTTCTCTTACAGAGAATGGGAAAATGATGCTCAGCCACGTGATAGGACTCCTAGGAGATTGGAATGCCTGGACTTTGGATCCTGTTGCTTCAGTTACATCCTAGTCTGGACCCTCTCACCCAAGGATCATAATCACAGACTAGGAGAAGTCCAGACCAGCTTGGGCCACACTTCCTATTCTGACTGTACCTCACATTAAAAGTGGAAATGAGCATGGCTTCCTTAGCCCTAGGAGGGATCTATTTGGCTTGAATCTTGAGGGGGAGTTCACTAGAGCCTGAGTGACTCCAAGTCCCAAAATGGGGAGCTATGCCCTGGGCATGAGCTTTGAAATTCTGTCCTGAGTGGTCTGGACAGGAGTCCATCCAGCTTTCAAATCTGGATTTTTTACCAGGTTTCAATGCAACTAAATGAAACATTTACCTACAATCCTAATGTTGAAAACACTCTCAGAATAGGCATGCAAAGGAAACTACAAAATAAATTAAGTACAAAGTAGATAAAGAAAATAATGTGAGTTCTTCTTCATTATCTGGTTCATTACACTTTCTAGTGCTTATTAAAATGGTTAAATGATTTAATTTTGTTTTGGAAAAAAAGCGGATGAAGAAGGGAATAAGAGATTAAGAAGGTAAACTGCTGAGGATTCCATTTTGAAACTGGTTTCAGAACAAGGATACGATGAGGAAATTAATTTGTAAGTCTCTCTGGGAGGCAGTCGACACCAGGCACCACAACACACACAATTTGCCTTAGTTTTTGCTTAATTGGCGTGGCCTTCTCTGGGGAGAGCTCAGCCTAAGCCAAGTAAGAGGATAAATCACTTTTGGGTGGCCCTTCTGGGTCATGGATAATTTTTCTGACAGCCATGTCAGATCAGGATGCTAATGTATCAGCTGGTGCCTCTGTATTCTAGCATTGAGAGGGTAATTTCCTTCCGATTAGCACAAATACACACCAATACATGCCGCGGGGTGGTCCCCAGTTCTGACTTGGGGAGGTAGAGCTCTGAGAGCTGTTCTAGGTCAGGACAGATAGTAATCTTTGCTTCTAGGACCACATTTCCACTCCCTTCAAGAGGGCTTCTATCATGGACTTAGTATCTCCTAGTTCCAGACACCCTGCGATGCATGCTGGGTTTCTGGTGGCTACAGCTGTTCTGAAAAGGTCTCAGGTTTTCATGACAAATAACATCAAAACATGTTATCTTCACCAGGTAAAATATTTGGAGCTTAACCTATGCCTTTAGATCACCATACCTGAGCCCACATGAATAACACCAACAATGGAAATGTTGAGTTTTGAGATAAGGTTATAGAAAAGTATTTCAGGAAAGGGGAGACTATGTATGCTCTTCAAAATGCAGCATGTAGACTGCAGAGCACCCCAATAACTCTACTAACTGCAGTGGGGACGCCCTAGGTTGGCTGCAGTTGCTAGAAGGCCCAAGTTTGGTCTCATGAAGACCTTCTTCAGATGTGGGTCCTCTCAGGCCTCAAGATCCAGTTCTGAGATCACCAGGTATTAGTGTGCAATTCTAGGCAAGGACATAGACATGCCCTTGACCTCCTGGCCTCAGCCTACTTTCCAGTCTCAACTTCACTGGGACCACCCTTTTGTCCTAAGTAACAGTTAGGGTAAACAATTTGACATTTCCTGAATGCACTTTCATTCTCCCAGCTTCCACTGCCTGAGGCAGAGAGAATTTCTCCTCCCTATGTGTGTGCTTATTTATCACAGCACCATCACAATGAATGGGGCACCGCTTATTCATGTAATATCCTTCCTTGAGGGCAGGGACCATTGTCTTATGTATCATTAAATGGATATCATGGATATCAAGGGCTTGGCATACGGTAGGTGCCATACATGCTAAGTCGATTGATTAGGACATGAGAAAATCTGACCTCAAAGGACAGTAGAGGAGATAGGAGAGTAAACCAACGGTCAAGGCAAAGTAGAAGGTGCCAAGCATCTTAGGAGAGGTGCGTGTCTTAAAGGTTATGGCAGTTTAGTGGAGGAAAGAACTGAGAAGAGCTGTGTTACCTTGAGGGCCTCCCTTGGCTCCGAGCATGTGTGATGCTGGGACGCAGAGATGCTGTCACCTGGGAGGCATGGCATGGATCAGAACGGTGCTAGGGGCAGATTGGTGAGTCACGCATAAGGGCTCACAAATGAAGTCCTGGGGGCGTAAAGCATCTCCTTTTTGAGTTCTAGAAGTTGGTTTTTGCCTTTCTTCCCCCAAAAGTATCTCCAGCAATATGAGTCTCTCTTAGAGTATCAAACTCTTTCCCATCTCAGTCCATGCCCGATAGGAATAGCTTTAGGAGCCCAGCCATTGGTCAAAGGGCCTCCTATCAGACAACCATGAGTGCTGAGACTGACAATGACGTCCCTAATGGAGAAAAGAGTGGTCCCTTTGCTGCCCCTGCCAATGGAGAGCACCTAGTCAGACTGGCTGGGGGCCTAGGAGGACCCAACATTATCCCCCGTAGAGCATCCATCCCATATTCACAGACCCGCCATGTAAGGTACAGGGAATTTACCAAGTCCTCTGCTAGAGGCAAACTGTGCAGCTACTCTCATCTTTTCTGTTGCCCAGAGACTTCCACCCACTGCTCAGTGGGAGCAACATCATTAATCGGAGAGACAACAAGGGAGGGAGCTGGCACTGATGATCAGTAGAGCCAGTGGAAGGGCTGGCCTGGGCAGGTGCCAGGGATGAGCCAAGCAGAATCTTTCCTTTATCCTGATGCTTTCCCTCCCAGGAGCCTTTGGTCTCCATTACTAAATCCTCCTCAAACTGCAGTGAGGGCAAAAAGCAAGCCTCTGCCTTTCATAATGGATTTGGACATAAATGAGCATTGTTCCTAGGTAACTCACCCTGCCCTACTTTCTCCCACCTGCTTTCTAACAAAGTCAAGCAGAGAGCAAACATGGTTGGGCTTTCAAAGCCTGAGATTTAAAACAGAAAAATCCTCCCTTGCACGGCGCCTGTACTACAAATAGGTATTCCATATTTATACAGCATATTAAAACCCCAAAACTACAGTAATGCAACATTAAAGTCAAGAAATGCAAAAGTGAAGGTTTTATGGCATTGCTAGCTTGCCCACATTGTGCATTCTGCATAATGAACCTCACCTTGAAATTCAAGCCATATACCATGAGACAGAGTTTACCCCACCAGGAGAACCTTAAACCTCCTACATTTTGTGAATTTCATTACTTCAAATTGCAATATTAATAACTGAAATGTACAGCCAAGAAAATGCTAATTTTCTGCTTTTCCTTTCATCTATTTTCCCTTCTAATTAAAAAGTGGGGAAGGTAAAGAAATAAAAAGAAAGGGAGGGGAAAAAGACAATGAGAAGAAAACCTATGACACAAATTCACAATTTCATGGAAGGGGAAACTGAGGCCCAGGGGGTGATGCCCACAGTTACTCAGTGAAGAGGGGACCTCACACTAGGTTTCCCACTGTACACTCAGTGCTCTTTGGCTGCATCTCCCTGGCAATTTGTTGATGAGGTCCCAAATCCAAATGGGAAAATGGATCCAATAGCTAATAAAGGAAAGGTCAAAGCCAAAACTTCTGTGAGCAGCCAGCAGTACTTTTCTTCCATTTACACTATCTGGGTTAACATCACTTAGCACAATTCTGACCTTGAGGGGTACAGAATGACTTTAAATTACCGGCATTCAAAGAAGACTCATGTTTCACACAATAAAAGGAATATATTCTCTCTTTGATTATGTAATTCCCAAGGAGAAGAACATACTTAACTCACAAAGTAGCCAGCCTGGACAGAACCCCAGGGCCACACATTATACTCAGCAATATCCTTTTCAACCCAATGAGCTGGTGCCCTTGCAGGGATGGTTGCTCCCCATTTCTCGTGGAGAAAAAGACATGAGGTCTGAGACGGAAAGCCTGTTGAAAGTCCCGGCTTCCTCTCCAGCAGCCTGTTGTCTGGGCAGGCTATTATCACCAGGAAAAGAGAAAGGGTCAGTGTGACCTCGAGGCAGGCTTCTCAATGAATCCGGGGCCAGAGCTGCATTGGCACTTGGGGTGCCCACAGAGTCCGCAAAAAATGGTAGGGGGGGGATTTTTATTCCAAGAAATTTGAACATAGAGCATGCCTTTGTTTGTTTCTTGGCTAGAATGCATCTGAAGGCGACGCCAACTTGGCAAAGGTTGACCCCACTGAAAGAAAGAGGAGAGAAGAGCAAATGCATGTCCACAACCCCAGGAAGAGGTGCTCCTGGATGCCAAGCATCAACTTCTAGAACTTCCCCACCCAAGTGAACTGAGGGTTTCCCCATAGGGGGAATGTTTCACTGGAGCCTTTATCATCTCATATGCCTTGGAGACCTAGGGGTCAGGTTTTGGTTTGGTGAAATTGTTTGGAATCACAGTGAATTATTCTGTGCTGGGAGGCCGGAGGCCATTCTGCCTGGGATTGCCCTCTGCAGAGATGTTTATGAGGAAGGGTGGCAATCTGGGGGCAACAATTCAGCTCTTACACCTGCCCATGGGGCAAGAAGAACCAATTGCTGCAAGTGAGGGGAGGGGAGGGCAGGGGAGGGGAGGGGAAGGGAGGAATGTCCCCAAGAGGGTTTTGCTTGGTTTGAAGACTCCTTTACAAATGGCCATGAAACCTAGCGGGTAAAGTGGAAACAGATTTAATGAGGCAGAAGATGGGGAAAAAAGGAAAGACCCAAGGGTGGCAGATTAAAGTCAGGAACTGATGTCCATCAAACAGGAGACAGGAGGAAAAGCGTTTTTTTCTTACTCCATCAATCCTACTCTGAGTGGCTTACCCTTCCTGGGTCAGTTTATTGAATCCGAAAGGTGCTTACCCCAGCCACAAGCAGCCTGCTCCTCTCCCACCCCTCTCCTCCTGTCCCCCTGCTCTCCTCCTAACAGATGGTAGCACACACGAGCATTTTTTTTCTTGCTTCTGATGCTAAGCATGATTTACAGGCTTGAGTTATTATTTATCATTATTCATTTTCTGTCAGCAGTGCATTGAAGGTTAATAGAAATGCCAGCATGCTCACTGATTTACTTAGTAAAATATTTGTTCCAAGGTTTAGGTCATATGATTGGTGTCTGAGTGAGTTTCAGGTTTATGCATTATGAAAAGCAAGATGGCTTGACCTTCAGCCACCAACACCAGCACCATATATTACTTTAGTGAGTGACCTTCAGAGACCTAAGATGCAGTAGATGTATTCAACACATGTTAGCCTCCTCCATATTGCTGGCATTGTATACATACCAGCTGAGTTTATGCAATGAAAGCTGAGCCCGGAGCCCATCTAGTGAATGGGAGGCAGATGAGATGTAAACTCAGGCTAAACCAGATCCTCTTCTTAAGATAATAAACTGGCTTTGCAGCCCAGGTGCGCTGAAGCTTTATGTACACATGGGGACTAATCGTTTCACATTGCCTCCTGGGCTTCTTGCAGCTTAGCAGAGAGAAGGAGGGGGACAAAAGGACAATTCTGAAGGAAATTGGTCTTGAATGAGCAATTAGTTAGGGCCCCAAGGAGAGAGTGGGTTTGGAGAGACCCGCCATGCTGGTGTCATTGTGCTGTGGTTGCAGGATGGAGTGGACAGAGGAGGGAGTAGCAAAGAAGGAAAGGGCACGAGCCTGGGTCTTTAGAGCTTAGGGCTAGTTCGGCAGAAGAGATCTAAATAGCATTACAGGGATGCAGAAATAAAAACCATGTCAAAAGCAAACAGTGGATAATTATTTCTAAAGGGCCAGCTCTAACCATTACGTAGAGGTAATGCAGTAGTGTAGTGGGTTCAACATATGGGCCCAGATTTAGGATGCCTGAATTTGAGTCCCAGCTCCACTGGGTGAAATTAGCTTCACCTCTTTAAGCTTCAGCTTTCTCATTTTTAAATGAGGATAATAAGTGTACTTTCCTCTTGATAGGGTCAATTAAGGTAATACATGCAATGTGCCTAGCTCAAAGGCTGCTACACTCACCAAGTATTTGCCATTATTGTAAGTTCTGTGAATAGATGGTGAAGAGATTGCAGAGAACATCTGGCAGATCTTCATGTTTGAGAGAGGACTTGAAATGGGAGTTAAAGAGGAAAAAGAAATAATGTAGGTGGTTGGAGAAAACAGGGTCCTGGAAGAACAGAAAGCCTGCTGGGTTCCAGAAACATGTCACAATGCTGAAGCTAGAAATGAAAGTCAGAATGTCTAAGAACCTAACTTGTTTTCTAATTCCCAAACTGGGCCCCTTTCCTGAAGTTCTTCACAGAGGCTATCCATGTCCCTTTACTAATAGTTCACTAAATATTATTTACTTTCATATCCAAAGAAATGTCTTGAGGCCTTCAGAGTGGCCGTGGACATAGTTGTAAAATTCAGTGATCAGCCGACATTCTCCAGGGAGTCTCCCCAGTCACTCCTCTACTCTGTCCTTTTCGTTCCTTGTTCTTGGCATTACCCACTACCACTTGGACTCCCCACCTTACTGGTAACACGTGTTATGTCTACGTTCATTCATCTGGATTTAACTGACTGGCCTACATTAACTCTTCATGTCAATGGGAGGGGGCAGGTGTTTTGTTCCTTCATTGTCTGCACAGGTAGCTGTAATACTCCTGAGCCCCATCCACTTCTCCTGAAAGTGGGATGAACTCTCTTGCCCTCATGCTGTAATACTAAGCAAATAGCCCATATTGGACAGGTCAGAGAAGGCGGCTTAATATCCAGTGGAAGTCCCCTTTCAGAGAAAGCAAACATTAGAAATGGATGCAGAGATTCCCCTTACATCAGCCCAAAGGAAAAGGTGATACTGTATTTGGAATAAGAAAATGGTCCCTCACTGGGAACACTGCAGTGAACTAGAGCCAATCCACAAATAATGGAAGACTGCCCATTGGTCATTTGTTCATCCATTAATTCTAGATATAATGTCTTCTGGGGTGGTGGGGTGGAGGAGTTCCTAAATTCAAGAGAGCCAAACTCCTCAAGGTCAAGGCCATGATACTGGGACACATACTGATCATTAATAATGGAATCACAAAGTCTAACCACCAGACAAATCTGAGAGGTCACTGAATCTGAACTTTTCCCTTTGCCAGTGAGAATTTGGAAGCCCAGATTTGTTGATCTGTGGTTGACAGTGGCAGAAACAGTTCTGGAACAGAGATCTCCTGGCTCCTAGGAATAATCTTTACCCCTCTCCACGTTGGCCTCTGTACCAATAATCCCTTCTCCAAAACTGGCCCTAGCAATAAGCTGATGACTGGGATCTAGCTGCCCAGACTACAGGCCCACTCCCAGCAGAGCTACTTTCTTCCCCTTGAATGAGAGTGGAAATGCCAAGAAACCCATGGTATGTCAGAAATGTTGATGGTTAAATATCGCAATGTAATAACAAAGGCAACCTTTGGAGGAATGAGGAAACAAAGCAATTTAAATCTCATTTAAATAATTTTCCCTTCTTTCCCAGATCTTCACCCTAGAATGTTCTGTGAGCCCACCTGAATTCTGAGAGCATGTTCATCCTCCCACAATGGGGTCTGAGTGCTGGAAATGTCCTTTCGTTTAATTTCCAGTACTAGCTAAATTATCTATTGCCATGACCTGTGATTGATTTAGTTTTTATTGCTCTTGGCTGCAACAATCTATAAGGACCCAGCTGATTTTCCCTTTTTGGGTTTTAGGCTTTATTGCTGTCATTTTAATGACAGATATTAAACACAGGGAATTCTCATCTGTATCCTCTCCAGTAGGCTGAGCTGTATGTTGTATTTGAATGTGAGATGATACTAAGATCTGCTTCTTCTAAAATCTCCTTCTCCTGCATGGTCCGTGAAAATACGCCAGGAATCTGTGACATTTCTGAAGAACACATGTATCTTCAGACAAATTTCATTACCATAGTACCACATATATAGTAAATATCTAATAAATATTTGATGAATGAACTAATGAGTGAAGACTTCATTGACCCTTTTAGCATGTGAAATTTTCCATGAATCTGCCATTAATTCTCACTTCCAAATGCTAACTGAACACCTTCTGTGTGCAAAGAAATTATACTAGGTGTAATTCAAAGAAGTATGTGATCTTACTTTCTATGAACTTGCAATTTATTGATAAAAACCAAACATCTATATTAAAAAATCAATATTATAAAGTATGCAATGGTGATAAATGAGATTGCAAATTTCCTGAAGGTGTAAAATGGTAAGATATTCCTATGAGTTGAACAAGGAAAGAGAAAAGAAGAAAGAAAGATAATGTAAGTTAAATGGAAAAGGGAACCATCTGATACTGTGTTAGGCCTTTTTCAGCTACAAGAGACAGAAACGCAGTTCAAGTCAATCTACAGGCTCACATGACTGGCTTCAGACACTTCTGGGTTAAAACGGGCTCATATGATGTCATGAGAAATCTAAAATGTTTGCTCTCTACGAAACCAGAGGAATGATCATTCTGTCCTACCCTACACCTGTGCTCCTTTTTATAGGGTTTCCAAGTAAATGCATCTTCTTTACTCTTCAAACTTGGACACAGTTTGTTCAGTATAAGAAATACAAAATTTCTAAATTTGGTTTTTGAGATGTCCTCTTAAGTCTTGAATATATGTGTTCAAATCAGGTTGAAATCCAAGAGCAGCAGCACAGTCAGGTCAAGTAAGTTGGCAGATAGATGGTTTGAAAGCCTAGAATTCAATTCTGCATTCTATTTATTAATCATAGGCTCAAGAGGGAGGTGTCTCCCTTCTTCACAATGCACGCATTCTTGGGATGCATTACTCAATGATATCCTAGCTCCTGTTCTTGGGTGCTGCTCCTGACGATATTTTCCCTGGTTAATAAACTCAAGTGTCACTCTAGGGTGTCCATTCAGAGAGCTGGTTCTGTTAGAATAGAAAGAAATTTATTTACACTGGACTATTATGAGATTATTTATGGAGGGTGACGGTGAGAAAGTGTAAGTTACCATCTAAAAAAACATAACAACCCCACAGAATTGGAATTTGCCTAGTCAGGAAGCACAGAAAATGTGTGTAGTTAGTAGTCATATTTAGTAATAAATATTTATATTTAATGTAATTACATGTATAAGTATTATATCTTAGATGATAAAAAAGATAACTTTTCAAAATGTTTTTGTTGATATTATTTTTCCTGTACAAAGGCTTCAGTGATGACAATGAAGTATACTTATCAAATCTACAGATGACACAGAGCTTTGATGAAGGAATCTATACTCAAAGAGACACCTACAATGCTTTTTCCATTAGTCCTCAAATTCAGAATATATATGACTTACAATGTAGTTTTAAGTCAGCCACCAGCAACCTGAGCTTGTAGAAAGCCTACCAGGTAGAGGCACTTGAATCATTTCTGATACGAATAGAGCTTGGTCATTGGAGAAAATTAGATTTAACCAGAAGTTTCAGAGGTTGGGTTTTGTTTACTCTTAGAAAACATGGTTTTCCTCATTTTGAGAAAAGAAGCTCTTTGAGCATCTGAAATTTTAAAGGGCTCTAGTTAAAGCCATTCATTCATTCCTTCATTCAACAAATATTTACTGAATGGTTTCCATGTTCCACTGTAGAGATATATTGATAAACACAAATGGTAAAATTTCCTACCCTTCTCAGGCTTACAATCAAGTAGAAAGAAGTAACTTTGGAACATACCAAGAGGGACCCACCTTTATTAGCAGGAGAATTAAGAAGGGACAGACTTGGATGATGAGAAAAATGAGAGAGAAACTAGCTGGGGAGGGAGTGGAAGTAGGCTCTGGGTACTTTCTGAATTATAAAGAAAATAAAACACAATGAGGAGTTTAGTAAATGTCCAATACTCTACAGTATCTCTGACCCTGGGCTAAAGTTTTCCACCTACTTCTATGCATCTTCAGGTACATCATAGTCAGGATCTCCACCAAACCCACTTGGGAGGAAGAAAAGTCCAACAGATGATCCACATGTCTCAAATGAATCCAAAATTCAACCAGAGGACCTAGGACTGTCATCCAGTTCAAGCAATAAGGAAACCAATAATCACAGATTATTGTGTGCCCAGTGCTTTGTGCATGTTTTACAGTGTTTTCAAAAGGGGCCTTCAAGTCAGAAAATGGGTTGGGATTTTAGCTACAGTCATTTGTATCTGTGACTTGAGCAAGAGTGTAAATCATAGTATCTTCTACTGGTATGATTACTACTACTGCTTTACAACTATTACTTTTAGTACTACTCTCATGATTACTTTGTTGGATGTTATGTAATTCACCGTAAAACCTTATGAAGCAGATATTATTACTCTACCCTAGGAAAGAAAAAGCAAGACTAAGAATTATTAGTTTGTCCAACATTGTCTAGAACGAAAGTAGTGGGTTTAGAATTTCAATCCAAGTTTGCTTGACTCCAAAACCTATGTGCTTGTCCAATAAGCCATAATACCTATAGGGTGGACAAGAATTCAGCTTCCTTAGGGCCAAGCCAAAGAGGAGAAGAATGGACGCCCAAGATCCTAAACAGCAGAAAATACTGTTAGTAGAGCAAAGAGGGCCACAGGGAGCATGGCTTTCGGACCACCTTAGACAACATCCAGAAAGACCACCCCAGGGCTGAATGCTGCTCATAGGTCACAAACTCTTGTTGGCGTCACCACAAATCTTGCCTTGACCCTCTCTGTGCAGGCAAACTTTTGTTTGTTACAGATCACTGTTGGACCATCCTCTCAGTTCCTATCTGTGGGGATGCCTATCTGCAGTGGGGCTAAATTGTCCAAGAAAGAAACCATTTAAAATATGTGGTCCAGGGCTTCCCTGGTGGCACAGTGGTTGAGAGTCCGTGTGCCAATGCAGGGGACACGGGTTCGTGCCCCGGTCCGGGAAGATCCCACATGCCGCAGAGCAGCTGGGCCCTTGAGCCTGTGCGTCTGGAGCCTGTGCTCCGCAACAGGAGAGGCCACAACAGTGAGAGGCCCGCGTACCGCAAAAAAAAAAATAAATAAAAATAAAAAATAAAAATTAAAAAAATAAAATAAAATATGCGGTCCTTTTACACTGAGTCTTTTACAAGTCACTGAAATATTCTGGGAATTCTGATTTTTAGGTGTCCAAAACACTCTTAGGCTAACTTTTATATCTAAAAATAGTTGAAATAAGTTTATTGGGCTTATTTTTCACTTGGAAAGTCCAGCTGATCGAGCCAGGACCCATCTCCAGTTCAGCTTGCTAGCACCTGCTGCTGCTGACCTCTCAGAAGGGCTGCACTGCTGCCAGTGTCGGGACAAGGAACGCAGAGCCAGACATCACGAACAGGGGAATAGCCACATTGAGAAAGCTCCTCAGGGTACCATGAATAATAACAAGGAAGTACTCCATATTTATACACCATTTGACACCAGATCCTCACAAACTCCTTGTGCGGTAGGCCAGGTGTCTTACAGATGAGAAGGGGACTACACAAAGGAAGGGCCAGGGATTTAGTATCCAGTGAGCAGGTGTTTCACCTGAGATGGCTCATTTACCCTTCCCACAGCACTGGTGGGTGGAGGCGAGTTATTTTCTCTCATTTATAAGTGAGGAAATTCAAGTTCAGAGAGTTAAAGTAATTTGCCCAGAGTAATAAGTTAGCACACAGTCACCTAAATCAAGGCTGCCAGGTCTTCCCACGGGTCCACACTGCTTTTCCCTCCAGACCACAAGCCTCCATGACCCCATTCCCAACCGGCCACTTCAGGCTGAGCCCTGAGCCCTCACTGTAGAAGAGTTAAACGTTTGGATAGACCATGAAGGCCTCCGTGGTTAGGAGTATGTTTGAAAATCCAGACCATATTGAGAAGTTCCCATCCAAGAAGCTAGAGTCTGGTCTCAGCCTGAAGAAAGGCCTCCCCTACATCTGTAGGGTGAGGGAGGGAGAAATATGAGAAGAGATTCACACCACTTCATTATCCAGCACAAACACCTCTCCCGGTCTTGTATTCGGAGAACACCCAGGGTTCCTCACTTAACCGCTGCCATCTCTACCAAGCATAGAAAACTTGGACTTGAGCATTCTTTCTTCTCGGGAAAAGCAAGCTCAAACACAGTTCCCTATTTAGGGCAAATGAACTTCTGCAACCATAAATCATTTTACCATTTTATCAAATTCTTCCTACCATTTTATTTATCAGTTTATTAAACTCTTTCTGTGTGTACAACGCTTTATAAATATACAATTATACTTCTTAATCCTTAAAACGACCCTATGAGCTAGATAGCTGTATTTTCTTATTTTATAGAGGGGATAAACTACAGATCTGAGTTACCCAGGGCCCTTTAATAGGAAAGTAGCCAGTCTGGGATTCAAACACAGGTCCTTCTGGTTCTACAGCATCACACTTAAAGTGTATCTTCAGAAGTAGATGCGGGCTGGTATCCCCTACTGAGCTGCACACTAGGTAGTATTGAACTTTTTTTCAGGCATTTGTTCCGTTTCTACTTGGGATGGAGGGAGGGGCATCCCTACAGCTTCAGCCCTTGGAGGGGTGGTTTGGGTTTATAGGACTAGTGTTTGAAGTCTCCTACCTTCCTCCTGCCTGACTGTCATTTGCCAAAGAGCCAGGAAATACACCTAATGTTATTGCCATAGAATCACCTCGGTACCAGGTGGAGGAGAGAGTCTACCAATGTCCCACCTGAAGTGGAAGGGGAGCGGTGCTCTCTGGAGGGTAGCATTTATCATGTCTACCTTCCCCTCCAACATCCAAGCCTAGGATATGGCATTCTGCATACTCAAGGGGAAGGAGTGTGAGTATAGGGCATAAGCCACATAACCTCAGCCAGACCCTCTCCCAAGTGGTCAGCAGAACCCATTTGAGACCAACTGCCAAACACCAGGCGCCCAAACTCTGCCAAAAGCAAAGACCCTTTGTTCTCTTGAAAATGTGTCTTTGTTGGTGAGGTTGCTATTGTTGTGGTCTTAGGAGGGGGAGGGAGGGAAATGCCCACATCTCCAGTTTTTAATATGGTAAATGTCAGTGTTTATGCCTGCACGGGCTGGCCTAATTATCCCATGTCCTCTAAAATCTTCCACTGTAATTACCACTCACCACAGTGACACCTCCTGCTAAAGGGAGAGCCGTCAGCTGCAGGAGCTCAAAGCCAGAGCCCACTCAGCAAACTGCCAGCGACACCAGCAGCTGTTTCTGGTTTCGAAGCTGTGGGAGCTTCATAAGCCATTTTCTCTGGTCCCTCTGGAGTAAATGCCACCATGGTTGAAAAGTTGGAAATGTTTGTCAGGCCTGGAACAAAGCTGTGAATGAATACTGCAGTAATTTGCTTTCCCACAATCCCCTCCTTTCTCTAAACCAGCCAGGGAAGCAACTGATGGGGCTAGAGCAAAAAAAAAAAAAAAAAAAAAAAAAAAAAGACTATTAGCACGAGTGGTAACTGGTACGTCTTTGCGATTGTGTTATCTACACAATGTGTTATTGTTGCCTTTGTGTTATCTACATGTGTACTGTAATGCACAGAGAATGAGACGAAGAGTTGAGACAGCTCAAGAGAATAGCTTTTAAGCAAAACGCTATGCTAAAGAGACTGAGCATCTTTCTAAAAAAAAAAAAAAATGCCCATTAGCACACATGGGCGGTATTGAATTGCGTTTGCAGTGTAGAGGGAATAGTTTGGCGGGGCTTCTATGCTTGCAACTACACAGAAGGAGGAGGGCAAGAAGAAGAAGAAGAAGAAGGAGAAGGGGGAAAAAAATCAATAAATTCAGTGTAAGCAAAGTCACAGCAACCTTTAAAATAATAAGACAAATCCATTTATTTCACAAATGTCTTCATTTCCAAATGCCATTGTTTGGGGCACTCGGCTGTCATTGTCCATGACATTTTCGAAAACTTGGCTCTTAATCATTTAGGTGTAGCTGGAGTTCCCCAGCAACGGCTAAGTTAAAAGATTATACATTCACCCCACTGCTCTGGCAGGGAAGATCGACTTTAACAGCCTTGTCCTGCGGGGTGAAGGAGGGAGCCTGGCGGTGGGGGAAGAGTCTGGGAGAAAGACAAGGCTTAAATATGGACAGAAAAGCTCAGCTGTATTGCTATATACAATGAAAAGTAATTACAGAGAAAAATGAAAGCTGTTTCTTGCTGTTAGCAGGAAGAATAAGAGAATTCTGTACCTTTTTAAAGCTCTGAGTCCATTTTGATGTAATTGGTTCTGGAATTATTTATGACATTAATTGCTGCGCTATCGACTGCCTGTCAGTGGCTCTGGCAGTTAGTCCATCTTTCTTAGCAGAGACAGCCTGCTCAGCCCAAACTAGACTGACAAGCTAATTATACCCATCTTTCCCTTCAATGACAAATGCTGCTCATCGGAAACCTTTCTAGAAATAAGCTCTCATTCTTTTCCCTTTTTCCTGAGCCAGACATAACAGATATCTCAAGGTGCAGATCACAGCTAAAACTCAGCTCGCAGGGCTATTAGCTCTGAACATCTCACTTGAGCCAAAAAACCTAAGCATCTTATGTTATCAAACTGTATGTCATTCCCTGATGCTAGTTTTCAGGGATGAGCAGGGGCCCATCCTGTCAGTCAGAGCAGGGCAGAGAGAGCCAGGCCGACTGAATTAGCCAAGCTCTTCTTACCTATCAACTGCATTCAATTCAGGTGATGATATGGAAGCTGGGGAAATGCCTTTTATGCTTTGTATAGCTGCTGTGGGGTCATTTGGGGCTTACTGGAAGGCAAGGTGGATAGTTACCCTGGCCACCTCTTACCCAAAAGCCCTTTCGTGAGTTAATTGTGTAAACTATCCTTGTGTTTCAAGTTTATTCTGCATGCAATTTTAGTAAACCGTTTTGGAGGCATGACACCTTACTCCATCAGGCATTGCTGTGAAAAGTGGGCACCCGCGTGTGTGACACACTTGGAGGAGGCACAAGAAATGATGTGATTCTCTTGCTCTAGGAGCATGCATGCTAATTTGGAAGACAAGACATGCACACAAACAGGGATGCAGAGTCTTTTCTCAAAGCACTAGGTAAACCCACGAAAGTTATACATTTACAAGAAAGATGGAAAGCGTTACAAAACGCAACTCCTTTGGAAATACCACCTCGTGTATTCTCTGCCATGGGTACTTTTGCTCTATTTTGTGCTGTCCAAAATAAGTGGGCAACATGAATTCTCTTTTTAAAAGATTAAGGCACTTCAGAAAAGAAAGGCTCACCTGTGCTTTGTTACCCAGTCGGGAGGAGAGTCAGGAGGCTAGAATTCAAGGCCCTCCATGTGGGCCTTGGGCAAGACACAAGCTGTCAAAATTCAAATCTGCTGCATACGTTGAATAAACCCAACCTGCCTCCCAGACAAAGTTTGGTAGAAATAAATTGAGAAAAATTATAAAAACACTGAATAAAGAACTCTGTCATACACCTGCAAAGTAGAGTGATGAGAACAAGGGTGAAATAGGAGCTTTGGAGCAGGAAAATCACTGGATATGACTTGCTTCAGGAAAGATCTTAGAAGGCCTTTGAGACTGTGGGATTTCTAGGGCAGTTTTAGGCACACTGGGATCCTTCACATAATTTGCTATTGTCTTTATTTACAACCAAGGGGCCTGTTGATGGAAGCCAACTCAACAAGGGGTGGACTGTGGAGGATTTCTATTGTATGAGTTCAGTTAAACTGCAACATTTCCCAGAATTCTCTCCCCTGCATAGATCCAAGCTAACGTGGGCCACACAAGACATTTTGTACGAGATTTGGAAGGGGGAAGTGGAGGTGTGGCTGTATCCCTTTACTCTTGGGAGGTCAGTGAAGGCAGCTCATGTATTGTCACTTATCTGTCTGCTCATCTAAGTGGCCTGGGACAGAAGTCAGGCCCACAGCATCTCAAGCTCCTGCTGGGTCTTCTGCTTCAGCTTTCCTCATGCCTAAAACAGGTGCCAGCTTGACAAATAGGACCAGCTTCTCTTATAGCCCACCCCCACACCCAGCTCAAAGTTGGAGGTCTATAGGAGGTAAGAGACCAACATGGGTTCCAGACTGTCCTCCTGAGTTCCAGCTCAGCCTTGTAGGTTCCAGCCTGTCCTTGATTTCCCCGTGCCATATCTGTCTTTATTTCTTGGCTGTCTGCCATGGACTTTAGGCCCCAGCACTTGTATGATATATATACTAGTATCAATATAATTAATATATATTATATATCAGTATTATTATTATTATTATTATATGTCCTTAGGATTACTAATTGTCCAGCTGGTGCAAGAGCCAAGACCCCTAGTGGACAAATATTCCAGTAAAGGACAGTAAAGCATGTGGGAGAGGACACTGGCTCCTGTGTCTACAAAGAAATGGACATGAATGTGCCTCATGAGATTTGATTTTCATGGTTGTATAAGGCAAATGAGAGAAGAAACACTGTGTGAAACACGAGCCTTACAACTTTCAATACCTAGGCAACACCTAATATTTTGACTCCAAAACAGCAAACACTTGTGTAGCTAGAAAATGAACTTTGTTTTCATGTGAAGGGTTGATAGTCTATAAATGTAACCTATTGATCCAATAAATAGCACAGTGAAACTTGACTTACAAAGGAGTATAAGTAGGGCGACTAACTGTCCCACTGTGCTCAGGGCTGAGGGATTTCATGGGTCCCTGGACCTTCTGTGCTAACACCGAGACAGTCCTGAGCCACTGGGATGGTCAATGACCCTAAGTGTAAGACTACTTTCTTGCCCTAAGAGTTAGCCAACCCAGCATTATAGTGCTCTCAATCATTCGGAGTTTGTTTCTTCACTTCCAAAATAGTTTATCCAAGTACAAATTGTTTTAATATGTGTAAGACACTTACTACAGTTCTTGACAAATAATAACACTAAATATATTGTTACTAATAATTAGTGAGTAATATTATCAGAAAAAGTAACACATGAATATATAAAAATATAAGAAAAAAATCCATATGTGATGTAATCATAAGCATTAAGTGATGATGAAAACACATGCTACCAGAGTCTGTGGGGGGATATTATATGGGAACAGGAGGTTCTTGCATTCATTCATTCAGTGGAGTACCTACTCTGAGGCAGCACATGGCTAAATGCCATCTTTAATTTGGTGAACCAGGTAGACATCCATTCCTGCCTTCATGGGGCTTCCAATCCATGGGACAGACAGACATTAAACAAAACACAAGCAAAAGAATGAGTATTATGAAAGAAAGTAATGAATTCCCTCAGAGAAAATTTGGGGGGAGCTCTAATTCTTTTATGGCTCATGGGCCCAGCTGCTCCGCGGCATGTGGGATCTTCCCAGACCGGGGCACGAACCCGTGTCCCCTACATCAGCAGGTGGACTCTCAACCACTGCGCCACCAGGGAAGCCTGAGATCTAATTCTTATTGGGTAATCAAAGAGGATGATGATAATCATCATCCTCTTTGATGGGTCATCACTGAGAGTCATCACTGAGATGACCCATCTCAGTGATGGGTCACTGAGAACGAGTCCTGAAGGATGAGAAGGAGCCAGCCAGACACAAAGTAGGGAAAGAGCAGCTCACCCAGGGGAAGAACAGGGCTCAGAGAATGTATCTTGGAAGAGGTGGGATTTGAATTGGATCTTGAAGAATGGGTGAGGTTTCAGTGGACACAGAAATAAGGCCTATCATGGGCCCTTCTACTTCTTTGCTGATCTTGGGAAAATTCTTTGCATCACCAGGCCTCAATTTCTTCTTCTATGAAATAGAGAGATTCAAATGAATGATCCTTATGGAGGAATTATGGTGATAGGCTGCACTCTGCTCAAGAAGATGAACATGTAAGAATCAAAAGCCACTTGCCATTAATCGTGGCCACACACATATCCCACAAGAATCAGAGGAAAAGTGTGAGTTCCCATGGTTGCTATGGGCGCTGCCCATTCATTGTATGGGCCAAGATATGAAGACTTGATAGATGATGGAGTGTCAATTAGACCTGCCCGGGGGGCAGGTCTGATAAATGTGTCGGCATTTTGGGGAGGAATTTGTGCTTCTTATTTTCAGTGAATGATTTCAGTGGGTCAGAGAAAGGGAGTTTCCCTTTGTGAAGTCCCTTCTCCACAAGGAAGAAGGGGATAATTGAATAGCTAAACTGTGGACATTTTACACTATATATATTATTTTTTCTCCTGGTAAACTCTTTGGAAAAACCCACATAAATTTAACATGAAGCTTTAAAAATTGGATCCTTTAAACCACTCTCTGCCTATAAATTGTGTGGTGTTGAGGGCAGCTTTCTCAGGCCATTCTTTTCACTGAGCGTGCAGAGCTGCTGAAATAGGTGGATCGGGGGAAGATTATTATGCAAGTTCCCACCTCATCCCCAGGCAGCTGAGGGTTCATTTCTGTGCTTCTCCCTCAAAGTTGCCAGAAAAGGAGAAAATGGGGACTTCTCTGAGGGCCTTCTGCTAGACCGGTGAGCCCCATGAGGGCAGAAGAGTCTACCATGTCCCTGCCCCATGGTACAGCCCAGCCCAAAGTGGGCACTCAGGCATTGTCAATTGAAGAGACAAATTAACTTCAAGCCAAGATCTGGTTTGATCTGATCTGGCTAATATGGAAACTGAAGGATGGCAAGGAGATTGGGGAAGCATTTCGGGCAAGAGTAGCATCCTGACACTTAGCAAGAAAAACAGACTCTCAATTAAGCTGAAGGGGAGGGCTGCCTTCAGCAAGTTGACCTTGACCCAGGTGACTGTTCTCTAACCTGAGCTCTGCAGGTAAACACTTCTCTCCCGGTTGGAAAAAACATCCTTAAAAAAATAAAGTGAACTTGGGAAGTGAACTTGGTAAACAGTGTTTCAAATCTGTAGCTTAGACTTTTGAATAAACATGATATGGAATGGCTTAAATTTAGCTCCAGTGAAGACAGAAATCATCTAGCAATTACAATAACAATATCAATAGTACCTTATAGTTAGTAAACATTTCACAGACCCCTGAGTCCTCTTACATACATTATCCCATTTAAAATGGCACAACTAACACTAAGCTCCAATATGGGCAGGGACCAGGCATCTTTTGAGTATCACCGTATTCTCCTCAGTTTGATAAATACTTGTTAATAGATATTTGTTGAATAAACCAGTGAGAGCAGATAGAATGCTAAGGCTTAGAAAGGCCACATCACTCTTCCAATGGCAAACATCTCACAAATGGCAGAGCAGTTACATTTTGGCATAGGTAGCTCAAAATGTTTCCCAGGTGTGCTCATACCTCAGCATCTTGCCATGCCTACATGGCAGGGAGATTCACCTTCAGCTTCACTGATACAGGTAGGGTTCAAGTTGAAGAGCAGAGAAAGTTTTAGATCATAAAGAAAAATACAGAAAAACAACAATAACCTAACGTAGATTGCATTTTAGAAATTAGCTCACAAATCCAAAAGAAAATCAGCCCTCATGATAGTTCTGTTTTATATGATGCCTTATCATCTTGGATAAACTGGTAATTTAGAGCTAATGAATAATTTTTTTAAAGTTCACTGAAAATGCTCAAGTAATATTTCTCTTTCTTAAACTCCTCTGTGTTTCCTGTATAAGTATCCTTGGGCCACAATTTAGCCATCATGCAGATGATATGCATATGTCTTTCATCTTTAAGAATAATATTATTTGGCACTCTATCCACGACTTGTGGAAATTATCCCATAGGCGCTTCTGAAATGCCTTTGTAATCCTGTACCTGACTGTTTACCAGTTTTGGGGATGGCAGGGTAAGTGGAACAGTTACATCCAGCCAAGATCAGAAAGGCTACAGTATCGACTCCAGGGGAAGCTCTGTGTTCAGTGGTGCTTTCTCTTTTTAATTTCTGTATTTAAGGCTGCAGTTAGACAGAAAAGAAAGATGGGCAGCCCCTTTCCTTTGGGTCGATAAGCTCGCATCACCTTGCCCAGTACTCACCCATGTTATCTTTACCCAGAACAGGCAATGGAAGGAGTGTTTTGTTCTCTCCTCATGCTGTCCTTTTAGGTCTCCAACATTTTTGAGACACATGTAGAATTTTTTTCCGGTGAATGCCACAAGAGATCTAATAGAAGACGCATTTGTTTTTGACTTCTAATTAATCAAGATAACATCTCTCTCAACCATTAGACAGTAAAATCAATCCCTCAGGTGGCTGTTCTGCCAGTTAGACTTCTATACCAATACCTATTATTGGCAAATCAGTGATGTATTTAAGTGTGTTGTACTCTATCATTTTATAATATGCAACCAATGTGACTATGCTGAGAATGTGGAGAGGGGGCGATTGCTGCCCCTGGAACCAGTAATGGGATTGCTGCTGCATCCCCCACCCCCTATCCACTCCCTCCCATACCCAAAACTGGGGTGGATGACTCATTTCCCAGACTCTGGCTGGCATCAGACCACTCACTCACCATGAGGGATGTCAGAATCCCAGGACATGAGGAACACAGGAGGAGCATGGATCCTGGGTAAGGAGATGGGGCCACAACCATAAGCAATGTGGGTGCATTGGGAGGGCCCCTGGCTATGATGAGGCCCTGAGCTCCCACTGAGGGGTGGGAGGAGGGGAAGAGGGAGGAGGGAAGGAGGGAAGTGAAGTCCCTCTCTGGAAACACTATGTGGAGATGTCTAAGGTCTTGCTGAGAGGGGAATGAATTTCTGGGGGATTTGCTATAGGATTCACATAGGAGGCACCTGCTCTAGTCACTGGAAACATTCTTCTAGGCCAAACCCACCAAATTAAGAGCTCCATGGCAGTGGGGGACTTTCTCTTTAAGGCAACTTGTTGCCTCCTCCTGACCCAGAGCTAGGGCACCGAGTTCATGAAGGTTCATTCCAGCAATTGGCGACGTACCCGAGACACAGTGTGGCCGACCAAGAAAGCCTATAAGACAAGTGATTCTCCCATGATTCCTACCTAGTTCTGTCAAGTCACTAAAGTCCTGCATCACTACTGCTCTTTACTAGGATGCCCTATATCTCAATCATCCAAGTTTTCATCTAATTTCCAAGTATTCTGTGAGCAAGATTCTTGAAGGCATGGCAAGTTCTAGGTGACCTTGGATCTGAAGAAGACCTTCTTACTCAAGCGAGGAAGGGGCTGACTGCAGGTACCTGCTAGAGCACCGAGGCACGACAGAGCTGGTGCCAACCTTTAGGCAGTCACACCCTTCTGATTCATCCTTTTCCAGAAAGCATTCTCTGACCTCTGCAGGCTTCCTCCTCCATGCCACCACATGTCACAGGGAGTGACCTGTTCCCTGTCTCTTCCTTCAGTGACTGTGAGCCCCATGATTCTTGCTACTCTCCATGTCTCCAGGGCCAAGTGCAAACTCGCTCCAAAGCTGCATTCTGTCGAGGGTAGCTCTTTTGCTGTGGAAATGCAGCTGCAGGCAGCACCCAGCTGTAAGGGTAGGACACCACACATGAGACTGACAGCAAAAGGGTTAAGGGGCACTGGATCAGCTCCATTTTCTGGGGTACCTGCTGAGGAGAGGGCCCCACTTCTATGGCTCCTATACAGTAAGTCTCCTACCTGCAAATCTTCAAGTTGTGAACTTTCAAAGATGTGAACGTGCATCTGGTTGAGCAAGGAACCAGAACCTGTGCCATCAATGTCCGGCCTGAGTGAAACAGCAGCTCACCCTCCGTCTCCTGTTGCTGACAATCCTTCAGCTCTACCATCTCCCACCTCCTCTCCTTCCTCCAGTCAGTGACTCTTCTTGCCTGTTCACTCGATGCCAGCCCCTGTATGCCAGCTGTTGTACTGTACTACTGTACTCTTTAAGGTTCTGTACTGTAAGATTAACAATGTTTTACGTTTTGTGTTTGTTTTTTATGTATTATTTGTGTGAAAAGTATTATAAACCTATTACAGTACAGTACTATAGAGCTGATTGTGTTAGTTGGGTACCTAGGCTAAATCTGTTGGACTTACGAACAAATTGGACTTACGAACACGCTCTTGGAATGGAACTCGTTCGTATGTAGGAGACTTACTGTATTTTAGGCAAGATGGTAATAACAACAGCAATAATAATATCTACCATTCTTACGAAAATAAGTGTGTGGCATCATGTGTGTCCCCCTGAGACTGGAGTTAACGCCCTATGATACTGATGAAGAAACTGACTCTGAGAGGTCAAGTAATACCCCCAAGGTCACACGGCATTTGAATTTGAGTAGTTCTGACTGTAACACCTGTGCTTCTGCCACTGTGCTACATGAACTCCATACAGAACTCTGCAGTGGCGTGTCTTCAGTTTACACTGAGACATTTTCGCTTTTTCCTCAACACTCGGTTTCTTTCCCAGACCTTGGGATGTTCACAGCCTGTGCTGCCCTCATTGGGAAGCTACACTTGGAAAGTCAACATGTACAGAAAAGTAAGTTTTTAGGAATACTACCATTTTAGCAAGGCTACCAGGATCTATTCTTCTGACACCAAGATGGTGATTCCGTGAATCACAGACATTGCCCTAAAGATTTATGAGCACAAACCCTCTGCAAGTGGGGGAACAGCCCGTGGTGTATGTGCTGGCTATAAATGATGAACTTCTGCTGACACTGCCTCCAATCAAAAGGCCTCAGTTAGGTACCCAGAGTTGCTCACCAGGGCTTAAGCTGTGGGCTTAAAAAAATGTCCCTCTTCCATTCCTTGTTTTATATCCAAACTGATAGTAGCTATGAGTTTACACTGTCTATAAGCCTGGTTAAATTTCTTATTAAAATATTTTGCTTAAACATGTCCTTGGGTGGGAGGTCGAAGCTGTAATCTGCAGCACAAGATTATGTGAAATGGGGCGTGAGGCCTGTGCCCTCAGTCTTTAAGGTACTCCCCGCTAAATGACATTATTTCCACACTCACACCTCATATTGTCTTGAGCTGTATAGTCTGTCCCATTTAAATAGAAAGTCCTGTATCAACCAAAACGTTCAGCTCAATGCACTGCACAGAGGTCCGTGGGAATGAATTAGGGTTTTGATTAATTACCTGGTGTCTTAGCCTTGATGTCAAACCTCACCCTTAATGTATTACCATGCGAACATGCATTATAGATTGGGAAACCACTCACCCACACAGGAAGTTATTTGGCTGACAGTTCATTTTACCACTTGTCAGCCCCATGATATGAGAGACGAACCATCTTTTGACAGGAAGTACTCTGAATTCTCCTAGAGATTTGTTGATGATGCACCAGCCTCTGCAGAGCATCTCATGATTGTTCTTCCGGTCCAGGGTTCATGCTTTACACCCTGTTAGTGTCAGCCCTTTGGTATTGCCAGCAAAGTCAGAGGTGGCTGGTCTTCCACAAAACAAAGGCTGGTCAGGTATGTCTTACACTCACACTCTCTTATGCTACCTCATTCACTGTGGTCTCTACCTCTGTGATTCCCAGGGGCTTCAGGTGACCCGTAATACTGGCCCCTCCTTCCCTGGTCTAGGCTACACTCCGAGTTGCTGCTCTGATTCAACCACCAATGTCAGCCATGTCTGTTTTCTTGCTTTACTTCTTTACTTTAATATTCACTCGTTCATTCATTTAACAAATACTGGCTCAGTATCTACTATGTGCAGGCATCCTGCTAGATGTTAGGGATAAAGTGATGATTATGATTGACTTCATCCTTACATTCATGATTGTTAGAGCTTACTGGAGGAGACTGACAGTAGTCAAGTACATACACATGAATATGTAATTATGAATCATAATAAAGCTAGGAGGGAAAATAATAGCCATGCCATTAAAAAAAGAGTAACATGGGACCTACTTGAGAAGGGTTGGTGGGAATCAGCCTGTAGAATCCTTACTTCAGGGCCAGGAAGCGAATCCTCTCTTCCTCCATCCTTGGGAATTGCTCTAAGCTGAAGAGAGTTTCCCCACCCACCCTTCCTGGAGCACTTGCGTCCAATGACTGGTCCACATGGGGATACAAAGGCCTGATTCCCTTGCCTCAGGGCAGGACAACTCTGAAGAAGGTCCCAGCTATAGAGGCCCTTATGGGATAGGGTGCAGCTCCATTCAACTTAACTACTTTCTCTCCCAGTCCCGCTCCTCTCACTTCCTTATAGGACTAGTTCCTGAGGATACTTCCAGTAGACCTGCATGCAAATCTCAGAGTCTCAGAGCCTGGTTCCCTGTGTCTACATGCATGGTTGGCCGGTAGGATGATAATACTGAGTGAAAGACATCAACAAACATGGTTAGAGAGTATGACTTTTTCTAGTGGTCAAGGATGGGAAATGATGTTCTGACAATGCATGAGATGAGAGCTTGACCCCAGATACCAGATACAGGGAGGGGCTTCCCAGTTCCCAAGCCCCTCACAGAACAAACAGCTGTGGTGAACAATGCTCCATGGAAGGAGGACTCAACCAGTTGCAAGACGACTGCTTTTGCCACCCTCCTGTTCTTAAAAATACCTTCCTGTCTTCCCCTTCCCTAACCTACCTGCCTGATATGAAGTCTCTAACTGTGGTCCTGCTTGCTTTTCGGATGCAAGTAATGAATGCTATACATTCTAGTACATTCCTCTCTGCTTCAGGACCACATAAATGAATGGTTAATTTTCCAGATCTGGTGAACTCCAGCAGGCTCATGCTTCAAGCATGCATAACAGCCATTCCTGAAGTGTATCATCTGATCTGACAGTCAATACTCTCATACTATCATTTCAGTCGATTTTTAAAAGTTTGTTTGGTTTGTGGCTTTTGCTTTGTTTTTATGCTGTTTTGTCTCGTCTTTCTAAAATATCTGTTTTTATTAAGGGTAGTATACAGCTATCACTTAAACTACACAATGAGGAGAAACTACAGTATCAAGCAAATGAGTCAGTTAATTATCACTGCAACAATTTGCACATTTTTGTGAGTATATTTATCCATTTTGAAGATTAGAAATACTTACAATGTTCCGTGGGTTAACAAATTTTCGTAATTGTAAGAATTGCTTTTTTATTTTATAAAGTCTTCAATTGTTATTACAGGACAACTAGGCATCCTACTCTTCAGGCTGACTGCTCTATTATTTTTTAACACTATTCCCAGGAACTGCTCTGATATTTTTGTTTTATGCCAACATCAAGGTATTCTCTCCTGGCCCAAACATGTAATGAGTACTCTCCAAGGAGCCCTGGGTATCTGTCTGTCTGTCTATCTATCTATCTATCATCCATCCATCCATCATCTATCTATATCTATCATCTATCTCTTCATTTATCTATCATCTATCACTTTATCTATCTATCCATCTATCATCTATCACTTATCTATCATCTATCATGTATGTATGTATGTACATATGTGTGTAACTATCATCTCTCATGTATCAATCTGTTTATTTGTTTGGAGTACATTATTAGAAGTCAAAATTAGTTCTTGGACTGTATGAGGTAGGCATGGTAATAACAGGCATATTAGTTCTTTATTTTTAGATATCTTGAGTAAAAATTTTATAGGAATATGATGTATGTGCAGAACGCTATGCAAAACATAACAGAGTAGAGCTCAATAGGTTTTCCACAATGTGGGCGCTGCCATGCCATATAACTACCACCCAGATCAAGAAATACAACTTTACTGGTACCACCAAAGATCCCCCATGACCCATTCTAGTCACTACTCCTCCAAAAGTAACAACTATTAAAAGATCTATCATATTGTGTCTCTTTACCTCTTCTTATAAGGACACCATTTATATTGGATTAGGGCTCACTCAGGTATTTTGGAGGGATATGATCAACTTATAATGGTCATCTTTAAAGCTCTGTAGTTGGTTGCACACCTAATTAGGACTGTTATGTCTTTTTGGTAAACATTTTTTTATTATATATTGTCCATCTTTATCTTTGGTAAAATTTTCTCTAAATCCTACTTTGTCTAATATTAAGATAGACTTTCTTTTGTTTTCTTTTGTTAGTATTTGCAAAGTGTATCTTTTTAAAAATTCTTAACCTACTTATATATCATACTTCCAGACTTCTATAGTTCCTTATAGTTATATCATATATTTATCAATTCTCTGTCTTTTAATTATTGTGTTTACATGATTAATATGTAGTGAAATTAACATGTTTAGGTGTAAGTATATCATTTTATTGTTTTCTCTGTTTTTTTTCCTCTGGGTCCTCTTTCCTGCTTTCTTTTGGGTTATTTAGACTATTTTAGTATTCAATTTTAAATTGTATATTGTATATTTAAATATATTTCTTTATATAATTATTTTAGTTGTTGCTCTAGGGATTAACAAGATACAATATTAACTTCTAACATTCTACTTAGAATCAATATTTTACCATTTCATGGTAATGTAGGAAGTGTACCATAATATTGGTCCCTTTACCCTCCCCTCTTTATGTTATACTTTTCATATATTACACCTATATACATTGAAAACCCCTTGAGACAATGTTTTAATTTTTTATTTCAAAGGATTACATTTTTAAAGAACTGAATAGGACAAGGATAGTTCATTCTATTTACCTAGATATTTACTATTTCTGTTGTTCTTCCTTCATTTCTGTAGTTACAAGTTTTCTTCTGTTGTCATATCCCTCTGTCTGAAGAACTTCCTTTAGCAATTCTTTCAGATCACATTTGTTGCTGGCAATAAAATCTCTTAGTTTTTCTTCATCTAAGACACTTTTATTTTACCTCCATCCCTAAAGGATACTTTTGCTAGGTATAGAGTCATGGGTTGCCCAGTTTTGTTTTGTTTTTTCTTTCAGTACTTTTAAAAATGTTACTCCCTTCTGGCATACACAGTTTCTGTTGAGAAATCAAGTCACTCTAATAATTACTGCCCTAATTAATGATTCATTTTGCTCTTCCTGGTTTCAAGATTATTTTCTTTGTTTTTAGTTTTCTTCAGTTTTTGATGTGTCTGTGCATGGATTGTTGTGTGTGTGTGTGTCTCCTGTTTGGGGTTCACTGAGATTTTTGCATCTCTAGGTTTATGTGTATTGCCAAATTGGGGACTGCAAAGGGGGTGAACTAGGAGATTACGAACAACTTTCAGTGGTCATCTTCCTGAGTTCTCCCTCTCTGTAAACTTCCTGATACTTCTCAGCCTCCTGGGGCTCTCCTTTTCTAGTCCTCTGACAAGAAAGTTGGGAGTTGAATGATTCCTCTGCTGTGCACTTCCCACAAACTGTGTTAGCCAAGTGGCAGGAGAACAGAGAGAGAAAAGCAATGGAGATTTGCTCCACTCTCTTGGGAGTAAAACTCCTCCAGTCAGAGTGGAAGTTTCCCTCCTTCACAATCATAGGCTTCTACCAGTCTCCATTGCCCCCACTACTGTCACCACCCCATCCAGAAAAGAGGAAAGAAAGAAAGAGAGAGAAGAGATAGGGACAGACAATATAGATGATAGAGAGTTAGAGAGAGAGGTGACAGACAGACAGATACAGATAGATGAGAGAGAGACAGAGAAGAGAAACAGAGCAAATACTCCCCAGAGATTTCCACATTATTACTGAGCATTAAGAAACATCTTCCTCATTAGCACTACAGGACTTCTTCTGAAACTTTTCACTGTTCATGTAAATATCTCCTTCTGTGTTGCAGACTGTACTGAGTCCAGACCAAGGATACCAGAAGGGAAAAAAGTGGTAAACCCACTGCTAGTTCAGTGGTATTTTGAATTCTGATCTTCTTCCACATTCTACCTATTACCTTTTCACTGTCCTCAAAAAGCTCCTAAGGTTTAGAGCTGCTTTCAGTGAGAGAGACAGGATGCAATGTGTTTATTCCATCTAACTTAGAAATGGTACTTGTATATATAGACTTTCTACCGTTTTTCTTTTTCTTTTTTTAAAAGAGTATTTTGTTGATAACTCCAATCTGTCCATTTATTAATACATATTTTTCTTTAATACTTTGAACATATTTTCTTTGACCATATTTATAAAAGCAGCTTTGATGCCCCGTCCACTAAGTCCAACATATGGGCCCATTTGGAGTCAGTTTCTCTTGTCTATTTTTTCCCCATATTGGGGTTATACTTTCCTTTCTTTGTTAGACATTTTAAAATGTCTAATAATTTTGCTTGCCAATAGGATATTGTAGATAACATACTGAGATGAAAGTCTAAAATTTATTTTATTCTTTTGAGGGTCAATGATTTTTGTTTTGTTGTCATTTTGTTTGTTTTGTACTAAAACACAGTTTGCTTGCCTGGACACAATCTGCAAAAATTCCTTTGCCCTACCCCCTAGTGTATAGCAGCAGATGTCATCATACAGTTTTTTAGCCTCAAGTTGTTGCTTTTAGCCTGGCCACTGAAGGGGAAGGGGAGTGAATTTCCCCTCTGCCGGCTTAGTACCCCTCTACAGTAGGAAATCTGGGAAGAGCTTATACTTGGATGATAGGGCTCATGCTTCATGTGGCGACCTTCCTTCTGAGCTTTTCTGCACTGTCAAAATGCCAGTTACTCTGCCAGCCCTGAGTTCTTCCCTGTGATGTCTCTGGTATGTAAGTTTTCCTCTTTATTTCTGCCTGAGTTCTGTGCAAGTTGGAGAACATACCCAAATAATGATGCAGCAAGCTGACAAATCTCAAGAGGATGAACTTTATCT
Source organism: Mesoplodon mirus (assembly GCF_964341445.2). Classification (NCBI taxonomy): domain Eukaryota; kingdom Metazoa; phylum Chordata; class Mammalia; order Artiodactyla; family Ziphiidae; genus Mesoplodon; species Mesoplodon mirus. Next base: position 63,963,117 of record NC_138977.1, on the reverse strand, counting down.
TTCAAGATTAGGCCTTCTTCTCTAGTTTCTGCCTGCTTTTTAAAAAGACTCCCTGGGTTCTTGTATTATTTAGCTGGGAATTTGTGCAAGATTTTGAATCTCAGCCCTTATGTGGCTCTCCCATTTCCCAACTTATTCCTTCAATGTCTACCTGCTCTGCTGCTGTGAACTCTGCCACCTGCCATCTCAAGCCAGTAAGGCTGTAGATTTCCACCACCGGACCTGGGTACAGGATGGTGGTTAAGGGGCATCCCAAGAGAAGAAAACCACAGTGCTCACCTGATGCAGTTGCAGTCTAGCAAGAGTCAACTCCTCTCATTGAAATGGCCATTGGTCAATTTCCTGTGCCTTCAAATAATTCTTGTTAATCTAATCATTTAGTCTACTTTTTATGACTCTTATCTGTTAGAGTAATCATCCTGCCTCTTCATATTATTATTCCCATAAGTCAACCTATATTTTACCCCTGCACAAGTACAGTATGCTTTAATCACTGAAGCTTTATAAGAAAGTTTACCATAAAGTTTTGTTTTTCTTGTTCAAGAGTGTCTTGGCTCTTCTTGCCTTTTACCATTCCACACAAATTTTGGAAGAAGGTTTTTAATTTCAATGATAAAAAAGTCTATGGGATTTTATTTGGCATTGTTAAATTGATAGATTAATCTGAAGAGAACTGACATTATTACAACACTACATCTTCCAATACATGAATAGGGTATATCCAACCCTATCTTTATTTACTCCTATTTAAATTTCTCCCAATATTTCTTTGTACTTTTCAGTGTAGAGAGCTTGTACACCACTCGTTAGACTTATTCTTCAGAATGTGATGTTTTATGATGCTGTTTTAAATGGTATTTTTAAAATTTCAGTTTCTAAATGCTTGTTGTTGGTATATAATAATATAGTTTATTATTTAATATCAACTTCGTTTCTTGCATGCTTGCAAAATTCACTGATTAACACTAATGTTTTTTCCTTCTGTGGGTCTTTTTTAAATTTTCCACAAAAACGACATCATCTGCAAATAACACAGTTTTATTTCTTAATTTCCAAACTTCTCATACATTTATCTTATTTACCTCCCTTACTGAAATGTCTAGAACTTTACCTACAGTGCCAAGTAGGAGTAGTGATAGGTGGCATCTGTCTGTTCCTGATCTCAGGGGAGAAGCTTTCAACATTTGACTATAAATGAAAATTATGTTAGCTGTAAATTTTTATTAGATACCCTTGTTAAGGAATTTTCCTCACATTATTGGGTTTATTTCTGAATGTTGAAGCAAACTTGCGTTTTTTGCATAAACCCAACTTGATTGTGATATATTTTGTTTCTTTATATCTTTAGATTTCATTTTGCTGGTGTTTTGTTTAGAGTTTGCATCTTTCTTACGAGTGAGATTAATGTATAACTTCCCTTTCTTGTAATGTCTTTGTCATATTTTGTGTTGAGTATGCTTGCTGTATAAAATGAGTTGAGAATGATACCCACTTTTTCTGTTCTCTTGAAAGGTTTATGTAAGATTATTATTGATTCTATTTTCCACATAGAAAAGAAATAATTCACTATTGAAGCCGTCTGAGCTTGAAGATTTCTCTTGGGAGAGATTTCAATTACAACTTTAATTTCTTTATCAGATATATAAATCACATTTTCTAATTCTTCTTGCATCAGTTTTAGTGAGTTGCTTTTTTAAAAAAAATCTGAATGTTTCATCTAGCTTTTCAAATTTACTGGCATAAGGTGTTTGTGACTTCCTCATTATAATGTCTACAGGAGCTGTATTTTCATCCCTTTATTGATTTCTGATATTTGTAATTTGTACCTTTTCTCTTTTTCCTTGATTGATCTTCCTAGGGGCTTATCAAAAGGCATAAATTATAAATATCATGAATTAATGACTAATGCATCTCTGAATATTAACACATAGTTCTTTTAGATAATTCTCTTGACTAGATTACTAAGAGTAGAAATACCGAATCATATAGTAAATTTACATGTACATTTTAAGGAAACTATTTTCCAAAGTTCCTGTATTATTTTACATTCTCATCAGCAATACATTAAGGTTCCGATTTCTCTACATTCTTAACAATACTTGATATTATCTTTCTTTTTGCCTATAACCATTCCAGTGGGTATGTAGTGATATCTCATTGTGATTTTAATTTGCATTCCTCTAATATTTAATGATGTTAAGAATTTTTGGTGCTTATTAGCCGTTTCTACATATTCTTTGATAAAATGACTATTCAAATACTTTACCTATATTTTAATTGGATTTCTATCTTATTATTAGGTAAAGGAATGATTTAAACATGCTAAATAGGAGGCATTAAAAATCCAGGCTGTTTTCAGTCTGCCCTGGTTTTTATTGTCCTGTAGTCCCTTTTGAGTCTCATATTTTGTGTGTGCAGCCTCAGAGTAAGCCAGGAGTGTGAGAATAGCTTGGAGATGCTGTGTCTCCACTGAGCACATATACAGACTCAGCCAAGAATACATTTGCCTCCATCAGGACTACAACCTCAAGCTACTAGAATGAAGCCATTGGCCTTTCCACTTGTTTGTCTCAGAGACATCATTTCCACTGAACATGAGCATTATGCACAGCCCCAAATAGAAGGAGTCCCCTTCAACTGTGTCAGAGAAGCTGTTAGTCCTCATGGTCTGCCCCACCTGGCACAACATCCACATCACCCATTGGAGGAGGGGTTAATGAGAGCAGTCCCAGCAGCAAGCCTGAATGCCATAGACTCCCATTGTTCTTGCCCTAAGTTCAGCAGTTTATCACAGATTGTTATATGACTTTGATGACTTGGTAATTTTTGTCAATTCTGTCCAACTTTTTGTGGAAAGGATTTGCTGATCTCAGTTGGCCATAGCCAGAAGTCTTGACCTTCATATCCTTGACTTTTATACTTTCTTCTTTTTAATATATGCATTTAATTCTACATACTTCCTTCTAAGAACAGCTTAAGCCATATTAAATACTTTTTGATATGTTTTATTTCATAATAATTCAACTTAAAGTACTTTCTAATTTCCATTTTGATTATATCTTTGCCTCATGGGTCATTTACAACTGTACTGCATAATTGCACATTGTGGTGAGTTTTTAGTAATCTTTTATTATTGATTACTGGCTTCATTAAACCATTTAAAAATAATATACTCTAAATCAGTCTTGATTTTGCCCCCGCCCCAGGGAACATGTGGCAATATCTGGAGACATTTGTTCTTGTCAAAATTGCTGGAGGGGCCCTGATACTGGCCTCTAGTGGATAGAGGCCAGGGAGAGTGCTAAGCATCCTATAATGCATGCCTAGGATAGCTTCTCACAACAAGGAATTATCCAGCCCAAAATGTCAAGAGTATCCAGGATGAGAAACCTTGAAATCTGTTGACACTAACCTTAAAGTCTAGCTTGTCACAAATTTTGGTAAATGTTTCACACCTACTAGAAAAGAATGTGACTCTGTCACTGTCCAATTCGCTCCTCTATTAGATTCATGTTTGTTAATTACATTCTTAGTGGATTCTGTATTCCTAATAATTTTTTGTCTGCTTGTTCTACCAGTTACTAAGAGAGGTATGTTAAATTCTCCCATTTTTGCTTATGGATTTCTTTCTTTCTCTTTTCTAGTTTTTTTTTCAATTATTGCTTAATATATTTTAAAGTAATTTTTAGGTTCATAAATATGTACTTTTTTTTGTCTTCCTGGCTAATCGACTTTTTGTCATTAGGAAATTATCTCTAGTAATGCTTCATGCCTTATCTGATATTACATCAGGTTTCTTACGGTTAGTGTTTCCATATCTTTCTTCCATCCTTTTTTTTTTTTTTTTTTTTTTTTTTTTTGCGGTACGCGGGCCTCTCACTGTTGTAGCCTCTCCCGTTGCGGAGCACAGGCTCCGGACGTGCAGGTTCAGCGGCCATGGCTCACAGGCCTAGCCGCTCCATGGCATGTGGGATCTTCCCGGACCGGGGCACGAACCTGTGTCCCCTGCGTCGGCAGGCAGACTCTCAACCACTGCGCCACCAGGGAAGCCCTCTTCCATCCTTCTAATTCTCAGTCTCTCTATAAATTATCTTGCTTCTTTTAAGTATAATACCATATCCAGTCTAATAATATTTGCCCTTTTATTGAAATATTCATGCAATTTACATTTAATATTGTTACTAATGTATTTAGGTTTATAGCTACAATCTTTTAATGATATTTTTCATTTATCACCAACTTTTGGCTCCTTTTTCTCTCCTTGCTTCAAACATTTTTATTATCAAATATTTTTATCTTTCTTTCCTCTTCATTTTCTTGCTATTACAATGGATTTTTTCCTTCTATTCTTTTAGTGATTATCCTAGATATTACAAAAATGCATTATTTAGAATCTAACCTAAGTTAGTACTTTTACCTCTTCCCAGATAACTCTGAGTTTAGAACACTTAACCTCCATTTATTTCTTAGTAGCTTCGGTGTTTTTTGTGTTGTTATTATACATTTTCACTTTGTATATACATTTTAAACCACACAAGACACTGTTTGTACAGTCAATATGCCCTTGTGTTTATCCAGACGTTTACCTTTCCCATTGTGCTCTTCATTCTTTCTTGCATATCCTTGATTCTGTCTGTTGGGAGGCAGAGATATTGAATAATATCCTCCAAAACTGAGAAAAAACTTTGCGACCGAAAAATGAATCAGGCGACTCTGTAAAGTGTAATTACGATGTTTATTGTGGGGAACTTACATACAAGCAAGGCTGGGGGTGGGGGGACAATGATCCAGAGGTGTTTGCAGCTGCACTCCGAGAAGCTGAAAGGGGTACAAGGGGCCAAAGGTAAAAATAGAATCTGGCTATGCAAGACAGGAACCAGGGATTTTTCTTCTCCCTGAGGGTCTCATGACCATTTAACCATATGCCTCACCAAAAGGCATTCTTCCAGATTTCATATTAGATGAAGGCAAGGGTAGAATTCGGTAGGGAACGCATCTAGTGTAGGCACATTCCTTGTGAGTCAGGCTAAAGTTCCATCACAGGGAAAGGGGAGGGGGTAGGGCAGTGGGACTAAGGTGGAGCTGACCAAATGGAGTCAATGTGGTTCAGCACACATGGTCAGATTATTTTCCTTCTACCAGAGCTCTCTTTAGTATTTATTTAGCCCAGACTTGCAGGTAGCAAATTCTCTCAGTCTCTGTATGTCTGGAAAGTGTCTTTATTTTTCTCTTCACATATAAAGGATATTTCTGTTAGGTATGGAATTGTAAGGTGGCAGTTGTTTTCTTGCAGCACCTTAAGTATATCATTCTGTTATCCTCAGGCTGCTATAGTTTCTCTTGGGACCTCAGCTGTCTGTTCTATTATTATTTCTTTTAAAGGTAATGCATCTTTATTTTTGCTGTTTTCAAGTCCTAGAAGTGAGTTCAGAGTGGTTTGTGCAGACAACTCTAGAGTATTTGATCAGAACGTGGTGTAGATGGGTTTATGTGGGCTTGGGGTGGGTGCCTCCTCTTGGCTATTGTAGATTCTTTATTCCATGGGGAGGGACACTGCCTTAATCAACTTGAGCTGCTACAAGATACCATAGATTGAGCAGCATTTAGATTTAGATTTGAGACACTTATTTCTTATAGTTCTGGAGGCTAGGAAGTCCAAGATCAAGGTGCTGGCAGATTCAGTCTCTGGTGAGAACTTCTTCCTCGTTTGCAGATGGCTGCCTTTTTACCATGTCCTCACATCACAGAGAGAACAAGAGCTCTGGTCTCTCTCCCTCTTCTTATAAGGGCACTAATCCCACCATGGCAGCCCTACCCTTATTACCTCATATAAACCTATCTCTCAAAGGCCCCATCTCCAAACACCATCACAATGGGGGCTAGGACCTCAACATATGAATTTTAAGGGGGCACAGACATTCAGTCCATGACAGGCACAGAGCAGGGCCCTTTAAGAGGGACAAAAGGCATGCACTCTTTCATCTAATAGCTAAATACTGAGTCTATAACAAAGATTAAACTGTAAAATTAGGACTGAAAGTAAATAAATAAGCTTGGCAATTAGGACAACATTACAGAATGCAAATAATACATGCTCCAATAATACAGAAATTATACAAATGAAAATTGAGCAATGAAAGGCAAAAAAGAAGGGAGGTAGACAAGTCTGCTGATTTTTAACAGCCAGAACTGAAAGTATATCATTTAAAGCTCACAAATCAAGTATGGTCTGTTCTTCCCAATGCTATTTCTGTTACACTAATTCGATCATATATACCTGATTTGAAATTGGTAGTGATGATGCTGGCGTACTGAGGAAGTCACATAGATCCATGAATGATATTTATCAGAGTGTTAAATTTCAAACCACAAGGGAACAGCAGCTGAATGTAGCAAGCCCCAGAGGAGTACAAGACTACACATAAAGCCCAGCTACTATCTCTCTTCTTGGCTCACTATTTCTATATGCACTATCTCTGATGGCTTATTGCACATTACTCCCCAGTCATTGTGAATTTTGCCCTTGTTTCCAGAAATCAGCAGATGCAACACCTGCTTATACCTCCTCCCTTCAAACTACTTGCACTTTTATTTTTAAAAATACTGTATTTATTTTCCATTCCTCCATTTATTAGAAGTTTAACATCATTGACTGATTGCTTGATTACTGGTCAAGTGTTTTTGTTGGGATTATAATTGTTTTTGCTCTGATAACAAAGTCACATAGATTTTGAATAGCCTGAGCCTAACTCTATTTTTCCCAAAGCTTGTTATTATATTTAGGAGACAGTTTTATAGCAATGAGATTTTTTTAAGTATGCACACAAACACTAAACCTTAGTAACACTAAGAACAGATGGCCAAAAAGCACATGGAAAGATGCTCAGCATCACTAATTATCAGAGAAATGCAAATCAAAACTACAATGAGGTATCACCTCACACCAGTCAGAAGAGCCATCATCAAAAAGTCTACAAACAATAAATGCTGGAGAGGGTGTGGAGAAAAGGGAACCCTACTACAGTGCTGGTGGGAATGTAAATTGGTACAACCACTATGGAAACAGTATGGAGGTTCCTTAAAAATCTAAAAATAGAACTACCACATGATCCAGCAATCCCACTCCTGGGCATATATCTGGAGAAAGCTCTAATTTGAAAAGATAAATGCACCCCAATGTTCACTGCAGCACTATTTACAATAGACAAGACATAGAAGCAAACTAAATGTCCATTAACAGAAGAATAGATAAAGAAGATGTGGTACATATATGCAATGGAATATTACTCAGCCATAAAAAAGAAAATAATAATACCATTTGCAGCAACATGGATGGTCCTAGAGCTTGTCATATTAAGTGAAGTAAGTCAGACAAAGAGACAAATATTATATGATATCACTTATATGTGGAATCTAATTTTTAAAAAAAGATACAAATGAACTTATTTACAAAACAGAAACAGACTTACAGATATCGAAAACAAACTTATGGTTATCAAAGAGGAAACGTGGAGGGGAAGGATAAATCAGGAGCTTGGGATGAACACACACACACTACTATATATAAAATAGATAACAAAAAAAGTCCTACCACATAGCATAGGGAACTACTCAATATTCTGTGATAACCTATATAAGAAGAGAATCTAAAAAAGAATGAATATCTGTATATGCATAACTGAATCACTTTTCTGTACACCTGAACATTGTAAATCAACTATACTCCAATAAAATTAAAATATTAAGAAGAAAACATTACGAAGGATATATAATTGAATAAAATCAGGTAGCAGAGGAGGAGGAGAAATTTAAAGTAAGCTAACAATTTATTTATTGCCCATTTTAGGACACTGTAACAGTCAGGGTTCCACCAAAGAAACAGAACAAGTGAAAAAATATATATGTATACACACACATAGAGCAGAGAACTGGCTTCAGTGACTGTACGATTGGTTAGGCAAGCCCTAGTGTATTGTGTACTCCACAGAAAAGGCAAGCTGCAAACTCTTGGGCAGGACTTATACTGCAGTCCACAGTGGGAATTTCTTCTTCCTCAGGAAAACCTCAGGTTTCCTGCTCTTAAGACCTTTCAACTGACTAAATTAGGCCCACCCAGATTATTAAGGATAATCCTTTACTTAAAGTTAACTGATGACAGATGTTAATCACATCTACTGAATACCTTTATCACAGCACCTAGACTAGTGTTTGATTGAATAACTGGGTACTATAACCTAGTCAAGTTGACACATAAAGCTGATTATCACAGAAAATAATAACTTCCAAAAAGAGATGATTAAGGGTATAGTATGTAGTTATAGATATGAAAGTAATCTCTAGCAAAAGTACAAGACTTCCTAAATATTTAGAGAATTATAAAATCAAAAAAGCAGAGAAAAGAGCACTTACTGAACTATTTTAAGTGATATAACAAAAAAGCAAACTATAGAATAATATAAATTAAAAGAACATACATATCAATATTTTCACATGAACTAAATCTATCTCTTAAGACACAATTTTGGGTTGGATTAAAAAGCAAAACTCATGGGCATTCACTGTAAAAGTCTTTCAATTTTGCTAATCATTATAAAACTTTCATAATGACATGTTTGTACATAAACACTGATAGGGAAAAATAAAAGCAAAACACAACTCTATGTTCAAAATCTCTATAAAACATTTAAAATTACTAAAAAGGAAGTTCCAAATTTATTTTATGAAGTGAGCATAACATTGGTATCATAATCCAATGAAGACAGCACAATAAGAAAAAACTATATAAAAACTCACTCATGTATATCAATTGAAAATTCCAAAATTAAATAATTTTGGACACAATTTATAAGTATATTACAAGAATAACAGAATATGAACAAGTGGAATTTATTCCAGAAATGCAAAGATGGTTCAATATTTTAAACATAGTAATATAACTTAATATATATATATATTTTTTCTGCTTTATAACAAAGTGAATCAGTCATACATATACATCTGTTCCCACATCCCTTCCCTCATGCATCTCCCTCCCGCCCACCCTCCCCATCCCACCCCTCCAGGCGGTCACAAAGCACCGAGCTGATCTCCCTGTGCTCTGCGGCTATTTCCCACTATCTATCTACCTTACGTTTGGTAGTGTATATATGTCCATGCCTCTCTTTCGCTTTGTCACAGCTTACCCTTCCCCCTCCCCATATCCTCAAGTCCATTCTCAAGTAGGTGTCTTTATTCCCGTTTTACCCCTAGGTTCTTCATAACTTTTTTTTTTTTTAATTCCGTATATATGTGTTAGCATACGGTATTTATCTTTCTCTTTCTGACTTACTTCACTCTGTATGACAGACTCTAGGTCTATCCACCTCATTACAAATAGCTCAGTTTCGTTTCTTTTTATGGCTGAGTAATATTCCATTGTATATATGTGCCACATCTTCTTTATCCATTCATCCGATGATGGACACTTAGGTTGTTTCCAGCTCCGGGCTATTGTGAATAGAGCTGCAATGAACATTTTGGTACATGTCTCTTTTTGAATTATGGTTTTCTCAGGGTATATGCCTAGTAGTGGGATTGCTGGGTCATATGGTATATAACTTAATATATTAATGGACTTACAGAAATAAATTTTAGGGTTAATTCCACAGATGCTGAAAAAAACATTTCATCATTAAACATCTATTCCTGAATTTTAAAACTTTCAGTAAAATAGGAATGGACTGTTAAATGTAGAACTTAAATTCATAATTTAATAAAAATATCAAATACAAAGAAATAAATCTAACAAAAGAAGTTGAAGACTTTTGTAAAAAAATACAGTATATTTTAGAAATATTTTTTAAAAAGAGAAAATTGAGTGATATATGATCATCAGAGATCTGAACACTTAATATGGCAAAGACACAATTTCTTCCTAAAGAGATATATAGATTCAATATAATCCTAATCAAAATTCCAGCAGGTTTTCTGCAGAAATTAAAAGTTGATTTTAAAGTTTATATGGAATCTTAAAGGACCAAAAATAGTGAAGATAATGTTAAAGAAAAAAAAAAACCGAATTACAAAACTTCTCTAATGGATATGGAGCTTTTATATAACTACATTAGTTGAGACAATGTGGTCTTGTTCAAGGAAAGACAAATAGATGATGGAACACAAAAATGAGTCCAGAAACAGGCCCACACATATGGAGATACTTTGTGGCAAAGCTGACATCACAGAAAGGTCTTTTTTTTTTTTTTTTTTTTTTTTTTTTTGCGGTATGCGGGCCTCTCACTGTTGTGGCCTCTCCCGTTGCGGAGCACAGGCACCGGATGCGCAGGCCCAGCGGCCATGGCTCACGGGCCCAGCCGCTCCGCGGCATATGGGATCCTCCCAGACCGGGGCACGAACCCGTATCCCCTGCATCGGCAGGCGGACTCTCAACCACTGCGCCACCAGGGAGGCCCAGAAAGGTCTTTTTAATCAATGGTGTTGATCACTGGATATTCAGGTGTTAAAGCTAGTTTGATCACTACCTTCCACCATACAAACAGTGGATGGATCCTCAAGGTGGAATAAAGATCTAAATATAAATGGCACATCATTAAATCTTCTAGAAGATAACATGAACATAGGAGACTATATTTCTGAGGCTGATGCAACAAAGATGTTGTAAGGGGAAAGAACAATACTAACCATAAAACAGGATTTAAAAACTAGGGTACATAAAATTAAGTATTTTCACTCATTCAAAGACACACTTAAGAGAATAAAAAGGCAAATCCAAGTGTGGAAGAAGATATTTGTACCATATAAAGCCAACAAAGGCCAAAGTAAATAATAGTTAGTAGGTTATTGAAAAACAGGTTAGAGTTTTACTCTGTTTTATATGAAAACAATAAATCTACAGTAATTAAAACTACTGGCCCAGGGATAGACAATTAAACAAATGGAACAGAATAAAGAGCCTAGAATTAGTGGGATAAGAAAAATACTTCCCACTGTTTTCCTTTATTAAAAAATTTCAATTCTTATCTCATGCCAATCTGCCATAATCTCACTCCTTCAGTGGATTAAAGACATAAACTTAAAAACCATAGGCTTCAAACTTTAGATGATTAAAAGAAATGGAAATATATCCCATACTCTTGGATTGGAAGAATTAATATTGTTAAAATGGCCACACTACCCCAAGAAATATACAGATATAATGTAATCCCTATCAAATTACCCATAACATTTTTCACAGAACTAGAACAAATAATCCTAAAATTTATATGGAACCACAAAAGATTCAGAATTGCCAAAGCCATCCTGAGGAAAAAACAAACCTGGAGACATAACCCTCCCAGACTTCAGACAATACTACAAAGCTACAGTAATCAAAACAGTGTGCTATTGGCACAAAAAACTGACATATGGATCAATGAAATAGAATAGACAGCCCAGAAATGAACCCACTCACCTACAGTCATTTAATCTTTGACCAAGGAGGCAAGAATACACATTGGAGAAAAGACAGTCTCTTCAGCAAGTGGTGTTGGGAAAGCTTTCATTCATGTAAATCAGTGAGGTTAGAGCACTCCCTCACATCATACAAAACTAAACCTCAAAATGGTTTAAAGACTTAAATGTAAGACATGACACCATAAGACTCCTAGAAGAGAACATCGGTAAAACATTCTTTGACATAAATCACAGCAATATTTTCTTAGATCAAGCTCCCAAGGCAAAAGAAAGAAAAGCAACACATGCACACACACATGCATGTACACACAGTTAATCTGGAAATACTACTGCCTAAAGTTATTTGCTGTTTTAATACTAGACAATTAATGGCAGAAGTAGCCTATCATACTTCAGCCCAAGCTTCAAATAACATTCAGGGAGAAAAATAACATCTCATAGAAAAACCCAGTTGAAGATGAAAAACCAGGTATGTTTTGTTAACCAGGAGAGTCATGTTGGATTATATGCAGCACTTAACTCTTAATTCCGAATCAGAGTAAAATGTGGCAAATGTCTGCTGAGAAGATACTTTTACAATAGTTGCCTTCAAAATTCTGTCATCCTCGTCACTGTCTTGCAATAATGATTAAGAGAGAAGTTAATTAAGAGACTGCTATCCCTTTAGGTTATCATTACAACAATAAAAACTAAGAGTGACTAAGTCTCCCAAGGCAAAAGAAATAAACACAAAAATAAACAAATGGGACCTAGTCAAACTTACAGCTTTTGCACAGCAAAGGAAACCATAAACAAAACGAAAAGACAGCCTACAGACTGGGAGAAAATATTTGCAAATGATGTGACCGAAAGCGATCAATTTCCAAAATATACAAACACTTTATACAACTTAATATTAAAAAAGCAAACAACCCTATCAAAAAATCGGCAGAAGACCTAAATAGATATTCCTCCAAAGAAGACATACAGATGATCAACAGGCACATGAAAAGATGCTCAACATTGCTAACTATTAGTGAAATGCAAACCAAAACTACAATGAGGTATCACCTCACACTGGTCAGAATGGCCATAATCAAAAAGCCTACAAATAATAAATGCTGGAGAGGGTGTGCAGAAAAGGGAACCCTCCTACACTGTTGGTGAGAATGTAAATTGGTGCAGCCACTATGGAAAACAGTATGGAGGTTCCTCAAAAAACTAAAAATAGAGTTACCACGTGATCCTGCAATTCCACTCCTGGGCATATGCCTGAACAAGATGAAGACTCTAATTTGAAAAGATATATGCACTCCAATGTTCATAGCAGCACTATTTACAATAGCCAAGACATGGAAACAACATATATATATATATATATATGAAATAGAACATTACTCAGCCATAAAAAAACAAACTAATGCCATCTGCAGCAACACAGATGGACATAGAGAATGTCATAATGAGTGAAGTAGTCAGAGAAATACAAATATCATATGATATCACTTATATGTGGAATCTAACAAAGGGTACAAATGAACTTACCTACAAAACAGAAATAGAGTTACAGATGTAGAAAACAAACTTATGGTTACTTGCGGCTAAGAGGGGGAGGTATAAATTGGGAGGCTGGAATTGACACATACACACTACTATATATAAATAGATAATGAATAAGGACTTACTGTATAGCACACGGAACACTACTCAATACTCTGTAATGGCCTATATGGGAAAAGAATTTTAAAAAAGAGTGGATATATTTATAACTGATTCACTTTGCTATATACCTGAAACTAACACAACATTATAAATCAACTATACTCCAATAAAAATTTTTAAAAAAAGAATGAAACATTTCAGTTGCAGCAACATGGATGGACGTAGAGATTATAATACTAAGTGAAGTAAGTCAGACAGAGAAAGACAAATATCATATGATATCACTTATATGTGGAATCTAAAAATAATACAAATGAACTTATTTACAAAGGAGAAACAGACTCACAGACATAGAAAACAAAGAAAGAGGTGGGGATGAGTGAGGAGCATGGGATTAACAGATACACACCGCTATATATTGTATAAAACAACAAGGATTTACTGTATAACACAGGGAACTATATTCAACACCTTGTAATAACCTATAATGGAAAAGAATCTTTAAGAGAATATATATATATATATATATATATATAAAACTGAATCACCTTGCTGCATACCTGAAACTAGCACAATATTGTGTTTTAAAGAATCTTTAAAAGAATATAAATATATAAATATATAAATATATATATATATATATATATATATATAAAACTGAGTCACCTTGCTGCATACCTGAAACTAACACAATATTGTAAATCAACTACAGTTCAATTAAAAAAGAAAGAAAAAATAAAGAGCATTTAGTATCGAGGGAAAATGTTCACAAGATCAGGACACAAAATTATTTAGAATATGATTCCAGATTTATATATAAAATAAACTAACTAAAAATGTTGGCTGTGATTGTCAATAAAAAACACAGTTTTCACTTTAGAAGAATGTACAAGATTATCTTTACAGTCTCATGGTTAAAAATGATTTTTTAAGAAAGATACAAAAAGCGCAGATCACAAAGAAAGAAAATAGATAAATTCAACTATATTAAAATGTCTCTTATTCCAAAAGATACCACACGAAATGTTAAACAATTAGATATGGAATTATGAAAGACATTTGCAGCATGTAATACTACTAATGAATAGGAAATCAGCATATATAAAGTACCCTTAAGAATCAATAAGAAAAAAATCAACCCAGCAGAAAAACTGGCAAAGGATATGAGCAGATACATCATAAAAGAAGAAGTACAGAAGACCACTAAACATTTGAAAATATGCCCCATCTCACTGGTACTCAGTACTCATAAAAATGTAAAAGGGTCCCATGGCCCAGATGCTGACCATTCCTGCAATGCTGTGTCTGAGCACAGAATCTCACTTCCAGGAAGAGAAAGGATCCCTCAGGCTCAAGTTTATCCAGGCGGTTGTTCCTTCACTTTGCCTATTCTGGAACCAGAAACTTGCTTCTAAGACTCAGGTAGAGGCTTCCAGTTTTAGCATTCATATTTCACAACATACAACGTTGAAAACAAGACTTGAAACATCATGAAGATAACACTGATGTTTCTGAGAATGACCAGGCCCATGTTCTCCAAGGAGAATCACATGCAAGAAATATAAAGGACATAGAGTGGTCGGGGGTCCTCATTTCACTGGGAGCTGATAGACGTGTGAACTTTGTCCTCATCTTGGGACAACCTCCCAGTGAATTCTGATGTAATGAGGGGACCCTACACCCAGTTTTCATTTTAACTCTATCCCCCTCTGGACCTGCCTGGGTCTCAGGGTCTGGATAATATATATATATATATATATATATATATATATATATATATATATATATATATATATATATATATATATAAAGTAAAAGGAACCAATATTAAGGTACCATTTAATGTTTATTAAATGTGAAAATATGAAAAAAGAAGTATGACAATTTAAAGGGCTTGTGAGGATGTAAATTATTGGGACGTATAATACAGCCCTGATTATGATATAAAATGTTCCTAGATATTTAGAAATGTCAAAGTGAAAGACACAAACAGTCCACACATGGCCCCAAATCCACCTCTGAATGCTTATTATAAATTCTCACACATGTCAAAGACTACAAATGAACAAGTTTTATTTGCTATAGCATTATTTTTCATAGTGAAACTGGAAACAAACTAAATATCCATCAATAAGAGAAATCTGAAAATTATTGAACTATGTTTGTTGACACTGACAGATCTTGCAAGGGTAATACTGGAGGAAAAAAGCAAGGTGTGAACTATAAATTCTGTATGATAGCATTTAAGGAATCTGAAACAGTCTGTAAAATATTATACTATGTATCTATAATTCTTGGATACATACATATGTAAGAATGCTATAGAAACATGTACAGGGATTGTAAACACCAAATTAAGGACAGGAGATTTCTCTGTGGAAGAGTATTAGGAAATAAAATGGGGGAGGGGCACAAGATAATGTACATCAGTTTGTATGTTTTATTGTATAGGGTAAAAATATTCAAAGTAAATAAATCAAAATGCTAAAATTTGCTGAAAATGAGGGCTGATTATTGCATCAAGCTTGTTAGGTTTTTTTCTCTATTCTTGAATTTCATTTAAGATAAAACATACGAACAAATAAATAACGATTGAGAGTGGATAAAAAGAAAAAGGGACCTCTGATTTCTACAATACACAATGGAACCATGTCAAAAAACATTACAGGGCGGGGCAAACAAGCTTTAAGAATGTAACAAGGTGGGAGGGAGATGCAAGAGGGAGGAGATATGGGGATATATGTATATGTATAGCTGATTCAGTATGTTATAAGGAGAAATTAACACACCATTGTAAAGCAATTATACTCTAATAAAGATGTTAAAAAAAAAGAATGTAACAAGGAGTCAAGATGTTATTCAAGTACAGGAGCAAAGTAAAGACATTTTCATATGTGATAGAACTTGAGCATACAGCAACCTGTAGTCCTCTTCCTTTTGTGGAGGTGGGGTGGTGGGGTTGGGAATAAAACCATTCAGTGATGACATCCAGGCTAATGAAAAAGAATGGTAGGAGCTTCAAGATGGTGGAAGAGTAAGACATGGAGATCACCTTCCTCCCCACAAATACATCAGAAATACATCTACATGTGGAACAACTCCTACAGAACACCTACTGAACACTGGCAGAAGACCTCAGACCTCCTAAAAGGCAAGAAACTCCCAATGTACCAGGGTAGGGCAAAAAACAAACAAACAAACAAACAAAAAGAAACAACAGAGACCAATGAATAGGGATGGGACCTGCACCAGTGGGAGGGAGCCGTGAAGGAGGAAAGGTTTCCACACACTAGAAGCCCCTTTGTGGGAGGAGGCTGCAGGTGGTGGAGGGGGGAAGCTTCGGAGCCTCAGAGGAGAGCGCAGCAACAGGGGTGCAGAGGGCAAAGCGGAGAGATTTCCGCACAGAGGATCAGTGTCGACTGACACTCATCAGCCCGAGAGGCTTGTCCGCTGCCCCGCCGGGGCGGGTGGGGGCTGGGAGCTGAGGCTCGGGCTTCGGAGGTCAGATTCCAGGGAGAGGACTGGGATTGGCGGCGTGAACACAGCCTGAAGGGGCTAGTGTGCCACAGATAGCCAGGAGGGAGTCTGGGAAAAAGTCCGGACCTGCCTAATAGGCAAGAGACCTTTTCTTCCCTCTTCGTTTCCTGGTGCGCGAGGAGAGGGGATTCAGAGCAGGCTTAAAGGAGCTCCAGAGATGGGCGCGAGCTGCGATTAAAAGCGCGGACCCCAGAGACGGTTGCGAGCCGCGGCTATCAGCACAGACCCCAGAGACAGGCATAAGACGCTAAGGCTGCCGCTGCCGCCACCAAGGAACCTGTGTGCCAGCACAGGTCACACTCCACACTTCCCCTCCCGGGAGCCTGGGCAGCCCGCCACTGCCAGGGCCCCATGATCCAGGGACAACTTCCCCAGGAGAACACACAGCAGGCCTCAGGTTGGTGCAACATCACGCTGGCCTCTGACACCACAGGCTCGGCCCGCACTCCTTGTCCCTCCCTCCCCCGAGCCTGAGTGAGCCAGAGCTCCTGAATCAGCTGCTACTTTAACCCCGTCCTGTCTGAGCAAAGAACAGATGCCCTCCTGCGGCCTACACGCAGAGGCGGGGCCAAATCCAAAGCTGAGACCCAGGAGCTGTGAGAACAAAGAAGAGAAAGGGAAATCTCTCCCAGCAGCCTCAGGAGCAGCGAATTAAATCTCCACAATCAACTTGATGTATGTTGCATCTGTGGAATACCTGAATAGACAATGAATCATCCCAAATTGAGGAGGTGGACTTTGGGAGCAAGATATATTATTTTTTCTCCTTTTCCTCTGTTTGTGAGTCTGTATGTGTCTGCTTCTGTGTGTGATTTTGTCTGTATAGCTTTGCTTTTACCATTTGTCCTAGGGTTCTGTCTGTCCGCTTTTTTTTTTTTACTATAGTTTTTAGCACTTGCTATAATTGGTGGATTTGTTTTTTGGTTTGGTTGCTCTCTTCTTTCTTTATTACTTAAAAATTTTTTTTCTAATAATTATGTTTTATTTTAACAATTTTATTTTATTTTACTTTATTTTACTTTATCTTCTTCTTTCTTTCTTCTTTTTTCTCCCTTTTATTCTGAGCCGTGTAGATAACAGGCTCTTGGTGCTCCAGCCAGGCATCAGGGCTGTGCCTCTGAGGTGGGAGAGCCAAGTTCAGGATACTGGTCCACAAGTGACCTCCCAGCTCCACATAATATCAAATGGCAAAAATCTCCCAGAGATCTCCATCTCAACACCAAGACCCAGCTTCAGTCAATGACCAGCAAGCTACAGTGCTGGACACCCTATGCCAAACAACTAGAAAGACAGGAACACAACCCCACCCATTAGCGGAGAGGCTGCCTAAAATCATAAGGCCACAGACACCCCCAAAAAAGACAAGATCCAGCCTCATCCACCAGAACACAGGCACCAGTCCCCTCCACAAGGAAGCCTACACAACCCACTGAATCAACCATAGCCACTGGGCACAGACACCAAAAACAACGGGAACTACGAACCTGCAGCCTGAGAAAAGGAGACCCCCCAAACACAGTAAGTTAAGCAAAATGAGAAGACAGAGAAACACACAGCAGATGAAGGAGCAAGGCAAAAACCCACCAGACCTAACAAATGAAGAGGAAATAGGCAGTCTACCTGAAAAATAATTCAGAATAATGATAGTAAAAATGATCCAAAATCTTGGAAATAGACTGGAGAAAATACAAGAAATGTTGAACAAGGACTTGGAAGAACTAAAGAGCAAACAAACAGTGATGAACAGCACAACAAATGAAATTAAAAATTCTCTAGAAGGGATCAAGAGCAGAATGACTGAGGCAGAAGAACGGATAAGTGACCTGGAAGGTAAAATAGTGGAAATAACTACTGTAGAGCAGAATAAAGAAAAAAGAAAGAAAAGAATTGAGGACAGTCTCAGAGACCTCTGAGACAACATTAAATGCACCAATATTCAAATTATAGGGGTCTCAGAAGAAGAAGAGAAAAAGAAAGGGACTGAGAAAATATTTAAAGAGATTATAGTTGAAAACTTCCCTAATATGGGAAAGGAAATAGTTAATCAAGTCCAGGAAGCACAGAGAGTCCCATACAGGATAAATCCAAAGAGAAACACGCAAAGACAGATATCAACCAAACTATTAAAAATTAAATACGAAGAAAAAATATTAAAAGCAGCAAGGGATAAACAACAAATAACACACAAGGGGATCCCCATAAGGTTAACAGCTGATTTTTCAGCAGAAACGCTGCAAGCCACAAGGGAATGGCAAGACACATTTAAAGTGATGAAAGGGAAAAACCTACAACCAAGATTACTCTACCCAGCAAGGATCTCATTAAGATTTGATGGAGAAATTAAAACCTTAAAGCAAAAGCTAAGAGAATTCACACCACCAAGCCAGCTCTACAACAAATGCTAAAGGAACTTCTCTAGGCAGGAAACACAAGAGAAGGAAAAGGCCTACAATAACAAAACCAAAACAATTAAGAAAATGGTAAGAGGAACATACATATCAATAATGACCTTAAATGTAAATGAATTAAATGCTCCAACCAAAAGACACAGACTGGCTGAATGGATACAAAAACAAGATCCATATATATGCTGTCTACAAGAGACTCACTTCAGACCTAGGGACCCATGCAGACTGAAAGTGAGGGGATGGAAAAAGATATTCCATTCAAATGGAGATCAAAAGAAAGCTGGAGTAGCAATTCTCACATCAGACAGAATAGACTTTAAAATAAAGACTATTAAAGAGACAAAGAAGGACAGTACATAATGATCAAGGGATCAATCCAAGAAGATGGTATAGCAATTGTAAATATATATGCACCCAACATAGAGGCACCTCAATACATAAGGCAAATGCTAACAGCCATACAAGGGGAAATCGACAGTAACACTATCATAGTAGGGGACTTTAACACCCCACTTTCACCAATGGACAGATCATCAAAAATGAAATTAAAGAAGGAAACACAAGCTTTAAATGATACATTAAACAAGATAGACTTAACTGATATTTATAGGACATTCCATCCAAAAACAACATAATACACATTCTTCTCAAGTGCTCATGGAACATTCTCCAGGATAGATCATATCTTGGGTCACAAATCAAGCCTTGGTAAATTTTAAAAAAATTGAAATTGTATCAAGTATCTTTTCCAACCACAACACTATGAGACAAGATATCAATAATAGGAAAAAATCTGTAAAATATACAAACACATGGAGGCCAAATAAGACACTACTTAATAATCAAGAGATCACTGAAGAAATCAAAGAGGAAATAAAAAAATACCTAGAAACAAATGACATGAAAACAGGATGACCCAAAACCAATGGGATGCAGCAAAAGCAGTTCTAAAAGGGAAGTTTATAGCAACACAATCCAACCATAAGAAACAGGCAACATCTCAAACAAACAACCTAACCCTGAACTTAAAGCAATTAGAGAAACAAGAACAAAAAACCCCACAAAGTTAGCAGATGGAAAGAAATCATAAAGATCAGATCAGAAATAAATGAAAAAGAAATGAAGGAAATGATAGGAAAGATCAATAAAACTAAAAGCAGGTTCTTTGAGAAGATAAACAAAATTGAAAAACCATTAGCCAGACTCATCAAGAAAAAAAGGGAGAAGACTCAAATCAATAGAATTGGAAATGAAAAAGGAGAAGTAACAACTGATACTGCAGAAATACAAAGGATCATGAGAGATTGCTACAAGCAACTATATGCCAATAAAATGGACAACCTGGAAGAAATGGACAAATTCTTAGAAATGTACAACCTTCCAAGACTGAACCAGGAAGAAATAGAAAATATGGACAGACCAATCACAAGCACTGAAATTGAAACTGTGATTAAAAATCTTCCAAGAAACAAAGCCCAGGACCAGATGGCTTCATAGGTGAACTCCATCAAACATTTAGAGAAGAGTTAACACCTATCCTTCTCAAACTCTTCCAAAATATAGCAGAGCGAGGAACACTCCCAAACTCATTCTACGAGGCCACCATCACCTTGATACCAAAACCAGACAAAGATGTCACAAAGAAAGAAAAGTACAGGCCAATATCACTGATGAACATAGATGCAAAAATCCTCAGCAAAATACTAGCAAACAGAATCCAACAGCACATTAAAAGGATCCTAAACCATGATCAAGTGGGGTTTATCCCAGAAATGCAAGGATTCTTCAATATACGCAAATCAATCAATGTGATACACCATATTAACAAACTGAAGGAGAAAAACCATATGATCATCTAAATAGATGCATTAAAAGCTTTTGAGAAAATTCAACACCCATTTATGATAGAGCCCTCCGGAAAGGAGGCATAGAGAGAACTTTCCTCAACATAATAAAGGCCATATATGACAAACCCACAGCCAACATTGTCTTCAAAGGTGAAAAACTGAAACCATTTCCACTAAGATCAGGAACAAGAGAAGGTTGCCCATTCTCACCACTTTTATTCAACATAGTTTTGGAAGTTTTAGCCACAGCAATCAGAGAAGAAAAAGGAATCCAAATGGGAAAAGAAGAAGTAAAACTGTCACTGTTTGCAGATGACATGATACTCTACATAGAGAATCCTAAAGATGCTACCAGAAAATTACTAGAGCTAATCAATGAATTTGGTAAAGTAGCAGGATACACAATCAATGCACAGAAATCTCTAGCACTCCTATACACTAATGATGAAAACTCTGAAAGTGAAATTAAGAAAACACTCCCATTTACCATTGCAACAAAAAGCATAAAATACCTAGAAATAAACCTACCTAAGGAGACAAAAGACCTGTATGTAGAAAATTATAAGACACTGATGAAAGAAATTAAAGATAATACAAATAGATGGAGAGATATACCATGTTCTTGGATTGGAAAAATCAACATTGTGAAACTGACTATACTATCCAAAGCGATCTACAGATTCAGTGCAATCCCTATCAAACTACCAGTGGCATTTTTCACAGAACTAGAACCAAAAATTTCACAATTTGTATGGAAACACAAAAGACCCTGAATAGCCAAAGCAATCTTGAGAAAGAAAAACAGAGCTGGAGGAATCAGGCTCCCTGACCTCAGAGTATACTACAAAGCTACAGTAATCAAGATAGTATGGTACTGGCACAAAAACAGAAATATAGATCAATGGAACAGGATAGAAAGCCCAGAGATAAACCCATGCACATATGGTCACCTTATTTTTGATAAAGGAGGCAAGAATATACAGTGAAGAAAAGACAGCCCCTTCAATAAGTGGTGCTGGGAAAACTGGACAGCTACATGTAAAAGAATGAAAAGTGAACACTCTCTAACACTATATACAAAAATAAACTCAAAATGGATTCAAGACCTAAATGTAAGGCCAGACACTATCAAACTCTTAGAGGAAAACATAGGCAGAACACTCTATGACATAAATCACAGCAAGATCCTTTTTGACCCACCTCCTAGAGAAATGGAAATAAAAACAAAAATAAACAAATGGTACCTAATGAAACATAAAAGCTTTTGCACAGCAATGGAAACCATAAACAAGACCAAAAGACAACCCTCAGAATGAGAGAAACTATTTGCAAGTGATGCAACTGACAAAGGATTAATCTCTAAAATTTACAAGCAGCTCATGCAGCTCAATATGAAAAAACCAAAAAACCCAATCCAAAAATGGGCAGAAGACCTAAACAGACATTTATCCAAAGAAGATATACAAATTGCCGACAAACATATGAAAGAATGCTCAACATCATTAATCATTAGAAATATGCAAATCAAAACTACAATTGGATATCTCACAGCGGTCAGAATGGCCATCATCAAAAAATCTAGAAACAATAAATGCTGGAGAGGGTGTGGAGGAAAGGGAACACTCTTGCACTGCTGGTGGGAATATGAATTGGTACAGCCACTATGGAGAACAGTATGGAGGTTCTTTAAAAAACTAAAAATAGAATTACCATACAACCCAGCAATCTCACTACTGGGCATATACCCTGAGAAAACCATAATTCAAAAAGGGCCATGTACCACAATGTTCATTGCAGCTCTATTTACAATAGCCAGGACATGGAAGCAACCTAAGTGTCCATCGAGAGATGAATGGATAAAGAAGATGTGGCACATATATACAATGGAATATTACTCAGTTATAAAAAGAAATGAAATTGAGTCATTTGTAGTGAGGTGGATGGACCTAGAGTCTGTCATATAGAGTGAAATAAGTCAGAAAGAGGAAAAGAAATACCATATGCTAACACATATATATGGAATCTAAAAAATAAATTTTAAAAAACGTCATGAAGAACCTAGGGGCAAGATGGGAAGAAAGACACAGACCTACTAGAGAATGGACTTGAGGATATGGGGAGGGGGAAGGGTAAGCTGGGACAAAGTGAGAGAGTGGCATGGACATATATACACTACCAAACGTAAAATAGATAGCTAGTGGGAAGCAGCTGCACAGCACAGGGAGATCGTCTTGGTGCTTTGTGACCACCTAGAGGGGTGGGATAGGGAGGGTGGGAGGGAGGGAGACGCAAGAGGGAAGAAATATGGGGACATATGTATATGTATAACTGATTCACTTTGTTATAAAGCAGAAACTAACACACCATTGTAAAGCAATTATACTCTGATAAAGATGTTTAAAAAAAAACGTTTAATTGGGCTCTAATAATAATTAACAAACATCCAACAAGGTCTGGTCTCTGCATTTTAAGCTGAGGGACATAGTGACTGAGCAATTAAATCTGGAATGACAATAAAAGAGATTAAGTTAATACATTAAAAAAAAGAAAAAGAATGGTGATGATGTAGCATTATGAGCATGCAGTACTCAAATTCAAAAACCAATAGTACAATGTCTACATCTTGCTAAGAGAATGACAGTCTGACTTTAGTATGTGAAGAACTCAATGAATGCAGCACTGAAGTTCTTTCTAGAGAAAAGCACTCCACAATCAAAACTAACCAAGCAGAGAGAATAAAAATACAACACGCCACAATGGAGAAAATTCACAGAAATGACTGGTGTTGAGCGTGGGCAATAAACTAATTCAAATGAAGAACTGAGACGATTAAACTCTGGACATGTTGATTATAGAATATAAATGTTATGCCTCTTGGTAAGTAAATTTGGGAAGTGGGAGTAGAAGTCTTGACAGGAACTGTAAAAGGGCTACCCTCTTACTTCCCTTAGTGTGAATTTGGTCACTACTGATTAAAATTGAAGTGGAATTTTAAGAAGAATATTACTTCCACAATCTCTTAAAGTTGGAAGTTCATTTTTTTTTATCCTTAGATAATTTGGACATTTATTACCTCTTGTGTAAAGAAACATGTGAAGTTAAACAGTTCCCTTCATTTACATTGTTTTACTTTTTTCCTGTCAAAATCAAATAAGATTACATTTAATATTTTTATTAAAATAACATGGGTAGGGGCTTCCCTGGTGGCGCAGTGGTTGAGAGTCCGCCTGTCGATGCAGGGGACACGGGTTCATGCCCTGGTCCGGGAGGATCCCACATGCTGCGGAGCGACTGGGCCCGTGAGCCATGGCCGCTGAGCCTGCACGTCCGGGGCCTGTGCTCCACAACGGGAGGGGCCACAGCAGTGAGAGGCCCGCGTACCGCAAAAAAAAAAAAATAACATGGGTAGCATAATCTTGTTTTATTAAGATTTCTTTCCATCCATCCATCCATGTGCATAAGAGTAATCTAGAAGAATGCTATCTAATTTTATGAGCTATATGATTTTGGATATTATTTAAAATATTTTTGTTTTGATTGTACTTTTCTTTCTTCTTTATGCTTTGCCATATTGTTTGAAAAGTTCATGATGAACATGCAAACAAAACAAATTATAAAAACATTATTTCAAAAATTAAAGTAGGGGGCAGATGTAGAAGTTTTTTTTAAACTTCTTTTTATAATTTGTTTTTAATTTTTAAAAAATGTTTATTGGAGTATAATTGCTTTACAATGGTGTGTTAGTTTCTGCTTTATAACAAAGTGAATCTGCTATACATATACATACATCCCCATATCTCCTCTCTCTTGCGTCTCCCTCTCACCCTCCCTATCCCACCCCTCTAGGTGGACACAAAGCACCGACATGAAACCGACAGGCTTGGATGACTGCTTGACTATAGGAGCAAAGAAGAGGAGATTTCAAAGTCCTGCTGAGATTTGGAGCCGGGGCCACAGGGAGAGGGGAAGAACCAGAGTAGGAAACCCGGCAGAGAACATGGCTGATGGGAGCAAGCCGGTTCCTTCAGCCTAGGATATATGTGTTTCAGGGGTTATTGTCAGTATAGAGTGGAAAGTTAGAGGTTGGAAGATAAAACTGGTTACAAAACCATATTTAGGAGTCAACACTGTAGATGTTTGAGGTGGAGTTATTGGAAAAGGATGAGATTCCAGGAGTGGTGTGTACACAGGGAGAACTTGCGGGTCCTGATACGAGCTGAAAACATCATTGCTTTTAGGCAGGCCCCCTGGAAAGGAGATATTCTATTAAAAGGGTCCTGTCCAGTCACCAAGCACAAAACCGGAGGAGAAATTGGCTGAAGCTATGATACAGCAGCACATGTGGCCTAAACCTATCCTGACATTCCACAGTGCAGTCTGCAATAAAAATATCCACTCTGGGCCCCTGCCATTCTCAAATTTCAGGCTTAACTTGGGTCACTGTGACACCAGAATTCTCTTTCAACTTCAGCATTGACTCTTGGCATTTGGAAAGGGAGACAGTCACACCATAGTTGATTTATCACTCTGCCTGAGGCTCTAAGGAATTTTCATTGGAAATCAGACTCAGAGCTTATATGTGCCACTGACTTTTTATCAAATAATTATTGGTTGGATTTTTAAAAATAAATGCACTTATAAAGTCCTTTTGTTATTTGAAAATGCTTAACTACAAGCCAATGTACTGAGTTAAGAACTATTAAATAAATACACCCTCTGTTAGTAGGCTGGAAGCCTGGGTAAAAGATTATACACACACCTGCTGTCATCCATCATGCCTTAATGCGAGTTAACCATCACTTCTGGGCTGGTGTTAATCAAGTCAGGTTCTCCCACTAGGTGAGCTTGGTTACCACCTGTTACTTTGGCTGGGTGAGAGGCCTAGCCATAGATTTTTATTTAGCAGAATTATTTGACTTTGGCAGATTGTTAAAAGAAGTAATATTTCAAAATGATGCAATGGAGCAATATTTATGAAACTATTTGCACAGTGTTACCGAGAAGCTAGCTCTCCTCTCCCATCATAAATCACTCTCCAGCCGGGTCAGAAGAGCAGGAGTGCCAAATATTTTTAGATCAAGCAGGATCTGCTGCACAGATCATTATATGCAAGGAATTAAGAGTCATCAGAAGTTACTGGTGGAGGAAGATGCTGGCAGAACAAAAATCACATGCAGAGATGTGGAAAGGAATTGGGAGATTGAAACCCTTGGCTTGGAGGGCAAGGCAGGGTACGAAGATAGACAACAAGCAAAGTTCAAAGCAGACCAGTGCAACCAGCCCTGCCTTTTGCTCCTGACCCCACCCAGCTGGAGTGCACCCACTGTGGGTGGCTGATCCTACATTACTGCGGCTTGGCAACATCACTTAGTCAGGAAAGGATGTTTTTAAGTTTTCTGAACACTTCCCGCTGGCTCTGTCCGTTTGCAGTTACCATTATGGAGTTGGGAGTATGACAAGGATTGGAACTGACATACACCAAACCCTGCATGTCCTGGAGCCAGCCTCAGTGGCTCTGCCACTGTCATGTCAAGCTCCATCACTCCTGGTTTCTCAGTGCCTGGGCCCATGACACCTGTCAGAAACTTTCAAGTGTCTGCTTGTTTCTTCAACAGGGCTGCCCGGGCAGCCTGCACTAGGAAGGGATGACGTTTGGGATGAGGGGGGAATGGGCAGTGTCTTCCCCGTTCTGCCCCCTCCAACTGTCAGGTTGGGTTTTTTCGCGACATATCAAAGTTTAGACCCAGTCGCCTTGTCATTTAGAAATGCATGCAGTGGTAACAAGGTTTGAAAACAATGTGGGAGACAGAGAACTTGAGCACGTCTCTTTAGAGAATGATGCGCTGTGAGGAAATTAAGCAAACAAAAGAGGCATCGCAGGAGGCTATCTGTGCCCTTTGGAAATGTGCTGCTTCGGGAGATGGGTGGATGCACTGAAGTCATCTGTACACATGGATTCCTTTGCATTAGTTTTCTCTTTCCATTAAAGTGGAATAATTTGGCATATGAGCTATCCAAAATAGCAAGGTTTCCTTGGTGGGAGGTTTTAGCTGTCTATGGTCTTTCTTGTTTTTAATGATGCTTTCATTTTAATAAAGGATGGAGGGGCAAAAATACAGGTCTTAATTAAAGTAAAACCTTCACAATGTTGCAAGCTCTGTGTGGATGTGTGTGTATAATTCACTCTTTTCATTAACATAATTTGGACAAATATGTAAATGAGGAGGTGCTGCTTCTGGTCCATCCAAATTTTTCCCAGTGGATTTAACAGATAGTACTAGGGTTCTTTCTGGACAAAATGAGTGTTTTGTTTTTCCTTTAGTCCATCTGAGCTATTACAACACTCTAAACACGTTTCAGAGAGTTAAGCTGTGTCATTCTACTGCTTCATCTCCCCTCAGTGTCCAGTTCGCTTAAACCCTGGCTTTCCACCTAAATGTAACCCAAACCTCTGTGCTTCATTTTGTTTTGTTTTATTTTGTCCCCCACAATAAATATTCTTTCCATTTACTCAGGGGATGTGCCTTCTCAAAGCAGGACATTCAAATGGGGGCTGACGGGGCTGGCTTCTTGTGGGGATCTTGTCAGTCATGGAGCCCTAGTGACTGCTAACTGTCCCGTGAGGTCTGTACACACAGATGCAGTAGAAGGTGTGCTGGCTTCAGGGTCAGATGTGGTGTTTTGCCCCAACTCTTTTCTAAGCCTTGGGTTCATGACTTCACCTTTTTGTGCCTCTGTCCCTGGATATAGAATGGGAAGACAGAATCATGATTTGCCTCACTCATGAGGTCCTTTTGAGGCCCAACTGAGATAATGGCTATGAAATTATTTTGAAAAGAATAAAGTTATCACTAGTAAAAAAAAAAAGGGGGGGTGGGGGAGGGTGGTTGGGTGCGGAAAGTTTGGATAATTAGTACGAACACATATCTTCTAAATACTACAAATGGGGTTCTATGACCAGGCTTTTCTTGCAACCATCACATCTGACAAGCAAATAGACCCAGAAGGCACATCTGTATGACAGAGTGATGACTACCTTCTGGAAGGTGAAGGAGAAGTAGAAACACACAGCTTGAGTGGGGAGACTGAAAAGACATACTATATATTGGAATTGCTTTAGGGTAGAACAGGAGATTGCAAAAGCCTCCACATAACTTTCACAAGATAGGAGAACTAATAGATCCCAGGAATAAAAAGAGAAGAATACGATCATAATGGGTGATAGTGAAAGTGGGGGAGCCTCTCCGGGCTTTGTCTCCAGGGTAAAAGGGAAATCTGGAAGGGAGAGGAATATAAACAGGCAACTCTCAAAGGTCCCCGAGGAGCAGATGAAGGGGCCTGTCAACAGCAATGTTCCTAATCTCAGCCAGCAGTTTCCCCTCTAGGCTCACACACAGGGCCACACAGTGGAGGACAGGGACTTCAGAGAGAGAAAAGCAAAGCTATGGGGCAGATATTTCCCTCCACATCCAGGTGTCCAGCATCAAGTAACACTGGCTGTTACTGAGTACAAAATTCCATGGAGAGGAAATGATGTGCTGGGCCAGATGTGAGCAGTTCCCAGGCTGACATGGGGGCTGTCAGCCCCTCATACAAAAACTCACAGGCCATGGACAAAGGGGCATGGTCATAGCCCTTGTGTGTGGACAGGGAGGTCATCTCAGAGTAGGTCCCTGCACCCACAGAAGCCAGCCTCACCATCCTGCAGTTGACAAGGCTAAAGGGACTCAGTGCCTCTATGTGAGTGCAAGGAGACTTGAGGGAACCCTTCTCTCCCTTGCTCAGTATTCTTTGGCTCAGAAAAGGGAGAAGGTTGCTCTTCAAAAGTAGTGCCTCAGCCCACCCCGAGGGAGGAGTGAATCTGCTGTGGGAGATTGGGCTCCAGCCATAGCCTATGCAGCTCTGCCCCTCTGGGCTCTCTTTCTATGCTGTCCATCTGCCTGCCTGCAGGTTACTGATTTCCTATTTTGCTCTGGTTGCCAGGAGGTAGGGAAGCTTACAGGAGCACAGAGAGCACCTCTAGTGGCCAGCTGGCAAAAGGCCTGTACAGTCTTTGCTGGTGCCATTCCACTTACTTGCATTTAATTATATCAACAATAAAGCTGATATTTTTGTCCCTATCTGACTCTTATTTCAATTTTTAGTTGTTTTTTGACTCCTGGAGAAAAGGGTTATTCAAAATTTTAATGGGAGATTCTTACTGGTATAAATCACATGGGCCCTTTCCCTGGCAACTTCTGTAGGATGTTGAAGAACACTGACATCATAAGTAGAACTGTGGGAAGCAATTAAAAGTGAATCCCCGGTGAATTCTCAGAGGCAAAGCATGAGTTACAAACTATGCATTGACGCTTGAATCATTCTCCCTGTGATCCTAGTGGGGACAGTACTATAGTGGAAATGGCGTGTGTTAGAGGTAGCTTAGGTCAACATCTGAAAATAAAATTTAGTAGATATAACTGTGAAGTTGTGACTGTAGTTCTAAAAAACAAACTTCACAAATATAGAATGAGGGAGTATAACTACATGTGAAAGGAGATACACTACAGTAAACAAATTTAGGGTTTGCCAGTATCTCTAGGACTATAAATTACAGTGAGGACTTTCACCATGGAGACTACAGTCCTACCCCATTCTGCCCTGGTGGAACCACTCGTGGAATTTTGAGGCCAGATTGAATGTGACACTTGGAGTAGGACACAGGAAAAAACTGAGCAGGCCCCTAAGAGACAGGGCAGGATGGTGAGAGGAAGGGATCATAGGCTATGTATATCTCATGGAGAAAGGAGGCATGGGAAAAGGCATGATGGCCATCTTTAAATATCCAAGTGGTGACCATCATGTACAGAAGGAAGCTAGCTGTGTGGTTGTAAGATAGGACCAAATGGTGAATATAAGGAAGAGTTTTCTAACAATTAGGTCTACTTGAAATAGAATATCCCCCATGGAGTGAGTTTTTTAATTATCAAAGTACAGTATAGACAGAATTCATGGCTTAGGTAAGAGTTGAATGGGGTGAGATATTATATAGGCATTCATGTCTGATGTGTTGCAATTCTAGAAATTACTAATCCACACAGCCTTGAAATGTTATAACTAATTCTGAATGTGGATTCTCTTCTCCTTTTTCCTTACTAGTTCACTCATGGGAGCTAACTTAGTGCCTTTCACTTGAGTACTTGATAAATGTTGCCTGAATAACAGACACCCAAATCTTTTTGATGGTGATGATATATTCAATAATATTTGACTAGTGGGTTAATAAATAAGAACATTAAGTATTGCAAAGTTTTCCCCCTCATACTGTTTATTAACACAAGCAATTCGTCCTGGTTTGGTAATATTTCTCTTTAACATTATTTACATGAGTTGAACACAATATGCTGAACAGCCTTGAGGCATACTCCAGTGTGAAACAGGACAATATAATTTACATTGGATGTAAATTATACAAAGGATGCTCACATCCATTATTTCTTTATAATCCTCAAAATAACTTTATGAGGTTGACATTTTCCAAATAAGGAAACCAGGCCCAGAGATAGGAAGGGACTTGCTCAAGGACACAGAGCCAGTAAGTAGCAGTCCCTGAACCAAAAACAAGGTCCATTAATTCTAAGATGCATGCTCTTTCCACTGTAGATCAAATGCCCCTGACAAAGGCCCTATATGAAAAGAAGAAAGGTTGTATGCTTCCATGTGGTTAAGTTGGTCAGACCCACCTGCCCCTTATTTTCCCTGTGTGTCTCTCTTCCCGGCTTCCTGCATTCCATAAAGCCAACTGTTCACAGGATATGGCTCTGGTTTGCCTGGATGCTGAGCTGATGGTGATGCTATGTGAATATGACCATGACATAACTTGTCTTTATAAATATCCATTCCTTCAAGTGAAACTACTCATTTGAAATCTGAGTCTGTTTGGCAGGGAGACAGGGACAGGGCAGCTGTAAGTTGGCATAGTTACTCTAGGCTAGTCCATTGCAAGCCACCTCACTTACAGGAGGACTGGAAGCAGGTGCAGTGGTTTAATACCAGGACTGCTGGCAGCTCCCACCTTGTGACCTGGGATTGCAAGGTGATCTGTGAAGAGAGGCTCTGAAATATCATCAGACATGCTCCAAGGGTATGCTTGCTGATGCTTAAGTGTTTTGGAGAGGGGACATCTATTACATGTATTCAGTATTCTCCCTTCCTCTTCAATCACATCTTCTCTCACTCTTTTTTTTCCTCCCTTCTTGAGGAAACAGCCAAGAGGTAACATGTTCTCATAATAATCAGATCAAGTTTCCTCAGATTAATCCATTTAATAAGCATGAGCACTTATACGATGTGCCTGATGGTGGGCTAAGTTATGGAAATACGGAACTGAAAAATACTGTTTATGTGACAAACGAGTTACAGTCTAGTGGGAAAGAAAGCAGTTAGACATACAAGTAAAATAAAAGTTAAAAGTACTATTACTGAGGTATTTGCAAGATGCTATAATTGACAATCATTAAGAAATTATCAGAATCAGTGGAATACAAATAATAATTGATGTATAATAAAAAAGTGTTCTCAAGCTGAATAAGAGTGGAGTTACAAAGGATTCTCCATATAGAAGGTAAATTCATGAAAGAAGATCAACATTTAATTGTATCCTGAAGAACTGTAATTTTTTCAGTAATTATCTTAGTTTGAATAAAGTTTCCTAGCAGAAGCAAATAGTGATCATTTCTGGAAGAAAGCTTCCCCTTGTAAGGACCTTTATTGTTGTTTAAATGATTTTGATTGTATAACTATAGTTCACTATAGAACAAAGTATTGCCATTTTTAAAATGCTTTACATTTTCCCTGGAGTTTCTAGTTGCCTTTATTTCTTAAAGTTTCCCCACACACACTTTTTTTTTGCCTTTTACACAGATATGCTCCTGGTTTTTCCTTGGATAATTCCCTTGAGTTAAATGTACTGGTTCTTTGTAGCCCCCTCACAGTACTTCCATTATAGATCATGTGACCCAGAACATGGTCACATGGACAGATCAATGCAAAAATAAAAATCAATTCATCATTAATTGACATATAACCTCAAATAGCTTCCTCTGTCAGTTTGGATTAGGTAGAGCTGCATGTAAGAGAATATTTTAAAATTAATGTAACTTTAGCAAAATGAAATTTTATTTCTCTATTACAAACAGAAATTTGGAGGTAGGCAGTACAGAACTGGTACGGTGGGCTCATAGTGTCATCAGGGACATAGTTTCCCATCTTTCTTTTCCATTATCCTCCAACTGTGGCTTTCATTCTCAAGGAAGCCAACCAAGTCAAAATGAATGTTAGAGCTCCAGTGGCCATGCCTACAAATTAGAAGGAGGAACAAGCCCTCTCTTTTAACAATACCTCCATGAAGGCCACCCACAACATTGGCCAGAACTTGGTCATATAGCCATCCATAGCTGCAAGGGAGGCAGAAGAAGGAAATATTTTTTATCTTAGCTGGAATATGTCTAAATAAAAAATGTTTTCTATTGCTCAGTTACAAAAAATAAAAAGAATGGATCATTGTGAGGAACAGATTTCTGCATCTTTCATGTCTGAAAATATCTTTACTTGACTCACATTTGTTTTGTATTTTGGCAGAGTATAGAATTCCACTTGAAAATCATTTTCATCAGAACTTTAAAAGTATTTTTCTACCAACATCTAGCATTCACTATTATGACAAGAGGTTAGTCCTACAGAGGTGTCATATTTGTCTGACTGATTGATTTTCATTCTCTGTAAGCTTTTAGTTCTTTATCCTTAATGTTCTGAAATTTCAACATTCAAGAGAATGATTGTTCCATTTATTTTCAATTATTATATCCCTTAGCTCTTCAAAATTGTATTCCATTATTTACTTGAATATTTTATTTCATTAATTTCCTGTATTTTTTCTTTCTATAACTTCTATTAATTGACTATTAGACCTCTTGGATTGGTCCTCTGTCATTTATATTTTCACCTCTACATTCTTTTTATTCTACTTATGAAGGAAGGTATCCTGGAATTTTTTATTTCAATCCTTCAACTCATTTCTTCTGCTCAATGTTTGTTGTGTTAATAATATTTTAATCATCAAGATCTCATTCCTGTTCTATGAATCTCCCTTTTTTTACAGCATCCTGTTGTACTGTGGATGCAGTATCAGCTCACATGTCTCTGAGGATATTAATAAAGGGGTTCTTGTGTGTTTTTCCCCCCCTATTCTTGAATATCTCTATTTCCTTTGAAACTTTTTTTCATTTGTTGTTGGGTGGCAGGGAGGGAGATGCAAGAGGGAAGAGATATGGGGATATATGTATATGTATAGCTGATTCACTTTGTTATAAAGCAGAAACTAACACACCATTGTAAAGCAATTATACTTCAATAAAGATGTTAAAAAAAAAGAAACTCTCACCGCTGCAAACATTATAAAGTGTTGGAATACACACACATACACACACCTGAGCTTGAAAGTGAGAAAGAAAAATTTTCAGCTTTCAAAAGAAAAACTCCCAAAAATAAAAACAA
The DNA here is from genome assembly GCF_964341445.2 of Mesoplodon mirus. Lineage (NCBI taxonomy): Eukaryota > Metazoa > Chordata > Mammalia > Artiodactyla > Ziphiidae > Mesoplodon > Mesoplodon mirus. Next base: position 63,929,702 of record NC_138977.1, on the reverse strand, counting down.
AAAACTGAAAGCCATAGATGAGTATGAAAATAAAAATCAAGTGGCCCACAGGGGCATAGGATACAAGCATAAATGCTGAGGGGAGGGAGTTTTAGATTCCAGGCCCTTAAGCACAATGAACTGAACCTAAGCTCCTGAATAAGGCACTGAGCCTGAAAGGATGTGACATGTAATCCAACTAACTGCTTTGAACAGTATGTGGTAAAGGATTCATTCACACAAAATTGGAAACCCAAGTCTGTGCAGTGGGAGATGTGGAGAGTTCAAAACTACACTTCACTCCTAGGGAAAGAATTACAAGCAGAAGATGAACATAATATCTGCTCTGGAATTGGTAATACCTACAGGTTCCTAACAAAGGCAAATTTGGAGTTGCCCAAATAGAGATACTTGATGCAGAGCATCAAGTGTGATCTTGGCAAACAAACATCAAGAAGAAGAAAAAGAACAAGGGGGAGGAAAAGGAGGAAGAGGGGAAAGAAGAAGGAAATTATAAAGAAAAAATCATAATGAAAGTCAGCTGGTACAAAAATCAGGCAAATTGCACCCCATGAACTACAGGTAACAAAACCAAGCTGGAGGAAAGTTTTAAAAAAAGGAGTAGAAGAAGGCAAATATGGAAAAACTAAATTTCTAAATATAAAAATAGCTAAACATTTCCAATTTTGATGAAAACTATAAACTCACAGATTTGAGGAGCTCAATAAACCCCAAAAAGAATACACTAAAAGAAACCACACTGTAGCACATCATAATCAAATTGCTGAAAACCAATGATAAAAAGAAAATCTTAAAAGCTGTCAGAAAAAGAAAGCCACATTATATACGGAGAAATGAGATTAGAATGACCGTAGATCAAAAATGATGCAAGACAGAGCACAATGAAATGACATATTTCGTGTGCTGAAAGGGAAAAGTGCCAACGTACAACTCTATATCCAGTGAAAATATCCCTCAAAAACAAAGATGAAATAAGGCCATTTCTAAACAAGCAAGAGCTGAGAGCATTTATCACAAGCAAAAACCACACTATATGAAACACTAAAGGAAGTTTTCATGCTAAAGTTTTGAAATGGAAACTCAGATTTACATAAAGAAAAAAAGAACACTGAGAATTTATATTTACAGAAAGAAATGAAGAACACCAGAAATGGTAAATACCTAAATTAGAAAAATATGTGTGTGCATAAACCTTTTTCTCTTAAACACTTCTTTAAAAGGTAATTGGTTGTTTAAGGGAGGAGAAGCTAGGCTGACTCAGGGGTGGGGTGGGGAGGTGGGGGGTGTGGTGAGGGGAGGAAGAGGAAGTAGGGGACGTCGCTCAGCTGCTGGTCACCCACTGGCTTCGTTCACACCCACCCCCTTAGCAAAAAGAAGAAAAATAAAATAAAATAAAAAGAAAATTGGCTGTTTAGATAAAAATAATTTTAAAAGCATTATGCATTTTATAAATATATAGAAATAAAATCTATGACAATAAAAGCACAAAGGATAGAAGGAGGGAATGGAAGTACCCTGTTGTAAGGCACTACAATGCATGAGAAATAAATACTGATTAAAGACACACTGTGATAAGTTGAAGATTGTTATTGTAAATCCTAGAACAACCACACAAAAAAAGGTAAAATGGAATACTGAAACGATTAATCAATAAAAAGGAAGGGAAAGACCACATAGGAACAGAGAACAAACAGTATGAATAGAAAGCAAATACCCAGATGGTAGAATTAAAACCAAATATACTGATAATTTCATTACATGTAAATTATCAAGATACTCCATTAGAAGGCAGAGATTGTTCAACTTTTTTAAAAACAAGAGCAACTACATGCTATGAATAGAAAAGTAATTTTAAACACAAAGACACAGGTTAAAAGTAAAAGAATGAAAAAAGAGAAATCATACTAATACTGAAATAGCTATATTAATAATAAAGCAGATTTAAGGATGAGGAATATTATCTGAAATATGGCAGGACAATTAAAAAAGACAAATGCATCACAAGTATATAATAATTCTAAATGAGTAAACAGCATCTAATAACAGTTTTATAATACATAAAGGAAAAACTTACAGACTAAAAGGATGTATACAAAAATTCACAATTATAGTTAGAGATCTCAATGTATATCTCTCAGTAATTAATGAAAATTTATGTATAGAATCAGTAAGGACATAAAGGACTTGAACAAAAATATAAACCAACTTGCATTAGTTGACTTTTGTAGGACAATACATTACAATAGCACTAGACACATTCTTTTTAAGTGCTTGTAGAACATCTACCAAGCTGGATTATATGCTAAGCTCAAACACTTAAGCAAGATCAAAGTCACACAGAGTACATTTTCTCACACATACAGACAAATTTAACAGGAAATGAATATGAAAAACAATTTGGAAGATACTCAAATATTTGGAAATTAAACAAGGTACTTCTAAATAATCCACAAGTCAAAGAAGACATCACAAAGGACATTATTAAATATTTTTAAAGGAATGACATAAAAATCACTACAAATCAAAATGTGAGGATGAAGCTAAAATAGTATTTAGAAAGAAATGTGTTGCTTTAAATGCTTTCATTAGAGAAGAAGATAGTTTAAAAGTCAATTATCAAAGTTATCATATTAGCAAACTAGGAAAAGAAAAGTAACTCAAAGGAATTGAAAGGGAAAAAATAACAAAGTAAAAATGTAAAATAATAAACACATGAGAAAAATCAATGAAACCAAAACTGGCTCTTAAAAAAGATAAGAAAAATTAATAAATTTCTTATAAACTTCTGGATCACTGATAGGTGAAAGGACATTAGTGAGACAACCAAGGAAATGTAAGTAAGGTCTATAGATTAAAAGTATTTTCCAATGTTAATTTTCTGGTTTTGATAATTGCATTGTAATTACGAAGATGTTACATCTGGGAAAGCTGGGTGAAATGTATACAGAAACCCTTTGTGTTACTTTGGGGCAAATTTTTGTAGATCTGAAATTATTTCAAAAATGAAAACTTTTTTAAAAAGGTCTTTGAAAGACTCTGTTAAGAAATCAAAAAGGCAAACCACTGATTGGGAGACAATATTTGCAATACATACATCTGACAAAGACTTGTATCAAGACTATATAAAGAATTCTTACAACTCAATCATAAGAAGACACACGAACCAATGTAAAGATATGAACAGATATTTCACAAAAGAAGACCTATGAATGTCCAACAAGTACATGAAAACATGCTCAAAATTGCTAAACATCACAGAAATGCAAATAAAATCCCAATATTAGAACACTACGTTTGAAATATATGGCTAAAATTTTAAAAGACTGATGACACTAAATGTCGGCTTACATGTGGAGTAACTGAATCCTCCTACATTGCTGTTGAGAGCGTGAAATGGTACAACTTCTTTGGAAACAATTTGGAAGTTATAAATGAAGGTAAACATACTCTTATCATATAACCCAGCAATTACACAGCTAAGTGTTTACCAAAAGTAATAAAAGTATATATCCAGAAAAAGACATGATCAAGAGTGTTCATAGCAGCACTCTTCAAAATACCTCCAACTATAATAATCAACCAGTGTGGTGCTGGCATAAAAACAGATATATTCGGCAATGAAACAGAAGAGAGAGTCCAGAAATAAGCCCTCACATGTATGGTCAATTGATCCTCAACATGGGTGACAAGTGCTTTCAAATAGTTTTTTCAGAAAATGGTGCTAGGCTGTTTGCAGATGACATGATACTATACATAGAGAATACTAAAGATGCTACCAGAAAAGTACTAGAGCTAATCAATGAATTTGGTAAAGCAGCAGGATACAAAACTAATGCACAGAAATCTCTTGCATTCTTATACACTAATGATGAGAAATCTGAAAGAGAAATTAAGGAAACACTCCCATTTACCACTGCAACCAAAAGAATAAAATACATAGGAATAAACTTACCTAAGGAGACAAAAGACCTGTTTGCAGAAAACTATAAGACATTGATGAAACAAATTAAAGATTATACAAACAGATGGAGAGATATACCATGTCCTTAGATTGGAAGAATCAACATTGTGAAAATGACTATACTACCCAAAGCAATCTACAGATCGCTACTAAAGATCTACAGGAAACACAAAAAACCCCAAACAGCCAAAGCAATCTTGAGAAAGAAAAACGGAGCTGGAGGAATCATGCTCCTGGACTTCAGACTATACCACAAAGCTACAGTAATCAAGACAGTATGGTACTGGCACAAAAACAGAAATATAAATCAATGGAATGGGATAGAAAGCCCAGAGATAAACCCATGCACATATGGTCACCTTATTTTTGATAACAGAAGCAAGAATATACACTGTAGAAAAGAAAGCCTCTTCAATAAGTGGTGCTGGGGAAACTGGACAGCTACATGTAAAAGAATGAAAATAGAACACTTCCTAACACCATACTCAAAAATAAACTCAAAATGGATTAAAGACCTAAATGTAAGGCCAGACACTATCAAACTCTTAGAGGAAAACATAGGCAGAACACTCTATGACATATATCACAGCAAGATCCTTTTTGACCCACCTCCTAGAGAAATGGAAATAAAAACAAAAGCAAACAAATGGGACCTAACGAAATTTAAAAGCTTTTGCACAGCAAAGTAAACCATAAACAAGACAAAAAGACAACCCTCAGAATGGGAGAAAATATTTGCAAATGAAGCAACTGACAAAGGATTAATCTCCAAAATTTACAAGCAGTGCATGCAGCTCAATATCAAAAAAACAAACAACCCATTCCACAAATGGGCAGAAGACCTAAATAGACATTTTTTCAAAGAAGATATACAGATTGCCAACAAACACATGAAAGGATGCTCAACGTCACTAACCATTAGAGAAATGCTAATCAAAACTACAATGAGGTATCACCTCACACTGGTCGGAATGGCCATCATCAAAGAATCTACAAACAATAAATGCTGGAGAGGGTGTGGAGAAAAGGGAACCCTCTTGCCCTGTTGGTTGGAAGTTAAATTGATACAGCCACTATGGAGAACAGTATGGCTGTTCCTTAAGTAACTGAATATAGAACTACCATACAACTCTGCAATCCCACTACCGGGCATATACCCTGAGAAAAACGTAATTCAAAAAGAGTCATGCACCACAATGTTCATTGCAGCTCTATTTACAATAGCCAGGACATGGAAGCAACCTAAGTGTCCATCGACAGATGAATGGATAAAGAAGATCTGGTACATATATACAATGGAATATTACTCAGCCATAAAAAGAGACAAAATTAATTTATTTGTAGTGAGGTGGATGGACCTAGAGACTGTCATACAGAGTGAAGTAAGTCAGAAAGAGAAAAATACCATATGCTAACACATATATACAGAATCTAAAAAAAAAAAAAAAATGGTGAAGAACTTAGGGGCAGGACAGGAATAAAGATGCAGACATACAGAATGGACTTGAGGACTCGGGGAGGGGGGAGGGTAAGCTGGGATGAAATGAGAGAGTGGCATGGACTTATATAAACTAACAAATGTAATATAGATATCTAGTGGGAAGCAGCCGCATAGCACAGGAAGATCAGCTTGGTGCTTTGTGACCACCTAGAGGAGTGGGATAGGGAGGGTGGGAGGGAGATGGAAGAGGGAGGAGATATGGGGATATATGTATATGTAGAACTGATTCACTTTATTATAAAGCAGAAACTAACACACCATTGTAAAGCAATTATACTCCAATAAAGATGTTAAAAAAATAAAAATAAAAATAAATTAAAAAAAAAGAAAATGGTGCTAGGAAAACTGGATATCCATATGCAAAAGAAGGAAATTGGATCCTTACTTTGTATTATATACAAAAATTAACTCAAAATGTATCAAAGACTGAAAGAAAGAGCTACAATTACTCTTAGAAGAAAACATTAAGGGGAAATCTTCAAAATATTGAATTTGGCAATAATTTCTTATTGCAATAATTTTTTAATTGCCTTTGGATATGACACCAAAGACAACAACAAAAATAAATAAATTGGACTTCACCAAAATTTAAAGGTTTTGTGAAACAAAGGACACTCTCAGGGGAATGAAAAGGCAACCCACAGAGTGGGAGAAAACATCTGCAAATCATGTATCTGATAAGGGATTAAGATCCAGAATATATAAAGAACTCCTACAACTCAAAATAAAGAAAGAAAGAAATAAAACAACCCAAATAAAAAATTGGCAAAGGACTTGAATAGACATTTTTCCAAAGAAGATACTGAAATGGCCAACAGGCACATGAAAAGATGCTCAACATCTGAGTCATGAGGGAAATGCAAATCAAATCCACAATGAGATACCACTTCACACCACTAAATGGATATTATAAATTAAAAAACAAAGAAGGAAAAATCTGGAAATTGGAACCCTTATGTATTGTTGCTGGAAATGGCACAACTGCTGTGACAACAGTAGGGCAGATCCTCAAAAAGTTAAACTGAATTACCTTATGATCCAGTCATTTCACATTCTACGTATATGTACAACAGAATTGAAAGCAGGGATCTAACCAGATACTTGTACATCCATGTTCACAGCAGCATCATGCGAAATAGCCAAAAGATTGCAGCAATGCACATATCCATCAAGAAGAATAAATAAACTAAATGTGATATATCCACACAATGGGATATTATTCATCTGTAAAAAGGAATGAAATTCTAATACATACTACAACATGGATGAACCTTGTAAACATTATGCTAAGTGAAATAAGCCAGATACAAAAGGATAGATATATACTGTAACTATTTCTCTTGAGGTATGTAGAAAAAGCACATTCACAGAGACAGAAAGTATAATGAAGTTACTTGGGGCTGGAGAAAGAAGAAATAGGGAGTTATTGTTTAACAGGTTTGGGATTTCTGTTCAGGATGATAAAAAAGTTCTGTAAATGGAGTGGCAAGGGTTGCACAAGACTGTGAGTGTACTTAATGCCACTGAAGTGTACAGTTAAAAATGGCGAATTTGATATTATATATATTTTATCACAATAAAAGAATAAGAAAAAATACCACCAAACTTGATAAAAGGCAAATGTCCACAAAGGAAAACGGAGAAACAAATTGTGTTTATCTCCACACACTGGAATACCATTCAGTAATAAAAAGGAACAATATAGGTACATTTCAGGTGTACAATACGGAGCAAATGAACCCAGGCACAAAATAAGTATATGCTATATGACTCCATTTATATGAAGTTCATGACAAAGCAAAACTAATCTATAGTGACAAAAATAAATGAGTTATTGAGTAGGACTGGGGTTCTGGCTGTAAAGGAGTATAAGGGGACTTTTAGGGGTGATGGGAATGTTTTATATCTTGATTGGCATTGTGATTATACAGGTTAATGTATCTGGCAAAATCCACTGAAATCTAAACTTATAATGAAGTAATTTATTGTTCTATTGTATGTAGATCATACCTCAATAAAATTGAGGAAAGGAAGGAAGGAGGGAAGGAAGGAGGAAGATGAAAGCAAGGAAGGAAGGAAGGGAGGGAGAAGAAGAAAGGAAGAAAGGAGAAAAATATCACTCTGCCATAGCAATTAGAATAGGCTAATATTGGCACAAGAAAAGGTAATTACACGCGTTTGAAAAAAACAGAGAGCACAGAAATAATTCCACACATATAGACAAATTTGGCAATGCCAGAGGTGGCACTGAAAAGGAAAGAAAGTTTGAAATGGAACAATAAGCCAACCATGTAGTCAAAAAGTTTAATTCTATCCTGCATCACACCACCACATGGGAAATTCTGGATGGATCGAACACCTAAATACGCAAGTCAAAATTTTATAGCTTTTAGAAGAAAATATAGAATAACTTCATGATTTCGAGGTCTTTCAAGAATTTCCTCAGACATATCACAGCCCTGGCTATATCTTTTAAATATTAAGCAATCTGATCACATTCAAAGACAATAAAGTTAAAAGGTAAACCAAAGACTCACAAAAGATGATCTGTTAACACGTTAAAGCCAAGTTTTCATATCTAGATTATTCAGGGAATCCCAAGAGTCTTAGTGCAGTGTTAAGCTTTAACCATTTCAGAACTGCATGTGCTACTAACTTAAATGATAATATCTGAAAAGTTAACTACTTTAAAATATTGATATCTTTCTTTCTAAAATTCAACATAACTACTGTCTTGTGCTACCCAGCACTCTGATCAATTTTCAAACTTTGTAAAAACTTTCCTCAGCTGCTTCTCAGTGACAGAAAGAACTGCATTTATAATTCTTGCCTCAAGATCCGCCAAAGAAGGAGGTTTTGATGAGCACATGACAGACAGTTTGAACATGACCCTGTGAGGAAAAATCTAATAGAGACAGATCGGGTGACCTAAGTGACCAAGCAAAAGGTTTCCTCCACTGAGCCACTGTCTGAGAAAGTGTCATCACAAACTACTGCATCCAAATAAGTTAAAATTAAAAATTTACTTTTCAAACCCACAAAAAAAGTGGAAGAGCAATGTAAATATACTGCCAAATGATATATTCGTAACTGCGTAGCTTTTAAACTTCTAGAGTCATTAAAGCTTAAAACTTTACTAAGACTTGAAACACACTGAATAATGTATGCCTACAAATTTCCAACAAAAACTGCTTATTTTTCTTCCTCTCCGCATTGTTTTATCAGTTGTTTTTTGTATATGTGAGCCTATATTGATAGATATATATGCATGCATGATCATTTTTTTTCATCTTGTGTTTCTTTTAGCAGTAATATACCATCTGTATTAGGCAGCATTCTCCAGACACATAGTCAATAAGATATAGATATAGATAAATATTTATTATGATGAATTGGTTAATGTGATTGCAGAGCTTGGGAAGTCCAAAATCTGCCATCTGTGAATTGGAGACCAGGAAAGCAGGTGGTGTAATTCAGCCTGAATCCAAAGGTCGGAGAACTAGAAAAACCAGTGGTGTAAATCTCAGTCCAAGGGCAGAAGATGAGATGAGATGTCCCAGCTCAAGCAGTGAGGCAGCAATAAAAGGGGGAAAGTCTTCCTTCCTCTGCTTTTTGTGCTATTCAGCCCCTCAATGGATTGGAGGATGCCCACCCCCATTGGGAAGGGAAATCTACTTTCCTGAGTCCACCAATTCAAATGCTAATCTCATCCAGAAACACCTTCATGGAAACATCCAGAAATAACATTTAACATGGGCACTCATGGCCCGTCAAGTTGACACATATAATTGACCATCACATTTTGCTCTTTAGGGATGTTAAGTGAAAAAAAAGAAGGTGCAGGACATTGCATATGAAGCCATTTGTATAAAAAGAAGGGATTAAGTATATAAATGTGCACACATGTATGTGTATATATGTACGTACATATATACATACACTAGTTCTCAGTCCTCCTTAGGTGGGGAAAAAATAGCACTTTATAGTTAGGAGGGAAAAAGCAAATGTGGGGTTTATTCTCTTCATATACAGGCACTGACAAACAAAAGGCCATAGTCTTTCCCAGTTTCTGCCAATCTATGGAAGAGGAAAACAACTTTCGTGAGAACTAAAAGCCACTGGGAATTGCTTTAATAGCTAAATGGAGAAAATGTAAAGATAAGAGAAACCATTACAGATAAAACTTAGCCTGTAGTAATGAAGCTAGCTACAAGCCACAGTTTAGGATTTTTAGTTGTAAATTAAACCAGTGTTGAGTGTTGACAGGACTAAGGATTTTTAAAATATACATCAAATAAGTGGTGTCCAAATTCCCCCCAACCTTCCCCAAGGGGTATGACCTAGTCAGGGTTGGGATTACAGGAGTCTGAAGTGAAATTTCTTACCCAAGGCAACTGGGGACATCAAAGGATTAAGGAAAGTAAAGGTCTGGGTAGAATTGTCAAGGCCCAAGGTAGAAGAGTCAAGCCAGGAGGAATTTCTGAAAAATTAGTAAAACTAAATGAGAATGGATGGCCAAAATTAGAAGTGGCACTAAAGTCAGACATACAGGGAGTACAGAGTCAGAGAAATGAGAACAGATGAAACATGTTGGAAGCAAGAAGGGAAAGGGGCATTTCTGAGTGATTACTTAGAAAACATGTTGGTCTAGTTTATAAGTATCGACTAAGCACAAGACCTAGGACATAGAATGTGAGTTTGTTGGCTTTGATGCTTTAAGGACAGAACAGAACAGGTGAATATAATGCTGTGTCAAGCCACATTGGAGCCTGGGCTAAGGGAAACATTTTTTATTTAACATTTAATTTTTTGTTCATCATGAACTTTTTTTGCACTAATTTTTACTTTTTAAGATATTGGATTAAAATATTATTTCTCTTTATTACTGAGAGTTTTGGGGCCCACTTACATTTGTATCCAAGGTGAGTGCCTCACTTACCTCACCCAAGTCCAGCCCTGGTGAATAAACAAAAACTAGAGGAAATGTTAAAGTCATTCCTTCCAAGTATGGTCACTGCATAAAGTAAGTGAAAAGCCACAAACGATTATTACCAAGTGAAAACATGACACATGAAAAATACCATCCATGAAGTTTAAACAACACTAAGGCAGTAGGCAACTGAGTATATGAGACTCAGCTATAAAAAGGTGACTAATTTTAGAGTCCCCACTCTAGGAATGATGCAAATATTGTGCTTCTGTCTATTTTTAAGTAGCCAACTTGAGAAACTATGCTCTCATCCTAAGAATGAAACTGACCACCTAAAACATTTCCAAAACCTCCTTTTTGAAAATGCCTTCAGAATTTTCAATTTACCATATAATTATTTACACTGTGGTAGCACTTTATTTGGCAAAGCACTTTCATATACATCATATCTCCCAAAGTCACGAAATTCCAAGTTTGGAGAGACACTGGGGATCCCCTTTGCCTTCAATGGTGTTAACTTCAGCTGCTTTTGGACAGTTTCCATTTCCTCCCTTACCTGGCATAGGAAGTGAAGGCCAGACAGAGGGGCAAAGCAGGGAGCAGAACAGAAAGAGAACCCAGGCCTGTACGTTCTGGGGCACCATTCACAACCATCCACTAAGATGGAGTTTCCCCAAATTTTCAACATAACTAATGATTTCCTAACTGAAAGCAGAAACCAGGATGTGAGTTTTCCAGGCAATTAATTCTTTCAAGTCACTGTGTTAAGTGTTCACAGGAAGTCTTCAAAAAATCTTAAATCATAGAAAATATTTTTCACTTGAAGGTAACTTGGATTTATTTATAGAGTGCTTTTTTAAAAAACATATTCCAGGGGATGAATTGGGTCATTGAGTTATAGACTGCTACTTATTCTTTGTGTTCACACTAAGCCTCATTTTATGAATGATTTGTAAAAAGTTTTAAGATTTCTTCCAAAAGAGAACTTTCAAACATGTTTTGAGCAGTATCTCCATCATCAGAAAAATGTGAATTTTACGAAGTAAGAGAATGCCTCTCGCAGAGATATTGCATCAGTGAAGAGCATGGACTCTGGACCCAGAGAGCCTAATTAACCTCCTGGAATTCACAACTACGACCTGTAGGTAACCTATTCCACAGGACTGAGCCTTTCAGGGCCTTGCTTTCCTTATTTTTAAAATGGGGATAAGAGGGGTGTCCCTGGTGGCACAGTAGTTAAGTATCTGCCTGCCAATGCAGGGGACATGGGTTCGATCCCTAGTCCGGGAAGATCCCACATGGCACGGAGCAACTAAGCCCAATTGCCACAACTACTGAGCCTGTGCTCTAGAGCTCACCAGCCACAACTATTGAAGCCCGTGCACCTAGAGCCCATGCTCTGCAACAAGAGAAGCCACTGCAGTGAGAAGGCCACGTATCGCAACAAAGAGTAGCCCCCACTCACTGCAACTAGAGAAAGCCCATGCGCAGCAACGAAGAGCCAATGCAGCCAATGAATAAATAAATAAATAAATAAATAAATGAAATGTGGATAAAAGCACCGATCTGATGAAGTTGGTGCATGATTAAATTAATGAATACGTGTAAAGAGTTTTTACAGCATTTATATAACTGATAATTGTAATTACCTAACTAGATTCATAAATTCTGTACCCCACTCCTGACGGGAAAAATATCTCATTATTTTACCTTCACCTATCTGAAGTTTTGACAAGGTTGTGAGGCTAAGTTACAAAGTTAAAATAAGTTAGTTCTATTCATGTTGGATAAGATAATAATTTAATAATGTCTGAGAAGAGTTCGTTTCATAAATAATGACTGAATTTCTCTTTAAATCTTGCTTTGTATATATTTTATTATTATAATGGTACACAAGAATTATAATAAAGATTAGATTTTGTTTGAAAAATTTTACCTGAATGAATGAGAAGAGCTTCCACGTCCATACATACAATCTCTGATACAGAATGCACAGGTGTGTCCACAGTCAAATCCATACAGCCTGCTGGCTGCATGAGGTGTAACTAGAGAAGGCCCTATAAAGCTGACACTGCATCTCAAACCATCCAAGGTCAAGCTGCATATCATCTTGTCATTTCACTTCTTGACATTCATTTTCCTTTCCTGTTTCATTGTTAACCCATTTCCACTGGCCATTTTTCATGCTTCTACATTGTATATTGTTCCCAAACAGAATGAAGTAGTTTGTTTGCTTGATCCAAGATAAAGAAAAGAGGTAGAAATTTTTCAAGTGAAAATCCCTTTGATGAAAGAGATTCATCCTGTTTAATGTGCAAGAGTATGTCTGTAAACATAGCCTAATAGACCTCTGTGAATTGGAACTGTTCTTTCATTCATTCATAAAACATTTATTGAGTGCCTGTACATGCAAGGCACCCTTTAGCCTCAGAACAAAACAAGTCTTTCCCTTTGTTTGGACAAAATATGCCCCTTCCCATAAATATATAATGTGTCAAGTGATGACCAAGTGCAACAGAGGAAAACGAAGCAAGGTAAGTGGACTGTGCTGGGGGTGCTACTTTAGATACAGTGGTCCCAGAAGGCCTCTCTAAGGAGGTGGCATCTGAGCAAAGACCTGAATGGCAAGTACAAAGTCCAGTACTGACCAGTGTGGCTGGAACAGAGAGAATGCAGGGAGAGTGGTAGGGAATGGTATTTGCATTTATTTTTGCTTCACTCTCACAGCTTCTGGGACACTGATTTCTCTAGGACAGATCATACAAGGCCATGTAGGGTCTCATAAGGACTCTGGCTCTTACTCCAGGTGAGATGGGAAACGAGTGATGTGATATGGGTATGGGAGACACACGAAATTATTAAGCATTTCTTAAAGGACTGCACTGACTTTCTGTCAAGAACAGGCTGTAGAAAGGCAAGTAGAGTCAGGAGACCGGTAAGCACAGAGTGGGGATGAATGATCCAGGTAAGAAATGATGGCAGCTGGGATCAAGATGTTAACTATAGACATGGTTGGAATATGGTTATATTTGGAATTAACTTCTCACTGTCATTTCTGGGCCTGAATTCATTTAGTTCTTTAGTGCAATCTCTAACTTTGTACCTATCACAGTGTATAATGATTATGTTTATGTATATCAGCCTCCTCCAGATAAAAGTTGTCCAAAAGTAAGTCATCCTCTTATTACTCTTGTATTTCTAATTTCTAGTATGCTGAAGGTGCCCATTAAACATCTTTGGAGTAAGGGCATCCCTAAGTGCATCTTTCTGGATATGGATTAGCATAGTTTTAAAAGACAGTTTCAAATCCAGAGAGGACAACCTGAACCATGGAATTATTTAGAAAACATTTCTAGAGAAATTGGTAACCCAGTAGGGGTAGGAGGGAGTGAGGAGTACGTGCAAATGTTAGAGTTTTAAATTAAATAATTAGAGCCCCTGTGTACTCACAAATGTCATCCATATATATTGGTCTGACTACTTCATTTTAATAAAACAGGTATTAAATGCTTGATTAAATGTTGATATCATAAAATAATTCTAGGAAAAAATTATATCTTTATTATATGCATATGTGCTTATGCATGTGTGTATTAAAAAAACAGAGCAAAGAATCCAGTAATAATTTTACCCACTGAAGTGGTCCACTGACCAAACTGCCAAAAGAGAGTTGCAAAATCCATTTTAACATATAAGTCAATATCCTATATCTATATTATACATACAAATATTCACAAGTGTAAACCTATAAGCCTGGCTAATAAATTGGAATTGAGATTCTAATTTTTTTCAGTTAAATATAATTTGTTAGGCAGCATTTAAACCTAATTTGTGAAGATACCTACACTGACTCTTGTGATAGTAACCTCCATCATCATCATACAGTCTCTGACCTTCAAGGAATGTATGGACTATTAAGTTCAAAACTTTTACAGTATAATGTGATCCTTTGAAAATGGATGATTCTCAGTGGGTATACCAAGTAAAGTTTTAAAAAGGGAAGGGGAAAGAAGTATTCCATTTGGAGGCATGCTCCTACATTTATTACGTTTGAGCAACATAGACAAAGCCAATGTGGCTACAGAATGTGGGTTATATGCTATAGTTCTGCAGATAATGGAGGTGTTTTTTGGAAGACTGCCTTTATATACAAATAGGCAGACATGGAAATTGGGAATGAATGTACGTAAACAGGGAAATACAGATAGTCTATGAATAAAACTTGGTTTTATATATTAACTTTCTGAAATAACTCGCATAGCTATTTTTCACTGGGTATCAAAGACATCACCTAATTGCAACAAAACAGCTCTATGTTATACTTTGAACAATGATCTCATTGTGTTCAAATTAGGTTTCAAAGGTCTCGAAGGAGGAAAACCAAAAACATCATGACACTGTTACACCAGAGCCTAAGCAAGTCATAAAAAGTAGCTAATCAATTTATAAGAAAGGAGGGCACAAAGTAGACATTAGTTAATTAGATATGAAATAGATACATTTTTCTATATAACATCATAACAGGAGCAAAAGCTAACTTACTGTGGAGTTTACAAAAAAGTTAGAAAGTTATTTACAATGACAGTCATAGGAGTTCTCTACACAGATCCTGATCTCTTTCTCTCTCTCTCTCTCTCTCTCTCTCTCTCTCTCACACACACACACACACACACACACACACACACACACACACTTTTCAGGCTATTTAGGATGACTTGACAACTGTTTCTGATAAGTCAAGTAATTAGTTAAAATATTTTAGAAGATTTTGTAGCTCTCACTGTTGTTGTTTTAACTAAGTTATTGTAAGCACAGAAAAACTTTTTTTCTAGTGTAAAAGTAGCCTGACAAACTTTAAATATAGGGTGGTAGTTGGAGTACATTTTTTCATGAAAGATTAAGTTAAATAATAGTAACAGTAAGAAATCAAAGCACTAAAAAGAAAGAGGAGGAACCCAAGTTGGAAAGGAAGTAGTAAAACTGTCACTGTTCACAGATGACATGATACTATAGATAGAAAATCCTGAACACACCACCACCAGAAAACGACTAGAGCTCAACAATGAATTCAGTATTGCTGCAGAATACAAAATTAATATACAGAAATCTGTTGCATTTCTATACACTAACAGTGAATCATCAGAAAGATAAATTAAGGAAACAACCCCATTTACAATCACATATAAAGAATAAAATACCTAGGAATAAACTTACCTAAAGAGGTAAAAGATGTGTACATGGAAAACTATAAGACACTGATGAAAGAAATTGAAGATGACACAAATAGATGGAAAGATTTACTGTGTTCATGGATTGGAAGAATTAATATTGTTAAAATGACCATACTACCCAAGGCAATCTACAGATTCAATTCCATTTCTATCAAAATACCAAATGCATTTTTTACAAAACTAGAACAATTAAAAAATGTGTATGGAAACACAAAAGACCCCAAATAGCCAAAACAATCTTGAGAAAGAAGAACAGGCCTGGAGGAATCATGCTCTCTGACTTCAGACTATACTACAAAGCTACAGGAATCAAAACAGTATGGTACTGGCACAAAAACAGATGCAGATCAATGCAACAAAATAGAGAGCCCAGAAGTAAATCCATGCATTTATGGTCAATTAATTTATGACAAAGGAGGCAATAACATAAAATGGAGAAGACAGTCTTCAATAAGTAGTGCTGGGAAAACTGGACAACTACAGGTAAAAGAATGAAATTAGAACATTCTCTAACACCATATACAAAAATAAACTCAAAGTGGATTACAGACCTAAATGTAAGACCAGATACTATAAAACTCCTAGAGGAAAACCTAGGCAGAACATTCTTTGACATAAATCATAGCAATATTTTTTGGATCTGTTTCCTAAAGTAAAGGAAATAAAAGCAAAAATAAACAAATGGGACCTAATGAAACTTAAAAGCTTTTGAACAGCAAAGGAAACCATTGACAAAACAAAAGGACAACCTACTGAATAGAAGAAAATATTTGCAAATGATACAACCAATAAGGGATTAGTATACAACATATATAAATGGCTCATACAGCTCAACATCAAAACAAACAAACAAACAAAAAAACCTGATTGAAAAATGGGCAAAAGAACTGAATGGACATTTTTCCAAATGTAATTTCTTTTATAGCACCACTTAATTATTATTATTTAAACTATTATTTAATAAATGTAACATTTATAAATGGATAATGTATATTAATTTTTACCTATTTCAAGGCTCCATAACTTGAATAGTCTGAATATTTAAGCCCACCATAAGGTGCCTTTGCCCCTCTCATTACAAATACTCAAATTGAAAAGTTAGTGTCTAAAGGAGATTATCCCCAAGTGCATTTCAAATTCATTCCTATTCCAATATAAAGAAGGAAAAATTGATTTAAAGTAAGCGGTGTGGCACAACATGAACATTATTTCCAGAATATTCTGCATGTTAATTCGGGTCATCCAGTTGAACTTAGATGTTATCCACTCCTCCTATGAGTTGAGTTCTCATCTACTGCCTGCACCCAGAGACAGTCAAATCCTATTGCCAGCATCTTCAGTCCCACAAGGAGCTAGGGAACTAACCTTAGGATGCTGGTTTCTGTGGAAGACTGGACACAAACCGTAGTCATCTTTGTTCATATGTAGCCATCGCATGCATGATCATTTATCATTTATCATGATCATTTATGATGCTTTGTCATCAACCTTTTCCACACTGCTTCATTGTCTTAGGCAGAGAAACTTGTAAAACATCACTGAATGGTGGCACTCCTCACTTAAGGATGATTCCATTTTGAGGAGGAAATATTGTTCAACACCACTTTAGAGCTAAACACCAGCAAATCTTCTAATTGGCATCAACTGTCTTTTCCCTTCCTTTTTCCTTATTCCCTCAGCCCCCTATATCCACTAAGAGTCCCCACTTTAATTCTGTGTCAGGCTCCGCTTCATGCTCTCCTTTGGTATAATTCCATGTATTACCACTTGCATCATTCTCACCTTAGCAACTCGTCCCTAGACATATTCCAAACTTAGAAATATTCTCTTTTTTCTAAGGAAAACTCCCTTGTCCTAGGTTGCCACATTCCATGCTACTTTAGAAAAATTAGCATATGCTACTACATTAATATGTACAAATAACATTACCTACCCTGCCCACAAAGTGACAACTTGACATTTAGGATTATAATTACCCAAAGGTGAACTACTACTGCTGGAAATTTTCAGGTAAATTTGTAGGAAGGTAATCATTTCAGACAGCTGACTGTCTTTGAATGTTCTTCAAATCCCTTAAATGTTTGCTGATGTACTAGAAATAACATACAGTACTCCACCAAAGGCTGATGGTCTGTTTGTCATACAAACAGGTAACCAACATGTTTGGTGGCCCTCCAGTGTTCTTTCCCTTTCTAGGTGTTAGTCACGGTAGTTTACAACATGGTATTTAGACATGTTACAGAGACCAGAGTCAAGTCATGCTAACAGCCTTCTTTGGTGAAGGCTTCTTCTTGGCAAGAGAATTGGGAAAAGCAGATGGTGAATGTCACATTGGATCAGCTGTGCTGTATGGCCAACACGTAAGGGTCTCAGTGGACCCTGTGTTGTCCACCCTGGGCATTAGGCAGCGACACACATCTGACTTAGCCTGCTCTTATGCAGAGCAAACACTAAACACTGTTATTGTTTTGATGAAAAGAGCCCTGTGGATTGTTTTTGATCTGCATATTAACAAAGATGAGAAAGCCAGGTTATTTCTTAGAAGCAGCAAGAAAGACATTTTCCCTGGAAAATGTGAAAGATACATCTCTGCTGGAAAACACACACACAGAGACAAAACAAAACAAAACAAAACAAACAAAAAATCCTTTCATCCAGAATCTGTGGCTTGCTTTCTTGTATTCCTCAGCACACGTGAATGTGTGAAAATGCACAACGTTCAGACGTGCAGCCTGATCGAGTAATAATCTCTTATAATGTTCCTCTATTTAAAGCAACAAACAGATGGAGGGTTTATGAGCACGGCTGGTAAAAGTAAAAGCAAATGATTGTAATAGTTGTACTTTTAATAGGATTCCCCACAATTGAAAACATTATTCCTCAAGGAACAAACTGTTCTATAAAATTACATTACTTAGGAAAGAGACAGTCCGCCCTGACTTTGCTGAGGCAACAGAGGACTCTCAGGACGGCCTGTACTGCAGGGGGCTCTCAAGTCAGATGGGTGTCCTGGGAGAGAGGACACAGGGATGCCTGGCACCATGATTCCCAAAGAAAAAGCTCAGTGGAATAGGGTCAAAAGCAGAAAGACCAAGCGGTGAAAGGGGGTATGAAATATGTCTGAGCTTGCATTGAATTTATTACCTTCTAATTCTCTACTTTGAAATACAACATTTGGGAAATTCCTAGGGATTTAAGATAAGCATGCCACATTGCTTCTCCCTCTGCCAATTTAGACCAAAATCTAGCTCAAGCACAGAAAATCTTGCTTAACAAACAGTGGAACTGTAAACAACCCAACACAAGTTCATTATCATTATTCCTCTTTTAAGAGCAACAAAACTCACTATAATTCTATCATTAAGATGAATATACTGTCGTGAGGGCCATTACGTAAATTATAATTAAAGCTAATCTCAGTTAAAGTTATTACACCATTTTGGAAGAAAATAAACAACCCAAAGAGAGGGAAACAATGTGGTCAATAACTCACTCCAAAAATATTTTTTGCCTCCAAAGCTCGCATTGAGGGAGACATTCCTGTGCATGATACAAATGGTTCTGACATTAAGAAAAGTAAACAAGTAAGAAAAATAAAGATGGAAAAATCCTGTGGTCAGTTCACAAGTGCTTTTTTATTGTTTGAGGCAGGGTTAAAGCCTTTTATAAAGACAAGGATATATGTGCCGCTAGATTGAATGTGACATTGGACTAGTCTAGCTGCCTTTGCACGGAACTCTGGCTGCCCATAATATGCCATGGACAAAACATGTGCTGGTGCTTCCAAACAAAGAACCAGGGTGGGACTGAATACAACTCATTTAAAGCATTATCCCAATGCTGTTTTGTAGATCAAACAGAGCAAAGGTACTCGACTCTGGTTATTAATGGATTTGAGAGATAAAGCCAAACATTCAATATCCTCTAATAATTAATGGTCTTAAGGACTTCCATCTAAATTTGTCTCAATAACTGATCACCAAGTGTTGTGTAATCTGCAAGACGGACTGCTGCCAGCCCCAGCACAAGTCATTCAAGGACTGTGTTGACTCAGTAGGCCAGAGGCCATGTAAACGGACTAAAACAGAGAAAGCAGGTTCTTCTTGGGTGTCTCAGGGGTTCGGAGTCTTTAAAGACTTTTACCATAGCAGCTCTCTAGTCATTTGGTATCTATAACTGGGAAGGATTCTCTTTCATGTTTTGCTGTCCTCAAACTAACCGAATACTGGGAGACCCAGGACAATGAACACCTGGTCCAAATAAAAGCAAAAATAAATGCTGTTGTGTCAAGAGCAACAAGCCTTTCAAACATCTTCTACTGGTGTACCGGTATATTAAATGGAATTATAGCCACCCAACCAGTATGATCACGCTTATTTTCCTTGTAACATTAGGGCTGGAATATAGCCAAAGGTGCACAAAGACCATCTCACAAGCTGTGGATTTCATTTCTGAGAGATTCTGAGGAATATACCAAGTTCAAAGGGTTTTGTGCCTTTTATTAAAAACTGTTTGGTCTGGTGAGTGTTTTCTGCAGTCTTCACTTTCCTTTTTAACTTCCTGACCTATCACTCTATCTTTTATCGCCTCACTCCCTTTAAATAGCACCCAAAGGAGCAAGCCAGCTCCAAACACACATATGGCCATAGACATAGCTGGGAGGGTGTGTGGGTTAAAAATAAATAAGTAAGAGTCTTTGGTACAACCAGAACCCGGTGTTGTGAAAGATGCCTGACACTGACTAGTATTCAGGGCAAGAAATGGATTTATAAGTGAACAAAATATGATAAAGTCCATGTTTTTGTAGTCAGGGATTTAGGGAAAGCAATTCACTCCAATATACGAATTGTCAGAACACAAAGCTCACCATAAACGTACAATGTGTCTGAGAACTTACCTCTTCTGTTGTCTGAAAAACTGCAAACTGAAATGCACTGCCTGTGATAAAGATGCTAAAGGCTGATGGGGGTGGGGTGGGAGGGGACCATGCAGAATACAAGAGGTTAAGGTTTAAGGGAAGTAAGGGAGTAGAGACTTCCTTTAAACTGTGACTCTTTCACTGAAAATAAACCCACAGCACGGTGGTATTAGGAGGATCTCTACTCAATAGGCAAGCTAAAGACACAGTCTCTCTCACTTGACTAAAGCCACTGAGCATGCTTAGGGAGGCCCCAGGTGTGACCTCTGCTCCCCTGTGAGCAGCGGAGGGGCCAGGCAATCTATCATGGTGTTCATCCTGTCAGCCCTGGTGCTTCGCCACCGCTGTCTGTCACTGTGGTGGATGAGACCTGCTTAAGGGCAATCATGTCAATCTCTATGTGACCACTCAGTCTAAGGCAGAAGGATGATCTTGACAGGCCTGGCAAAGTCAGCAGAAGGTACCAAAAGCTGAAACCATAGCTTTCCCACAGAAAAGCGATGTGGGCCATTGTCTTTTCGTTTAGCTTTTTATTTTTTATTTTTATTTATTTATTTATTTTTTTTGCGGTACGCGGGCCTCTCACTGTTGTGGCCTCTCCCGTTGCGGAGCACAGGCTCCGGACGCGCAGGCTCAGCGGCCATGGCCCACGGGCCCAGCCGCTCCGCGGCATGTGGGATCTTCCCGGACCGGGGCACGAACCTGTGTCCCCTGCATCGGCAGGCGGACTCTCAACCACTGCGCCACCAGGGAAGCCCTAGCTTTTTATTTTTGCTTTCCCTTTTTTCTTTTACTCTTATGTCACTGGCTAAGGCATATAGAACTTGCCTTCAGAGCTGGTCATCGCGGATAAACCTGTTGCCCTCTGAGTTTTTCCCGTAGTAAACATAGTGACACTTCCCCAGGACACCTGCAAATAAAAAGATACACATCATTACAGGTGGCACAAGTCGTATAGCAAGAAAACACAGGTGCTGCAAGGCAGAAATACAACACAATCACAGATCCCATGGGTGGCAGCAAATGGATTAAGCCCCAGAAGGGAAGGACCCTACTTTCTTGTCCTCAGGGTTGACATCCAAATAAAATGTCACCAGAGCACAGGCTCCTAGGAATAACACTTTCCTGCATGATTTCTTTTCCACATTTTAGAGAATTTTCTAGTTTGGCCAATTACTTCTCAAAATAAAGCAAAACCCTCTTCTCTCTCCAAGTTCTCTTGGTAGAATTTCTAAAAATGGAAAATTAAGGGTTTAAAGATGGGCCCAGCCCAAACAAAAGATATAAAACAATCTTCCCAGAATGTGGCTCTTTTCAAATTCTTTATCATGAATCAATTTTGTTAATTTCCAGAGAGAACCTTCCAAATCCCAGCAGACATCAAGTACATAATGGATGATTAAGGAAGAATGGTGGTATTCACAAAACGCCACATGGAAAGTAATGGAGCCTCTGACATTAAATGGCTTCTTCTTACAGGGGAATCCTTCTTCTTACAGGGGAATCCTGAACTGTATTCTCAGGTTAGAATGCACTTGATTTTCATCTTCAGTTTTATTTTAAATAGTTTTATGGCTCCATATACAGCTTTCCTGTCATTCACGGAGATCACAAGAGGACTTAACTATAAACGACGCCCCTAGAATAAGGTCAAACCTTTCAATCAACTCAATATTTATTCTAAATATCTATAAGAAATCGCCTGCCACAGTTATTTTGACAGCGTTATTAAGTAAACATCAGTTTTTCCAAGAAAATATTTGTAACTACAATTTGCTTTTTGCCACCTTGGGTTTTTTTCCTTTTAATTTTAGAAAAACAAACTTAAAATTCAGCTTCATGGAATTGTCTTATTACTAATACTATGTGAGTCTCTGAAGTGTGCATAACGAAAAAAAAAAAAAAGAAACAACCCAAAGAAGTGTCCATAAAATATAAACTCATGAGCTACAAATCTGTCTGTAAAAATAGCTTTCTATATATACGTTTTTCCCCCCATTATTTTGATGATAGTGTGAAACCAGCAACTACCATCTACTATTCATCTGGGATAAATTAGCACTTGAAATTATTCAGGTTCTTCAAATCAGAAGTCCTACATGGTAAATACTTGGGTCATTGTACAGGAGATGTTTCTCCACTACAGAACTGTAGACCGTATTCTTAAACATGGATTAAAAATGACTCTCAGAAACTTTTCATGACAAGGCAGATGCTCCTTGGTTCAGTTGGCTTGGGACAAAGTGGAGAATTGCTGGGGTCTCAGAATCTCTGCAAGCTGGCAATAGGGAGGGGATGACATCATTCCATGGCCTCAGACTGGGCCTTGAGCTGGTTTTCATCACCTCCATTTCCTGCCATGGTCCCCTGAGCAAGTTCACTGTGGACCACTCTTCCCCTTTGGCTATGCTTTTTCCTTGGCCCCCAATCCCCAAGTTCTGCTTTTCAGTATCGGTCTGGAGCCTGGAAACATTGAGCTTGGATGAAACCTCCCTGAGACCCTTCTTGGGGCCTAAATTATTCTTTTGGTTGTTGTCACTGAGCTGTTCCCTTTATTGTGCTGAATTACGTAGCACCTGGCGTTGTGCTAATATTGTCACCAACGCTAGGAAGGGTCTGTGGGCATGGCCGTTGAGGCTGCATTCCAGGAACAGCATCCCCTGCAGGCCTGGGTGGGAGTGTCTCAGAAGTCACTGAAAAACTGCAAGGGGCTTCCTTAAACATAACTGATTCCAATAAACCCTCAAGAATCTGGAAGGATGAGGCCGAGGAGCACCAGGACAGCAAGAATTTTTATAAAAAGGAATGGATAGGGCTGTCAGATATTATAAAGAACATAGAAGAGAAGGAAAGGCAGACACACACACATACACGCACACATACACACACACACACACAACACACCAGCGGGTGCATTTGCTCCAGGAAACTCTCCAGCACATTCTGGATTGAATTATTTTCTCTGTGCTCTCTCCATGGTAAACCTCAACTGCAGACCTTGCCTAGTCTAGATACAACCTGGACAGCAAGTGCCCTTCTAGAAACAGGCTGGATATTCCTGAACATGGGCCATAATGTGGAGGAAGGTGACATGCTCTGAGCCACACTCCCCAGCCCTGCTTTCTGATCAGCATTGATAAAAGTCCTTTTTAAGGCCTGCCCTGTTCCTCTGGGCCTGGAAGCAAGAATGTTTATAGACACCCTGGTGAGAGAGGGCTGTTTGATGAATGCAGGAGACTGTGGCAAAGTGTCAGAGCTTGGAAAACGAGGCAAGGACATGAGGTATTAACATTGTCAATGATCTCTTGACAGGAAAACAGATACCGTGCTCACCCTCAGATTTAAATAGACATCAAGTGCATTAATGACAAGAGGGCCGACTTCAAACAAAGGGGCTGTGTGGTGGGGGGCAGAACGCGTCTCTGGGTTGGCAATAACCTGATCTGAAAAGACAGTGTCAGGGCTCGAGACAGGCCCAGGATTGTGTGTGGTGACAGAAAACAGAGATGCTGACAGAGATACCAAAGCCATATTATGCCAAGGATATTCTAACGCTGTCTGCCCCGCTAACGAAAGCTGACATCACTCCCTAGCACTTGGGGTCTTCTTCGCCTTCTCCAGCAGAACGTTTCTCCCCAGACATCATTACAAAACTCTCTGCCGTGGCCAAGTTCCTGGCAGCCCTGTTCTGTCAGAGCGCTGGGGTCACGAGGCCCGAGGATGACCTCAGTCAATCTAAATTTGGGCTCTGCAGGAGGACCACACTCATCCCCCGCCGATATCCCGGCTACTTGAGGTGATCAGAGCGCCAACGTGTGAGGAGCTGTCACCTTGAATAAAATCCGGAAAAGGGAAGGCACTCAGTCTGCGGGCTCCTCCAGGAGGCATGGGG
The DNA here is from genome assembly GCF_964341445.2 of Mesoplodon mirus. Classification (NCBI taxonomy): domain Eukaryota; kingdom Metazoa; phylum Chordata; class Mammalia; order Artiodactyla; family Ziphiidae; genus Mesoplodon; species Mesoplodon mirus. The sequence continues at coordinate 63,905,269 of NC_138977.1, read as the reverse complement.
ACAGCCTGGCAGCCGACAATGAAATCCAGCTGCTGCCGCTGCTCCCCTGGGGAGACAGGGGGGGCCGGCTAGTGACAGTTAAAATCGGATGAGATTTTTGAACTTGAACCGCCTACGACTGCTTCAATTAACCAAGTGGTTGCCTCCATTGAGACGCCTACCTGAGCTCACAGCTCAGAAGGGCTTACCCCCCCAAATGGAACTTTTGTATTTAATAAATAAGTAAGTAAATAACATTAACAAGGGAGGAAAAAAACCCCGCCCAGTCCCATGTGTGGCCATAAGACTTCACTTATCATGAAGGTTATTTGTAAACTCATAGGAGCTGCTCATAAATGAAGGCACGTGGTGACTGTGGGTTTCTCTCTTCTGCTCTCCCCCTGGCCTTCCTCCTTCCAACACGGCAACTGCCATAAACGGAGAAAATTTACAGAGGAAACAGTTTGCTTGCAAAGAACATTTTGACGGGGATGTGCTCCGAGGCTGGAATTCGGGAACCCGCGGGTGGTGACTCGGTAGGCGGTGGTTTCTGTGTACATCTGCAATGCATTCCCTTGTTTGTGTCTCCCTGAACTCTACACGTCTTGGGACTAGAAGGGGAACAACACATTTAATGGCGTATGTAGTGTTTTTAATTAAAATATCTGGCATTGCCCATAATAAACGAAGCAGGCTTGCCATGCATCAGGCTGACATGTAGCTGTCTGTGGGGGGTTTCTTTTGGGGGGCCCTGGAAAAACGACAGTGCCCTGTCCCCTCGGGAATCCTCTCCTGCCAAATGAGGCCCCTAATTTTTTTTAAGTAGCCGGCTCTGCCATTGCCGTAAGTTCTTAAAACTATAGTTATGGAGAAAAATGTACTGGGAAGAATCTGTTTTAAAGAGGTCCTTTTTCTTTTAGATGTTTCCCCTCACTGGAATGACTGTTCTACTTATGCAGGTTAAGTTATGACCTTGGGGCTGCCTGCGGGGGTGGGAATCAGCCTCTTTTCTTGGATGCACCACTGTGATGGTGGCAGGGATGGTATTAAGAAAAACCCTGAGTGTCCTGGGAAGGACGTCTTTGCACAGCCACGCAGAGTCCAGCAAACACCTCAGGACTCCCTGACCTTCTGGATGGCCTCGCCCTACCATCTATTTAGTAAGGGGAGGTGGAGAAAGACCTGTATTTAAATCCAGCTCTACCCCTAACAGTTAAGTGACCATGTGCACATACCTTTCCCTCACTGGGCTGGTTTCCCCATTTGTAAAATGAGGGCAAGGGGCCAGGTATCCCAGATTTCCACCTTAGTCCTGAAATAGATGATTTAGCATTTCTGAATGTTTCCCTTATGAAGATAAGGATGCCAGGTACCATATTGCCTGATGTAGGAGGCAGACCCAGTGGTCAGTTAATCAAAATTTGATTTGGACCAAGGCAGCTCTTGAAACCCATCCAGTCCATTTTCCCATTAGATATAGAAGGGGAGCTCTGCTGGACCTCAAAATCCCCAAGGAAAGAATTTCCACTAACTTTCCTGCAACCTGTATTTCATACCCAGAGCTGGGAAGGGCTTACCACTAATTAGCCTATATCTCCCTAGCTTTGACATAAGCTCTAGTCTTCTAACTCCATATTCAACAGAACTAAAGACTAAATATCAGAGTAAGTGGTCTACCATTCATATTTTAGCTGTGAAAGAATAATCATCTTTACTCATACAAATGCGAAAACTCATCTAGTGATGGGAGTATGGGTTGGACCAATAAATTCATATTTGTAAAACAGAAAAAGTAAAATATCGATTTTATTATCACTATTAATGTTAGTTTCGGTAATTGTTGTTTTCAATGCTATTATCACAAAGGTTTGTAAGTGTAACTGTGCAATGGCTAATCTGTTTGTCATCACTAGCACCTTCCAGCTAGTGCTACAAAACAGGCAAGGGGCAGGGGGCTCCTCATGGAACTCCTGTTCTCCAATCTGTATGAGGAAAGCAAGGAACTGGCCTCTGAAGAGTGAGACAGTGCTGTGAAGAAGTGGGTGGGCCCAGAGACAGAAAGAGTATTCAGAGAGCCTTCCTGTCTATTGTGGAAGGTTCCATGTGACACCATACATACCATTAACATGTCACCTCTACAATAATCCCTCCTCCCCAATTTCTAATACCAGGTGGTTGAAACAGTGCTTAGTACCAAGGAGGTGTTCAATAAATATGTGAATAGATACATTAATTAATACCATTAAATACCACAATTTAAACAGAATCCACAAAGTAAGGAATTTCAATTGTTAAATACTCATATTTTAACCTCTGTTAAGGCGACAGGCATTTGAAATTTTTAGGAACTATACACCGCTTAAATGCTTGCCTTACTGAAGAAGAGGGCAAAGTAACAGAAGGCAACAGCCTCAGTGCCTCAGCACTGGTGTTGTTTTTATGCTCAACACTTTCCTCCCACAAAAACAAAGCAATCACGATGTCTGGTGGGAAAGAGAGCAGTGGACTGAATGCTATCATCCAGGCTTAAGAGCTGTAAACATCATACAGGAGAAAGGACGTTCCCCAGAAAGCACATTCCTCAGACTTTGTTATGTGCGGGTCCTGAGTAAACTGGGAACTGGGAAGGAATAAACACCCATGTTTTATGATCTTGAGAAGTGGCTGGAGCAATACCCTGAGGTCAGCCTGTGTGATGGCCTATCAGCTCTGCTGTGGACATCGCACGGGATTTAGCAGAGCCTGCAGAGTTACAGGCTCCTAGGACAACATCCTCCTTCAGCGTAAGCTACTTAAACACTGAGGCAAAATGAAGAGAGGTTTTAAAATGGTCTTAAGGGAAGAGGCTGCTTAGGAGCAGTTTTGGGGGAAGGACAAAGTCCATCCTCCACGGGGGTGGGGAGGGGCATATTTTCCTTTCATCTGCAGACACATCTGGGAAGCCTTAGGTTGGAAATGAAACAGGGAAAGGCTCTCCGCCTGACCCATGGAAGGGTAGAGAAGACAAAGAAAGTGGGACTTCCTCCCAAACCAGCTGAGCATGATTTCAGGCAAGCGTCTCAGCTTATAATCTGCAGCGTAGCTTGGAATGCGGTGCCACGGTCATGCAATGCTTGCTAAACCCCAAAACGTCTATAAGGGCACCTGCTGTCTTCTTCGTGGACTGGTGGGCACACCGTCCTTGCTAAGTACTGCAGTGACCACGTCAAACAACACTGCTCAAGGGAGGTTGCCTAGTCTCTCAAATGAGCTCACTCTTTTGAGCTCTTTTCCTTTATTACACAAAACAACCCCAGGTGGGGTATTCTCACCCTGCTCTGCTGACCCTGATATTTTGCAATGGTGGACATTTGAATTCTTCCATTTTGACCCCCGGGATGCTTTGGCTTCAGGCTTATGAATATAACACATAAACCAGCCTGGTACTTTTTCTTTCAGAAAGCATTATTTATTCAGAAATAATTAGAAATTAGTTACTACTTTCTGTAGCAATAGTTACTACTACATTTCACAAATTTAATTCCTTAATTTTTATTTTTTAAATTTTTAAATTTTTTTATTTTTTTGCGGTACGCGGGCCTCTCACTGCCGTGGCCTCTCCCGCCACGGAGCACAGGCTCCAGCGCGCAGGCTCAGCGGCCACGGCTCACGGGCCCAGCCGCTCCGCAGCACGCGGGATCCCTCCGGACCGGGGCATGAAGCCGTGCCCCCCGCACCGGCAGGCGGACTCCCAACCACTGCGCCACCAGGGAAGCCCAAATTCCTTAATTTTTAAATTCAAAGTTGAACCACATTCTATTTTGAACATTTCATTTCTCTTTTATTGAATTTATTTCCAATGGGATCAATTCTTTTCCATGTGATTTTTTACATTAGGGTGAAAATCCTCCATCAGCGTTTGGCAAATATCCAATTTTACCGGTTCTACCTTCTAAATCTCTTCAAGTCATTTATTTTCACAAGGTTACATTTCCTTGAGTAAAATTTTGCAGATCTAAATTGTGACAGGAAGACTTGAGTCCTCTGCTGAAATTCAGACAACACATTTTATTGTGTGTCGTTTCAGTTCACTTCAATTTTATTTTGTTTTCATTATTTCTACAAAGGCTAATTCCTTCCCGTGAATTTGTGCAGTTTTCAATACACTGACAAGAGATAAATCTTCCGTCACTTTTTCATCCATAATAAATTGTATGATGTGCAGGTTTAGTTGCTGTCAGTTTATTATAGATTCAAGTAAATGGTGGTTTCTATTTATTTTTAGCACAAAGAGTATGCAGGACAAATGTAAATATTCTGGATGCAGGAGAGGAAATAAATTGTGGGGTTATGATACGATGCTTTTTACCAAGCACCATTCAAAAAACAGAGTAGGAGCTACCTAAGCAAAGGTTTGGATATCCTGGAAGAAAGCTGACACAAATATAGGCACCGTATCCCTTTGGGAAAAGGACATGGGGCCCCAATGTTCGGCCCCCTCCAGTGAGGCTCAACTTAAGGTTAAACTTTCCACTGAGAGAGAACAAATTATATGGCCTCCTTAGACAAACGCTGGGCCTTGTCAAGTCTCACGTGTTAGTAAGGAAGAAAAAAGCAGGGGAAGGAAACCAGTCAGTGGGGAAAGTATACTGGCAAAATCTCTCCTGAAGGTGAGAGGAATGCAAGGCCGAGAGGCCAACCTCCCTGCCCAGGGAGGCCGCAGGAACGACTACGTGAGCGGCAGACACGTTGTCATGTGACAAGCCAGAGCCTGTGGAAAAGGCACTCCGGACTCCCAGGGCAGGTGAAATGAGGCTTGCCATTTTAGAAGAGGGGAAGGAGGGAGGAGAGGATTAAAAAAAAAAAAAAAATGCAGGGCCAGTTTCTCCCTCACATAACCTGTTAGTGGGAAATGTGAAATCGGGTGCAAGTCCAAGAGATAACTGCACGTTTGAGCGGATCCCTAGTCACCAGATCTGCTGTCCCAGTGTGAGTCCCTGGTCTCTGTGCTGCAGTTGCAGATGCTGTGGCTCTACCCAGACCTGACCAGGCCATTCAATGTCCTCTCCATATCGAGGAAATATTAAGCTGACAGATTTAAAAGTTACCTGGCAGCGGATGTTTCCATGATGTGAATCCTGGAAAGGAAACAGAGTCAACATGCTTTTCCTCAGATGTCAATGCTTTTTTTTTTTTTTTTTTGCGGTACCCGGGCCTCTCACTGTTGTGGCCTCTCCCGCTGCGGAGCACAGGCTCTGGACACGCAGGCCCAGTGGCCATGGCTCACGGGCCCAGCTGCTCCGCGGCATGTGGGATCTTCCCGGACCGGGGCACGAACCTGCGTCCCCCGCATCGGCAGGTGGACTCTCAACCACTGCGCCAACAGGGAAGCCCGTCAATGCTTTTTAAATTATGTTATACTGGGGGTCGTTTGGGTAGGCCAGACGGATGGGAAAGAATTCCAGATCTGAGGGTGGGCTCCCTTACTCCTGGTTTTGAACATCAGTAATATGATTGGCTCTTACGTCAACACATGCTATATTTCAATCAAGAAGGAACATGTAAATATCAGCGGTAAAACACCACAGTAAATATTCCCATGTTCCAACAACATCCCTCGTCCACAAAACCAAACCAAACCAAAACGAAAACAGGAAAAACAACCAACAACCCACCACAACTAAATCTTCTTAGCAATCCAGATTTTGGGTTTTATTCTCAGGTTACATTTTTTTGTGCCAGTTAAGAATGAAGCCAGAAACAGTTTTCACTCTGACTTCTTAAACAATGATTTACTTTTACACTCCTATGACACTTTATTATTTTGCTGTACTTTCTAGTAAGCTTGAACACAGAATAGGAAAATTATCTTTGAAAGTATTTCTTTAAATGTATTGAAGAACTCTCCCTGGGACAGAATTTAAAGATCTTTACTTTCGTTAAGGAGAAGAAGAGGTTCTAAGTGGCTTCCCCAAAGTCACAGTACCTGACCAGACACTAAACAACTACAATGCTATCTTTCTTACTTGCTTGTGGGATCTTAGTTCCCCAGCCAGGGATCGAACGGTGCCCCCTGCAGTGGAAGCATGGAGTCCTAACCACTGGACCATGAGGGAAGTCCCAGCAATGCTACCTTTCTAGTTCAAATCCCTCTTAATTATAGGACATTGCCCTTAGGACAGGAGAATGTCAAAATCCACAACCTGACTTACGCTGACTCCTACTTACTTTTCCAACGGGGGAAACGAATCTTCAAAGCCATGTGGCGTGAGTGTGTTCCCCTCTCCCACCTCCCTATTCTAAGTGGGGTTTAATGGATCTGAGATGGGCTGGATTCCAAAGTGCACACCAAGATGGGACGCAAATGAGTTCAGATTCATGAAGTTCCCTCAGTGCTGCTCAAAGATGGATGTCCCACAAACCAGGCTGTCAGTCAGAACGGACAGTGGTCAAGTGGTACAGCTTCATTTTTATTTCTTAGTTTTTGACCAAGGAACTCAGAAATTTTTCAGACAGGAGAGAAAAAAGAAAACAATTTCTGCCTTTCACCACCTCTGCCATTCCCACCATTATCTCCACATTCATCTTTGCCACCTTTCAAGTGAGGTTGGGAGCATGGCCACTAGAGGGCAGCATGAATTTAGGAAAAACAGCTGCTTTAAAAAATAAATAAACGATGGCAACGATTCAGAGAGGGCCATTAAAGTCACACTGTGCTTTTGGTCACCAGTTATAGGTTCTGCAATGATCAATATGTCATGATTGCTCAATCTGTGCTGAAGACTTTCTGAGAATGGGGCTCCCAGACCCCCCCCGACTCCCCCCACCCCCCCGCTTTTTGGATGCCTCCCATCTCAATTTCAGGGACTAATTTTCTTTACTATCAATTGCTCTAATTAATCTTCTAGGCTCAGGAGTTGGGGAAATTTGCATATCACCTGCATAAATGTAAAGAAGCACGCAAATATAAACAGATATAGCTTCCCACGTTTCTTAGAAAAAGATTTTTATCAGGCAAGTCCAAAAGGAAATATGCCACTCAAGGGCATGGAGTTACTAATCCTCATTTGATAGTGAAAAAAGTGAAAAACATAAGAATTAAATAAAACCTGGATCAATAAAACATACAAAAAGCGTATGTACTCTACCCAAGCAAATCCTGGCTGCCTCCTACCCACAGCTGTTGTCGTCCCTCTCTGAGTATATGCCCAGGTTAATCAGAAAAGAGAGGTAGATAAATTAGGGGCTTGGGATTACCACATACACACCACTCTATATAAAATATATAACTAACAAGGACCTACTGAATAGTACCGGGAACTCTACTCAATGTTCTGTAATAACCCATATGGGAAAAGAACCTGAAAAAGAATAGATATATGTAGGTGTATAACTGATTCACTTTGTTGTACAAATAAAACTAACACAGCATTGTAAATCAACTATACTCCAATAAAAAATTAGGAAAAAAAGAAAGAAAAGAGAGGTAGAAACTACTCAAATAAAAATAAAATCATAACTCCAGCTTCTGTTTTGATCATCATGTTGTCCCTATCACTGGTCTCTGGCCCATGGGCTAGTGATTATTTTCACGCCTAGAACAACAAATGAGCACCTCCCTTCAGGAGAAAAAGGTATTCATGGGTTTCCAGGGATTTCAAACATGTTATTTTTGACACAGAAATATAGGTATGACATTCTAGGGAATGGCATTTTAAATGAGAATTTGTAGAATTCAAATAAATGAGTGGACTCCATCAGAGAAAGGAGTAAACAAAAATTGGATCTACTGGACTAGAGGAAAGTGGAGTCCAGGTGTGACTCTCCGTGTCAGCCGAGAACCCGCTCAAGTGGTCAGTAAAGCAAATATAAAATGGCTCTCACACTTTCTTCCTGTAGACTTTCCTAATATATCAATCATGAGATTGACTAGCCAGTAGGGAAATGTTGGGTTCCAGTTAATTAATTAAATTATTTCATTAATTCATGGTTCAGTAGAAACTTTTCCTGAGTTTTCTCTCACACATGAAACACTATACAAAACCAAATTCAATTTTACTGTCTTACTAGATATCTCATGGTGACCACCCATGAGGATTTCTTTTTTTTTTTTTTTAACATCTTTATTGGAGTATAATTGCTTTACAGTGGTGTGTTAGTTTCTGCTTTATAACAAAGTGAATCAGCTATACATATACATATATCCCCATATCCCCTCCCTCTTGCCTCTCCCTCCCATCCTCCCTATCCCACCCCTCTAGGTGGTCACAAAGCACCGAGCTGATCTCCCTGTGCTATGCGGCTGCTTCCCCCTAGCTATCTTATTTTTCCCCCCGGTACGCAGGCCTCTCACTGCTGTGGCCTCTCCCGTTGCAGAGCTCAGGCTCCGGACGCGCAGGCTCAGCGGCCATGGCTCACGGGCACAGTCGCTCCGCAGCATGTGGGATCTTCCCGGACCGGGACATGAACCCGTGTCCCCTGCATCGGCAGGCGGACTCTCAACCACTGCGCCACCAGGGAAGCCCCTAGCTATCTATTTTACATTTGGTAGTGTATATGTGTCAATGCCACTCCGTGAGGATTTCTTTGAGGATTTACAGTGAGGATGATACAGTTCAGAGGTTTCACTAGGGTGGGAAGACTGCTCACTGAACATTTCTCAAGGTCTTAAGACCACTTTTTTTTAATTTTTTTTTATTTTATTATTTTTTTTTAATTTTTATTATTATTATTATTTTTTTTGCATTAAACGGGCCTCTCACTGATGTGGCCTCTCCCGCTGCGGAGCACAGGCTCCGGACGCGCAGGCTCAGCGGCCATGGCCCATGGGGCCCAGCCGCTCTGCGGCACATGGGATCCTCCCAGACCGGGGCACGAACCCGCGTCCCCTGCATCGGCAGGCAGACTCTCAACCACCGCGCCACCGGGGAGGCCCAAGACCACTTTTTTATAGGAGCTCCCCAAGGGCAAAAATGATGGCTTTTCACCCATGCTTCATGGGATACTCAATAGATTGCTTGTTATTGTAGAAGAGATGAAAGGATCTCCGAACACTTCTTCTGAGCCCCAGAGTTTGCTACACATTCCTGGACATTGACAGGTGGAGGAATTGCATGGCTTGTCCCCACGACAGCGATTTTCCAACTTTCCCCTGCACCAGGGTCATCTGAAAGGCTTGTTAAAACAGAGATTGCTGAGCCCCACCCCAAAGTCTCTGGTTGAGGGGGTCTGAGTTGGGGCCAAGAATTTACATTTTTGCTGGTTCCCAGGTGGTAGTGATGCTGCAGATTAGGGGGCCACACTTTAAGAAACAATGTTCTAGGACAACCTAAAAGGGCCCCCTTTTCCCTTTTTAAAAAGTAAAACTCTTGACATCAGTTTTTCTTCTTGTAGAATCAACACCACTCAAATTCAGAGATAAAAATCCGGTTGACTGAGATTCCTAGTGTATCGAATTTTAGTAAATGGAGGTTTTACTGTCTTCCTAACAGCAGCCTGAAAACAAACCATACCTAAAATAATAATAATAATAATAGATTGTTCCAGCTCTTTAATATAAAACAAAAAACATGAAAGTTTAAATTTAAGTGATGTACAGATTGCATTAACAGAAGAAAAGAAGAAAAGAGTTTTTTGGATAAGTAGATTGGAACTGAACCTACAAACCATAATTTATGAAGTCTAAGAAAAAAAACTTGCAGAAAAAATTTCCCAGAAAGTCTTTAGCCTCCCTCTAAAATGACAGAATCTTATATGAACAAATGTGAGCAGCGGGGGTCCTCCTGCAGAGTCTGAATGGGAATTTTGGCTTTGCTCTCAAGCAGAAATTTGCTTTTGGGTTTCAGGTCTGTTCCTATTAGAAAGCTCACATCAAAAGGGGAGAAAACATCCACAGTTCTGTCTGGTTCTTCAGGCTAAAATTTCTCAAGAGAGTCATTGAAAATAAAGACAAGTTGCTTTTTTGCTTTTTTTCATTCTTCAAGCTGCAAAAAAGAACCTCTCAAATAAAATTAAGCAGACCCAGTAACAACTGGGTTTGTCATAATTCAAACTCTGCAAGAACTGAGGACAAGACCTTCCTTCTTAGGCCCATTAGTCCAGCCTCCATCTGCCCTTCATTAGACTCCAAACAAACTTTTCTTGTACTGATATTACTATAATCTTTCCTAATTCCAGGACACTTTAAATTGCTTTCTCCAAAAGGAAAACGAAGAGAATCTGCTGATATATGATCTAACAGAAAGAAATCTGCATTACAAAAAAATAACTAAAAGTATGTCATTGCAGGGAGCACAGCATAATTCTTGGGCACTAGCAATTCTCACTGCAAAATGCCAAAATATTTTTCATTACTTCCTGATCTTCAACTCCCCAACCTCTAACCTGCTTTGGACAAAATGCACATATATATATATATATATATATATATGCTAACACCAAAGAAAGAAACTATAGGTTAAGTAAGAATTAATAGCAGAAAGCAGTTTATACGAGCAATATGAACCTCTTGTACATTTTTTTTTCTTGCCAAAATAAAGACAATGTAAACAATAGAAGACCATATTATAAGGGTCTTCATTAGGGTCAGGCTCATTAAAACTTAATGAAGGCACCAGAGTCTCTCCAGCAATATTAAGTGGGGTATACTTTTTGCCTATCGATGGAATGGCCTGGGTCAGAGAGACATTGCTGACAGTGGGTGGTACCAGGTGTTATCTGTCTCTGGAACATACTACTTTGATGGCTTGGAATATTACCCCTTTTATTTGGCTGGCTTGAGTTTGTCAGGATTCACCCTGTGGTGAGTTAACATGCCTCCATATTGAAAAAAAAATTGCCCGTGGGCCAATGTGAGCCTCCCACCTAATAGAATACATCTGGCTCTGACAGTTTGATGCCCAGCTCTGAGCCACATTCGGCCACACAAATTAACATCGTAGACATTGCCCATGCTGAGCAGGAAGTAATAACCTGCTACCTGCTACTTGGCCAAAATCTCATTATAAGCCATTACGGTAATTGAGGGCCCAGACTCCGCGGATATTAGACTCCTGGAGCGCCCGTCGTTAGTTCAGCAAAAGAAAGACTCCGAGTGGAGGCGGGGGTGGCCGACGGAGGAGTAACTGTGCTTTGGACTATAGTGTGAATTCCATCTGCAGGCTACAACGTGGCTCTAGGAGATTTGTGAGCTGTCTCTCTTCTGCCCCGAAGCCCACGTGACCTCTCCTGTGGGGCTCAGGACCCCAGGAAGATGATGTAATTCTTGGTAGGCCTCCAACAATGTTATACAATTAAAATTTGGTTTAAATGAGTATTGGGGACAGCCACACAGGGAAGAAGAGGGCAAAAGAAGTCAGAATGCTCCACGAGTTAGAAGTGTAGAAGTGGGGGTGGGGAGAGGGGAAGGGGGACTCCACCCTCCTCCCTAGAAGATAGGGGCTGTCTAGAGTCACTGCACATATATGAGCTTCCATCCTTTTGCAGATGGCCAAGCCAACTTCCTTTCCCCTTAAGGCCTGCCCTCTCAGTCTCTGTCCAGGATTAGGCAGCTATGGATGAAGTGGTGTGGGCTTGGGAGAGGGAAAGAGGGAAGGAGTCCAATGGATCAATCAGTCATGCAGCTGATCGAGCAACCTGATTTTTGGTACCATGTGGATGGCTCTGGATTGTAGTTACCATGACAACTTTCAATAAATGTTTCTTGGTAAGAGTTACATAGGGCCGGGGAGAAGAGTAACTGAAAATATAATGAACGGTTTCCAGAAATCCCTTCTTATCCTTGTACATACAAATCCCCCCTACACACACACACACACACACACACACACACACACACACCGATAAGAACCAAATCCACCAATCATGGGAGCAAGTTTATGCAAGGTTTTACCTAATGTACAACAAAACTCCTGAGTGCCGTGTTTTCTCCAGAAACCACTGGAAGCCTGGTTAATAAACCTTCCTGGGCATCCGAAGTTTCCATTTCGTCCTACTCCAGGTCTCAATAAAAGGCTGCCTGGCCTTGGAATTTTGAAAGAATTGGTATTTGGGGGAAAATAAGCACTATGGTGGGGGAAAGAACGTGTTGCTGAGGGTGAGGGTGTCTGTGAGAGTCAAGTCCTCCTTCTAAACGCCCTGAGACCATCTTCCTGTCTTAGCCACGCCAGCCTCATTACTCCTCGGCACCCAGAGGGTTAAGTACAGGCTGGAGCCTAGAAAATGGTTTCTGTTGGTACAAGAGAGGCCTTCCCTATAACTAGATCCTTCAGGAAAAAACAAATTAATCAACAGCGAGCTGAAGTGGGTTTAATGATTGCATTCTGCATACAATCAGCTTTTCCCTTTTCAAGGGCCATCAATATGTCAAGGGAAGACATATCTGAAGGATATAGCTCTTAACATCAAGGTTATCTATTCTCCACAAGGCTCCCGCTCCTTCCTGGGTTGATACTCCATGCTGCCTGTGTCTAACATTTTCATCAACTCTGCAATCAATCAAGGTAATAATGTTGTGCAAAAAATCAATTAACAACGCAATTAAACTTTCCTTATTATCTCAAAGGGCTGAAATAATACCTAAAGGGAAGATAGACTCACTGAACGCAGACATCCATAATCCAATGTGAAAGTGAATTATGAGACTGGACAGATGCAGGCATGTGCTGGTGCTGTTATTTTCCAGGGGTTATATCTCATTGTGGCAGTGTATCAGTCAGCCCCAATCCCAGACCCTAAAATTCCAAATTACTTTTAAGAAATATATGATGTGCAATATCCATTTCATATCCTCTTTTAAAGATAACCCCCTCCCCTCCAAAAAACTGAACGGCCATATTATTCAAAGACAAAATGATCTTTCAACAAGAACATAAAATATAAAAGCTATAATAACATTTACATCTGTATAGCACACATCTCTGTAAATGCAGGTCATCTATTACACATAATCTGCAGCGCCTAAGAGGCTCAGGATGTGGCACAACATTTAAAATCCAAATGCTTAAATGTGCAAACTCCTATGGGATGGCTGTGGCTTCTTCCCCCCAGAGGAGGTCTCACCCATGCTTGCCTATACACACACACGTACACACACCCAGGGAGAAGCATCGGGAACAACGGAAGTATTACTCCTTTAAAATGAGAATGACTATATTATTTAGCAATTACACTCAACTTGCCCTGAAACACTGGCCTTAGGAAGTGAGCATTTATAGTACATAAAAGAGAGATGACTATTAACCTTTTGCTGCAGTGACGACTGTGAGATGCTTGAAATTTCACACTGAAATGAGATACAAAGTAGAAGAGGAAGGGGTCCCCTGACATTTACAGAGCTCATTTTAAGCTGTTCAGGACCCACGTGAGATGGTCTGGCACCAACAGAAGGTGGCCTAGAGATAGAAGGGGAAACAACCAGAGGAGGGAAGCTTCGTTAAACAAACATCAAAGCAAAAGCCAGCAAACAATATATAATAGAACAGATAAACAACAAGGTCCTACTGTACAGCACGGGGAACTATATTCAATAGTCTATGATAAACCATAATGGAAAAGAATATATAAAAAAGAATGTGTGTGTGTACATATGTGTGTGTATATGTATATATATATATAACTGAATCACTTTGCTGTATAGCAGTAATTAACATAACACTGTAAATCAACTATATTTCAATTTAAAAAAAAAGCCAGCAAACAAAAGTGCCGATTCAAGATTAACATCATTTGAATATTCTCTTGCCTCCTGGAAGTAAAAGATGACAACACTCACAGAATAAGTATAAACAAATACCAAACGTGAACACCCAACAAAAATCATGTCTCTCCACTAGTCCTTCTCCATCATGGCACCAGAGGCTTCCCTCTGGCAGAGTTAGAGGATCTTGCAGCTTACAGAAAAGCGTAGGAGATGCCTGGAAATTCACGTGAGCCAGGTGAACTGATCTAGAAAGCTACAATTCCAAATTTGGGCCTCAGAGCCTTAGTGAATCAGGATAAGAGAGGATTTCCCTGTGTTTCAAACATGTTGCTACACGAGCTCTAGGTTTTGGTAACTGACAGCTATTCCCCTAGCAGCTTGGGTTTCCACATATACCACCTGGAGTTATGCAGGTATTGTTGTTTTAAACTACCATTGCTCAACAACGAATTCCTTTTTTTGCAAGTTACTCACTTGCAACAAGGATCTTAAGCCAACTTCCCCCCATTTTCAGCTCAGCAAGGAGGCAGGACAGAGCCCCAAGTGCAGATTTCAAATGAACAATAAAACAAGACAAATAAACACAAATGCTTATTCTGTAATTTCTTAAAAAGTAAGGAAGCAATTCATGATGTACTTTTTGGTACAGAATTTCAACAGAGGAGTTGAACAGGTTAGTGGATCCTGCCATTTCTCTCCTAACCTTAAGGAACATAATTAATATGTTTTCATTTTCAATGACTATATTGTGTGTGTGTCAACTGGAACTGCTCCTGCTGTGTATTTGATTCCACTGACGATGGGGTGGGTCAGATTTTAAATGATGTGTGAGCACTTCTGTTCTTTCCGTGCTCTGGTTTATGTGTTATTCATGACTCGCATTACAGACATGGCTGATACACAGATGTAAATGTTATTAAATCTTTTGTATTTTAGAGGCTTTGTGAAAGGCTTCTTTGTTTTCAAATAATTCCCTTAACCGCCAAAAATAACCAGAAGTACATGACAATGTCTTGGGAATTTTTTTTCCACTGAATTTTCTGATGAAGAGATTTTCTCCCCTCTACTGCTACTTTTTTTTCATCAAAATAAAAATGTGTGGATAAATTGGCAGATGGAAGGGTTACATCTTTATAGTAACCAGTCAAGAACCAATTCACGTGTGTGTATGCAGAAGTGTGTGTTTCGTGTGCATGAGAGTTACATGTGGGCACATGGTACTTGTATATGTACTGCTGTATGTGTGCCCTGTGTGTCTTGCTGTGAATTGTGTTATACATGTTGTGTGAGTCCTTTTTGTGTGTGTGTATCTCCTATAGAAGTGTATTGTGTGTGCACATGGTGTGTGTGCACATGGTGTGTGTGTTGGTGTGAATATGTTGACATCATTATGCCAAGTCAGAACTCGAAGTCACCCAATTCTTGATTACCTGTCAAAGGTGCAGTCACCTTACTGCATTTTGGTCTCTGACATAATTTTTAGTCTGTTTTCATTTTGCTCCAGCCTCTTCACATTTCTTAGGATTTCAACAGAAATGTGGCAGAGGATAAACCTCTTCATACAGAGGGCACTTAGTCTGTGCCTCTTACTGGCTCACTTTTCTTTATTGATTTTAAAGTGAAACAATGCTCTGAGGCTGAACAGTGCACCTCCACAAACACAGCTGACTTGACTGAAGGAGGTCAGGAAGGATGGAGATACAGTATATTTCAGTCCTAAGATGAGCAGCCCAACTTCGATGGGCTCAAAGAGGAGAGATGGCTCAGGCCATCCTCAGGGCAGTGGGGGTCTCTGATTCCTCAAGTATCCCTTTAGAAGCATAAGAAAGGGCATATCAACTCTGGGAAGTGTGGTGGAGTCCAAAGGTCAGGTTCTAGTTCCTGGGTTGTAGTAACTGTCCTGCACAACATGTCAACTTCTGGGCCGCAGTTTCTTAGCATCCGGAGAAAATGCTCTCTAATGGCTACTTCTGTCCCAATGAATATAATGCCTATTTTCATCTAAGCAGGTTTTCTATGCTATGCATAGCTCACATAGTTGACATAGCAAAAAGACCTTTTTTACATGCCCCTCTCTTTGTTTCCTTGGTTTGTCTCCTTCCCTCCTAGAATATTCATGATCCCCATACACCCTCTTGCCTTTCTTGGGGCTTTAATTCCAGAATCAAAATATAACTGTCCTCTCTTAGAAGCCTGTCCACATCTTTTTTTACACCTTTTCTAAGAAACAACTAGTTCTCTGATCGACTAATTCACATTAGGATGGTAATAGTTGACAATGAAATAGAGCTTCATCACTTCAGATAAAATATTTTACTTTAAAAAATAGACACATTAAAAAATAGACCAACTGAATAAATCTCTAATGGAATTTCAGGCAACACAGGTTAAGTGGGAAAGCCCTATCTGCCAGGCACAATCAATGAAACCCAAAATAAGGAAGAAAAGGAGAGGTTCTTTCTACATTTGAGCAACTAACAGGCCAGAAAGGGAGATAACTTGTCAGATAAAGATAATTCCAATAAAATTTGCCATAATAATGTTATCTACAAAATGTTAAGCAAACAACAAGAACAGAAAGATGTGATGAGGTGAGTGAGCAGAGACATTAAAAAAGGGGCATTTTCTCTGTATTTCTCTTTTTAGTCATATTAAGTCACAAATATAATATTTGTTACAAGTTAAACAATACAGAAGGTATATTTAAAAACAATAATTACCTCTTTCAAGATTTCCATGAACATTTGATGGAGATATACTGCTAGAGAGATATAGGTATAGATACAAATGCAGAATATTCGGCTAGGTGAAAATGTAAGGAGCAAAAAATGTGCATAAACTTAGTTACTTTTGAGTAACAAAGAAGTAAAATAAGATTAAAAAATAAACAAAAATGTTCATATGTGTTTTGCTAAAAGAAACACAGAAAGGGTAATGTGTAAACCATAGACCACTAAGAATGATATATGTGGTGGATGGGTAAAAGTAGCGGGGAGCGTATTGGGATGGGACTTCTCTGGATATATCTCTCTTTATATTCATATATTTTGCATATTTAAAAATAAAATTTAAAAAAAGGACGGAAAAAACAAATCCTAAAACTGGACACAAACAGAAAAAAATGAACCTAACCATGTACAAAATTGATAATATAATGACACAGAAAAAGAAATTAATGTTGGAACACTGTACTTCAACTACACACCTGAGTGAGATGTATCCTGAGAACACCACCACGACCAACAAACACTGCAAAGAAGTCTTGAGCTTTACTTAGCAGGCTTGTAGTTGGTGGTGGTATTGTTGTTACAATCCTCAAATTATTTTGTATATATTGTAGGATAGAGGAAATGTGCAAATATATTGACATGGATGGAAGTCAAGAGTTTTCACTGTGAGAGAAGGGAAACCAAACAAAGCATGAGAGAAGATGTAGTAGAGAGCATAATGGTCCCCAAGGTGTCCACATGCTAATCCCCAGAACTTGTGAATATGATACTTTACATGGCAAAAGGGACTTCGCAGAGGTGATTACAGATACAGACCCAGGATGCAGATATTCTGTTCTTTCTGGGTGGGTGCAATCTAATCACATGAGTCCTTAAAAGGGAGAAACTTGAAAGACTGTGGTCAGAGAGGGAGATGTAACTATGGAAGAATGATCAGAGAGACACAACACCGCTGGCTTTGAAGGTGGAAGGAGGAAGAGGAGGAGGGGGTAGTGGGGAGGAGGAGGAGGAGGGGGGAGTAGGGAGGAGGAGGGGGAAGGAGGGGGAGGGGAGGGGGAGGAGGAAGAGAAGAGGATGAAAACAAAAAGATGAAGATGAAGGTGACTCTAAGAATTTAAATTGGAGGGATCTATAAGAAATCATAATTAAAAATTATACATGTATAAATATGTGTGTATACACATTTGTGTAGGACATCTAGCACCTGGATACTGGTTTCCAGAAAATATTTTCCACCAAAAATAATCAGGATTTCTTGAAGAAATGGCTAATTCAGGTTGTGGGCAGGAAATGTACAAGTGAGCCCGGAACATCTTGTTCCAGAAAGCAGGGAAAGAACACAGTCAGTGGCTTGAAGAGGATGTCTCTGGCCCAGTTTGGCACTATTTGAATATCAAAGAGAGTAATGACAGTAATTAACTTGCCACATTGAATTAAAAAGAATTTAAATCTAGAATGATACTTAAACACATAAACAAGTACAACAGACGAGAGTAAGCTCTTATTTAAACAACATAAGCTATTTAATGTAGAAAGAATGACAAAATTAGAAAAATCACCATACTCCAATGTAGTAATTCAGGCAAGTATTATCAATGGATGCTACAACTACTGGGTGAAAGTTTTTTTGAGGAAGAAAATATTCACGCAGCCTCAGATCACCACTGTTTAGGTTACTTATTAATTATAAAGGGGAACATACACCTTTACATGACATATCTCAATATAGAGATAACCATGTTAACTAATGATCAATCTTAGCACTTACTACAAAAGAGATCATTAATATCATGTGCCTCTTGACATGATGAAATATTTCCAACATCACCTATACTTGCCAAAATGTTAAACCCGAACCAAATTATGGGGGTGCAATCAGAAAAATCTGGAATGCAGGACATTCTACAATGAAACTGACCAAGGCTTTTTAAAAAACTAAATGTCGGGGCTTCCCTGGTGGCGCAGTGATTGAGAGTCCACCTGCCATTGCAGAGGACATGGGTTCGTGCCCTAGTCCAGGAAGATCCCACATACCGCGGAGCGGCTGGGCTCGTGAGCCATGGCCGCTGAGCCTGCGCGTCCGGAGCCTGTGCTCCGCAACGGGAGAGGCCACAACAGTGAGAGGCCCGCGTACCGCAAAAACAAAACAAAACAAAAAAACTAAATGTCATGAAAACCAGGAAGTGTGGGAGGTATGTTCTAGATCATTGATTCTTCAGTTTCAGAATCACCTTCCTCAGAACCAGCTGGAGTGCTTGCTGCAACACAGATTGCTGGGGCTGCCCCCAGAGTTTCTAATATCTCATCTAGTCTGGATGGGGCCCCAGTATTTTCATTTCTGACAAGTTTCCTGAAGTTGACGCTGCTGATCTGGGAGTTTACCCTTGAGCAGGGGTCCTCAACCCCAGGGCTGCGGACCAGTACAGGTCTGTGGCCTGTTAGGAATTGGGCCACACAGCAGGAGGTGAGCAGCGGGCGAGAGAGCGAAGCTTCATCTGCTGCTCCCTATTGCTCGCATCACTGCCCGAACCATACCCCACCCCACCCCCCACCCTGCCCCATCTGTGGAGAAACTGTCTTCCATGAAACTGGTCCCTGGTGCCAAAAAGGCTGGGGACTGCTGCAAGAAGCACTGCACTATATTTTTAAAAAAAGACTTAATAATCAAACGCAAACTTGGATTGGATATTAGATTAACACAGAAGGAGTTATTAGAGACACCATTGGAAACACTGAGGAAATTTAACCACGGACTGTATCAGGTAATGTTTTTTTGTTTGTTTGTTTTTGTTTTTTTGTGATACGTGGGCCTCTCACTGTTGTGACCTCTCCCGTTGCGGAGCACAGGCTCTGGACGCGCAGGCTCAGCGGCCATGGCTCACGGGCCCAGCCGCTCTGCGGCATGTGGGATCTTCCCGGACCAGGGCATGAACCCGTGTCCCCTGCATCGGCAGGCAGACTCTCAACCGCTGCGCCACCAGGGAAACCCTAGGTAATGGTTTTGAATTCGTGTTAATTTCCGTAGCATTCTTGTTATTTTTAAAGAAAAGGTTCTTATTTTAGGAGATGCATGCTGAAGTATTTAGGGATGAAGTATGATGATGTCTGTGATGTACATAAATGTCTCTATACACTCGCAGACTCATAGATATACATATAGAGAAACATGTGGTGAAATATTAACAATAAGTTTAGGTAAAGAATATATATATATATATGTTCAACGTACTAGTCTTTTGACTTTTCTGTAGGTTTGAAAATGTTCACAGTAATCATTTTGGAGGAAAAGGCTTGTTTATCTCAGCATATGATATCTGTAATTATACAGTAATGACCACAGGAATAATTTTCAAATTTGTGCTAACTTTCTTTGCCTGCTCCTCTCCTGATTCCGTTAGGTGACCTATTTAAGCATCTCAAGCTAGCACTGATTGAGACCCTTTCAGGCCAATGTGTGTTTTCCACAAATAGCACTCTGTTATTCAAAACAAAATACCTGAGAGTGAAACATTATCAGTCCCTCCCACTCCAGTCCCATCACTCTGTGTTTTCCTCTTTGTGTGTACACACACACACACAGTCCACATATACAACCCATCCTTTCATTCCTTCCTTCCATCTTTCCTTCATAAAAATGCATAAGGTCCATGTTTAATTTGCATTACAACATGCCTGACTAATAAAGGTATTTATTTAATCAGTTACTGAGTCATGCCTTCTTCCATTACACAATTATTTACTGAGACCCTACTATGTGCCAGTTAGTGTTCTCATTGATGGTGATACAGCGGTGGATAAAGTCTCAGCTCATGGACACTACAACCCAGGGGTGGAAGAAAGGCAATAAGCAAATAGACAAAAGTTAAAAATAAATAACTAATAATTTTAGATATAAATATAACAAAGGTGGTAAACCTATAATAAAGGTAGTAAAGAGTAAAAGGACAGAACTAAGAAACAGAATACCTTGGTGCTAGCTCTGTATTCCAGGCTTGAGAAATTTGGCAGGTCACATGACTTATGTGAACGTCAATTTTCATGTTTAGAATAGGAATGATAATCCTTGCCTATGTAACCCTCACCCCCAGTAAGGTAACTATGAGGAACGCCAGCTACTGAATAATATGTATTATCATTGCCAAATGACAACATATCTTAGATATACCTTGACAATTTGTCATAATTGTTATAAGAATGAGCCATCTTATAACTGTCCTACTCCTGTATTAGGAAGGATTATGCAAGCTGTTACAACAAACAAGCCCCACAATTTCAGTGGCCTAACACAACAGAAGTTCATCTGTTCCTTACTCAGGAAGGTTCCTCCAGGAAGCTTCCACCATGTGTGATTCTTGTGGTTTTGCCATCTCCTACCAAGTCCTGTTACATGCATCAGTCCTGCTGGAGAAAAAGTGAAGGAGGCACAGCCATTTCTCACAAGCCTTGGTTATGAGATGACACCATCACTTGCACTAACACTGCCTTAGCTAAAACACACTCATTTAACCATGTCTAACTGCAAGGGAGACAGAAATGAAGTCTAACTTTGCAGTCCCCAAACAGGAAGAAAGCATGTATTTTAGTGAGCAAAAAGCAATCTCTGCTACTATGACCAAAATGGATTTTTCCTTCCACATTCTTCCTTAATATGAAAAAATGTCATATGTTAAAGAGAAGAGAAAGGGTAATTTTATAATCAGTTAAATAGTTGTTATGTGCCAACTATGTTCCAGGCACAATAGACTGATGTTTTCACCTGTATAGCAAAGCACAGTACCTATCAACAGAGCCTGGCACACAACAGGCATTTCAGTATGTATTCAAGGTTACTGAATGAATGTATATCCACCAGATTCCCAGCTCCATGAGAGCAGGAAATCTGATTTGTCTAATGCAGGCTTTGGAGGGCCTAGCACTGTGCTCAGCATAGCAGGGAACAATAAGCCTCTGCTAAGCATTTATGTTTTGAAATCTAAAGTTATATTTTGTTCCCCAAATTGAGCATAGGCATTTACAGAATACTCACGGAGCAAAAATTTTTATGACACATTTAGTCATGTTAAAATAATGCCAAACCATCCAGGCTTTACCTAAATATGCATGAATACTTAAATAAGTGACAACTCCTCAGAGCCATTATAGCTATATTTTAGTACCAAAGAGTAACAAGCAAATCAAGTAGACAGCATCTATTTTTAAAATGGAAATCACAATAGGTGCCTTTAACTGAAAATTAATAACAAGAGAGCACTGACTTCCAAAGAGCCTCCATTAATTAATTAAAACAATGAATTTGCAACCTCCTGGATGACAGTGAAATGTTCCAGGAGGCCAACATGGCTGTGGAAAGGCAACAGAAACAGTCGCAACCACAATAACAACAAACATGAACTCGGGTCTTATATGGCAAAGATCTAGACACAGTTAACCTAAATTTCCTCAGGCAGAATTAGTGGTTCCTTCCTTGTTCTTCCTGTGTACTATTTATTACACAACCAGTACCCGTATCTCACTGCATCATAACCCATCACCTCATTATTATTTCCCACTTCAATGTAATTTACTTGAACTTGGAGTTACTCAGGGGTACTTTCTTATTCATCTTTGAATCCATAATACCTATCACAGGTCCTAGAATTTAAGATGTGGTTAAAGTGTTTGCTAAATGAATGAATACAGGAATGTCTGAATGAGCAAGCGAGCCAGACTTTCTCTTTAACAAAGAATAATACCAACCTACATAATTTTTTCTAGAAAACTGAAGAGATGGGAACACTTTCCAATTTATTAGTCCAGAATTATATGAGAAAATAAAAATACAGAACACTATTCCTCATGAACATGCATATAAAATCTACAATAAATATGTGTATGTGTACATAATAATTTATCATGACCAAGTACTGTTTATCCTAGAAATGCAAGGTTAGTTCAATATTCAAAAATAAATATAACTCATCATATCAACAGACTGAAAAAATATAATCATCTCAACTGATGCAGAAAAACAAAACAGACAAAATTCAACATTCATTCATCTACAATAAAAACTTCCTAAAACATAGGAATAAATCAGAAATTCCTCAACCTCATAAGGGTCATCTACAAAAAAACCCATAGCTAACACCATATTGAATATTGAAAGACTGAGTACTTTCCCTCCATCAGGAACAAGATGGGATATCCACTGTCACTCCTGTTATTCAATTCACACATTCACAGTCTTCTCATTCTGAATTACCCATGCCATTGTGCTACAGGCACGTGTGGTATGATATCTAGCAATCCACTCTGGGATATTAAAGAATTGAAGTCCCTGACAGCTGTAGCACAGAGGAGAGCATTCCTCTCACCGGAGAAGCACTAGGTAGATTCCCAAGGGCAGGAAGTATATACTTGGGACACGCTGAGCAGCACTGTGTTGGGTGGTAATGATGGGGTGGACCTGAGGATTTTCTTTCTAACACTAAGAGGAACATCATAACAAAATCTCTGCCCCCAAATGTGGAACAATAAGTCCTTAGGCCATCTAATCATTAACATAACAAAGGGAGTTCTCAGTTCTGAGTGTTGTTCTTGTAGAATTGTCTTCTGTATCAAGGCGTGTTCCTGGACATGGAGACAGATTGTTCCCCAGAAGCACAGCACATTCTGAAGAGCTCTGTCTGCTGCCTTCACAGCATCAATTATTTATTTGATCACCTTCTATGTGCAAGACACTATACTAAGTACTCTAGAATGTATCATTCTTTTTTGTGTTTGTTTGTTTGTTTTTTGTTTTTTTTTGCGATACGCGGGCCTCTCACCGTTGTGGCCTCTCCCGTTGCGGAGCACAGGCTCCGGACGTGCAGGCTCAGCAGCCATGGCTCATGGGCCCAGCCGCTCCGCGGCACGCGGGATCCTCCCGGACCGGGGCACAAACCCGTATCCCCTGCATCGGCAGACGGACTCTCAACCACTGTGCCACCAGGGAAGCCCTAGAATGTATCATCCTTGTATGATCCACTAGGTAGGCCATGACCACTAGGTAGGTTTTATTAGCCCCAGCCCACATTAGAAGGAAGTGAGACTTAGAGAGGGTAAATAATGTGTTCAAAGAGACACAAATACTATAAGGAAAAGCTATGGTTAGCTTTTAGTTCTTCTGACTACAAATTCAGGGCTCTTTCCATGATAACAAAGATTACTTTAGGGATTGATGCGTCAGAGAAGAATGCCAAGAGCAGTGTTTCTGTGACTTTGGACCTTTTCAAAAAGGTTTTCTGTTTCATTTCATGACAGTATTTTCAAAATGAATTTTCCAGTTATAAGAAGAGCTTCTCGGGCTTCCCTGGTGGCGCAGTGGTTGAGAGTCTGCCTGCCGATGCAGGGGACGCAGGTTTGTGCCCCAGTCCGGGAGGATCCCACATGCCATGGAGCGGCTGGGCCCATGAGCCATGGCCGCTGAGCCTGCGCGTCCAGAGCCTGTGCTCCGCAACGGGAGAGGCCACAACAGTGAGAGGCCCGCATACCACACACAAAAAAACAAAACCAAAAAACAAAAAAACAGCTTCTCCTTTACAATGCAATTTTTCAACTGAAAGACATTTTATGGAAAAAAATAGTAGATTACTTGCCCTTCTCCTCCTCCTCATCACCATCATCATCGTAGCTAACTTTATTGAGCTTCCTATGTGTAGGCACCGTGATGAGCATTTTACATGGATTGGCTCATCACCTGATCCTCTAAACGATCTTATGAGATAACTAGTATTATTTTTGTTCTCCCCCCCCTTTTTTTTTTACAGATTGCCTACAAAATGGATCTCAACGGAATTCAAATCTGTGAGTCCTTAAGAAACTTTGTGTTCTCCCTGAAGGCCACCAAGTTGGTTTACAATGTAGTTCATAAAAATCCTTATCCATAGCTTTCATTCCCTCTCCCTATACATCCCTTGGTGCTCAAATACATCACAACATACGATCTGAATTGATGGTTCTTATCCACTGCCAGAAAGAACAGTTTTTAAAAGAACTGAAAATGTTCCCAAAATTCAGTTGCTCTTATATTCTTCCTGCATTCAAGCTGGAAATGAGTCTCCTGAGACCTTTTAATGGTACTGTCCTTATCTTCTGTTCCAGGGAGCCTGTCCATTGACAAACACAGACCTTCTCATTGCGTATCTGTTACTCATAGGCCAAGAAGAAAGCTCAAAAGTAAAATGTGTGGTACATACTCCTGATCTTCCTGGAAGCTAACTGTTCACCTTCCCTTGGCCCATCAGTCCTTATGCTTGACCTCAAAGAGATTCTCTTTGAAAAATAATGAAAATCCAATCAACAAAATCAAACCTATTGGCCCAAATCTTGTCACCTCTAAGGGTACCCAAAATACTACAGATGGGATGGGGTAGCCTCAGAAGTGAGTGCCCTGTTTTCCACGTGAGATGACAGAGCTTCCCAGATACTTGGCTTGCTACTAAAATAGCTGCTCCAATGGATGTAGTCTCCCTGCCAGAGAAGAATTCAGGGGCCAGAAAGAGCCCTCCTCTGAGGTACAGAGCCACATTGCTGGAAAATCAAGACTTTACAGCTGGTAGAACTGAGACCAACTAAGTGTAGTTTGCAGCCCACCTGCAGCAGAATCTGATTTCTGATCCCACATGCCTGTATTTTTAACAAGTATATAGTGATCCTTAAGCACACTAAAGTTTGGGAACCAGTGTAATAGACTCGGGAGCCAGACAACCTGGGTTCATATCTCTTTGTGCCTCTATAGCTGCACATGAAAAATGAGGATACTCATAATATCTAATTCCTAAGATTAAATGAGATATTGCATATGAAAAGCCCAACAATGACTTGCATGGGGTGAGCACTCAATTTCCATTAGCTACTAGTCTTATAAAAATTACATTTGCGTAACAGTTACCCTTTCCAAAAAGACCATATTATTTTATAACAATCCTAAAAGGCAAAAAAATTTCATTATGCCTGTCTTAAAGGGGAGGAAATGAAAAGCACAAGGGATACCAGGGTTTTAGAATGGCAAATAGGATTCATCTTGTATACAAAGCACAATTTATGATAATGATTGACTATGATGCAGTATTGAAAAAGGTTCCTTGAGGCCTCCTTGGTGCCACTGATGCAACAGACTTTGTTAAATTAACCTGCTGATGAGTGGCAGAGTTGGAATTAAAATCACAAAGTAGGGTCAGCTACCCAGCATCCATGTTTCTCTTTTATCTCACACACAGATACCATATGCTGTTGAGCATGGCAATATGCTCATTGACGGTGGGCATAAGATAAAGGGGGATATTGTGAAGGACTCCTGGGACAATTCTCTTTTAACTCCTCGTTAAAAGAGAATTGCCTTTCTTTTGAGTAATATCCTTCTTACTTTGATATATCTTTCTGCTACATGGAACACAGAAATAAAGGCTGGTGCTACAGCAACAATATTGTGACCTAAATCAAACTTGAGGATGGGAGCTAGTCTGTTGGAAGGCAGAATAAAAATTTAAAAAGCTTGGATTCCTGGTGGTATCATACCAGCCATCGAAGGTGTACATCTGGGTTTCATGTTATATAAAAGTATCTTGTTAAAGCCACTGCTATTTAGGGTGCTTATTAGTTGCAGTTGAATACCATTCCTAACTTATGTAAATCCTTCTTGGTACTATCACTACGCTTTCTTCTAGAACTATTTTCATAAAAACCATTCTGTTTTGGGAGGCTTTGTTTTTCAATTTTTTTCTTATTATATCTATGTGCTCATTGTTAAAAAATAAAGTACAAAGAAAAATAAATAAAACTCATGTATAACTCCAATGCCTAGAACTAAATGCAGTTAACACTTTGATGTTTTGTCTTCTAGTCTTTTTTCTACTCCTGTGTCATAAACATGGATGAGTTCACATATATATCAATATATATATTTTTTCATTTGCTTTCATTAAATAAATATTTGCCTGTCATATTAAAATTTTTTTAAACATCACTTGAATGCTATATAACATTGCACTCCATGGATGTGTCATAATTTACTTAGCATTCCTATCTAGTTGGATATTGACTGTTTCCTGTGCTTTGATGTTATAAACATTACTACACTGAACATTTTAACATATAAAGATGCTTTGTTTATGCATTTCAGGTTCCTTCCTTTGGACAGATTTCATTATTAGGTAAAGGATCTAAATATTTTCTAGCCTCAGTGCATAGAGTCGAAATGCTTTTCTAAAACATACCAGCAAATAGCCAAGCCATTCAATAGCACAAAGGATGGCTTATTAGATCATTTTAGATAGCTTAACAAATGGAAAAATTATATTCTAGGGTAGTTTTACTTTTCAAGTGCTTGATTATTTTTGAGGGTGAACGTTGCTCAGGTTCATCACCACTTGTGTTTCCTAGTGTGTTTTATGTATCTTTGTATCTCTAACTTTGTAACTCTAACTTTGTATCTCTAACATGTCTATCACATGCCCTGGATCATAGGATAGACTCTACATAGCTTCACCAGAAAGATATGGTTATTCTTTAATAATCATGTACCTGAAATGGCCTGAGAGAAATTGCCTTTGGAATCATTACAGATTAGATTACATCCCATGGAGTTTCACTCTTTGAGTACTACTGATCCATGAATGATTACAATAATTATAGCTAACACTGAGCTTTCTCTATTTATTACACACTATTCTAAAAACTTTAAGTGCATTATTGCATTCAATCTTCACAATGACCCTGTGAGGTAGATAGTATTAGTCTCCCCATTTTTGGATTTGGAAGCTGAGGCAAAGAGACGTTACATCAGTGGAACAAGGATTTGAACTTATGCAGTGTGATTCTTATGCAGAATGAGTTTTTTTCTTATGCAGAATGAGTTTTTACTCAGTGTCTCCAATGTGCCTGGAAACTTGTTATGTATTTTGGAGATACAGAGAGGAGGAAAAACATGGTCCTGGCCTCCCAAAGCTCAATCTGGTCATGCAGGCAAAACCAAAGACAGTGCATGGATAATAATAGTGATAGTAATAACCAACATTTATTGAGTGCCAGACACTGTTCTAAGCACTTAATCTTCTGAAAACATTAATGCTGTAGATACTACTACTGTTTCCATTTTACAGATAAAGAAATTGAAGCAGAGAGGTTATGCAATTTGTTTTTGGTAGTAAGGGATGGAGCCAGGATTTGAATCTAGACGGATGCCAGAGGCCACCTTCTCAACCACTTTGTAAAGAGTGTTCCATGGTTGAATACAAAACGATAGAAGTTGCCACCTACTTAACTGTCAAAATAGTAGACCCAGTGTATTAAGTGAATTCACAAGAGAGCACGTTCAGATTGAGCTGGTGACCCTACCATCCTTCATTGTGAAATCAAAAATAACATGGCTATAGAAAAGGTCTGGACTTTTTACTTCAGACAATGTAGTTTCAAACCTCAGCTCTACCACTTCCTAGAATGTGGGAATAAATATTCTTCTGTTACACAGCAGTTGTAAAGATGATGTAAATTGCTATACAAATGGGCATCTAGCACAATTTCAAGCCTTTTGTAGGAAACAAAAAGTGTGATTTATCTTATGTAGCAGACACTATGGACTGACACCCTTTTATCCTGCCTCCCTCTACTGTAAACGTGTGAAAACGAAAATACTCGATTTTCCAGCCTTCCAGTGACGTGGGCTGGGCAATGAGATATAGGCAGATGCCTTTAGGAAGCTATCTATCCACAAATAAAAAGTGAATACCTCACGGGAAAAGACCATCCTTCTTCATCCTGTCTGGATTGCTAAAATGATTCCAGGCAGAGTAGTAGCCGTTTTGAGAACATGAACATGAAGCTCACGTGTGAAGGATAGTAGGACAGACAGAAAGAGCCTGGGTGCCTACTGGGCTGCTCTTTCAGCCAGTACAACAGCACTGGATTGCCTACCTCCATACTTACTTTTATGTAACAAAAATAAACACAAACATTTAGGTCACTATTTGTTGGATTTACTTGCTTGAAGCCCAATATATATTTATCTGATACGCTTTCTGCACCATCTGCCAGAGCCTCTTGTGTTTCCCCAGACCGCGGAAGACACGTATCCCAGACTCACACTGTCTATCACCAAACATCCAATGTTTACTTTTTTAGAGTCAAGGGCTCAATGTTCTCCACAGGTAGGCCTCAGGACATCAGGTTTAGGTGAGAAAGTCTGAATCAAACCCTTTTGTCTATGAGCAGCCAGTTGGAGAGCTGGCTGGTCATAGACTAGAACAAAAAGTTAGCGTTACTTAGTGAGATTTCAGTCCCCAGTGAAAACATGAGGCACAGGAACATGAGAGTCCTGAATAGCTGAAGGAGAGACAGACAGGACAGGAGTCAAATTCTGGAATTGCTACACACACCTTCTAGGGCTCCAACTAAGATCATGTACAGTGTTATCTGTAAAACAACTATCATAGTGCCTAGAAATCATAACAGGTGATCCAAAAAATGACTGTAGTTGTTATTTTAAAGGCAATAAGAAATAATAGCCTGAAATTCACTTAACTGCTCTTTGTAAAAACTTACTATGGGGCTTCCCTGGTGGCGCAGTGGTTGAGAGTCCGCCTGCCGATGCAGGGACACGGGTTCGTGTCCCAGTCTGGGAGGATCCCGCATGCCGCGGAGCGGCTGGGCCCGCCGTGAGCCATGGCCGCTGAGCCTGCGCGTCCGGAGCCTGTGCTCCGCAACGGGAGAGGCCACAACAGTGAGAGGCCCGTGTACCGCAAAACAAAACACAAAAAAATCTTACTATGGTTCAGGCCCTGGGATTTTAGGAGCAAAGAAGAAAATCATGTTCCTGCCTTCCCCCATTCCTGCTCTCCCATCACCCACCATGGACTGTACAGTAACATGGTGGAAACACAAAATGAACAAACAGACAATCAATCACCTAAAACAGTGAGAAAAACTAGGAGGAAAAATAAAGAAGGGTTCAGGGACCACAGGGAGGGAGGCATGAGAAGTAGCAGGTTGGGTGGGATATCATCACGGTGAACTTCAGAATAAAAAGTGTCTCCCTGTTTTGCTTATGGGAAGACAAAGGGCCAGAGAATCCATTAGTTTGATTGACTAACCTAATGTCACATAGTGCCGAGTTCTTCTGAATCTTAGTCCCAATTAGAACACAAATTCTTGCCCTTAAAAATTTTAATGCATACATATAATTTGTATTTTAATGTATAAGAAGATGCCATATATATAAATAACATTAAAATACGTATTATATGTATATGTATAAAATATATACACACACACACACATATATATGTATGTTAAAGATCTGAACACTGAATAAAGTATCCTACAGGTCCACCTTGACAACTATTGAACTATTTTCTTCAAAGCTCTGCCATAAAATGTGAGGACTTTTAGGAACCCTTACACACTGAAGAGGGTCTGAGACAACTGGTTGCAAAAGGGACATTAAAAACATGCTTTCCATTGTCTGAAATGTTTCTAATTATTTTTATAAAGGGTATGCCTTTTTCCAAGACCCAGTGCTCTACAGGGATAACATACTTTGTCTGTTTTATTTTGGGAGGGAAAAAAAAGAAAAGAAAAGAAAAGAAAATGCAAAGCTGAACTGTGTCTATATATACATATATATACATACACACACACATGCATATATATATAGATACAGATATTTTGTTCAGACAAAGCTACTTCTCTCCTTTTACTTCAGCCTGTTTCTGTCCAGCGAGATGGCATGGCTATTGGCAAAGTCCATTCTCTTTTAGCCTCCATGGCCCTACCAGACTCACAGCAGTGCTACAAAATATCGACTTGGAAAGTAATTAAGATATAAGTATTCCAAAAGAGAACACATGGTTATTTAAAGTCATTGGACACGATTCAAAAGGAAAGATCTATGGAATACAAGGGCTGAGAGCCATCACGCGTTGTTTCTTCCCCCACTTCTCACATTAAGAAAAAAGACTAATTATAAATCTCTAGCAAATATGACCTGGTAAAGAGTTTTCAAACAAAAGCCTGCACCAAAAGGCATATCTGGCAGTTCTGGGCACTTGTTTTCCCTAATAACCATTAAATTTGTTCCTAGTAAACCATTTTACGAGAACATTAGAAATATCAGAGTTTACGTTTTCGTTAATAAATTGCTGCCGAATGCTTGTGCTGTATCACATCTCCAAACGACGCCTTCTCGCTTTGTCGCCGCTGTGCCTTTTCCCCCCTTAACATTTCATTTCCAACGACACGTCAGCCGTCTTTCACCAACCTCAAAGGAAAGTTGAATGCGGGGCTCACAAAGTTAAGCTGACATTTGCTCCCTTCCAATAAAAAATATTTAGTCCATTAAACATAAATAGCTGTCATTATGATACATGGACTGAGTGCAAACCTCCCGGTTCCCTCTGATGTTTATTACATCCAAACAACTTGCAGTGCCTGCATGTTTTCAACTTTAGTGTATTGATTAAACTTTTAAATGGCTGCCATATAACCCAGGGACAGCAGGAAGATTAATTTGCGTCAATGTTCATCTGTAATTCATTAGCCATTTATTCTTTACAACCACATGGGCTATCAAGAAAATGCAGGCCATTTTTCACTCAGCACAGGCTGAGAACAGATTCTGAAATTTGTGCTGCATACAAATAAGTTTCCCGGCCCTGGCCAGTTAAACTGTTTGGCTTTTCAAAAGTTGAAGTTGGGAAATGGCAGCCGGGAAGGAACATTAAAAACCAGAAATGGGGGAAAAAAACATACATCCTCAGGGTGCTCATGGCTTCACTGAGTTTGTCCACTGTCTTTTCATCCATGGATTGTGGTTTCCTATTTCAGTCGGATTAAAATAACAGAAACTTGTGTCTGAGAGAAGGCCATCGATAAAATGGGTTGCTTTTTCCCTTCCCCCGCTTCCCACCCTTTTCCTAGTATTTCCTAAAATTCTGTTTCTGGCAGAAAGCTCCAGAGTGGCAGAGGAGGACAGAAGCGCACAGCCTGAGAGGAACTTGGAGCTGTACCCTCAGAGACAGTGGCATTTGAATCAACTCTCCTTGAAACAGTGGAATCTTACCCTGCCTTGAGCTGGGAAGGTGCCCAGCTAAATAGCACTGCATTTCCTGAGGGAAGAGGTAAGCCATCTGGCTTCTCCATGTGCCCTCCTGACCCTCTTGGCAAAACACAAAATGCATATTAAAGGCATAAACGGAACGAGTACACTGGTGAAAGGCCCTTCAACACACCAGGCGCTCGGGGAGGGAAGGAAGGAGGAGTCCACGTGTGCTCAGGTTGGGACTGGAGGAGGATAAAGCACGAGAGGGAAATTTTTCTTCATAAGGATGAATAATTAAAGTGGAGAGCTAAGTGCCCTGGCCTCACACTGGCTAATAACTGCGAAACTGAGCAGTGAAAAATCAATAGTCAGGACGACATCTGGGGAAAGAGGGCTGGCAGGTACCCATTTGCAGGACATGTGAAAGGCAACGTGCAGATGCTCAAGGCGACAACTCTTTTCTCTGGTCCAGGGTGTCCACAGGAATCAAAGGCACCAGGAACGCTGGTAACCTTTGGTAACGAAGTCCATGAAACAGCCTACAAAGAAGGGCTTGGGGAGGAGGCTGTAAATTACTCATTTATAATATAACAGCTCAGGCTGCTTACAGCCAAGGATGAAAGGGAGCCCTCCACAAAAGCCTCCATCTGGAGCCCTCCTCATCCCAGCCCAGGAGTCGCCGGCACTAAGAATCCACATCACACAACTCCTTTTCAGGCCCTTGGGGGAGATGGGTATGTGTGGCGAGGGTGGAGGTGGGGTAGGGTCATCGTGCATCATATAAACACAGCTGGAGGAGTTTTATTTGGCCTGTGGATGTGACATGTGTCAAAAGGAATGCACATGAACTGGAGAAAAATGCACTGGATGGAACCTCAAGGTCATTAGATCCATCCTCTGCTATGTATAGGATCTGTCAACTTTATCTATTTTTTTCACAGTTAGAAGTACCCTGGGCTTTGCACCTCACAGGAGCTCAATAAATATTTGCAGAGTGACTGATTAATTCAACCTAAGCACACAGATTCATTCATTCAACCATTCAACGAATACATATGTATGGACTGTCTATCATACCCCTGACACTGTTCTTAACCAAGGATAAAGTGGGGAAGAAGTGTAGCTACAAACTCTCAGCAATAGGGTACTTCTCTATCACAGATAACTTTTACTTTCATGTGGAGCCAAGGTTCATTCTCGAATCCCAGGGCAGGAGGTTTAGAGGACCAGAGCCCTGTTTCTTGCCTGATCTTTCTATGGGCAAACACTGAAAGTGATGGTGCTTGAACAGCTATGCCTTGTTAATTGAATAACAACTAGAATAAATGAGTCTGAAATTCTAAAGCAATTCAAAATACATATTTATTTAGGAAATTTCAACTAACCTTGATTCCAAGGATAAGCATAACCTCTCTAGGTGAGCTTAGGGTAAGTATTTGTTTTTGGAGATGATATGCCACGAATTTGCTGCTCACCAAATGCATCTATCACTATTGACCCTGAGTTTGAGGAACAGAAAGACATTTTGTGAAGGTTTCAGTCAATTAGGAAGCAAACACCAAAAACAACTATATCTGCTACATTTTTTTTTTAGGATATTGTAGGTCACAAAGAATAAACACAAGTCATTGTCTCTACTCTCATTGAGGACCTTACAATCTCTTTGGGGAGGCAAAAATTAAATCATGAAAGCTAACTAATACACACAACAGAGAATTAGGGGTAAATGTGTTTAACATGCTTTTTTTTTTTTCTCTCTCTTAAATCATAAATAGAAAAATATTTATGCCCAGTGAAATCAAAGCTGCTGGGATACCAGAACTCTCACACATGAAACTGATGGCTGAAAGTTATCCAATAACATATATTGACACCCTGAAAATACTCTTATGATTTCTCCCTTTGATTCCAATTCTTGATAACTATTTTAAGGAAATCATTCCCCAAACAGAGGAAAACTACACAACAAAGATTTTCCTGCAGAGTTTTCTGTTATAAGGAACAGAGAGTAAAGCAAAGATTAAGTAAATAATAGTACATTGACTCTATAGAATATTGGGTGGCTATTAAAATGGTAATAATGAATACTATGAAGCAACAGAGAAAAGCTTGATACTCCGCTAAAATCACCTACAAAACTATAAGTTCACCAGGGTTACAACTATGTATTCATATTAAAAATACTGTCAGGGAATTTATACAAGAGAGAGGGAGTTAGAGCTATATAAAATATGTGTTCTCTCTTTATCAAATGATCTGTGAGTTTGTTTTATTGTTTTTATAATTAGAAAAAGTTCTAAAACATTTAGAGTGTATAGAACAGATTATAAATGCTATGAATATTGAAAGAAAGCTTCATGCTGGAGGAGCTAAAGTTTAGCCCTAAAAATTCTTTAAAGAAACAATTCTTAATACACAGAAGAGAAAAAGTATCCCTGGAAAAGAATATTCTCAGTGAAGGCCGAGAATTTGAAATGTGCATGCCTAAAGCATGAATAATGAAGAGATTTGTCTGGCTAGAGTAGATGAGATGCTTTGGAGAAATAATGTTAGATAAATAATACTGGATAATTTTTTTAAAACTTTGGTGATGTCAGAGCATAACTATTTCCTTCCTACCTTCTCCTTTTCAAACTAATAGACATATTTCTTACTTTACAATCCTACCTGAGCTCTATCCAAGTTTATGGGACAAATGAAATTAAAAATAATATATCAAAAGGATTGGTTATGTTTCTAGTTTCCAACCTCAGGAAGTGAATTTTGACTTAGTTAATAAATTAAAAAAGGATAGTTGAGATCATTTTGAAAAAGAAGAGCAGGCATAGTGTTTGTAATTTTTCACAAAGTGTCCAATAAAAATGGAGGAAAAAAGATAAAGAAGAAGAATGGGGTGGGTGATGAAAATTATCATTGCCTCATAAATAACAGTGCTACAATAATTAAACATGGAACTTGTAAAAAAATGAAAGGGAGATTAATGGTACAAAAAAAGAAAGCAAAAAAAGAAGATTCCATTATAAAGGAATTTAGACCATCATAAAGTTGATATTTTATATCAGTGAGGAAATGAAGACCTGTTTAATAAATGTTAAAGGGACAAAATAAATCTGCAATCCTAACCAGATAGTCAAATGTACAAAAAGTATCCGTATAATAATAACAAAAAGTGATTGGAGAAGCTCCGATCTCTAGGGATGTGCATAAAGTCAGAGGCAGAAATAATACAGGAAAATATTGTCAGACCTGGTCTTGTAAAAAGTTGTCTCTACATGGTAAAACACCATAAAAAAGAAAAACCCAAATTGCAAACAAAAAGATGTCTTAGATTTATCATCTAAGACAGGCAAAAGGTTACTATCTCTAATGTAGTAAATATTTCTTACAAATCAAGATGAAAATTATTAACATCTCCTTAGGGAAATGGGTAAACAATACAAACAACTGTTTACAATACAAAAATAAAAATACCCAATAAACTGACTGAGCATGTTCAGACTCTAGTTCAGCATGTTCAGACTCTGAAATATAGTCTAGGTTAGGAGGACAATTTACTTTTTACTGAATAAACTCTTGATTTTTAAAAGAAATGCTTCAACTGTTGACCATTAAGAACAAAATATGCTTTACCTGTTCTGTTCTGTTTTTGGTTGTTTTTTGTAGCCACTCATTTAGTTAAGAAGTTCCCTTCAATTCCTCAAGTTCCATGAGAGATTTTTTATTATAAATGGATGCATGCTACTAGTTTTCTATAAACATTTTAAATTATCATATAATTTTATTATCATTAGGAGTTTTTAATCTCTATTATTTTTATGAGCATGAGTTTTAACTGCTGTTTTAAAAATATCCAAACTTATGAAGTTTTTCTAGTTAACTTATTAATGTACAAATACTAAAAATGGTAGTCCAACATGTGAGTGATACCTAGTTTTTTTAATTTGTTAAAACTTGCTGGGCTTCCCTGGTGGTGCAGTGGTTGAGAGTCTGCCTGCCCATGCAGGGGACACAGGTTTGTGCCCCAGTCTGGGACGATCCCACATGCCACGGAGCGGCTGGGCCCGTGAGCCATGGTCGCTGAGCCTGTGCGTCCGGAGCCTGTGCTCCGCAACGGGAGAGGCCACAACAGTGAGAGGCCCACGTACTGCAAAAAACAAAACAAAACAAAACAAAAACTTGCTTTTATAGCTTAGGATGTGGTCAATTTTTAAAATGTTCTCTATATGCTTGAAAAGAATGTCTATTCTCTAATTGTGCACAGTTCTTCATATGTCCATTAAAATCAGCTTGTTTATTGTAAATAGTGCTGCAATGAACATTGGGGTGCATGTATCTTTTCTAAATAGTTTTTTCTGGATTGCTGGATCATATGGTAACTCTATTTTTAGTTTTTTAAGGAATCTCCATACTATTCTCCATAGTGGCTGCACCAATTTACATTCCCACCAACAGTGCAGCAGTGTTCCCTTTTCTCCACACCCTCTCCAGCATTTGTTATTTGTAGGCTTTTTTATGATGGCCATTCTGACTGGTGTGAGGTAATACCTCATTGTAGTTTTAGTTTGCATTTCTCTAATAATTAGAGATGTGGAGAATTTTTTCTTTTTCTTTTTTTTCTTTTAAATATTTATTTATTTGGCTGCGTCAGGTCTCCGTTGCGGCACTTGGGATCTTTTCTTTCTTTCTTTTTTTTTTATTTGTGGCATGCGGGATCTCATTTCCTGACCAGGGACCAAACCCAGGTCCCCTGCATTGGGAGCACGGAGTCTTAACCATTGGACCACCAGGGAAGTCCCATGGAGCATTTTTTCATGTGCCTGTTGGCCATCTGTATGTCTTCTTTGGAGAAATGTCTATTTAGGCCTTCTGTCCATTATATTTACAACAGCCAAGACATGTAAGAAACCTAAGTGTCCATCAACAGATGAATGGATAAAAAAGATAGGATATATATATATATATATATATATACACACACACACACACACACATATATATACACACACACCACACACACAGTGGAATATTATTAAGCCATAAAAAAGAATGAAATAATTCCATTTGCAGCCACATGGATGGACCTAGAGATTATCATACTAAATGAAGTAAGCCAGACAGATAAAAACAAATATCATATGCTATCACTTATATGTGGATTAGATCACTCAAGAGATCATTGAATGATCTTAAAAAACTAATGATGTTTACCTTTAGGTAAACAACAAGGACCTACTCTATAGCACAGGGAACTATTTCAATATTTTGTGGCAACCTATACAGGAAAAGAATCTGAAAAAGAATATGTATATGTATAACTGAATCACTTTGCTGCACACTTGAAGCTAACATAACATTGAAAATCAATTACACTTCAATAAAAAAAGAAAAACAAAACAAAAAACACCCAGTTTGTTAATTGTATTGATTTTATATGTCTTTACTGTTTGTCTGTTTGACTTATCAGAAATTGAGAGAAATATTTTGAAATCTTTGACTATTATATAGACTTTTCTCTTCCTTACTTTTTATGTAAACACTTGCTTTATGTGCAATGAGTTGACCATAGTACATTGATTCTAAGACATTTTTTTTCCCACATTGAACATCATTCCAAATATTCCTTCCCGGATTATTTCCATTTTTTCTCAGGTACATGATTTTGAAGTTCTTTTAATTGACTATATGGGTAGTAAATTCTTCCCATTTTGTACACATCAATATTTCTTTATTTTGCACTCATTCTTGAAAGACAGTTTCACTTCTAACAAAATTCTAGGCTAATATTTTTCTATCAATTTTCTGAAAATATAATTCCACTGCTTCTTGGCTTTCATTTTGATGGTAAGAAACTTGCCCTCTGCCTTCACTCTAATTGTCATTTCTTTGTAGTGCATTTTGTTTTTTCTCTAGTTACTTATAAAATCTTTTGTCTTTGGTAATCTGCAGTTTTAATATTTTTGTTTAGATGTAGCTTTGGAAATTTTATCCTGCTTCCTCTATCATATATCATGTCTTCTGATATATTTTCATGTCTTTCAACATTTTAAAGAATTTTCAACTATCATATTTTCAAGTATTGCCTCTCCTATTTCTTTTCTCTCTAGGACTTTGATTTCCTTAATGGAAAACCTTCTCATTCTAGCCTCCATGTCATCTAACCCTTTGGACTTTCCATCCCCTTGTATTTCTGTGTTGCATTTGTATACTTTCTATAGATCTACTCATTGGTTTACTAATAATTCCTTTCAATGATCTAATCTATTTAATCTAACCAGATTATTTAATATACATAATTATATTTTCATATGAAAAGTTTTAAATAGATATTTTTCAAATTGACTGGTTACTTTTTATTGTCTCTTATGGCTTTTTTTTTCATTCCATCTCATTTCTTTAACCATTTGATACAACTTTGTTTTATATTCAGATTGTGGTAATTCTAATATCTGATGTCACTGGGAGTTTGTTTTTGGCTACCTTACACTTATGTGTTTTCGAGTGTTTGGTGATTTTGGACTGTGTGCTCATATTTTCCTTTTCTCAACCTGTGGAAATCTTGACAGCCTGAACTGATGATGCTTTCTTCCAGAAAGGATCTGTGCTACAGGCCTGAGACCACTTGATTAAATTTCAAGGATCCAGACTTAATAAAGAAGTTTTGGGTTCACATCCCCTGTTTTGGGGTAGGTCCAAGTCTTTATTTCCATATTTCAGTGTCTGGATTTGAAGCAAATACCTACTTCCTTCACTGACTTCAGCTTAATGTTTTTCTTGATTTTTTTTCCCTTTTGGCGAAATTTCCTATTTCTAGCTGACCCAGAAATGTATTAACAATAACTGTTTATCTAGAAACTAGATATCTTAAAGAGGATGGTATTAAGGGTGCCTAGTCTATCATGCTTTCTAATACACATTATTTTCAACACACACAAAAATATAAACACTTAAGTTAGTGGGAATGATAGCACTAAATTCAAGGTAAAATTCACCCCCAAATAATGAGATTTAACTAATGAAGTTTTCAAAAAAATTTTTTTTTGGTAGATAGACTGTTTGGCCATTTCATTTATCTCCTGGAAATTTAGCTTAAGAAGATATTCAGAGATACTGTAAACTTAAGTTTAGGTGGCCTATGGAGTTGCAAGAACAAACCCTCCACAGACTCTCAATTTTAAGATTGTATTAAGTTCCTAATTTAATAACCAAGGACAAAAAGTCTATCATAAGTGAGGTGGCCACACAGAATAGGAGTAGATACAGCACATCACAGGATTTCTTACTTCTCAGGAGTATATTTAGTATACTCCTTAGCCCCTAAGGAGTATATTTAGTAGTCTGGGACATGTCCATGCAAGGTATTGAAAAGTCCATTTTTTTATGTTCCTGCCCTTTTACTTCTCAAACGCTGCATAATCATCCCAGAAGGAGGCATAACAATGATGTATATGCTTCCATGTTGGAGAAGTTTTACAGATACAGGACTCTTCTGTTTCTTGAATGGCAGGGGAGAGTAGTCAATAGTCAACTATACTTGAACAATACTGTATCTCCATATTTC
Organism: Mesoplodon mirus; assembly: GCF_964341445.2. Lineage (NCBI taxonomy): Eukaryota > Metazoa > Chordata > Mammalia > Artiodactyla > Ziphiidae > Mesoplodon > Mesoplodon mirus. The sequence goes on along the minus strand of NC_138977.1, from coordinate 63,866,273 downwards.
TAGCTTTCTAAAAGCCCATTTCTTCAGAGTCCCATGAATATGTATGCACCAGGATAGTTATTACAGAACTATTTATATTGGTGTAATAAAGCATCTGACTCCAGTTTTGATATTTGACTGCTGACAGCTTGCAGGTCTCTTTCCTTACAGGTCCCATTCCTCTGCTTTCCCTTTGCCCCACATCTGGCAAGCCGGTAAGAAAGCCCAGGTGTTTCCTTTTTCTCCCCTGGGCACCAGTGGGAAAGTTCAAATCACACAAACCTTGGCACACATAGAGGAACCCTCTCCCTGGCACTACTGTTAACCACAATAAAAACCAAAGGCGCTTCATTGAAGCCAAATGGGCCAGCTTGGATGCCTGTCCTGTTTTCTCCAGAAAGCCTCATGAGTAATCAATGTCTTCATATCCTCTTGGCCCACGTGCGGTGTCATCAGTTTTGACATGGGATCCAATTTTGGGAGGGGGTGACAAGACAACTGGCCTTGTGTACAGTATGGTCAGGGTGATGACCACCATCATCTGGGGAACTTTCTTTTTTTGCTTTTGACTTGCTTTCAGGCTCTGCCGCCTGCTGGTTAGTGTGCGTTTTTGAAGCCTGCAGGCTAGCGCACACGTTGAGCTGCATTTGCTGAGTCCCACCAAGCCTCTCTTATATGGAAACCAACCTAAGTCAAAGTTTCAATATTGGTGTTTAGGGACAGGAATAGAGGATTGGGGCTCTCCTTAAAGTAGCCTTAGCCCAGACCTACCTTTGCACCTCAGATTAAATTTGTGCCTCAGTTCCAGCATAAGCTGTGACCCATGGTCTGTTCAGGGAAAAAATTCTTACCCTGAGACCACTGATTGAGTCTCTCAACCAGGCATGGGCCCTGTTATATAATCAGGGGAAAGACCAACATTGATACCGTGTGCAGTATACAGGCCCAGTGGGTGATGCTCCTGTAAAGATGAACAGTCACCCTGTGGTGTGCTGAGGTCTACATCCTAGAAACAGATCACTCGCTAGGTCCCTACAAAGACTTAAATGCATCTACTGCTGCTGCCTATGTCTTTGTCACCAAAACCAAACCTGATCTTCAGAGTTACAGGGAAAGAACACTCATGCACCATGGAGTACCGACCCTTATAAAGGATGACCTTGGATGCTTTATCCCCACAACTCTTAAAGTGGCAGAGGACATCATCGCCTTACCAGACAACTGTAAACTTGACTGACAAAGATACCCTGTTCCATCACATTGAGTGCTGTGGCTTATCAACATGCCAAAGGGTTCATTCAAACTCTACTTAAGCCAGCGTTTCTATATCCAATAAAACAACCACTGCCACGGGGGGAGGCTCCTAACCCTGATGACATGGAATTGGCACTCTTTGGAGGAAGACAACTTACATAAATCTGAGCAAGGTCGAGAAGAACCCCATGAAAGTATATCCAGCAACCACCAAAAAAAAAAAAAAAAGTGAGGGGTGGGAGAAAACTAAAGTGGAAGTCCATAATTAGAAATCTAAAATTCACTGAAAGAATTTAACAAGAGAAAAGTTAAAAGGGTGTGCTTTGGCTTTTGTTGTCTCTAAGACACAGGTTCTAAATGAACTCTAATCTCTGCTGAGGTGCACAAATTGGCAAATGTTCCTGGCCTCAACTAACACTGGGGCTCAAATTACATCTGTAACTGGGGACTTCACTAAATTTAAAGGAAGCCCATATTCTTAGAAGAGTTATCACATGTAGAGCAGAAGACAGACAGGTATGCATTATCTTAATCATTAGAACTACTGCCTTGTCTAAATTCCCCATGATCTTAGTGCCCACCGCCTTAGCATATCCCAAAGTGGACATGGATACGCTGACCCAATGAGTAATCAATTGAAATAAAACTAAATCTTTGATATTTAAGATCAGCTTGACAGAATGGGACCTCACGGGCCCAAAATGGGAATAGTACCTCTGGTGAAAATATTTAATATGGCCTAATATAGATAAAAAATATATGGAAATTAAGACCCAAGACACAAGATGTACTTAAAGGAGGAGGCTGTTGTTTTTACCATCTTCCCATTTAATAGCAATATTGTGCATCATTATTTTTCCTTTTGTCACTTGTGCTTTTGGTGTCATAGCTAAGAAAAGTTTACTTAACCCAAGGTCATGAGGAACTTACTCCTATGTTTTCTTCCAGGAGTTTTACATTATTAGTTCTTCCATTTAGGTCTATAATCCATTTTGAGTTAATTTCTGGGTGAAGGGTAAGGAAGAGGAGGTCCAACTTTATTCTTTTGCACATGGATATTCTGTTGTCCCAGCACCATCTGTTGACATGACTATGCTTTCCTCACTGAAATGTTTTAATATCGTTGTTGAAAATAAATTGACCTTACACATGAGGGTTTATTTCTGGATTTTCAGATCTATTACATTGATCTCCATGTTTATCCTTACACCAGTACCATATTTCCTTCATGACTCGTTTTGCAGTAAGTTCTGAAACTGGGAAGTGTGAGTCTTCCAACTCTGTCTTCTTTTTCAAGACTGTCTTCCATTCTGGATCCCCTGCATTTCCATAGAAATTTTAAGATCAGCTTGTCAATTTCTACCAAAAAAAAATTCCATCTGGGGTTTTTTTTTTGGCTTTTTTTTTGTGGTAAGCGGGCCTCTCACTGTTGTGGCCTCTCCTGTTGCAGAGCACAGGCTCCGGATGCGCAGGCTCAGCGGCCATGGCTCACGGGCCCAGTCGCTTCACGGCATGTGGGATCTTCCCGGACTGCAGCACGAACCCATGTCCCCTGCATTGGCAGGCGGACTCTCAACCGCTGCGCCACCAGGGAAGCCCCACCTGGAGTTTTTAATAGAGATTGCATTGAATCTGTAGATCAGTAGTGGAACACTCTCATTTTAATAACATTGTCTTACAATCCATAAACATAGAATGCCTTTCTATTCATTTAGGTCTTCTTTAATTTTCAATGTTTTGAGTTTTTGGAGTATAAGTTTTATTCTTCTTTTGTTAAATTTATTCCTAAGTAATTTATACTTTTGTTTACTATGGTGAATGGAATTATTTTCTTAATTCCATTTTTGGATTATTCATTGCATATGTATAGAAATACATGCAAATTTTTTTATTTTTTTGTATATTGATCTGTACCTGGCAATCTTGCTAACTTATTTATTAGTTCTAGCAGATTTTTAGAGGATTCCTTGGGATTTTCTGATGTGTAAGATCATCTGACTTCACCATCGGGTGGCTGAAAGCTTTCAGACCTCATCCCTCTGCATTCCCTTTTGCCCCACATCTGGGCAAGCCAATAAGAAAGGCCAGGTACTCCTTCACTTGACATTGGAAGTTCAAATCCACAAACCCTAGCCTTCACATGGGAACCTTCATGCCAGCCTACTCCTAACCATAATAAAAGCCAAAGCCACTTGCCCCTTCCCCACTTAGGCCAAGTACACCAAGTACACTTCCCCTCCTATGGCCAGAAAGCCTGATGATGTAAGCAATAAATGTTTCCATACTCACTTGGTACATGTGTGGCATCATTAGTCTTGACATCTGAACCAATTGGGGAGGAAGTGAAATATTGATCCCACTCAGTATGGGGCAACAATAAGACAAAGGGCAAAAAAATAGAGACAGTTCAAACATCCTACAATAGGGAATACATCCATTAAAAATTATATATTTGAGGGCTTCCCTGGTGGCGCAGTGGTTGAGAGTCCACCTGCCGATGCAGGGGACACGGGTTCATGCCCCAGTCCGGGAAGATCCCACATGCCACGGAGCAGCTGGGCCCGTGAGCCATGGCTGCTGAGCCTGCGCGTCCGGAGCCTGTGCTCCGCAGCGAGAGAGGCCACAACAGTGAGAGGCCCACGTACCACAAAAATAATAATAATTATTATTATTATTATATATTTGAAAACTATTTAATAATAGAGGAATATGCTCATGATAAAATATTGTGAGAAAAAAATATAAAAATCAATATGGAATATAATCACAATTTTCATTATGAATATATGCACACACATACATGTGTACAAGAAAGAATGGAAGAAAACATGTTAGAAGTATTTACTGCTGGGTGGTAGGATCACAGGTTTATTTCTATTTCTTATAATTTCATGTATTTTTCAAAGTTTTTATGAAGAATGTTTACTATTTATTTTATCATTAATAAGAACAAATAAGAGCTAAAAATCCTGCCAGGGAGCCATAGGTCTAATTTAAAAACATAGAGTTGGGTGCTATGTGGCTTGATTTGGCTGAAGTATAGATTCCTGAGACTTTTTCTGAGACACCTGTCTTTTGTTAGCTTAATTAGGCCCTTGTATCTATTTAAGTATAATTTCCATTGGTGCTGACTTATTCATCCAATGAAAATAAGCACTGGAACAAGTTTTCTTCTGAAAAGCATGTGGTTAGCATAACCTTTGTAAAACAAACACATTCAAGAAAAAAAAAGGAAAGGAAAGAAGAAGGAAGGTAGGAAAGAAACAATCTCTCGTGAAAGCTTTTAATTAGCTTTGGTATTTACAGATTCACCTTTCTTAACATCTCTTTTCTTTGCCCCCATGCCCCATTCTCCAGCTGTAAGTCTCGGTCCCCCTTTATTATCCATTGCTGACTCTACTCAAGGTTTTCTAATTCTGCTGTCTGTTTCCCAGGTTTCCCAAGAAGGCTGCTGCCAGAGGTACATTTGTAAAATGTAGATCCCTTGCTACTTTATACCCCTGACAACATTTCAGATTTTCAAGGCAGAGAGTACTCTTCATAAAATGACTCTTGCTTTATTTTCTAATGCTCCCTCATCTTGAACTTAATTCTTCAACAATATCAAATGACCTGCCGTGCTTTCACAGCCCTGTGCTCTTTGCTCAGAATGTCTTTTCTTCTTTGCATCTTCCTCACCTTTCTGATCAAGTGTTTCTTCTACTGTCTTTCTAGATTTCTCTCCATCCAAGCAGCATCTTTAGTTGCCACCTACGTGCCCTTATTGTATATTAAACAAATATACAATAAGCTACCTTTGTGGTAGCTCTTACCACACTGCACTGAAGTAACTTGTGTGGTAGAACAGTATTTTTCAAACGTTTCCTTGGATCATCTGGCCATTGGTCTTCCATGCTGTCTTTGTCTAGATCTGTGGTTTTAACTCAACTCTTCTGACTCCTGTCATCTCTGTGAGGTTGTCTTGGGAAGACTAGGTTGGGAAGACAATGTTGGCAAGCCAGGTGGAGGTTACAGAACCTCCTCATTCCTGCTTTATCTAAAGGAGTTGATTCTTTTTCTACTTTACAACCTGGTCTTCAAAGAAGGAATACATTGGAAGACAGAGGTTAATAGTTTTAAAATCCCTGAACTCTAAAGCTTAACCTGAAGAAGACTGGACAGGCAGAAAATGTGGGCTGTGAAAGGGCAGATCAGGTAGGACATGGTGACAGGATGAAAGTCACAGATGGGAGAGTGGCTAAAGTTCCGGCAAGGCATCACATCTGGAGTCACAGACTCTGGAAGACCTCAACTCCACAATGATCGCGAGTCATCCATTCATGCAACAGAATTTTAGAGCCAGAAGAAATGATAAGATTATCTAATCTGTCTTACTCACTGTACAAGCAGAGAATGAATCCCTAGAGAAATTAAGAGGCTTTCTCAGGTTACTGGGTCACACCACGATCTTGTGGCAGGATTAAAATTTGGTGCTTCTGGACTCCCTGTCTGTTCTCTTCCCCCTACATTTACTCAGTCTACATGTAAGATCAGTCTTTCCTGAGATTCTCTGGAAATGGCCTTTACCAGCGGAAGGATTCCAATCATTACTGCTCTTTGTTCTGCTCTCTGATAGGGAAGAAAATGACTTTGGCATGAGCCTCCTGAAAAAAATATGCTGCAAGTTTGTGTCTGAAACTTTACACATCAGGGGATTTGGGACACTCAAGCTACCTCTTCAGCCTGGTTGGAGCACGTTGGTCCTAAACCTCAGCTCAGAGCTCTCATTTCCATCCCTGTGTAGCAGCCCAGGCACTCAGCTAGGGGTCTGAGTTTGAGAAACCATCCCCAGCCCCTCACCTCAACACACACACACACTCTCAATATCACTTATCCTGGCTTGAGCCTGTCTGCCTGTACCAGCTGTGACCTGGATGCTATGCCCGCCACAAGGCCAAAAGGGAACCATCCCAGGAATGACGTAGCTCATGGAATTCTGCCTTCACAAAGGCAGCCTCAGTGTTTTCCACTCAAGCTGCCACTCTCAGATCTCTCATGCAGTGATCCTACAAACCATCATTCAGTGCCAGCAGGGGAAGAATAAACTGATTCTCATTTCCCCAAATTAATCAAAGCTAGCATTTTGTAGGGGTTGCATTTATCATCGCATAACGTATTTTGACAAATCAGGATCCTCCTTGTTAGTCTGCACACCCAGCCCTCTGTGTTGCTAAGAAGTCCCCATTTCAGCCTAATTTCATGAAGTGGTGGAAAATGTTCAAAAACTAAGCTTGTAAGATGCTTTAAATGTGGGTGAGTGTTCTCTGCCTCTTTTTGGTAGAGAAAACTCTGCCCTCTCAACTCTTCATCATTCACATCCAGGATAGCAAATATGTTTCATTTGACTGGTATAGCTGCCTAAGTCTTATCTTGGAAAGGATTTGGGGGTCCTGTTTGGGCTCCCAAGGAAGGAGTGACATAATGTATTAGTGATGTATGATGGCCTAGGCTATAGGAAAATAATCAGCAAGTCTCTTGCATGGTTTTGGTTCTTGGTTTATGTAGAACGTGAGACTATAGCTAAAGGTAGAGATGAGGGAGGGGCACACTCATTCTGTGGAGTTCTGGGCTAGGCCTCTACTGCTCCCCCAGGATGACACTGACTTGACAGACCACCACATACCTAGCCTTGTTCTTATCCACTCTGCCTCTCCCCTCATACACTGAAAAGACCATTGTCTTCTGTAATATGACAACACTCCATACATAACAGGGCCCGAGTACATCTTGGACTCTAGATAAGATGGAAGCCACTATAAAAATCCGTACTTCTCCTGAAGATAAGCTTTAGAAGGAAACATTCCAAAAGGTGTATTGTCCTTGGTTCATATGCGGCCTATCGAAATTGGTTATGAGGCAGACACAATGTAGTTTTAACAGTAGATCGATTGATTGCTTTATTTATTTATTTAAATTTACTATCAGTCATCACTATACTTTCCCGAATTAAAAAATCCTAAAAAAAAAACCCAGTAGAGTTGCTGTTTTATACATACATATATATATATATATATATATATATACACACACACACACATATGGCTCTTGAATGGAGAGAGAATAAAGATAGACCCATGGGCATTGTCCAGACCCATGACTTGATTGCCAAGAAGTTCTGAGTCACAGAAAGTTTCTGGTAGAAGTTCCTCCCTCTCCTCCACGACGTAAAGCCAACCCCCCACCAACTCAGCCACCCTCATCTATCCCAGGGGTTCCTAGACCAGTAACATCAGTCTAACGTGGGAACATGCAAGAAACTCAAAGTCCCGACCCTCCTTAGTCACATACTGACTCCTACACTGACTGCTTACTCACCTTACTCATACTTCCTTCATCACACATCACTCACTCTCACTCTTACTGAATCAGAATCTCTGGAACTGGGGCTCAGCAATCTGTTTTTAAGACAGCCACCTGAGGGATTCTGAGGCGTTCCAACATTTGAGAACCAACATCTTGCAATGCTGCCTAACAGAATTTTCTGCAATGATGGAAACCATGTCCCATGTTTGTACTGCACAGTATCACAGCCACTAGCCACGTGATGCTCCTGAGCACCTGAAAGGTGTGGCTGAGGAACTGAATGTTTAACTTTATTGAATTTTAGTGAATTTAAATGTAAATAAGCATATGTGGCAAGTGGCCAACATACAGGACAGCATAACTCTAGGATGGTAGTATTTAAATATTTGGAGTTCTGAGAACTTTTTGAGAATATTAGGAAAACTATAAATCTATCCCTAGAAAATATGCATGTATTCCAATGAACAAAATTTAGTAAACAATTTCTGGAGGTTCAAGGAAGTTGCAGGACATTCAAAAGAATCCATTAAGTATCCAGCCTCAAAATTTCCAGCAGAATTTACAATTTATAAGGTGTAGTTAAACTGTTAAAATAAAGCATCTCTAAGTATATCATGTGCAAGTTATTTTCTAAACCAATGAAAACACAGATTTATATAGATTGAGGTCCAAGACATGAATTCAAAAATATTCCACTGAAACAGCAAACCAATTTTCTAGACCCAGAATCAACTGTGATACTGAACATTAGGAACCCTGGCAAAGTTAAACAAAGAAATTAAAATTCTAATTCTGCCTAAGATCATCTGTCCTCATTATAGTATGTATGTATGTATGTGTATATATATATATATTCCTCAATTGCTGCCGATGATATGCGTTGCAAAACTGATCAAGCCAATAGGATAGAAGACCTATATAGTATAGTACAGAGGTACCCACATTTCTTGGATATCTGACAAGATGGAGGCCACCTTCCCACAGAAGACTATGCTCTTGTAGAAGGAATGATTTGCATGTGGAAGGCAAAATTCATCCCCTATCCTTAAAGTCATTTCTGATGTCAAAATAGGTGGTCCTGAGCCATACTCCAAGTGCCAGTCTCCCAGCCTTCCTTACTCCTCTGTGACCATTTAAATGCCACCATCTCTGAAGCCTCAGCTGAAATACCTCCTCCTCTATCCAATATTAACTTTCCATTTTCCAAAATCTTAGACTATGCATCCAAAAGAAATTGCAGTGTTTGTAACATTCACCTGAAATTTTGTGAATTATACTTTCATCTTCTCAATTACAAGTTCCTACAGGAAAGGGACCATACCTTTTTACTTTTTTTTTTAACTTGCATATTTTCTACCTCAGTGATGAGAGCAAAGTAGGTGTATGTACATACTTATTGAGTGAATTACCTAACTCAGAGTTAACTAGTATTTGAGTGCTTGTAGGAACAAATATTGTGCTAGACAATTTCACATGTGTCCTTGCATTCAGTCACCACAAAAACCCTGAGAGGCAAACAGCATTAGATTCATTTTGAATATAGGGATATGAAGGCTCAGAGACACTGGCCAAATTTTCCAATCCCAGTGTGAAACTTAATTTAAGTAGGGACATTAGACTGAAGACACCTGGGTTCAAATAGAAGCTCTGCCACCTATAGCTGTGTGACACTGGATGTGTTACTTATGTAAAACCTGAGTTCTTTCAAAAACTAGGGCTGATAATTGTATCTAAATCACAGGGAGAAAATAAAATAATATTAGTGCTTAGAATGTCTACATCATGACTTCTAAATATCTTTGTCCAGTAAAAGTTATTAAGTTGGGGGGACCTTCAAGATGGCAGAGGACTAAGATGTGGAGATCACCTTCCTCCCCACAAATACATCAGAAATGCATCTACATTTGGAATAACCTCTACAGAACACCTACTGAACGCTGGCAGAAGACCTTAGACCTCCCAAAAGGCAAGCAACTCCCCCACGTACCTGGGTAGGGCAAAAGAAAAAAAAAAAACAGAGGCAAAAGAATAGGGACAGGACCTGCACCTCTGGGAGGGAGTTGTGAAAGAGGAAAAGTCTCCACACACTAGGAAGCCCCTTCACTGGCGGAGACGGGGTGTGGCGGGGGGAAGCTTCGGAGCCACGGAGGAGAGTGCACCAACAGGGGTGCAGAGGGCAAAGAGGAGAGGTTCCCACACAGAGGATCAGTGCCGACCAGCACTCACCAGCCTGAAAGGACTGTCTGCTCACCCGCCGGGGTGGGTTGGGGCTGGGAGCGGAGACTTGGGCTTTGGAGGTCAGATCCCAGGGAGAGGACTGGGGTTGGCCGTGTGAACACAGCCTGAAGGGGACTAGTGCACCACAGCTAGCCAGGAGGGAGTCCAGGGAAAAGTCTGGACCTGTGTAAGAGGCAAGAGACCATTGTTTCAGGGTGCGCGAGGAGAGGGGATTCCTTCCCTGTCTGCCCACAGAAGGCAGAGCACAGCCTAAATGAGCTCCAATGATGGGCGTGAGCAGCAGCTATGAGCTTGGACCCCAGAGACAGGCATGAAACACTAATGTTGCTGCTGCAGCCACCAAGAATCTTGTGTGCAAGTACAGGTCCCTATCCGCACCCCGACCGCCCTCCCACCCCCGGGAGCCTGTGCAGCCCGCAACTACCAGGGTCCCATGATCGAGGGACAATTTCGCTGGGAGAACACAAGGTGTGCCTCAGGCTGTTGCAATGTCATGCCAGCCTCTGCCACCGCAGGCCTACCCGGCATTCCAATTATAACTACCATATCGTTCCCTCCACCTGGCCTGAATGAGCAAGAGCCCTGTAATCAGCTGCGGCTTTAACCCCGTCCTGTCTTGGCGGGAACAGATGCCTGAGGGTGACCTACATGCAAAAGTGGGGCCAAAACCAAAGCTGAACCCCAGGAGCTGTGCGAACAAAGAAGAGAAAGGGAAATTTCTCCCAGCAGCCTCAGGAGGAGCAGATTAAATCCCCACAATCAACTTGATGTACCTGCATCTGTGGAATACCTGAATAGACAACAAATCATCCCAAAATTGAGGCGGAGGATTTTGGGAGCAACTGTAGACTTGGGGTCTGCAGGTGGCTACTGAGTTGTTTCTAATATTTATGTTTATCTTAGTATAGTTTTTTAGTGCTTATTATCATTGGTAGATTTGTTTATTGGTCTGGTTGCCTTCTGTTTATTTTTCTTATTATTATTTAAAAATTTTTTTATTTTAGTTTTTTTTTTCTTTCTTTTTTTCCCCCTTTTCTTCTGAACCGTGTGGCTGACAAGGTCTTGGTGCTCTGGCCTGGTGTCAGGCCTGAGCCTCTGAGGTGGGAGAGCCAAGTTCAGGACACTGGACCACCAGAGACCTCCCGGACCCACGTAATATCAATCAGTGAGAGCTCTACTGGAGATCTCTGTCTCAACGCTAAGACCCAGCTCCACGCAACAGCCAGCAAGCTCCAGTGCTGGATGCCCCATGCCAAACAACTAGGAAGATAGGAACACAACCCCACCTATTTGCAGAGAGGCTCTCCGAAAATCATACTAAGTTCAAAGACACCCCAAAACAAAACATACCACCAGATGTGGTCCTGCCTACCAGAAAGACAAAATCCAGCCCCACCCACCAGAACACAGGCACCAGTACCCTCCACCAGGAAGCCTACACAACCCACTGAACCAAACTTAGCCACTGGGGCCAGACACCAAAAACAACGGGAACTGAGAACCTGCAGCCTGTGAAAAGGAGACCCCAAACACAGTAGTTAAGCAAAATAAGAAGACACAGAAATACACAGCAGGTGAAGGAGCAAGGTAAAAACCCACCAGAGCAAACAAATGAAGAGGAAAGAGGCAGTCTACCTGAAAAAGAATTCAGAATAATGATAGTAAAGATGATCCAAAATCTTGGAAATAGAATGGAGAAAATACAAGAAAGGTTTAACAAGGATCTAGAAGAACTAAAGAGCAAACAAAGAATGAAGAACAACACAATAAATGAAATGAAAAATTCTCTGGAAGGATTCAAAAGCAGAATATGAGGCAGAAGAACGGATAAGTGACCAGAAAGATAAAATAGTGGGAATAACCACCGCAGAGCAGAATAAAGAAAAAAGAATGAAAAGAATTGAGGAGAGTCTCAGAGACCTCTGGGACAACATTAAATGTAACCAACATTCGAATTATAGGGGTTTTATAAGAAAAAGAGAAAAAGAAAGGGTCTGAGAAAATATTTGAAGAGATTAGAGGTGAAAACTTCATTAACATGGGAAAGGAAATAGTCAAGTCCAGGAAGTGCAGAGAATCCCATACAGGATAAATCCAGGGAGAAACAAACCAAGACATATTAATCAAACTATCAAAAATTAAATACGGGCTTCCCTGGTAGCACAGTGGTTGAGAGTCTGCCTGCCGATGCAGAGGACACGGGTTCGTGCCCCGGTCCAGGAAGATTCCAGATGTCGCGGAGCGGCTGGGCCCGTGAGCCATGGCCGCTGAGCCTGTGTGTCCGGAGCCTGTGCTCAACAACGGGAGAGGCCACAACAGTGAGAGGCCCGCAAACCACACACACACAAAAAAAATTAAATACAAAGAAAAAATATTAAAAGCAGCAAGGGAAAAACAACAAATAACACAGAAGGGAATCCCCATAAGGTTAAGAGCTGATCCTTCAGCATTAACTCTGCAAGCCAGAACGGAGTGACAGGACATATTTAAAGTGATACGGCAAAGGGATAAACCTACAACCAAGATTACTGTACCCAGCAAGGATCTCATTCAGATTGGAGGGAGAAATTAAAACCTTTAGAGACAAGCAAAAGCTAAGAGAATTCAGCACCACCAAACCAGCTTTATCACAAATGCTAAAGGAACTTCTCTAGGCAGGAAACACAAGAGAAGGAAAAGACCTACAATAACAAACCCAAAACAATTAAGAAAGTGGCAATAGGAACATACATATCAATAATTACCTTAAATGTAAATGGATTAAATGCGACAGCCAAAAGACAGAGACTAGCTGAAAGGACACAAAAACAACACCCATATATATGCTGCCTACAAGAGACCCACTTCAGACCTAGGGACACATACAGACTGAAAGTGAGGGGATGGAAAAAGATATTCCATGCAAACGGAAATCTAAAGAAACCTGGAGGAGCAATTCTCATATCAGACAAAATGGACTTTAAAATAAAGACTATTACAAAAGACAAAGAAGGACACTACATAATGATCAAGGGATCAATCCAAGAAGAAGATATAACATTGTAAATATTTATGCACCCAACACAGGAGCACCTCAATACATAAGGAAAATGCTAACAACCATAAGAGGGAAAATTGACAGTAACACAATCATACTAGGGGATTTTAACACCTCACTTTCACCAATGGACAGATCATCCAAAATGAAAATAAAGAAGGAAACACAAGCTTCAAATGACACATTAAACAAGATAGACTTAATTGATATTTATAGGACATTCCATCCAAAAACAACAGAATGCACTTTCTTCTCAAGTGCTTATGGAACATTCTCCAGATTAGATCATATCTTGGGTCACAAATCAAGCCTTTGTAAATTTAAGAAAACTGAAAATGTATCAAGTATCTTATCCGACCACAACGCTATGAGACTAGATATCAATTACAGGGAAAAATCTGTAATAAATACAAACATATAGAGGCTAAACAATACCATACTAAATAACCAAGAGACCACTGAAGAAATCAAAGAAGAAATTAAAAAATACCTAGAAACGAATGGCAATGAAAACATGAGGACCCAAAACCTATGGGATGCAGCAAAAGCAGTTCTAAGAGGGAAGTCTATAGCAATACAATCCTACCTCAAGAAACAAGAAACATCTCAAATAAACAACATAACCTTACACTTAAAGCAATTAGAAAAAGAACAAGAAAACTTGCAAAGTTACCAGAAGGAAAGAAATCATAAAGAACAGATCAGAAATAAGGGAAAAAGAAATGAAGGAAACGACAGCAAAGTCAATAAAACTAAAAGCTGGTTCTTTGAGAAGATAAACAAAATTGATAAACCATTAGCCAGACTCATCAAGACAAAAAGAGAGAAGACTCAGATCAGTAGAATTAGAAATGAAAATGGAGAAGTAACAACTGACACTGCAGAAATACAAAGGATCATGAGAGATTGCTACAAGCAACTATATGCCAATAAAATGGACCACCTGGAAGAAATGGACAAATTCTTAGAAAAGCACAACCTTCTGAGACTGAACCAGGAAGAAATAGAAAATATAAACAGACCAATCACAAGCACTGAAATTGAACTGTGATTAAAAATCTTCCAACAAACAAAACCCCAGGATGAGATGTCTTCCCAGGGAAATTCCAGCAAACATTTAGAGAAGAGCTAACACCTATCCTTCTTAAACTCTTCCATAATATAGCAGAGGGAGGAACACTCCCAAACTCATTCTACAAGGCCACCATCACCCTGATACCAAAACCAGAGAAAGATGTCACAAAGAAAAAAAAACTACAGGCCAGTATCACTGATGAATATAGATGCACAAATCCTCAACAAAATACTAGCAAACAGAATCCAACAGCACATTAAAAAAATCATACACCATGATCAAATGGGGTTTATCCCAGGAATGCAAGGATTCTTCAATATATGCAAATCAATGTGATACACCATATTAACAAACTGAAGGAGAAAAAACATATGATCATCTTAATAGATGCAGAAAAGCTTTTGACAAAATTCAACACCAATGTATGATAAACACCCTCCAGAAAGTAGGCATAGAGGGAACTTACCTCAGCATAATAAAGACCATATATGACAAACCCACAGCCAACATCGTTCTCAATGGTGAAAAATTGAAACCATTTCCTCTAAGATCACGAACAAGACAAGGTTGTCCAAACTCACCACTGTTATTCAACACAGTTTTGGAAGTTTTAGCCACAGCCATCAGAGAAGAAAAAGAAATAAAAGGAATCCAAATCGGAAAAGAAGAAGTAAAGCTGTCACTGTTTGCAGGTGAAATGATACTATACATAGAGAATCCTAAAGATGCTACCAGAAAACTGCTAGAGCTAATCAATGAATTTGGTAAAGTAGCAGGATACAAAATTAATGCACAGAAATCTCTTGCATTCCTATACATTACTGATGAAAAATCTTAAAAAGAATTGAAGGAAACACTCCCATTTACCATTGCAACAAAAAGAATAAAATACCTAGGAATAAACCTACCTAATGAGAAAAAAGACTTGCATGCAGAGAACTATAAGATACTGATGAAAGAAATTAAAAATGATACAAATAGATGGAGAGAGATACCATGTTCTTAGATTGGAAGAATCAACATTGTGAAAATGACTATATGACCCAAAGCAATGTACAGATTCAATGCAATCCCTAGCAAACTACCAATAGCATTTTTCACAGAACTAGAACAAAAATTTTCACAATTTGCATGGAAACACAAAAGACCCTGAATGGCAAAAGCAACTTTGAGAAAGAAAAACAGAGCAGGAGGAATCAGGTTCCCTGACTTCAGACTATACTACAAAGCTGCAGTAATCAAGACAGTATGGTACTGGCACAGAAACAGAAATATAGATCAATGGAACAGGATAGAAAGCACAGAGATAAACCCGTGCACATATGGTCACCTTATTTTTCATAAAGGAGGAAAGAATATACAATGAAGAAAGGACAGCCTCTTCAATAAGTGGTGCTGGGAATATTGGACAGCTATGTGTAAAAGAATGAAATTAGAACACTCCCTAACACCATACACAAAAATAAACTCAAAATAGATTAAAGAACTAACTGTAAGGCCAGACACTATCAAACTCTTAGAGGAAAACATAGGCAGAACACTCTATGACATACATCACAGCAAGATCCTTTTTGATCCACCTCCTAGAAAAATGGAAATAAAAACAAAAATAAACAAATGGGACCTTATGAAACTTAAAAGCTTTTGCACAGCAAAGGAAACCATAAACAAGACGAAAGACAACCCTCAGAAGGGGAGAAAATGTTTGCAAATGAAGCAACTGACAAAGGATAAATCTCCAAAATTTACAAGCAGCTTATTCAGCTCAATATCAAAAAATCAAACAACCCAATCAAAAAATGGGCAGAAGACCTAAATAGACATTTCTCCAAAGAAGATATACAGATTGCAACAAACACATGAAAGGATGCTCAACATCACTAACCATCAGAGAAATGCTAATCAAAACTACAATGAGGTATCACCTCACACCCGTCAGAATGGCCATCATCAAAAAATCTACTAACAATAAATGCTGGAGAGGGTGTGGAGAAAAGGGAACCCTCTTGCACTGTTGGCGGGTATGTAAATTGATACAGCCACTATGGAGAACAGTATGGAGGCTCCTTAAAACAATAAAAATAGAACTACCATCAAGCCAGCATTCCCACTGCTAGGCATATACCCTGAGAAAACCATAATTCAAAAAGAGTCATGGACCACAATGTTCATTGCAGCTCTATTTACAATAGCCAGGACATGGAAGCAACCTAAGTGTCTATTGACAGATGAATGGATAAAGAAGATTTGGCACATATATACATTGGAATATTACTCAGCCATAAGAGGAAACGAAATTGAGTTATCTGTAGTGAGGTGGATGGGCCTAGAGTTTGTCATACAGAGTGAAGTAAGTCAGAAAGAGAAAAACAAATACTGTATGCTAACACATATTTATGGAATCTAAAAAAAAAAAAAGTTATGAAGAACCTAAGGGCAGGACAGGAATAAAGATGCAGATGTAGAGAATGGACTTGAGGACACGAGGAGGGGGAAGGGTAACCTGGGACGAAGTGAGAGAGTGGTATGGACATATATACACTACCAAATGTAAAATAGATAGCTGGTGGGAAGCAGCTTCATAGCACAGGGAGATCAGCTCGGTGCTTTGTGACCACCTAGAGGGGTGGGATAGGGAGGGTGGGAGGGAGACACAAGTGGGAGGGTATATGGGGATATATGTGTACATATAGCTGATTCACTTTGTTATACAGCAGAAACTAATACAACATTGTAAGGCAATTATACTCCAATAAAGATGTTTAAAAAAATTTAAAATTATTATGTTTCTTTGGAGAAATGGCTGACTCCAGGATTAGGACAAAAAAAGTATAAGATAATCCTGGAAGAAAAAATACGGAACAGTACTACAAAAGAAATACAAAGCCAAGTGGAAGGGTCTCCAAATGGAAAAATCTTAGAAATTCAATAGACAAAATAAATAGTGATAGTAATGGATTATAACCCATAGGATAAAGTGAGACTCCATGAAACTATAATGAAATAAACAAATATATAGATACATGAATACATTGATAGATAGGAAGAAGAGCATGGTACACTTTTCCTTACAGTAAAATTTCAACTAGTAAATATGCAAGGAAGGATGGAAGTAGAAAAACCACTATTTGGCAAATACCACAGTAATAACTGTTGCAGGGAAATACCACCAATTGATGCTAAGATTGGCGAATGAGACTTGGATGAGAAACAGACTACTTATATAGCCTCAATGTATCTTCCCGCAGGATAATTATTAAATTCAAAGTCAAAATCACAACTTTACAGTGGAGAAACCTCACAGATAGATATCACCTAGACTAAGTTATCCAAGTTAGCATCACCAGAAATGAGACAAATTAATACCATGTATCTCCTGATATAATACAATGAAAAGGCCCCAGCATGTTATTCTTGTCAAGTATGCATTACCTTAATTTACGCATGAAGAAATATCTAAAAAGTCCAAATTGAGGGACAGTCCACAAAATAAATGCCCAGTACTCTTTAAAAATATCAGTCTTGTAAAACAAAGAAAGAATGAGGAACTGTTTCAGATTAAAAGAGAGTAAAGAGATGTGACAGCTAAATGTAATGAGTGACCCTGAGTTGGATCCTCTACCAGAAAAAGAGTATTGGTGCAACAATAGGAAAAATTTGAGTAAGGTCTTTAGATGAGATAATAGTATTGTATCAATGTCTGATAATTGTACTGTGCTTATATAAGATGTTAACACTTGGGGACTCTGAAAGAATTTTTTTGACTAATTTTTCAACTTTTTGTGAGTTGGAAATTAATTCAAAATGAAAGATTTGAAAAAATTATAGTGCATTATATCTAACAAATCGCTAACAAGATGAAATCCAAATGCCTATCAACTAATGGATGGATGAACAAGATGTAGTATATCCATGCAATGGAATATTATTAACTAGAAAAAGGGCTGAAGTACTGTCACATACGACAGCATAGATGAACCTTGAAAACATCATACTAAGTGAAAGAAACCAGTCACAATAGACCACATTCTAGAATTCCATTCATATGATATATCCAGAACTGAAAAGTCTACAGAGACAGGAGGTAAATTACTGGTTGACAGGGGTTGGAAAGTATAGGGGAATGAAGAGTGATTTCTAATGAATAGGGGGTTCCTTTCTGGGATAATGAAAATGTCCTAAAATTACATAATGGTGACAACTGTGCAACTCTGTAAACTTACTAAAAACAACTACCCTGTCACACTTAAAATGGGTGAATTTTATTGTATGTGAATTATATCTCAATAAAACTATTTTTTTAAAAAAGAATAGTGTCCGGCACATATAAATGCCCTAAAAAATGTGGTATATGATGCTGCTGCTGCTGCTAACAATGATCATGAGTATTATTACTGTTGCTGTTGTCATTTTTTCCTCACTGGAACTCATGGCCTGTCCAGCATTAACTTGTAAGGCTTATAAATAGGCTGGGGGGAAATGACGTAGTTATTTAACTGTCTTTTCCTTTCCATGGGGATACCAAACAATCTCTCTCCCCCCTGAGAAAAGAACAAGGGTCGAAGAGGGGCCGTTTCATCAAGCACAGATGAAGATGCTAGAAAACTAGGGCAAACTGTGACCCAGGAGAGAGACTGTCATCTATTAGCTTTTACAGATTTCTTTTGAATTGTCTTTCTGTTTACTAAATAACCAATTTAAATTATTTTTTCAGCTTTCAAAGGGCTGCATTACTGCCATGCATCCTTGTTCAGCCCTCAATGTATCAGGCAAGAAAAGCTCCAGGTATGTTTGTTGCAGGTGCAAAACTTGAGCAGGGTGACAAAAAGCTGAATTTTTAGAGGAAGGGTCTGGGGGCAAACTCTAAAGGGCTTTGCATGCCAGGCAGGAGGAACTGATCACATATGCAGGTGACACCTTGTACAGGCCCACATTCTAGCTCTTGGGGCTTGCAGACCATCTCCCATCTATGCAAGTGGTAACACTGAAGTCAGCATGAACACCACCTTCTCTCAGGTCTCCATGCAGCCTCAGAGAGCTGAGGACTGTCATTAATCTTGTGGAGCCTCCAAACACAGTATTTGGCTGGAATTTATGAGAGGACTTTGAGGCTTGCTCTTTGCTGGTCACAGCCCCCCATGCTTGATTATTGCAAATGAAGCAAAGCCAAAGAAAACAATGCTGATGGCTGAACACAGGCAGAGCTAGCCCTGAGGTGTCACAATCAAAATTCACAAACAATTGCTCCAATGTACAAGCCCATGAAGCAGGCTTTTCTGAAATTAATAAATGTCCATGGAGTGCTCCTCAAAAGGAAGCTCTGATATTTTGGGAGAGAATGGAAAGGGGAGAAGGCCAAAAGGAATTGCTCTCTGACGCTACATTCTTAACTAATTTGTTCCGAATCTCCTCCAGTCATACATGTGAGGAATGACATCTGAGGGCAAGGGCAACAGTTCAGAGATAAAACAAGTTGAAGGCATTTAAAGTGCTTGCCAAGGAAAAGTGCTCATCTGATAAAAATTTAGACAGGAAGGATGCCAAAAACCAGGAGAGACACAACTGAGAGATGTGATGAGGTGATTGCTGCTCCAGCTGTCAGACTTGTCAATGGTGTGGAGATGCCAGATTTTAACTCAAATGCAATGTCAGCTCCAGAGATGCCTCTATTTCCCTGCATGGTTTTTATTAAGAAAGCACTAAGACTTGGTTCCAGCTATAAATATACTATTTGGGGCCAGTTCAAGATGTAAATTGGTTGGTTGGTTTGTATCCTCTTCAAAAATGGGATTGAAGTAGAAGGAAGAGAATACAATCTGACACCTTCACCACCACTACACTGGAATGGAACCAGCGAGGGTTTACTTGGGTTGCAGCTGTGGGCAGGCTGGAAGATAAGACATGATGGGCAGGGTGGGCTTGAGTTGCCTTGAGGAAGGCAACATTTTCCATATTAGTCTTTAAGAGTCCCGCCAGAAAACAATGGTATGAGGAGCGGCAACTCCTCCATAATTTTGGAATGTCAAACCAGATCAGGATTCTGTGTTGCTATAAATATAGGCCTAGGTATATGTGGGCTATAAGAATGTGGGCAACATTGTGTTCCATCTCCTTGCTTAAAATATATAAATATATAAAAAGAAAGTTGAACTTTTTTATAGGGAAGAAAAGGACTAGGGTCATGGAAGTACATCCCCCCATTAAAGGAATGTTAAGGAACTGGGTGAAGAAAAGGGGACAATTTAAAGCTGCTGATACAATTCTAGCTATTAAATGCTTACTTGTTTCCTTTCAAATCATTATTCTCCCATATAATACACAAAACTAACCATAATGAATCTGTTCAGGGGACTGGAAGGCAAGAAATTTACACCCCAACCCACCACCAACACAAAGTTAAAGAATAGAGGAAATACCTTCTTAGACAATTTAAAAGTCACTGTACAACATCAAAGCCTCTTTCTCCATGTCATGCCTGCCAACTCAGTGCTCTCTCTAGCTTCTATACTTAGCAGAGAACACCCAGGCCTTTTTAAACAGAAACTTCTTAGCCAGATATGCAGATTCTTCTTGGTGGAACAAACATCCATATTTAGATCCCAAAGGCATTGTCCCTTAAAGGAAGCATCAGGGCCAGAAGATTCAGGAAACACTAATGAGTTCCTTACAAAGATGGCTTGGTCTATGTCTCCTTTGCTTGCAAGCACATAGTAGACTTTGAAGTATAATAATCAATAAGCAATGAGCTTCAAAGAGATGCTGGATCAAAAGAGGGCTTTCTTGGGGCTTCCCTGGTGGCACAGTGGTTGGGAGTCCGCCTGCCGATGCAGGGGACACAGGTTCGTGCCCCGGTCCGGGAAGATCCCACATGCCGCGGAGCGGCTGGGCCCGTGAGCCATGGCCACTGAGCCTGCGCGTCCGGAGCCTGTGCTCCACAACGGGAGAGGCCACAACAGTGACAGGCCCGCGTACGGCAAAAAAAAAAAAAAAAAAAAAAAAAAAAGAGGGCTTTCTTGATACTTTCAATTCCAACCAAGAAGGGATAACAGGGACCAGATTTACCCCTCAACACCTAAAACAACTAAAAAATTGTACAAAATATACGAAAGAAGAGTTTTCAGTCATTAGATGTATGGCAGCACTGGATGGTGTGCCCTAAAGGAGGGGAAACAAATGAAATGATCTCCAGGGTTTTTTAGTTTACTGCCTAAAGAGAATTTACAGGTCACACCACAGGAAACAGGGACCCAAATGGAGGCCAGAGTCTCTATGAAGAGAAGAGGTAGAGCTGGGAGCAAAAGGAAGGTAAGGTAGCTAAAGTTCAAAGGGTAGACTAGTGAAGAGGAGAGAGCTGCACCAAAAGAGCTCCAGAAAACTGCAGACAATCAGCCTCAAGTCTTTAGCTGATTAGGGCATGTGCATAAGGCAATTATATGAGTCTGAAAAGAGCACAGGAATCCCCAGACACTACACAGAGCTGGGAATAGTTCATGTTCTCACCACCTAGAATGGAAAATCTATTAAATCACGGGACTTTGGGTAGAGTACCCAGAGGATATAGGCTTAACTGTAGGGCAAAATTATCCCTAGATTAAGGCTGCTTTTGTCCCAACCAACAAAATTTAAAAGCAAACCTTGAAAGGCAATAACTTAAAAGAAACCAAAGGCATACACATTGGAAAGAAGAAATAAAACTCTCTACTTGCAGACAACATGACTGGCTATTTAGAAAACCCCAGTGAATCTACAGAATACCTCCTAAAGTAAGTGAGTTCAATAAGGTGGCAGGATATAAGATTAACACACAAAAATCAATTGCATTCTCTACATACTGACAATGAACAAGAGAAATCTGAACTGAATAATGCCATACCATTTACAGTTGCTGAAAAAATATGAAATACTTATGTATAAATTTAACGAAGTACATAAAGGATCTTTATGATGAAAATTATAAAATGCTGGGAAAAATAACTAAAAATCCAGAACACTTGGAAAGGGATACCATGTTTATGGATTGGAAGATTCATCATAGTAAAGATATCAGTTCTTCCTAAATTGATCTATACGTTTAATACCTACGAAAACCTCCACAAATATATTTATAGACATAGGCAAACTTATTCTAATACTTACACAGAATGGTAAGGAGCTAAAATAGCCAAACAATTTTGAAAAGAATAAAATGGAAGAAATCACTCTTCTGAATATTAATGTTTTTTACAGAAGTGGAGTGATCAAGATAGTATGTTATTGGTGGAAAGATAGCTGTATCAGTGGTACAGTACAGACAACCCAGAAAAAGATCCAAAGAAATATGAACATTTGATTTTTGAAAAAGGAGGAAAACAATTCAATGGAGGAGAAAGAACACTTACAGTAAATGGTGTTGGGGCAACTGGACATTCATTAGCCAAAATAAATAAACACCTCCACCTGAATCTCATACTTTACACAAATTTAACACAAACTGAAACATCAACTTAAATTTAGAACATAATAAAACTCCATAACTTCCCAAAAAGATATTTGGAATACAGAACTAGGCAGAATTCTTATAGTTGAGACTGAAGCACAGTCCATAAGAGGAAAAACTGATATTTTGAACCTCATCAAAATTAAAAATGTTTGGCCAACAAAAGATCTTTTTAATAAGATGCAAAGAAAAGAGTACATTCTGTGGCAAAAATTAAGTTAAATCAGAAGTAAATAACAGAAAGGTAACTGAAAAATACCAACATACATACAAAGAAAATATTAAGTAAAGCTGTAAGTCAAAAAAGAAATCAAACTGGAAATTAGAAAGAATTTTAAACTAATTAACAATTAAAACACAATGTATCAAAATTTGGGGAATGGAGCTGAAACATTATTTAGAGCAAAATTGAAACACTAAAGTTCAGTATTAGAAAAAAATATGTCTCAAATCAATGCGTTCAGCCTCTAACTTAAAAAACTTAAAAAAGAGGTAACGGGCTTCCCTGGTGGCGCAGTGGTTGAGAGTCCACCTGCCGATGCAGGGGACACAGGTTCATGCCCTGGTCCGGGAGGATCCCACATGCCGCGGAGCGGCTGGGCCCGTGAGCCATGGCCACTGAGCCTGCACGTCCAGAGCCTGTGCTCCGCAACGGGAGAGGCCACAATGGTGAGAGGCCCACGTACAGCAAAAAAAAAAAAAAGAGGTAACTAAAAGCAAAGTAAACAGCAGAGAAATAATAATACAGATAAGAGCAAATATCAATAAAATTGAGAACAAAAAAGAAAAAATAAAATCAAAGATGTTCTTCGAAAAGATCAATAAACCATATGACTCTAGTCAGACTTAATCAGAAAAAATGAGAGAGGACATAAATTAGCAATATCAGCAATGAAAGAAGTAAAATCAATACAGATTCTACAGAAATTAAAAAGATAATAATAGAAATTTATGAATAATTTTATGCCAATAATTTCAACAACTGAGATAAAATAGACAAATTCATTGAAAGATACAAAACATGAAAGTTTATTCAAGAAAAAATAGAGAGCCTGAGTAGTACTACATATGTTAAATAAACTTAATTTGAGCTAAAAAGTCTCCCTAAGATCAGGAACACAGGAAGGCCACTTTTACAACTTCTATTCAACATTTTAGTGGAGGTTCCAACCAGTGTTTTAAAGGAAGAAACAGAAACAAAGGGAATATGTAAAACTGCTAGTCTTGCAAAAGACATGATTGTATATATATTATAGAAAATCACATAGAATGTACAGAAATAAGCTATTGGAACTAAAAATGGGTTTATTAAAGTAGTTTGGAACAACATGAATATACAAAAGTCTATTGAATTTACACATAAAAGCAACAAACAGTTGGAAATTGAAACTAAACAGTAGCATAAAAATACAAAATACTGACAGAGACCTTCAAGATGGCGGAGGAGTAAGACGTGGAGATCACCTTCCTCCCCACAAATATACCAGAAATACATCTACATGTGGAACAACTCCTACAGAACACCTACTGAACGCTGGCAGAAGACCTCAGACCCCAAAAGGCAAGAAACTCCACACGTACGTGGGTAGGGCAAAAAAAAAAAAAAAAAGAAAGAAAAAACAGAGACAAAAGAATAGGGATAGGACCTGCACCTCTGGGAGGGAGCTGTGAAGGAGGAAAAGTTTCCATACACTAGGAAGCCCCTTCACTGGTGGTGAGCGGGGCGGGGGGAAGTTTCGGAGCCAAGAAGGAGAGTGCAGCAACAGGGGTGCATAGGGCAAGGCGGAGAGTTTCCCGCACAGAGGATCAGTGCCAACTAACACTCACCAGCCTGAGAGGCTTGTCTGCTCACCCGCCGGGGCGGGTGGGGGCTGGGAGCTGAGGCTCCAGCTTTGGAGGTCAGACCCCAGGGAGAGGACTGGGGTTGGCTGTGTGAACACAACCTGAAGGGGGCTAGTGCGCTACAGCTACACAGGAGGCAGTTCGGGAAAAAGTTTGGAACTGCCTAAGAGGCAAGAGACCATTGTTTAGGGGTGTGTGAGGAGAGGGGATTCAGAGCACCACTTAAACGAGCCCCAGAAACGGATGCGAGCCACGGCTATCAGCGCAGACACCAGAGACGGCCTTGAGACGCTAAGGCTGCTGCTGCAGCCACCAAAAAGCTTGTGTGCAAGCACAGGTAACTATCCACACCTGCCCTCCCGGGAGCCTGTGCAGCCTGCCAATGCCACAGTCCTGTGATCCAGGGACAATTTCCCCGGGAGAACACACGGCATGCCTCAGGCTGTTGCAACATCACACTGGCCTCTTCCGCCACAGGCTGGCCCCACATTCCATACTGCTCCCTCTCCCCAGCCTGAGTGAGCAAGGGCACCCTAATCAGCTGCTACTTTAACCCCATCCTGTCTGAGCAAAGAACAGATGCCCTCAGGCAACCTACATGCAGAGGCAGGGCCAAAGCCAAACCTGAACCCCAGGAGCTGTGCCAAAAAAGAAGAGAAAGGGAAGTTTCTCCCAGCAGCCTCAGGAGCAGCGGATTAAATCTCCACAATCAACCTGATGTACCCTGTATATCTGGAATACTTGAATAGACAACGAATCATCCCAAAACCGAGGCGGTGGACTTTGGGAGCAATTGTAGGCTTGGGTTTTGCTTTCTGCATCTAATTTATTTTTGCTGTTATGCTTATCTTAGTTTAGTATTTAGGGTTTATTATCATTGTTAGATTTGTTTATTGACTTGGTTGCTCTCTTCCTTTTTTTTTTAATATAGATATATATATATATATTTCCTTTTTCTCTCTTTGTGAGTGTGTATGTTTCTCTATGTGATTTTGTCGGTATAGCTTTGCTTTTACTATTTGTCCTAGCGTTCCATCTGTCCGTTTCTTTTTTTTTTCACTTTTTAATTTTTTAAAAAATAATTTATTTTATTCTTTATTTTAATAAATTTATCCGCTTTCTCTTTTCCCTTCTTTCTTTTTTTCTCCTTTTCCTTCTGAGCCATGTGGCTGATAGAGTCTTGGTGCTCCAGCCAGGTGTCAGGCCTGTGCCTCTGAGGTGGGAGAGCCAAGTGCAGGACATTAGTCCACCAGACACCTCCCGGCGACACGTAATAACAAACGGCAAAAACTCTCCTGGAGATCACCATCTTAACGTTAAGACCCAGCTCCACTCAATGACCAGCAAGCTACAGTGCGGGACACTCTATGCCAAACAACTAGCAAGACAGGAACACAAACCCACCCATTAGCAGAGAGGCTGCCTAAATTCATAATAAGGTCAAAGACACCACAAAACAAACCATCGGACGTGGTCCTGCCCACCAGAAAGACAACATCCAGCCTCACCCACCAGAACACAGGCACCAGTCCCCTCCACAAGGAAGACTACACAACCCACTGAACCAACCTTAGCCACAGGGGGCACACCAAAAACAATGGAAACTACCAACCTGAAGCCTGCGAAAAGGAGACCTCAAACACAGTAAGTTAAGCAAAATGAAAAGACAGAGAAACACACGGTAGATGAACGAGCAAGGTAAAAACCCACCAGATCAAACAAATGAAGAGGAAATAGGCAGTCTACCTGAAAAAGAATTCAGAATAATGATAGTAAAGATGATCCAAAATCTTGGAAACAGAATGGAGAAAATACAAGAAACTTTTAACAAGGACCTAGAAGAACTAAAGAGCAAACAAACAATGATGAACAACACAATAAATGAAATTAAAATTTCTCTAGAAGGAATCAATAGCAGAATAACTGAGGCAGAGGAATGCATAAGTGCCCTCTAAGATAAAATTGTGCAAATAACTACTGCAGAACAGAATAAAGAAAAAAGAATGAAAAGAATTGAGGACAGTCTTAGAGACCTCTGGGACAAAATTAAATGCACCAACATTTGAATTATAGGGGTCTCAGAAAAAGAAGAGAAAAAGAAAGGGAATGAGAAAATATTTAAAGAGATTATAGTTGAAAACTTCCCTGATATGGGAAAGGAAATAGTCAGTCAAGTCCAGGAGACACAGAAAGTCCCATACAGCATAAATCCAAGGAGAAACACACAAAGACACATATTAATCAAACTATGAAAAATTAAATAACAAAGAAAAAATAGTAAAAGCAGCCAAGGAAAAACAACAAATAACATACAAGGGAATCTCCATAAGGTAAACAGCTGATCTTTCAGCAGAAACTCTACAAGCCAGATGGGAGTGGAAGGACATATTTAAAGTGATGAAAGGGAAAAACCTACAACCGAGATTACTCTACCCACCAAGGATCTCATTCAGATTCGAGAGAGAAATTAAAACCATTACAGACAAGCAAAAGCTAAGAGAATTCAGCACCACCAAACCAGCTTTACAACAAATGCTAAAGGAACTTCTCTAGGCAGGAAACACAAGAAAAGGAAAAGACCTACAATAAAAAACCCAAAACAATTCAGAAAATGGTAATAGGAACATACATATCGATAATTCCCTTAAATGTAAATGGATAAAATGCACCACCCAGGAGACACAGACTGGATGAATGAATACAAAAATAAGACCAGTATATATATTGTCTACAAGAGACCCACTTCAGACCTAGGGACGCATACAGGCTGACAGTGAGGGAATGGAAAAAGATATTCCATGCAAATGGAAATCAAAAGAAATCTAGAGTAGCAATTCTCATATCAGACAAGATAGACTGTAAAATAAGACTATTACAAGAGACAAAGAAGGACATACATAATGATCAAGGTATGAATCAAAGAAGATATAACAATTCTAAATACTTATGCACCCAACATAGGAGCACCTCAATACATAAGGAAAATACTAACAGCCATAAAAGGGGAAATCAACAATAAAACAATCATATTTGGGGACTTTAACAACCCACTTTCACCAATGGACAAATCATCCAAAATGAAAATAAATAAGGGAACACAAGCTTTAAATGATACATTAAACAAGATGGACGTAATTGATATTTATAAGACATTCCATCCAAAAACAACAGAATACACTTTCTTCTCAAGTGCTCATGGAACACTCTCCAGGACAGAGCATAGCTTAGGTCGTAAATCAAGCCTTGGTAAATTTAAGAAAACTGAAATCGTATCATGTATCTTTTCCCACCATAATGCTATAAGAGTAGATATCAATTATAGGAAAAAAAAATCTGTAAAAAATACAAACACATGGAGGCTAAAAAATACACCACTAAAAAACCAAGAGATCACTGAAGAAATCAAAGAGGGAATAAAAAATATCTAAAAACAAATGACAATGAACACACGATGACCCAAAACCTATGGGATGCAGCAAAAGCAGTTCTAAGAGGGAAGTCTATAGCAGTACAATCCCACCTCAAGAAACAAGAAACATCTCAAATAAACAAACTAACCTTACACCTAAAGCAACTGGTGAAAGAACAATAAAAACCCCAAAGTTAGCAGAAGAAAAGAAATCATAAAGAGCAGATCAGAAATAAATGAAAAAGGAATGAAGAAAACAATAGCAAAGATCAATAAAACTAAAAGGTGCTTCTTTGAGAAGATAAACAAAATTGATAAACCATTAGCCAGACTCATCAAGAAAAAAAGGGAGAAGACTCAGATCAATAGAATTAGAAATGAAAAAGTAGAAGTAACAACTGACACTGCAGAAATACAAAGGATCATGAGAGACTACTACAAGCAAGTATATGCCAATAAAATGGACAAACTGGAAGAAAAGGACAAATTCTTAGAAAAGCACAACTGTCCAAGACTGAACCAGTAAGAAATAGAAAATATGAACAGACCAATCACAAGCACTGATATTGAAACTGTGATTAAAAATCGTCCAACAAACAAAAGTCCAGGACCAGATGGCTTCCCAGGCAAATTCCAGCAAACATTTAGAGAAGAGCTAACATGTATCCTTCTTAAACTCTTCCAAAATATAGCAGAGGGAGGAACATTCCCAAACTCATTCTACGAGGTCACCATCACCCTGATACCAAAACCAGACAAAGATGTGACAAAGAAAGAAAACTACAGGCCAATATCACTGATGAACAAACATGCAAAAATCCTCAACAAAATACTGGCAAACAGAATCCAACAGCACATTAAAAGGGTCATACACCATGACCAAGTAGGGTTTATCCCAGGAATGCAAGGATTCTTCAATATATACAAATCAATCAATGTGATAAAACATATTAACAAACTGAAGGAGAAAACGAATATGATCATCTCAATCGATACAGAAAAAGCTTTTGACAAAATTCAACACCCATTTATGATAAAAACCCTCCAGAAAGTAGGCCAAGAGGGAATTTACTTCAACATAATAAAGGCCATATATGACAAACCCACAGACTACATCATTCTCAATGGTGAAAAATTGAAACCATTTCCTCTAAGATCACGAACAAGACAAGGTTGTCCATAGTCACAACTATTATTCAACATAGTCTTGGAAGTTTTAGTCACAGCAATCAGAGAAGAAAAAGAAATAAAAGGAATCCAAATCGGAAAAGAAGTAAAGCTGTCACTGTTTGCAAATGACATGATACTCTACATACAGAATCCTAAAGATGCTACCAGAAAACTACTAGAGCTAATCAATGAATTTGGTAAAGTAGCAGGATACAAAATTAATGCACAGAAGTCTCTGGCATTCCTATACACTAATGATGAAAAATCTGAAAGAGAAATTAAGGAAACACTCCCATTTACCATTGCAACAAAAAGAATAAAATACCCAGGAATAAACCTACCTAAGGAGACAAAAGACCTGCATGCAGAGAACTATAAGACACTGATGAAAGAAATTAAAGATGATACAAACAGATGGAGAGATATATCATGTTCCTGGATTGGAAGAATCAACATTGTGAAAAAGACTATATGACCCAAAGCAATGTACAGACTCAATGCAATCCCTAGCAAACTACCAATGGCATTTTTCACAGAACTAGAACCAAAAACTTCACAATTTGTATGGAAACACAAAAGTTCCCGAACAACTAAAGCAATTGTGAGAGAGAAAAATGGAGCTGGAGGAATCAGGCGCCCAGTCTTCAGACTATACTACAAAGCTGCAGTAATCAAGACAGTATGGTACTGGCACAAAAACAGAAATATAGATCAATGGAACCGGATAGAAAGCCCAGAGATAAATCCAGGCACATATGGTCACCTTATTTTTGATAAAGGAGGCAAGAATATACAATGGAGAAAAGACAGCCTCTTCAGTAATTGGTGCTGGGAATATTGGACAGCTACATGTAAAAGAATGAAATTAGAACACTCCCTAACACCATACACAAAAATAAACTCAAAATGGATTAAAGACCTAAATGTAAGGCTAGATACTATAAAACTCTTAGGGAAAACATAGGCAGAACACTCTATGACATACATCACAGCAAGATCCTTTTTTTTTTTTTTAACAGCTTTATTGGAGTACAATTGCTTTACAATGGTATGTTAGTTTCTGCTTTATAACAAAGTGAATCAGTTATACATATACATATGTCCCCACATCTCTTCCCTCTTGCATCTCCCTCTCTCCCACCCTCCCTATCCCACGCCTCTAGGTGGTCACAAAGCACTGAGCTGATCTCCCTGTGCTATGCAGCTGCTTCCCACTAGCTACCTATTTTACGTTTGGTAGTGTATATATGTCCATGCCATATATACAAGATCGTTTTTGACCCACCTTCTAGAGAAATGGAATTAAAAACAAAAGTAAACAAATGGGACCTAATGAAACTTAAAAGCTTTTGCACAGGAAAGGAAACCATAAACAAGACGAAAAGACCACCCTCAGAATGGGAGAAAATATTTGCAAATGAAGCAACTGATAAAGGATTAATCTCCAAAATTTACAAGCAGTTCATGCAGCTCAATATGAAAAAAACAAACAACCCAATCCAAAAATGGTCAGAAGACCTAAATAGATATTTCTCCAAAGAAGATATACAGATTGCCAACAAACACATGAAAGGATGCTCAACATCACTAATCATTAGAGAAATGCAAATCAAAACTACAATGAGGTATCACCTCACACTGGTCAGAATGGCCACCATCAAAAAATCTACTAACAATATATGCTGGAGAGGGTGTGGAGAAAAGGGGACCTCTTGCACTGTTGGTGGGAATGTAAACTGATACAGCCACCTTGGAGAACAGTATGGAGGTTCCTTAAAAAACTAAAAATAGAACTACCATGCGACCCAGCAATCCCACACTGTGCATATACCCTGAGAAAACCATAATTCAAAAAGAGTCATGGACCACAATGTTCATTGCAGCTCTATTTACAATAACCAGGACATGGAAGCAACCTAAGTGTCCAATGACAGATGAATGGATAAAGAAGATGTAGCACATATATACAATGCAATATTACTCAGCCATTAAAGGAAATGAAATTGAGTTCATTGTAGTGATGTGGATGGATGCAGAGTCTGTCCTACAGAATGAAGTAATTCAGAAAGAGAAAAATAAATACTGTATGCTACCACATATACATGGAATCTAAGAAAAAAATAGTTCTGATGAACCTAGGGGCAGGACAGGAATAAAGATGCAGATATAGAAAATGGACTTGAGGACACGGGGAGGGGGAAGGGTAAGCTGGGACGAAGTGAGAGAGTGGCATGGACATATATATAGTACCAAATGTAAAACAGATAGATAGTAGGAAGCAGCTGCATAGCACAGTGAGATGAGCTCGGTGTTTTGTGACCACCTAGAGGGGTGGGATAGGGAGGGTGAGAGGGAGACACAGGAGGGAGGAGATATGGGGATATATGTATACGTATAGCTGATTCACTTTACTATAAAGCAGAAACTAACACACCATTGCAATGCAATTATACTCCAATAAAGGTGTTAAAAAAAAAACAACGAAATACTAAGGGATCAAACGGTTCATTGAAAACCAGAAAACATTGCTGAATGAAATTAAATAACACCTAAATAATTTGGAAATATGAAATGTGCAATTGGATTGGAAGAATCAATATCATTAATATTTCAATGCTACCCAACTTGATCTATAAGACTTCAATCAACATCCCAGCAAGATTTTCTTTTAGAATTTGCCAAACTAATTCTAAAATTTATACATAAATGCAAAAGACCTAAAATAGATAAAATGCCTTTGAAAAAGTTGGAGAACTTTGGAGAACTTACCCTACCTAATCCATATTTAAGACTTAATATAAAGCTACAGAAATCAAGATTGTATAGTATTGGCATTAAAATCAACAGATCAGTGAAACAAAAGAGAGAGTTCAGAAATATACCCACATGTATATAATTAATTCATTTTTACAAATATGTCAAGGCTATTCAATGAGCAATTAATAATCTTTTAAACAAACGGTGTTAGTGCTGACACAATTAGCTAGTCATGCCAAAAAAACACAAAACATTTATGTTGCTTACATGTCCTGGCTATTGTAAATAGTACTGCAATAAACACTGGGGTGCACGTATCTTTTTGAATTATGGTATATGCCCAGGACTGGGATTGCTGGGTCTTATGGTAGTTCTATTTTCAGTTTTTTAAGGAACCTCCATACTGTCTCCATAGTGGCTGTACCAATTTACATTCCCACCAACAGTGTAGGAGGGTTCCCTTTTCTCCACACCCTCTCCAGCATTTATTGTTTGTAGATTTTTTTTGATGATGGCCATTCTGACTAGTGCCAGGAAGTGATACCTCATTGTAGCTTTGATTTGCATTTCTCTGATAATTAGTGATGTTGAGCATATTTTCATGTGCCTGTTGTCCATCTGTATGTCTTCTTTGGAGACATGTCTGTTTAGGTCTTCTACCCATTACCTAAATGTCCATCAACAGAGGAATGGATAAAGAAGAAGTGGTACATATATACAATGGAATATTAGCCATTAAAAAGAACAAAATAATGCCATTTGCAGCAACATGGATAGACCTAGAGACTGTCATACTGAATGAAGTAAGTCAGACACAGAAAGACTAATATATGGTATTGCTTACAGGTGGAATCTAAAAACAGGGTACAAATGAACTTATTTACAAAACAGAAGTAGAGTCACGGATGTAGAAAACCAACTTAAGGTTACCAGGGGATAAGGCGGGGGAGGAGTAAACTGGGAGACTGGGATTGACATATACACACTACTATATATAAAATACATAACTAATAAGAACCTGCTGTATAGCATAGGGAACTCTACTCAATATTCTGTAATGGCCTATATGGGAAAAGAATCCAAAAAAAAAAAAAGAGTAGATATATGTATATGTATAACTGATTCAATTTGCTGTACACCTGAAACTAACACAACATTTTAAATCAACTATAATCTAATAAAAATTAAAAAAAAACAACTTTCATAAAAAACCCCCACAAAACACCTTGCTCATTACCTCACACTTTATACAAAATTTAAAATTTAACTGGAAAGAGACCATAAATCTAAATGTAATAAGTAGTACTATAAAAATCCTAGACAAAAAAACCCACCAAAAAACAGGAAAAGTAACCTTGGATTTGGCAGAGATATCTTAACTATGACTCCAAAAGCAAGAACTATATAAGAGAAAATCAATAAACTAGATTTTATTAAAATTAAAAATATTTACTCTTCAAAAGACACCTATGAGGGCTTCCCTGGTGGCGCAGTGGTTGAGAGTCCACCTGCCGATGCAGGGGACACGTGTTCATGCCCCAGTCTGGGAAGATCTCACATGCCGCGGAGCGGCTGGGCCCGTGAGCCATGGCCGCTGAGCCTGCGCGTCCGGAGCCTGTGCTCCGCAATGGGGGAGGCCACAACAGTGAGAGGCCCGTGTACCGCAAAAAAAAAAAAAAAAAAAAAAAAAAGACACCTATGAAGATTTTAAAAATAGTAAACTATAGACTAGGAGAAAATATCTACAAAATGCATGTCTGATTAGGTACTTATATCCAGAATATATAGAGCACTGTTACAACTCATTATTTGAGAAAACAACCCAATAGAAATAAACTAACGGTGTGAAATAAACATTACCCCGAAGTAGATATATGGGTGGCAAATAAGCACATGAAAAAATTGTTCAATATCATATGCTGTTAAGGGAATGTAAATTAAAACCACAGTGGAACACCACTATACACCCATAGAATGGCTATGATTAAAAGATGGATTATACCAGGTGTTGGTTAAGGATTTGAAGCAACTGGAACCCTTTCACAGTGCTAGTGGAAATGTAGAATGACAAAATTACTTTGGAAAATAGTTCAGCAGTTTCTTTAAAAGCTAATCACATGCCTATCACATGAAAGCATTCATACAAAAATGTTTGTAGCTGCTTTATTTGAAATAAAGTTGAAAACTGGAGCTAACCCAAATACCCACTAAAAGGTAAATGAATAAACAAGTGATTGTATATCTGTACAATGGAGTATTAGTGAGCAGTAAAAGTTCAAAAGAAACTATTAATACATGTAACACTGATTTGATCTTAAAATAATTATGCTGAGTAAAAGAAGGCAGACCAAAACCAGTATATATTGCATGATTTAATTTTTATAATATTCTAGAAAATGCGAAGTAATCTATATTGAGAGAAATCAGATCACAGATTGCTTAGAGGCAGTGATAAGAGATTACCAAGGGGTAGCAAGAAAATTTGGGGGTAATGGATATGCTGAACATCCTGACTTTAGAGATAGTTTCATGAGTGCATACACACAACAAATCACGTTAAAATGTATACTGTAAATATGTGTACTATATTGTATTTCAAGAGGAGCTTTAGAAAGCTATAGAGAAAGGAGGAAAAAGATTTTTTTTTCTTCTAGCATTACAGAAGTTTTAATGAAGCTCTGTGGAGATCATCAAAAATAAGGGAAAGGAAAAGATAAAAATAAAATAAAATAAATAAAAATAAGGGAAAGGTTAGAAACTAGCATCTGTAGCTACAGTGTTTTCCAATACCATTTTTTATCTGAATCTCTTGGAAAAAGAAAAAACACTTATGTAATTTGAGTACTATTTCTAGGCTTTCAATATATGATGTCATTATTATCTCACAAATTCTACTAGATTATTATGCTTAGCTTAGAAAGGAGGAAGCTGATGGCTAGCAAGGTTAAGTTACCTTGAATGTGGTAATCTTAAACAGATTAAAAGCACAGAGTGGGGCTTCCCTGGTGGCGCAGTGGTTGAGAGTCTGCCTGCTAATGCAGGGGACACGGGTTCGAGCCCTGGTCTGGGAAGATCCCACATGCCACAGAGCGACTAGGCCCATGAGCCACAACTACTGAGCCTGCGTGTCTGGAGCCTGTGCTCCACAACAAGAGAGGCCGCGATAGTGAGAGGACCGTGCACTGCGATGAAGAGTGGCCCCCGTTTGCCACAACTAGAGAAAGCCCTTGCACAGAAATGAAGACCCAACACAGCCCTAAATAAATAAATTAAAAAAAAAAAAAAAAGCACAGAGTGTTTTGAGTCCCTGCTCTACCCCTTAGTAGTTGTGTGATCTTGGGCAAGTTGCTCAAACCATCCAAGTGTTAGTTCCCTCATCTGAAAAGTTAAGGTTATCACAGTACCTACTTTATAAGGCTATGGCATATAGAAAGAGCTCAACAAATGCTAGTTTCAGTTGATATTTTTTCCTATTTCTCATTCCCACTAACAGATTGTAAATTCTTGGAAGATGTATCTTATACTCACCACCAAAAACATAATAGGCTCTCAAGAGCTTCATACAGACATGCTAGATTTATCTCTAATACAGTCTCATTCTATCTCCTAGACTTTATGTTGGCATTCTCTCAACTAATAATGGTATCATCATCCTCACATACATCCAAAATCCTTCCTCTGCATCATCTTTTGATGTACCTCTTTGTCATTTCCAGGAAAAGTCAACTCCCAAGCACCCTTGACATTGCCTCCAAAATATCCCTCTTATTTCCCCCCATATTTTCTATGGCCTTGGCATAACTTCAAGCCCTTAATATTTTATGCTTACAATATTATAATCATCTACCAGTCAGTCTCTTTTTTGTGTGTGTGTGTGTGCAGTACGGGGGCCTCTCACCGTTGTGGCCTCTCCCACTGAGGAGCACAGGCTCCGGACGCGCAGGCCCAGCCGCTCCGCGGCACGTGGGATCCTCCCGGACCGGGGCACGAACCCGCGTCCTCTGTATCAGCAGGCGGACTCTCAACCACTGCGCCACCAGGGAAGCCCTACCAGTCAGTCTCTTTAACTTTGATGTCTTGCTGATCCACTATCACCTATAAGTAATGTCTGAAAGCTTTAGTATGCATAGGAATACAGGATGCAAATCTAGAAATCAAGATTAATGAGGCCAATACTAAGGCCTAGAGATGTGCACATTTAACATCCTTCACAAGGGGACTTAATGCAGCTGAACCGTGAACCATACTTTGATAATCATTGTGCTGCACATTATTATTGCCTGGGGAAGAAATTTCCATCTCAGTTAGAGTAAATTGGCCTTTATTCAGATATCTAGCTTCAACATCTTTATTAGTTGTCCAAATAGAAGTAGTTGAAGCTGTATCTGGGAGCCCCTACAAACCAGATCATAAAAGAGGACCCTCCATTTTCCCCCGTCTTTTTTCCCTATCAGCTCTGTCCCAAGGCCATGCCCATGGTGGATCTGAACTGCACGGAAGCAGCAGTATAATCACCTAAAACCCTGAGAGAAGACCTGTCTCCCTAGCCAGAGTTACTGGAACAAGAAGCCTCTGTTGTCTAAAGAGTACAGAGGGAATGCCCATTTCTTATTTCTTTTCTCCCAGTGCTTCTTCCCCAAAATGGTCCTAGTCACATAGAATTGTGTGACAGTGCAGGGACTTAAACTCCGACAGAAACCTGGTTTTCTAGCCAAAGAAACCAGGAAAGGGGGCTCCTGGGAGTCATAAAGTGTGAGGGGAATCTTGAAGAGAGCTGGATAAAGAAATCCCCTGATTCTGTGTATGATATGACACAAGTTGCAGAATCAACCTTGAGCTGGGAATGTGCAGAACAAACTAAACTAAACTAAAATAAAATAAAATAGTAAGGCTCTGAGAACTAATTACGATATAAACCACAAGCTGAGTTCTGGACAAACTCTGGCTGATGCCTACATTGGGTAGCCTCAAAAAGTATAGCAAACACTATGAATCTTAACTAACATCAGAACCACCACGTACAGAAAGCAAGACAGAATTTGTAGTGTGAACCTAAGTGGATTGAGTGCCTACTTAAAAAAAGAAAAATCAACACATTCCAGAGAATTTTAACTAGGACCATAGTTTCATGTACATAATACTGAAAATGTCGCTTCTGGTTCCAAACAAGATGGAGTAAACACACTTCATCCTATGCCTGCCATAATTGTAACTAAAACCTCTAGAACAAAAAATGATAAAGCATCCACCAGAAGATTCGGAAAGGGGAATCACAGTAGGAGAAGTGAGTGAGAATCTCAGTACTCAAAAAAAAAGATAGCTCAGTGATAAGCTCCCTGTTTTGCTTTTTCTGTTTGTTTGGTTTTGCCTCCTTTATATACCACCCTGGGAACAATAGCAGGCCCCAACTTCCAATAAATACAGACATTAAAAGCCCCTGTGGACAAACAAGGAAAAGAACTGCAGTACACTTCAGAAAAATAGATTTCTACATTTAGTGAAGTTATCCTTCAAATGTGAGGGAGAAACACTTTCTTGGACAAAGAAATGTGAGATAATTCGTTGTCAGTAACCATGTTCTGTAAGAAATGTTAAAAGAGTTCTTCAAGGCAAAATAAAATGATGTAGTCATAAATTCAGATCTACATGAAGAAAGGAAAAGGAATGGAGAAGGAATAAATAAAGGTGCAATAAAATAGTTCTATTCTTAATTGATCTAAAAGGTGACTGCTTCTTTAAAGTAATAATAGTAACACTGTATAAGATGATTATAGCATACAGATCAGTGAAATAAATGACAGCAATTTCACAGGGGACAGGTAGAAATGATTATAAATATCTTGTTATTATGTACCCATGCTATTTATATTCTGTATTGGGACTAGCATAAAAAATAGGCATAGACCTATGGAACAGAGTCAAGACCCCACAGATAAATCCCTCCATATATGATCAACTAATATTAGATAAGGGAGCCAATAATTCTCAAGGGGGAAATGATACTCGGAGCCACGGAGAAGAGTGCAGCCACAGGGGTGCGGAGGGCAAAGTGGAGAGATTCCCGCACAGATGATTGGTGCTGACTGGCACTCACCAGCCCGAGAGGCTTGTCTGCTCACCCACCAGGGCGGGCGGGGGCTGGGAGCTGAGGCTTGGGCTTAGGTTGGATCACAGGGAGAGGACTGGTGGGGTGAACACAGCCTGAAGGGGTTAGCGCACCACGGCTAGCCAGGAGGGAGTGCAGGGAAAAGTCTGGACCTGCAGAAGAGGCAAGAGAATTTTTCTTCCCTCTTTGTTTCCTGGTGCGCGAGGAGAGGGGATTAAGAGCGCTGCTTAAAGGAGCTCCAGAGATGGGCGCGAGCCGTGGCTAACAGCGCGGACCCCAGAGACAGGCATGAGATGCTAAGGCTGCTGTTGCTGCCACCAAGAAGCCTATGTGCGAGCACAGGTCACTATCCACACCTCCCCTCCGGGGAGCCTGTGCAGCCCACCACTGCCAGGGTCCTGGGATCCAGGGACAACCTCCCCGGGAGAATGCACGGTGCACCTCAGGCTGGTGCAACGTCACGGTGGCCTCTGCCGCCGCAGGCTCACCCCACACTCCGTGCCCCTCCCTCCCCTGGCCTGAGTGAGCCAGAGCCCCAGAATCAGCTGCTCCGCTAACCCCATCCTGTCTGAGTGAAGAACAGATGCCCTCAGGCGACCTAGACACAGAGGCGGGGCCAAATCCAAAGCTGAAACCCGGGAGCTGTGCGAACAAAGAAGAGAAAGGGAAATTTCTCCCAGCAGCCTCAGGAGCAGCAGATTAAATCTCCACAATCAACTTGATGTACCCTGCATCGGTGGAATACCTAAATAGACAACAAATCATCCCAAATTGAGGAGGTGGACTTTGAGAGCAAGATTTATTATTTTTTCCCCTTTTCCTCTTTTTGTGAGTGTGTATGTGTATGCTTCTGTGTGAGATTTTGTCTGTATAGGTTTGCTTTCACCATTTGTCCTAGGGCTCTGTCTGTCCGTTTTGTTTTTTTAAATTTTATTCTTAATAATAATTATTTTTTTAATAACTTTATTTTATTTTATCTTACTTTGTTTTATTTTATTTTATCTTCTTTCTTTCTTTCTTTCTTTCCACTTTTTCTCCCTTTTATTCTGAGCCGTGTGGAAGAAAGGCTCTTGGTGCTCCAGCCAGGAGTCAGTGCTGTACCTCTGAGGTGGGAGAGCCAACTTCAGGACACTGGTCCACAAGAGACCTCCCAGCTCCACGTAATATCAAATGGCGAAAATCTCCCAGAGATCGCCATCTCAACACCAACACCCAGCTTCACTCAACGACCAGCAAGCTACAGTGCTGGACAACCTATGCCAAACAACTAGCAAGATAGGAACACAAACACACCCATTAGCAGAGAGGCTGCCTAAAATAATAATAAGGCCACAGACACCCCAAAACACACCACCAGACATCGACCTGCCCACCAGAAAGACAAGATCCAGCCTCATCCACCAGAACACAGGCACTAGTCCCATCTACCAGGAAAC
Source organism: Mesoplodon mirus (assembly GCF_964341445.2). Taxonomy (NCBI): domain Eukaryota; kingdom Metazoa; phylum Chordata; class Mammalia; order Artiodactyla; family Ziphiidae; genus Mesoplodon; species Mesoplodon mirus. The sequence goes on along the minus strand of NC_138977.1, from coordinate 63,827,152 downwards.
CTACACAACCCACTGAACCAACTTTAGCCACTGGGGACAGACACCAAAAACAAAGGGAACTACGAACCTGCAGCCTGCAAAAAGGAGACCCCAAACACAGTAAGATAAGCAAAATGAGAAGACAAAAAAACACACAGTAGATGAAGGAGCAAGATAAAAACCCACCAGACCTAACGAATGAAGAGGAAATAGGCAGTCTACCTGAAAAAGAATTCAGAATAATGATAGTAAAGATTATCCAAAATCTTGGAAATACAATAGAGAAAATGAAACAAACATTTAACAAAGACCTAGAAGAACTAAAGAGGAAACAAGCAATGATGAACAACACAATAAATGAAATTAAAAATACTCTAGAAGGGATCAATAGCAGAATAACTGAGGTAGAAGAACAGATAAGTGATCTGGAAGATAAAATAGTGGAAACAACTACTGCAGAGCAGAATAAAGAAAAAAGAATGAAAAGAATTGAGGACAGTCTCAGAAACCTCTGGGACAATATTAAATGCACCAACATTTGAATTATAGGGGTCCCAGAAGAAGAAGAGAAAAAGAAAGGGACTGAGAAAATATTTGAGGAGATTATAGTTGAAAACTTCCCTAATATGGGAAAGGAAATAGTTAATCAAGTCCAGGAAGCACAGAGACCCATACAGGATAAATCCAAGGAGAAACACGCCAAGACACATGTTAATCAAACTGTCAAAAATTAAATACAAAGAAAACATATTAAAAGCAGCAAGGGAAAAACAACAAATAACACAAGGATATCCCCATAAGGTTAAGAGCTGATCTTTCAGCAGAAACGCTGCAAGCCAGGAGGGACTGGCAGAACATATTTAAAGTGATGAAGGAGAAAAACCTACAACCAAGATTACTCTACCCAGCAAGGATCTCATTAAGATTTGATGGAGAAATTAAAACCTTTACAGACAAGCAAATGCTGAGAGACTTCAACACCACCAAACCAGCTTTACAACAAATGCTAAAGGAACTTCTCTAGGCAAGAAAAACAAGAGAAGGAAAATACCTACAATAACAAACCTAAAACAATTAAGAAAATGGAAATAGGAACATACATATTGATAATTACCTTAAATGTAAATGGATTAAATGCTCCCACCAAAAGACACAGACTGGCTGAATGGATACACAAACGAGACCCATATATATGCTGTCTACAAGAGACCCACTTCAGACCTAGGGACACATACAGACGGAAAGTGAGGGGATGGAAAAAGATATTTCATGCAAATGGAAACCAAAAGAAAGCTGGAGTAGCAATTCTCATATCAGACAAAATAGACTTTAAAATAAAGACTATTACAAGAGACAAAGAAGGACACTACATAATGATCTAGGGATCAAACCAAGAAGAAGTTATAACAACTGTAAATATTTATGCACCCAACACAGGAGCACCTCAATACATAAGGCAAATACTAACTGCCATAAAAGAGGAAATCGACAATAACACAATCATAGTAGGGGACTTTAACACCCCACTTTCACCAATGGACAGATCATCGAAAATGAAAATAAATAAGGAAACACAAGCTTTAAATGATACATTAAACAAGATGGACTCAATTGATATTTACAGGAAATTCCAACCAAAAACAACAGAATACACATTTTTCTCAAGTGCTTATGGAACATTCTCCAGGATAGATCATACCTTGGGTCACAAATCAAGCCTTGGTAAATTTAAGAAAATTGAAATTGTATCAAGTATCTTTTCCAACCACAATGCTATGAGACTAGATATCAATTACAGGAAGAGATCTGTAAAAAATACAAACACATGGAGGCTAAACAATACACTACTTAATAACGAAGTGATCACTGAAGAAATCAAAGAGGAAATAAAAAAATACCTAGAAACAAATGACAATGGAGACACAACGACCCAAAACCTATGGGATGCAGCAAAAGCAGTTCTAAGAGGGAAGTTTATAGCAATACAATCCTACCTTAAGAAACAGGAAACACCTCGAATAAACAACCTAAACTTGCACCTAAAGCAATTAGAGAAAGAAGAACAAAAACACCCCAAAGTTAGCAGAAGGAAAGAAATCATAAAGATCAGATCAGAAGTAAATGAAAAAGAAATGAAGGAAACAACAGCAAAGATCAAAAAAACTAAAAGATGGTTCTCTGAGAAGATAAACAAAATTGATAAACCATTAGCCAGAGTCATCAAGCAAAAAAGGGAGAAGACTCAAATCAACAGAATTACAAATGAAAAAGGGGAAGTAATAACTGACACTGCAGAAATACAAAGGATCATGAGTGATTACTACAAGCAACTCTATGCGAAAAAAATGGACAACCTGGAAGAAATAGACAAAGTCTTAGAAATGCACAACTGCCAAGACTGAATAAGGAAGAAACAGAAAATATGAACAGACCAATCACAAGCACTGAAATTGAAACTGTGATTAATAATCTTCCAACGAACAAAAGCCCAGGACCAGATGGCTTCACAGGCGACTTCTATCAAACATTTAGAGAAGAGCTAACATGTATCTTTCTAAAACTCTTCCAGAATATAGCAGAGGGAGGAACACTCCCAAACTCATTCTACGAGGCCACCATGACCCTGATACCAAATCCAGACAAGGATGTCACAAAGAAAGAAAACTACAGGCCAACATCACTGATGAACATAGATGCAAAAATCCTCAACAAAATACTAGCAAACAGAATCCAACAGCATATTAAAAGGATCATACATCATGATCAAGTGGGGTTTATTCCAGGAATGCAAGGATTCTTCAAAATACACAAATCAATCAACGTGATACACCATATTAACAAATTGAAGGAGAAAAACCATATCATCCTCTGAATAGATGCAGAAAAAGCTTTCGGCAAAATTCTACACCCATTTATGATAAAAACCCTGCAGAAAGTAGGCATAGAGGAAACTTTCCTCAACATAGTAAAGGCCATATATTAAAGATGATATAAATAGATGGAGAGATATACCATGTTCTTGGATTGGAAGAATCAACATTGTGAAAATGACTATATGACCCAAAGCAATCTACAGATTCAATGCAAACCCAATCAAACTACCACTGGCATTTTGCACAGAACTAGAACAAAAGATTTCACAATTTGTATGGAAACACAAAAGACCTCGAACAGCCAAAGCAATCTTGAGAAGGAAAAATGGAGCTGGAGGAATCAGGCTCTCTGACTTCAGACTATACTACACAGTTACAGTCATCAAGACAGTATGGTACTGGCACAAAAACAGAAATACAGATCAATGAAACAGGATAGAAAGCCCAGAGATAAACCCACGCACATATGGTCACCTTATCTTTGATAAAGGAGGTAGGAATGTACAGTGGAGAAAGGACAGCCTCTTCAATAAGTGGTGCTGGGAAAACTGGACAGGTACATGTAAAAGTATGAGATTAGAACACTCCCTAACACCATACACAAAAATAAGTTCAAAATGGATTAAAGACCTAAATGTAAGGCCAGAAACTATCAAACTGTTAGAGGAAAACATAGGCAGAACACTCTATGACATAAATCACAGCAAGATCCTTTTTGACCCAACTCCTAGAGAAATGGAAATAAAAACAAAAATAAACAAATGGGACCTAATGAAACTTAAAAGCTTTTGCACAGCAAAGGAAACCATAAGCAAGACCAAACGACAACCCTCAGAATGGGAGAAAATATTTGCAAATGAAGCAGCTGACAAAGGATTAATCTCTAAAATTTACAAGCAGCTCATGCAGCTCAATAACAAAAATACAAACAACCCAATCCAAAAATGGGCAGAAGACCTAAATAGATATTTCTCCAAAGAAGATATACAGATTGCCAACAAACACATGAAAGAATGCTCAACATCATTAATCATTAGAGAAATGCAAATCAAAACTACAACGAGATATCATCTCACACCAGTCAGCATGGCCATCATCAAAAAATCTAGAAACAATAAATGCTGGAGAGGGTGTGGAGGAAAGGGAACACTCTTGCACTGCTGGTGGGAATATGAATTGGTACAGCCACTATGGAGAACAGTATGGAGGTTCCTTAAAAAACTACAAATAGAACTACCATATGACCCAGCAATCCCACTACTGGGCATATACTCTGAGAAAACCATAATTCAAAAAGAGTCATGTACCAAAATGTTCATTGCAGCTCTATTTACAATAGCCAGGACATGGAAGCAACCTAAGTGTCCATCATCAGATGAATGGATAAAGAAGATGTGGCACATATATACAATGGAATATTACTCAGCCATAAAAAGAAACGAAATTGAGTTATTTGTAGTGAGGTGGATAGATGTAGAGTTTGTCATACAGAGTGAAGTAAGTCAGAAAGAGAAAGACAAATACCGTATGCTAACACATATACATGGAATCTGTGAAAAAAAAATGTCATGAAGAACCTAGGTGTAAGACGGGAATAAAGACACAGACCTACCAGAGAATGGAATTGAGGATATGGGGAGGGGGAAGGGTAAGCAGTGACAAAGTGAGAGAGTGGCATGGACATATATACACTACGAAACGTAAAATAGAGAGCTAGTGGGAAGCAGCCACATAGCACAGGGAGATCAGGTCGGTGGTGACCACCTAGAAGGGTGGGATAGGGAGGGTGTGAGGGAGGGAGATGCAAGAGGGAGGAGATATGGGAACATATGTATATGTATAGCCGATTCACTTTGTTATAAAGCAGAAACTAACACATCATTGTAAAGCAATTATACTCCAATAAAGATGTTAAGAAAAAAAAAAGTTTGGACCATCTGGTTTTAATATCATTTAATATAGTTGTAGAAAAAAAGGGAGATATCAAGAAGCGTTCACAATCCATATTAATTTATTAAACTGCCCAGCTTCACATCTTGATGCATCCAAAAATAAGAGACCAATAAGCGACAAATAAGGTTAACTCTAAAGTGCTCCAAAAGTATGAATTAGAACATTTTTTCTAACCTTTCTAAATACTTCATTTTCAATTTCATCCCCATTATTCCTACCACTGACTCACTGCCCCAGTGATAGAATTTCTTTTTCCTTCAACATACGTGAATTGTTTGTAATCTGTTCTTTGAACTTGTGGATAAATTATTTTTACTGGGTTCTACTATATAAGTTGAAGTCCTTTTCGAAGAGGACAACTCTATGTTGAGATAAAGAAGGCTCAAAAGCCTATAACTCACACATACCGGATAGCCACAGCCTGTCTAAACCTCACATAAGTTGTTTCTATTGAAGAAGAAATCTATCAAACCATCAAATCGGTTATTCTATTTCAAGTAAACAAAACTGACCAGAGAGACAAGGTAATGTTTAGAAAGATTTATGAACCTAGAATTGACTTTATTTCACTAATTATATCCCTGGCTTTGTCACTAATGTCATGCATCAGTTATGTCAACACAGGTAAGATATTAAACCTACCCGGATTTCACATACGACATCAGTAAAATGTGTGGGTTGGCACAGGAGTTCTTTAAGATTTCTTCCAGATCTAACATTCTATGACTCTAGAAATGATTGTGTCTTTCACTTTCCAATTCAGTATTTTTGTCTCAGGTAGAGTAATAAATATTCAACCTAGGCATTTAATAAATCTCAGTGTAACACGAAAATAACACCACCATATGGTTTTATAATTGTATAACAATATCGTATATCAGTGGATTCCAATACTAATTCTTCTAGTAAGACCTAGTATGTTTGGGAAAACAGGCAATGAAGGAAAGAGCTACCTATGGATTTCAGATTTCATCTAACAGCCACTGAGAAGTTAAAAAAGAAGACATCCTATTTTCTTCTGATCTTTCTCTGTTAACCTTTCTGAGATTCAGTTTCCTCCCCTGTAAAGTTGGGATAATCAAAATCAACCTTAAAGACTGATGGGAAAACTAGATGAAACAACCTAAGTAAAGCCATCAGCTAAGAACTTTATTATTCATCAAAAATTCTCTAGGAATCATAATTGCTTTGCCACAGAGCCTACCAAGTTGGCAATTTCTTAAGGAATCTCCAAATACCAGCAATAAAACAAGTTGATGCTGTAATTGTCTAAATTTTGACAGGCCAGTTAATGGAAGAGAAGAAGGGCTAAGCATAGATGTTTCATATACAGTATATCATCAGGCCTCAGGAAACAAAATGAGGTACCAAACCCCCAAGTGCCTTGTAACCTGTACACTTTTCTTTTAGGTACAGTACATACATCAAAGTAACTTTCCTGAGGGACACATACTATGTTTGAAAGTTTCAGATTAGTTTTCTGGTAGGTAGTTAAAAACCACGGGACTTCAGAGTTCAACCATTCCTTAGCAATCAGTGTTTCTCATCATGGCATTTTGGGCAGGGCAATTAATTCACCGTACAGGGCTGCCCTGTGCACTGCAGGATGTTAAAGGATCCCCAGCCCCTTCCCACTACCTGTAGGATCGGAACTGGTGACATAATTCATGGGGCCCAGTGCTTCATGAAAATGCATGACTTTTTGCTCAAAACTTAAGAAATTCAAGACTGAAACAGCAGAGAATTAAACCAAGCATTGGACATTCTGAGTAGGGGCTCAGTGTGACTACATAGGTTGCACCCATGAAGCTGGCTCTGTGTGGGAGGAGCCTTCTTGGTCACTGTAACCCCTAACTAAGCCCCTCTCTCCTGCCCCACTTTGTCAACTGCTTCCTGTAAGAACTTCTTAGTCCAAGCTATTGTCTTAGAGATAATCACACTAAGGCCCACAAATATGCCAACTGTCTAAAATCATATTGGCAGAAAAATGCAAATCGGGGATTAAATCCATGTTTTCTGACTATAGTTTAGCTTTTTTTAATAAGAGCTTCATTGAAACATAATAAACATGTCATAAAATTTACTATTTTGAAGTGTATATTCAAGCTCTTTTATATATTCACAGTTAAGCAATCATCACCACAATATGAGAACATTTTCATGAAACCAAAAGGAAATCTCATGCCGATTAGTAGTCATTCCTCATTTCCCCCCCCAACCCTCCCAGCCCTGGGCAACCACTAATCTTTCCATCTCTATAGATTCCACATAGATAATATAGGTTACACTATATGTGGTCTTTTGTAACTGGGTTCTTTCACTTAGCATAAAGTTTTCAAGGTTCATCCAGGTTACAGCATACATCAGTACTTCATTTCTTTAATTGCCAAATATTCTACTGTGTGGATTTTTTTTATCCAATTCATCATTTGAGTTATTTCCATTTTGGAGGGGGGCTGTCATGAGTTATGAATCTATGAACATTCATGTACAAGTTTTTCTGAGTGGGTATATGTTTTCGGTTTTCCTGGGTATATACCTAGGAGTAGAATTGCTGGATTACATGGTAAGTTTATGTTTAACCTTTGAGAAACTAACATAAATTGTTTTCCAAAGCATCGTCACCACTTTATATTCCAAGCGACAGCACATGTGGGTTCCTGTTCCTCTACAACCTTGTCTACACTTGTTATTGTCTGTCTTTTCTAAAAAATTAAAGCCAATCTAGTGGGTATGAAGTGGTATCTCTAACGTATTGATTTGCAATTCCCTGATGACTAATAATGTTGAGCATCTGGTTGTGTGTTTATTGATTATCTCTGTATCTTCTTTGATCACATATCTATTCAGATCTTTTGCCCATTTTTAAAATGGGATAATTGGCTTTTTATTATTGAGTTATAAGTGTCCTTTATGTATTCTGAATACAAATCCTTTAACAGATATATAATTTGCAAGTCTTCCACCATTCTATGGCTTGTCTTTCCACACTGTTGATGGTGTTCTTTGAAGAACACAGGTTTTTAATTTTGATAAATTCCAATTTTTTTATTTGTTTGTTTATTTATTTATTAAATTTTATTTTGGCCCTTGTGATTTTGGTGTCATATCTAAGAAACTGCTGCCTAACCCAAGGCTACAAAGATTTATACCCATGTTTCCTTCTAAGAGTTTTTATACTTTTAGATCTTATACTTAGGTCTTCGATTCATTTTGAGTAAATCTTGCTAAGGGTCCCAACTTCATGCTGTTTGACGTGACTTATTTAATTACCCCAGTGCCACTTATTGAAATGACTATTTTTCCCCATTGAACTGTCTTGGTGCCCTCATCAAACATCAGTTGACTGTAAATGTGATGGCTCCTTTCCAGACTCTCAATTCTATTCCATTGATCTTTATGCCTGTCCTTGTGCCAGTATCACAGTCTTGATTACTACAGCTTTGTGTAAATTTTGAAATTAGAAAGAAAGTCAATTGCATTGAATCTGTAAGATCAATTTGGGGGAATAGTGCCATTCTCACATCCATGCTATTTTAAATGTAATTGTGGAGGAGACATTCAAGATGGTGGAGGAGTAAGACGTGGAGATCACCTTCCTACCCCACACAAATACATCAGAAATATATCTACATGTGGAACAACTCCTACAGAACACCGACTGAACGCTGGCAGAAGACCTCAGACTTCCCAAAAGGCAAGAAACTCCCCACATACCTGGGTAGGGCAAAAGGAAAAAGAAAAAACAGAGACAAAAGAATAGGGATGGGACCTGCATCTCTGGGAGGGAGCTGTGAAGGAGGACAAGTTTCCACACACTAGCAAGTTCCTTCACTGGTAGAGATGGGATGTGGCAAGGGGGAAACTTCAGAGCCATGGAGGAGAGCTCAGCAACGGGGGTGCAGAGGGCAAAGCGGAGAGATTCCCACACAGAGGATCAGTATCAACCAGCACTCACCAGCCCAAGGGGCTTGTCTGCTCACCTTCTGGGGTGGGTGGGGGCTGGGAGCTGAGGCTCGAGCTTCAGAGGTCAGATCCCAGGGAGAGGACTGGGGTTGGCAGGGTGAACACAGCCTGAAGGGGGCTAGTGCACCACAGCTAACTAGGAGGGAGTCCAGAAAAAAGTCTGGAATGGCTTAAGAAGCAAGAGACCATTGTTTCAGGGTGTGTGAGGAGAGGGGATTCAGAGCACCACCTAAACGAGCCCCAGAGATGGTTGCGAGCGGTGGCTATCAGCGTGGACATTACAGATGGGCATGAAATGCTAAGGCTGCTACTGCAGTCACCAAGAAGCCTGTATGCAAGCACAGGTCACTATCCACACCTCCCCTCCCAGGAGCCTATGCAGCCCACCACTGCCAGGGTCCCATGATCCAGGGACAACTTCCCCAGGAGAACACACGGCACGCCTCAGGCTGTTGCAACGTCACGCCGGCCTCGGCTGCCACAGGTTCACCCCTCATTCCGTACCACTACCTCCCCCGAGCCTGAGTGAGCCAGAGCCCCTTAATCAGCCACTACTTTAACCCTGTCCTGTCAGGGTGGGAACAGATGCTCTCAGGCGACCTATACGCAGAGGTGGGTCCAAATCCAAAGCTGATCCCCAGGAGCTGTGTGAACAAAGAAGAGAAAGGGAAATTTCTCCCAGCAGCCTCAGGAGCAGTGGATTAAATCTCCACAATCAACTTTATGTACCCTGCATCTGTGGAATACGTGAATAGAGAATGAATTATCCCAAAATTGAGGCGGTGGACTTTGCGAGCAACTGTAGACTTGTGGTTTGCTTTCTGCATCTAATTTGTTTCTGGTTTTATGTTTATCTTAGTTTAGTATTTAGAGTTTCTTATCATTGGTAGATTTGTTTATTGATTTGGTTGTTCAGTTCCTCCCTTTTTTTTTCTTTTATATATATATATATATATATATATATATATATATATTTCCTTTTTCTCTTTTTGTGAGTGTGTATGTGTATGCTTCTTTGTGTGATTTTGTCTGTACAGCTTTGCTTTTACCATTTGTCCTAGGGTTTTATCTGTCCAATTTTTTCTTTGTTTTTTTTTGTTTTTTTTTTAGTATCATTTATAACGCTTGTTATCATTCGTGGATTTGTTTTGTGGTTTGGTTGTTCTCCTCTTTCTTTCTCTTTTTTATTACTTTTTAATTTTTTAATTTTTAATAATTATTTGTTATTTTTTATTTTAATAATTTTCCCTTCCATCCTTCCTTCCTTCCTTTCTTTCCTTCTCCCTTTTCTTCTGAGCCACAAGGCTGACAGGGTCTTAGTGCTCTGGCTAGGTGTCAGGACTATGCCTCTGAGGTGGGAGAGCTGAGTTAAGGACATTGGTCCACCAGAGACCTCCTGGCTCCACAAAATATCAAACAGTGCAAACTCTCCCAGACATCTCCATCTCAATGCTAAGACCCAGCTCCATTCAATGACCAGCAAGCTACAATGCAGGACACCCTATGCCAAACAACTAGCAGGACAGGAACACAACACCACCCATTAGCAGAGAGGCTGCCTAAAATAATAAGGTCACAAACACCTCAAAACACACCACTGAATGTGGTCCTGCCCACCAGAAAGACAAGATCCAGCCTCACCCACCAGAACACAGGCACCAGTCCCATCCACCAGGAAGCCTACACAACCCACTGAAATAACCTTAGACACTGGGGGCAGACACCAAAAACAAGGGAACTACAAATCTGCAAAAAGGACAGCCCAAACACTGTAAGTTAAGCAAAATGGGAATACAGAGAAACACATAGCAGATGAAGGAGCAAGGTAAAAACCCACCAGATCAAACAAATGAAGAGGAAATAGGCAGTCTACCTGAAAAAGAATTCAGAGTATTGATAGTAAAGATGATCCAAAATCTTGGATACAAAATGGAGAAAATACAAGAAACGTTTAACAAGGACCTAGAAGAACTAAAGAGCAAATAAACAATGATGAACAACACAAAAAATGAAATTAAAAATTCTCCAGAAGAATCAATAGTAGAAAAACTGAGGCAGAAGAATCCACAAGTGACCTGGAAGATAAAATAGTAGAAATAACTACCGCAGAGCAGAATAAAGAAAAAAGAATGAAAAGAATTGAGGACAGTCTTAGAGACCTCTGGGACAACATTAAACGCACCAACATTCGAATTATAGTGGTCCCAGAAGAAGAAGAGAAAAAGAAAGGGTCGGAGGAAATATTTGAAGAGATTATAGTTGAAAACTTCCCTAATATGGGAAAGGAAATAGTCAATCAAGTCCAGGAAGCCCACAGAGTCCCATACAGGATAAATCTAAGGAGAAACATGCAAAGACACATATTAATCAAACTATCAAAAATTATATACAAAGAAAAAGTATTAAAAGCAGCAAGGGAAAAACAACAAATAACACAGAAGGGAATCCCCATAAGGTTAAGAGCTGATCCTTCAGCATTAACTCTGCAAGCCAGAACGGAGTGACAGGACATATTTAAAGTGATACGGCAAAGGGATAAACCTACAACCAAGATTACTGTACCCAGCAAGGATCTCATTCAGATTGGAGGGAGAAATTAAAACCTTTAGAGACAAGCAAAAGCTAAGCGAATTCAGCAACACCAAACCAGCTTTATAACAAATGCTAAAGGAACTTCTCTAGGCAGGAAACACTAGAGAAGGAAAAGACCTACGATAACAAACCCCAAACAATTAAGAAAATGGTAATATGAACATACTTATCAATAATTACCTTAAATGTAAATGGATTAAATGCTCCAACAAAAAAACAGAGACTGGCTGAATGCATACAAAAACAAGACCCATATATATGCTGTCTACAAGAGACCCACTTCAGACCTAGGGTCACATACAGACGGAAAGTGAGGGGATGGAAAAAGATATTCCATGCAAACGGAAATCAAAAGAAACCTGGAGGAGCAATTGTCATATCAGACAAAATAGACTTTAAAATAAAGACTGTTACAAGAGACAAAGAAGGACACTACAAAATGATCAAGGGATCAATCCAAGAAGAAGACATAACAATTGCAAATATTTACACACCCAGCATAGGAACACCTCAATACATAAGGAAAATGCTAACAGCCATAGAAGGGGAAATCGACAATAACACAATCATAGTAGGGGACTTTAACACACCACTTTCACCAAGGGACTGATCATCCAAAATGAAAATAAATAAGGAAACACAAGCTTTAAATGATACATTAAACAAAATGGATTTAACTGATATTTATAGGACATTCCATCCAAAAACAACAGAATACACTTTCTTCTCAAGAGTTCATGGAACATTCTCCAGGATAGATCATATCTTGGATCACAAATCAAGCCTTGGTAAATTTAATAAAATTGAAATCATATCAAGTATCTTTTGCGACCCCAATGCTATGAGACTAGATATCAATTACAGGTAAAAAGTCTGTAAAAAATACAAACACATGGAGGCTAAAAAAGACACTACTTAATAACCAAGAGATCACTGAATAAATCAAAGCGGAAATAAAAAATACCTAGAAACAAATGACAAGGAAAACACGACGACCCAAAACCTATGGGATGCAGCAAAAGCAGTTCTAAGAGGGAAGTCTATAGCAGTACAATCCTACCTCAAGAAACAAGAAACATCTCAAATAAACAACTTAACCTTACACCTAAAACAATTAAAGAAAGAAGAACAAACACATCTGAAAGTCAGCAGAAGGAAAGAAATCATAAAGATCAGATCAGAAATAAATAAAAAAGAAATGAAGGAAACAATAGGAAGGATCAATAAAACTAAAAGCTGGTTCTTTGAGAAGATAAATAAAATTGATAAACCATTAGCCAGACTCATCAAGAAAAAAAGGGAGAAGACTCAGAAAAATAGTACTAGAAATTAAAAAAGAGAAGTAACAACTGACACTGCAGAAATACAAAGGATCATCAGAGATTACTACAAGCAGCTACATGCCAATAAAATGACCACCTGGAAGAAATGGACAAATTCTTAGAAAAGCACAGCCTTCTCAGACTGAACTAGGAAGAGATATAAAATATAAATGACCAATCACAAGCACTGAAATTGAGACTGTGAGTAAAAATCTTCCAACAAACAAAACCCCAGGATGAGATGTCTTCCCAGGGAAATTCCAGCAAACATTTAGAGAAGAGCTAACACCTATCCTTCTCAAACTCTTCCAAAATATAGCAGAGGGAGGAACACTCCCAAACTCCTTCTACGAGGCCACCATCACCCTGATACCAAAACCAGACAAAGATGTCACAAAGAAAGAAAAGTACAGGCCAATATCACTGATGAACATAGATGCAAAAATCCTCAACAAAATACTAGCAAACAGAATCCAACAGCACATTAAAGGGATCCTACACCATGATCAAGTGGGGTTTATCCAAAGAATGAAAGGATTCTTCAATATATGCAAATCAATCAGTTTGATACACCATATTAACATATTGAAGGAGAAATCCGTATGGTCATCTCAATAGATGCAGAAAGAGCTTTTGACAAATTTCAACACCCATGTACGATAAAAACACCCTAGAAAGTAGGCATAGAGAGAACTTACCTCAACATGATAAAGGGCATATAAGACAAAACCACAGCCTACATCATTCTCAATGGTGAAAAACTGAAACCATTTCCTTTAAGATCACGAAAAAGACAAGGTTATCCACAGTCACAACTATTATTCAACACAGTTTTGGAAGTTTTAGCCACAGCCATCAGAGAAGAAAAAGAAATAAAAGGAATCCAAATCGGAAAAGAAGAAGTAAAGCTGTCACTGTTTGCAGGTGAAATGATACTATACATAGAGAATCCTAAAGATGCTACCAGAAAACTGCTAGAGCTAATCAATGAATTTGGTAAAGTAGCAGGATACAAAATTAATGCACAGAAATCTCTTGCATTCCTATACATTACTGATGAAAAATCTTAAAAAGAATTGAAGGAAACACTCCCATTTACCATTGCAACAAAAAGAATAAAATACCTAGGAATAAACCTACCTAATGAGAAAAAAGACTTGCATGCAGAGAACTATAAGATACTGATGAAAGAAATTAAAAATGATACAAATAGATGGAGAGAGATACCATGTTCTTAGATTGGAAGAATCAACATTGTGAAAATGACTATACGACCCAAAGCAATGTACAGATTCAATGCAATCCCTAGCAAACTTCCAATGGCATTTTTCACAGAACTAGAAAAAAATATTTCACAATTTGTATGGAAACACAAAAGACCCAGAATAGCCAAAGCAATCTTGAGACACAAAAACAGAGGTACACGATTCAGGCTCCCAGTCTTCAGACTATATTACAAAGCTACAGTAATCAAGACAGTATGGTACTGGCACAAAAACAGAAATATAGATCAATGGAACAGGATAGAAAGCCCAGAGATAAACCCACGCACATATAGTCATCTTATCTTTGATAAAGGAGGCAAGAATATACCATGGAGAAAAGACAGCCTCTTCAATAAGTGGTGCTGGAATATTGGACAGCTACATGTAAAAGAATGAAATGAGAACACTCCATAACACCATACACAAAAATAAACTCAAAATGGATTAAAGACCTAAATGTAAGGCCAGACACTATCAAACTCTTAAGAGGAAAACATAGGCAGAACACTCTATGACATACATCACAGCAAGATCCTTTTTGACCCACCTTCTAGAGATATGGAATTCAAAATAAAAGTAAACAAATGGGGTCTAATGAAACTTTAAATCTTCTGCACAGCAAAGGAAACCATAAACAAGATGAAAAGACCATCCTCAGAATGGGAGAAAATATTTGCAAATGAAGCAACTGACAAAGGATTAATCTCCAAAATTTACAAGCAGCTCATGCAGCTCAATATCAAAAAAACCAACAACCCAGACATTTCTGCAAAGAAGATACACAGATTGACAACAAACACATGAAAGGATGCTCAACATCACTAATCATTAGAGAAATGGAAATCAAAACTACAATTAGGTATCACCTCACACTGGTCAGAATGACCATCATCAAATATCTACTAACAATAAATGCTGGAATGGGTGTGGAGAAAAGGTAACCCTCTTGCACTGGGAATGTTGGTGGGAATGTAAATTGATACAGCTACTATGGAGAACAGTGTGGAGGTTCCTTAAAAAACTAAATATAAAACTAACATATGACCCAGCAATCCCTCTTCTAGGCATATACCCTGAGAAAACCATAATTCAAAAAGAGTCATGTAGCTCAATGATCACTGCAGCTCTATTTACAATAGCCAGGACACGGAAACAACCTAAGTGCCCATCAACAGATGAGTCGATAAAGAAGATGTGGCACATATATACAATAGAATATTACTCAGCCATAAAAAGAAATGAAACTGAGTTATTTGTAATGAGGTGGATGGACCTAGAGCCTGTCATAGAGTGAAATAAATCAGAAAGGAAAAACACATACCGTATGCTAACACATATATATGGAATGTAAAGAAAAAACAATGGTGATGAAGAACCTAGGGGCAGGACGGGAATAAAGACGCAGACCTAGTAGAAAATGGACTTGAGGACATGGGGAGGAGGAAGGATAAGCTGTGACAAAGTGAGAGAGTGCCATGGACATATATACACTACCAAACGTAAAACAGATAGCTAGTGGGAAGCAGCCGCATAGCACAGGGAGATCAGCTCAGTGGTTTGTGACCACCTAGAGGGGTGAGGGAGGGAGATAGAAGAGAGAGGAGATATGGGGATCTATGTATATGTATAGCTGATACACTTTGTTATAAAGCAGAAACGAACACACAATTGTAAAGCAATTATACTCCAATAAAGATGTTTTAAAAAATGTAATCGTGTTCTTAATTTCACTTTCAGATTGTTCAGTGCAATATGTAGAAACTCAATTGAGTTTTTTCTACATTGATCATATATCCTATTTTTAAAACCAGTTAGAGAAGAAAGGAGAAGTATTACGTATCTATATTATCTTTTATTATTATATAATTATCTTTGCTGGTTTTCTTTTTGTTTTTTGTTTTTTTTTTCACACACACACACACACACACACACACACACACTGTATTTTATTTTTACAAGAGATAAATAGACTGACACCAAGCATTGGTGTCTTTGTTTTTTAATGTGGTTCTGAATTAATGTGTGCGGTCCTTTTGCTTTCAGCCTGAAGAATTTCACTTAGTATTTTTCGTAAGGCATGTCTGCTAGCAATGAAAACTGAGCTTTTGTTTGGTAAACAAAATGAATTAATTTGTAAACAAAATGTCTTATTTCATCTTCATATTTGAAAGACAGTTTTGCTGGATATTAGATTCTTGTTTGACAGGTTTTTTTTTCCAGCACTTTGAATATGTCATACTACTGGGTTTTTGGCCTCTTGTTTCTGATAAATTAGTGGTTAATCTCTGTCCATGGTGGGGAAGGAGTGAAGAGTTATTGCTTAATGATTATAGATTTTCTTCTCAGGGTAATGAAAAAGTTTAGGAAGTATATGGTGGTGATGCTTGTACAATATTGTGAATATAATTAATGCCACTGAATTGTACATGGGGAGGGGTAGTTTTGAGTGTAGTCTTTAAGTTATATAGTGAACCCAGGAGAGTTCTTCTTAGCTGTCTTTTTTCTGTCGCTCTCTATGGTAAATTCACTAGCCCCTGATTTAGATTTTTGCTCTCATAGAGTTACTGGACTCTTCATATTTGCTTACTACAAAATCTCCACTCTTTATCAACGTGCCCTTAGCCTTGAACTTCTCCACATTCTGTTCCAAACGAGGTCAGTTCCGCTGGAGGACATTTCAAAGCTCTCTGTTCTTATGGACTGCCTCTCCCCCTAAGCCACTGGGTAGGGGGCAGTAGTGTCTGGTGTTCTCAGCTTGCCTCTCCCATTGTGGAACCTGTACCTTATCATAAGACTGGGGCAAGAGTGATTAAGGCCCCAGTATTCTTAGCTTGCTTCACTTGGAAGAAAGCCTCTACCCCATAATTGGGGGTTAAGTAGAGAAAGGAGCCCCCCGAATTATGGTTGCACTTACCAGGAATTTAACATCTACAACTCAGAGTTGAAGGCAATAATAAGTGCTAGCAGGCTGTCTCTCTTAGTAATATACCAACCCCTTGACCGGGAGCTGAGGGTTAGGTATCCACACCTTCTTGGCACACATGCTCAGTGTAGAGTTTTCATCATACTAAGCTAGGGAGGGGAGGGAAGGAATGGGTCATGATTCAAGTGGCACAGAATCTCATCATTTCTTTTGAGCTTTACTGGGCTTTCTCAAATAAATGTTTCTTTATTTGCCATATACCCCTAAGATAGTATCCAGAGATGTTAAATGGTTGGGTTTTTTTCTTTCATAATTGTCACTAGTTATGCTTGTTTCACTGGGGAGCAGGTCACAGAGTTCCTCATACTGCCTTTCTGGAAATGGATCCCTCTCTCTCTTTCAGTCCTTTTTTTTAACCATTCCCCTCCCCCAAATCTTGATGCCTTGGGATTTCCCTTGATGAGCAAATAGAACTTGTTACAGGTGCTATCATCTTGTCTTTAGGATATGTTTCTGACTTAGGTGGCCCTTCTGTGTTTTTCTTGTGCTCTACGAGAAGTTTAACTTTAAACTCCCTTCAGTCTTTCCAAACATATGCTTCAGTTGAAGGACAGTTATTGCCAGAGATATATACCAGAAAATGATTTAAAAAGTAGTAAAAGCAACTAGACTACCTAATTACAAACTCCCTGCTAAATCATCACTTATGTGGGAAAAATTTTTTTGTGTGTGGTAACTTTATCTTTCCTGGTCTATGCAAGGTTCAGAACTTATTCTGAGACTCCTCAGAAAGATCCCAGTCTGCTCTGCTTAAAAGAATACAATAGCTTAAATAAAATAGAAATATCCTCCAACACTCCCCCTAAAGGGTCAGCAATTATTAATGAAAAGAAAGACTCAAAACTTGCCAGCCAGTGATTAAAAGACATTTGCTCTGGAACAGTCTCGCTGTCTCAAATAAAAGAGATGAAGTTAAGCTCTTTAAGAAATAAATTTTGACTGAAGTGAGAAATCACACTAAGAAGCTAATTTAAGGGAGATGAAATTAATTTTGGTGACGTTTATTCTATTTAGCAAAAATGGTGACAAAACATATAGTGGCTCTGTTAGCCAGAGATAAGAGGCGAGTAATTTAAGGCTGGGCATAGCTACAGTCTACAGTGATTTAATCCTACTGCTACACATCTCTGGTGACCTATCATTAGAGGTTTAAAGTAAAACTGACAATTATTATTAGCTAGTAATTGGATTCTAGAGATTCAGTATAAAGTTAGGATAATTTAAATGACTGTTGACATTGGAAAGATTATGTAAACGCTCTGAATCAGCTGAATTTATCAATTTATTTAGTCTTATGAAACTGAGCATACCCAAGCACCAGGAAACCAGCACAAGGGGCAGTAACTTTCTCGGAATTGTCCTCAGGGAGCTGACAAAGGCCTGGACTCAGATTTTCTGAAGGGAGCGCCCAAATTTTCATACTAAATCTCCATCAGGAAGGTGGGCTTCAAACATCTGGCTCAGAACCATCAAGACTTTTATCCTTCATGGAGGGCCGAGCCTGTCATACCTCAGAAAATCAGGGCCTCCCAGGAGAAAATTAAAACTGTCATGGGCCAACATTTTATGATATGGAATTTTAATTATGAAGGCTAAAATTCAGAAACTAAAGATGGAATCAGAAACAACCATCGTCATAGATTTATAGCAATATCCTCCAGCCAGTGTGATTTGTACAAGGCTACACTCCATAAATACTAATACAAACCCTGCCTGCTCCTTTGTCCAAACCATAAGCACCAAGCAAAATTGGATTGTTTAGGGAAATGCTTTAAAAAAATTAGTTCTACTAAGAATGCAACTGTATTAAAATCAGGGGTTTCCCTGGTGGCGCAGTGGTTGAGAATCTGCCTGCTAATGCAGGGGACACGGGTTCGAGCCCTGGTCTGGGAGGATCCCACATGCCGTGGAGCAACTAGGCCCGTGAGCCACAACTACTGAGCCTGCGCGTCTGGAGCCTGTGCTCCGCAACAAGAGAGGCTGCGATAGTGAGAGGCCCGCGCACCGCGATGAAGAGTGGCCCCCGCTTGCCACAACTATAGAAAGCCCTCGCACAGAAACGAAGACACAACACAGCAAAAATAAATAAATAAATTAATTCATAAACTCCTACCCCCAACGTCTTCTTTAAAAAAAAGAAAAAAGTCAGTAACAACATGGTGTCTCTACCAATTGAGGCAGATGCTACTATTAACAGTCTCCTTGCCTTTAAATGTTTTCTTAAAGGAAAGGTTTTGTTTCACTCTGAAATAATTATATCCCACTTCTTTTTGCTTGCATTCATCAGATACTATTTAAACCCTCCCCTGTACCCAATGTTTCAGGACAGTATAATCTCACCTCATTATATTCCAGAACAGAAGGAACCATACATATTTCATGTTTTCTGTAGCTTAGAAAAAGTGAGATTTTATTTTAGAAATATTTTTGTTTTTTTAGTTTAGTAATTACACTTTAAAAATCTATCTTAAGGGATTATTTAAGGATATGTGCTTAGATTTAGTGGGCTGCATTACCGTTGATAAAAACAATAGGATTTCAAAACACCTAATGGCTAAGAATAGGAAGTTGGTTAAGTAAATTATGGTACATCCCTATGATGGAATACATAATGTAGCCATTAGAATTCATGCTCTAGAAGAGTATGGACATTGGAAATGTTTTCCCATGTTACTAAGTAATAAAAGCAAGATTACAGAGCAGGACATGATTTTTTAAAAAGAAGCTAAAGGAACTTATACTGGTTATTAAGTTATTGTCTTTCAGCTCAAATCTATCCTTCAATAACATGCTGTATAATTGCTGGGGCTGTGAATTGGGGGTTACATTTGTCCTTTACCAGCGGACACCTGTTAGGATCTACCTATAGAGGGCACTAAAGGGAGACTGGAAGGCTTTGGGATGGAGGAAGGACATATTCCTTCCAGTTTTTCATATGCTCCCAAATACCAGTTGTATTGTGCCCCCAACAGATGCCAGCACCAGTCACTAGCACCTGATCCTCAGAGGTCTGTATACCAGTTCTGCAAGACCCCTTATCTAAGCATCCAGGTTCTCTTAAATCTCTTCCTTTAATTCCTCTAGCCCTAAGGGCAGGATAGCTACTTCTTATAGTTACTGTCTCTGTGTTTTTCAATGTTCCCACCTTGCCTTTTCAAGTCCTCCAATAATCATTTGCTATGGGTTTCATTGGATCCCCTTAAAATTCATATGTTGAAGACCTAACTCCTAGTACCTAAAATATGACTATATGGAAATAGGGCCTTAGAAGTGGTGATTAAGGTAGAAAGAGTTCATAAGGGTAGGCCCTCCTCCAATATGACTGGTCTTCTTATAAGAAAAGAAGATTAGGACATCAACACACAAACCTAGGGGTGACCGTGTGAAGACATAGCCAGAAGGCAGCCATCAACAAGCCAAAGAGAGAGGCCTCAGAAGAAAGCAACCCTGCCAACACCTTTGACCCTGGACTTCTTGTCTCCAGAACTGTGAGAAAATAAATTTTGCTTGTTAAAGTGATTCAGTATGTGGTATTTGTTAAAGCAGCCCTGGCAAACTATTACACTGTTTAACCAATTCCTATATTAAATTCTCTCTTTCAAAATAACCGGTATGCCAGTGCTCAGAAGTGGTCCTATGAAACAGACCCTCAAAGATGGGATTCTGGGGTAATTTTGGACATATCCTTATTTTGCCTCCATTGTAAACAGTTGCATCAAGTTAATCAAATTATCATTGTGGTTGACTGTGCCTCCTGCACCAAGTGTCTTGGGTGAACAAATGGCTGTGGCACTTAGCTGTTAAGGCAGTAATGATGCTGCAAGGATCGTGGACCACAATGCTGCTCCTATGTGCACTAGAGTAATTATAGAAAGAAAACAACATGCTCAGGTCTTAAAATTTCAGCTCAAGTCAAAAGGAAACCAGAAAGCCTCTATGGCAGCACTTAGTGAATATTTTATTTGGGAGGACTCATATGCCCATAGCTGCAAAGGTTCCTGGTGACCCCAAAGCCTTGGTATCACAAGAGTAGTATCATAGGAGTTAACTACTTGAGTGCTTGAGATCCCAGAAGAACAATGGAGACAGACACTGCCCATTACCCAGGAGACAAAAATTACACTGGATTCAAACTGCCAACTGCATTCAAAAATCCAAAAAGTAAGTCAGAGGCCATTCAGGAAAATACGTTCATCTATAAATGATATTTATGTTCTGGGACCCTTAGCTCAAGGGCACCGAGATGCCAGAAGCTTGATTTCTTTTCCTACATATCTTTCTGAGAAATGGTAATACCAGATAATAAGTATTTGCACAATATAAATTTATCAATAATTAGTGTAGAAGTGAGAGTATTCTAGCACTGACTGACGGGCCACCAAGGGGATGTGTCTGACAAAATACAGACCTAAATCAACCCTGTACAGCTTCTTATCTTTGACCTTGGAAAGCAGTTCTGTAGGTAGACCTCCGCACTGCTATCTGCTTCTTCTGTATGTCCACAAAGCCATGTTGAAACAGGGAGGAGAGAAGAGCAACTCTGTCCCTTGGGTAAGGAGCATTATTATGTGTCATACTGTCTTTTTTGTGCTATATGTCCTCCAGGAGATGATCATATAAATATGTGTATGGATATGGATACACAAAGACTCACATCTCAGTACCTACTATGGTAATAAAGATATGAAGGAAACTTGTAAAATGGAAACCCAGGGATCATTTGGAAACCTTATTTTATTTCCGATTTCTAACTCAACTACTATTTCAGACAGGGCTGCTCACTGAGAAATTATGGAGGTATTTGACTTTACTTCATTCTTCTGGTTCTTTCCTTATTTTTGCTCAAAGGGTACATGACATGATGGCCAACAGACGAACTTGAAGAGCAACAAGTCACAGTTGGAAAGACAATCCAGGTATATAAGCACAAATGAATGATCCTTAGTTAAACTGTCCATTGAGTGCATTCAGTCACTGGAGTTCACCCAACTCCCCTAGCCATCTCTCATCTGGGAACCCCTCTCTACCTTAGAGAGCTTTTCTTAAGTCCTCTGTCTATTGTAGGCATGACGGATGGGTACCAAGCCAATCCAGTCTCTCACCACTTGTCCACTCATACCTTACACTTGCAGCTCCCAACACACCAGGTTCTTTTGCCTCTGAAGCATCATAATGCTCATATGTCTACCTGAGTAACTGGAATACCCTTCCCTATCATCTAACCTGGAGCCAGTTCCTATTC
Organism: Mesoplodon mirus; assembly: GCF_964341445.2. Lineage (NCBI taxonomy): Eukaryota > Metazoa > Chordata > Mammalia > Artiodactyla > Ziphiidae > Mesoplodon > Mesoplodon mirus. The sequence continues at coordinate 63,804,977 of NC_138977.1, read as the reverse complement.
CTCCTTCAATACTCAGAATAGACTTAATTTCTTCCAGGAAGCTATTAACATTTTATCCATCTTTCTCCCAAGTTCAAAGTACTGCCCTCAGGTGTAACCTATGCACATCTCCATTCTAGCTCTTATGCACAAATGGACTCGGTCTGTTTGCTCATCTATCACTTCCCAGCACACTATGAAACCCTTAAGAGCATGAAATTCTGATACTCATCTTCTATCTCCCTACTCTTCATAGAGTGCAAGTACACTGTGCTTAATAAATGTTTGTTATGAACTTTATGCCAGAACATCTAATGTACCTTTTCCAAAAGTCCTGACAGACTGAAGGAGAAAAACAGGATCCACAGAGCTCCTTTGGGAGGCAGAAAATGGCCTCGAATTATTTTCTATGCTCTCTTCTCCATGAAGGAAAACAACCCTCACACCTATCATTCACCAAAATATAAAGATGATCTATGCCAGCTCTGAAAGTTGCCCAAGCAGAATTATTCAAGGTAACAGTCCCCAAATAATAAAAATTCATTTCCTCATTCAAAACATTTATTATATACCTACTGTGTGCCAGACAGTGGGCTGGTTCTAAAGATACAGTTGTGAACAAGTTAGACAAGAGTCCAGCTCTTGCAGAGGTCATGTTTTAGTTGGTAAGATGATAATAAATAAGTAAGCAAACATAAACAAGATAATTTCAGTTAGTGGTAAAGGCTATGAAGAGACTAAAGCAGTGATGTAGCTCAGAGTCGGTGGGGTGAATAAACAGCTGTCCTTTCAGAATACAGTTCTGCTCCTTTGAAGTCCTCCCCTCCCCTCTGACATCCAGCAGTTCTCTTTACTGGGTCTCTTAGGCTCACTCACTCATCTGTTCAAATACTCTAAAGCTCACAGTGAAAGCAGTGTTGCTTTGCCCTGGAAGAAGTAAATTACAAAGCTGGCCTGTCATCACACTGAATCCTGTTACCAATCCAGCTGCTGGTAGAGGGGAGTCTATCTCCTCTGCTCTGGGCAGCTGGGGCCCCACAAGATCCTGGTGGTAACCAAAGCATCCCATAAACTTCAGCAGCAGGAAGAGGCCTTTTCAGACTGATAGGCTTGCCTTTTGATTTACTATCATTTCCCTTTCCTATGTTTCCAACAAAATCCATACGTCCCACTTGTATCTCATTTCACTGTGGTTGGTTGTTTTCCCCTGGGGTGGCATCCGGCCCACGGTTACAGTATTTCAGTTGTGGTCCAAGGTTTTCTGGTTCCTGCAGCTCCAGAGCTCTTCCGTGAGCCTGCTTGGGATATAGAGACTGCTGACCAAAGCAGAGCATTTGGGAAGAGAAGGTCCACTCCTCATGCATGAGCCTTCTTAAGGCTGCAGTCAGGCAAATGGAAGCCACACTGACTGAGGGGCCCGCCCAGAGGACTGGTAAGAAATCAATCTTAAGAGATCCTTTAAGGAGTCCTGAACTAATAACTTGTCAGCTCTCTGCACTGCGGCTCTGTGTGCTGCCCCACTTGGGTGGAAGGAATGAGGCGCTTGCAGGGTTATTGAGCACAGCGTTTGCACAGGGGAACAGTGGGAAGTGACTTCGCAGCCACACAGGTGTTTTCTTTAATTATGCGCTATCGGGAAAGGGGCTGAGCTCAACAACCTCCACTGTCCCCACTGTGCTTTCCCAGTTGTCCAAGGCGGGACGTGCTGAGTAACTGGCGAGGGCTGTTGTTTGGCTGAAGTGCTTCCTGGTGGCCTAGACACAGAGCCTGTCCTCATCTGTTCTCCTGAAGCACAGGCTGCCTTGAAGGCAAGTCTGAGGAGGGGAGTCTCCACTCCTCTTGGCTCAGGCACAGACGGTGCAGGATGCCAGGAGATCTGGGCATCCATGGGAGACTCTCAACGTCTCCTAACTGGAACTGGATATGGCTGGGACATGTTATCTGCCAAACCCCAAAGCAGCTTAAAGTGAGATGGGCACCCAAGAAAGTTGCCAAAGAGGAGGTGGGTAAGGAGGAAGACGATGGACCTTCTGGCCACTGGATCAGTACACCTTTTCTACTGGTATCCTTTTACTAACTATTCCCATCAACTGAAAGAGCAGGGCTTATTCGACTCTTTTTTTTTTTCTTTTTAATATGGAGAAACTGAGGTGCAGAAGGAATTAAAACAATTCCAAGTCACGTCTCCTAATTCCCAGTCTAGTTCTAAGAGACTCTTCTTTCTCCTCAAACTTTAATGTGTACATGAATCACCTGTGATTTTTGAAAAACTTCCAATGTTGGTTTAGGAGGCCTACAATGCTGCCTGAGTGTCTGCATTCTTAACAAGAGCCCAAGTGATTCTATGCGGACCACACTTTGAGTAGCACAAAAGCTCCTGACAAGACGTCTCAGAGGGCAGGGGCCCTCCTTAATAGTTTGATAAAGATTCCTGGCTCCATCATCAAAAAATCTAGAAACAATAAGTGCTGGAGAGGGTGTGGAGAAAAGGGAACACTCTTGCACTGCTGGTGGGAATGTGAATTGGTACAGCCACTATGGAGAACAGTATGGAGCTTCCTTAAAAAACTACAAATAGAACTACCATACGACCCAGCAATCCCACTAAGGGGCATATACCCTGAGAAAACCATAATTCAAAAAGAGTCATGTACCAAAATGTTCATTGCAGCTCTACTTACAATAACCCGGAGATGGAAACAACCTAAGTGTCCATCATCGGATGAATGGGTAAAGAAGATGTGGCACATATATACAATGGAATATTACTCAGCCATAAAAAGAAACGAAATTGAGTTATTTGTAGTGAGGTGGATGGACCTAGAGCCTGTCATACAGAGTGAAGTAAGTCAGAAAGAGAAAAACAAATACTGTATGCTAACACATATATATGGAATCTAAGAAAAAAAAATGTCATGAAGAACCTAGGGGTAAGACGGGAATAAAGACACCGACCTACTAGAGAATGAACTTGAGGATATGGGGAGGGGAAGGGTAAGCTGTGACAAAGTGAGAGAGTGGCATGGACATATATACACTACCAAACGTAAAATAGATAGCTAGTGGGAAGCAGCTGCAGAGCACAGGGAGATCAGCTCGGTGCTTTGTGACCACCTAGAGGGGTGGGATAGGGAGGGAGATGCAAGAGGGAAGAGATATGGGGACATATGTATATGTATAACTGATTCACTTTGTTATAAAGCAGAAACTAACACACCATTGTAAAGCAATTATACTCCAATAAAGTTGTAAAAAAAAAAAAAAGGATTCTTGGCTCCCCTGGTTCACCATCTCCCTCTCTTATCAGGACTTGATTTCATCACTATGCAACCTCATTGCTTTCTCAAAACATGTTTATGATTCTAGAATTAAGGCATACTACCTATCTGTCGAGAAGAACATTTGCTAAAAACCCAGGTCCCTTTATTTCATATGAATCATTCTGCAAACAAAGTACTAAAGGCACCGAAGGTTGGTGTGGAATTCTAGGTACTCATAGTCGGCTTCTTGACTTAGAAATAAGCTTTGTGAACACAAATCTGATGTTTCAGTAGAGTTCACTGTCAGTGAAGTTCAGCAAGGGCTTGTCTTTGTCTTAATTATGGAGTTTCTCAAGATTTTCATTCCCCAGGCTCTTGGTTCATGACAGAAAGAACTAAACACTTCCAAACCATGCATTGTGATGATGGAATGAAGCTAAAACATGTGCTAATCTCCCCTTGCTGTTCTGTACAATCCATGAGCATCTCAACTATCTGTCCAGAAAAAGGTGTGTTTGCTCCAATTTCACTATAAAAAAAATGGCCTGCTGTGCCTTTTGTGTTTTGTATTATGCTTAGAACTGTTTTAAGCACACTCATTTAATCCTCATAAGTCTGTGAAGATGTTCTTATCCCTATTTTATGTATGAATAAATGGAAGCTTGAACATTTTAAGTAATATCCCCAAGATCATGTAAGTAAGAATATCACAGCCAGGATGCGTGATGCAGGATTTATCACTGCAAATATAGTACTCTCTACAGTTGCTTTCTTTAAAAGTAAACATTAAAAATGCACCCTCATCAATGGGAGGGAACAGAAGGGGAGAGGAGGTAGCTCTAATGCATTTATGAGTCCACAAATAGAAGGGAAGAACTTTCTACTGGAGTTTTGAAGAATGGGGAGACCAAGAGTGTTGGTGATACCTCCCACTCTTCTCATCCATCCTCCCAAATTTGCTTGGTTAACACCATTCAAATTACACTTCTCTGGGACCACCCTGTGTCGGGTACCCTGGAAGATTCAAGAAAAGTAGAAAATACACAGTTCCCACCATGAAGACTTTTATGGTCTAGTTAGAGAAAAAGAACCAAATCATGGGAAACATCCAAAGAAATTCATGGTGGATAATAGTTTATCTCTACAATGTGCATTAATTAGCAAGGCATGTGTACAACATGGATCTCAATTTTGGCACACACAGGAATTATCAGAAGAATTTACAAAAATACCGAAGCCACAGAGGTTCTGATTTCACTGACCAAGGGCAAATATCCTCAAGTGTGATTTCGGACTAGCAGCACTAGCAATAACTTTTAGAAATACAAATGATCAAGTCCTGGACCTACTGACTCTGAAACTCTGGGTGAGAAGCCCAGGAAGGTGTGTTTTCACATGCATTCTGGATGATTCGGATGTCAGCTAATGGTCTCCAAGCACTTGATGGAGGGGGAAGCTTGAACATTTTTAAAAAGCTCTCCAGGTGATTCTAGTGTGTAGCAAAGTTGGGCAACCACGAATGCAGAAGCCAATGAAGATTAGCCTTTAAGAGAGAAGATACATGTGACGGACCACCAACTAAAGAAGGAACAAATTATGGAGGACTTTGAATGTCAGACCAAAGCTCTGCTCTGCAAATCAGATATCATGTGTTCTCTCTGCCCCAAAAGGCATAGGCTCCCCAGAGACAAAGGTCATCCCTCTAACTCCAGTGTCCCTCTGCTTATTACACAGGGGGTGCTCAGTGCATACCAGCCACTAGCAACTTCTGATTATTCAGAGTGGGAACAATTATGAGTTAAGCCTGAAAAATGGGCCTCTGGGAAAAAGCCCATGAAAATGATAGGATAGACAAAGGGAGGAGAACTTGGGTGAAAACAAGAACTGCCTGAGTTATAAACACACATCTCTGATGTTCACCCTCAAGTACACAAGCATTAATAGCAACGATTTCCTCTCCCGATTCCCACCCTCACTCAACCGCACATTTTACAGTGGCACCAAAGCACGTAAAGCATTTATTAAACAGCATGAAATCCATTTAACGCTTCTCTGGATGCACTAATTAGGTTCTGTATTTTGGGGCACAGCGATACAGAACAGAGGGCAAAATCCTGGGCATATTAACATTCTGTGCTTCCTTTTTGGATTTCTCCATGAGTTATCGAACCCCACTCCCATTATCCATCCCACATGGTGGAGGAAGTTCCTTTCAGGGAGGATGTGGGGAAAATTTTCAAAACCTGGAGTCAAAAATAATAAACACTAGAGCAGGCTATCAACCAGTGGGGCTTAACCCCCAGTCCACACAGTTCCCCATTTCCATTAATCAACAGCTCCAGGAATATTACAGTTCCTTTGGAAAATCCGAAGTGCTTGGCAAGGCAGTTTTGATTTCCAGTCAGCCCTTATTTGGTCTTGTGTGAGGAAGATCTGCTAAGCTTCAAGCAATTAGCAGGCAGAAACGAGCTCCAAGCAGGGAATGTGTTTTAGTTCGTTGAATCATACTAAATCTGAATCTATTTACCAAAAGGAATAAGAAATGTGCATCTGGCTAGGGTCTTAGTAAGGCCCTGAGAAAACCTTCACATTTTACTGACTTCCTATTGCTGTTTTGTCTTGACACCTGGAATTCACAATCAGAAGAGTGGAGGCTGCAAAGTTTCAGACTGGGTTAGCAGGCTTCTCAGGCTTTCCTGGAATCTGTGCATTAAGTGACAAATGTTATGAATACATCTCGAAAGCTCTATAAAGTGCCTACTAAGGACCTCCTTTTACAAAACAAACAAAAAAATAGAAATAAAAACAAACTGCAGCCAAAGAAGTTATACAATCAAGATATCTATGGCCCCTGAGCAGCTGAGTTTCCAACAGGAGTGATTCAACAGTGCGGTGGTCTGAGGGGGTCTTCCGCACTGGGTCTGATGTGAAGTAGAGTTGAGGGCATTCCTTCAAGATAAGTACTCAGCTGATTAGGCCCTTTTATACTTCCATCCAATCAATGGAGCTCAAGCTTCCCCATAACCCATCTAGTCATGCACAGGTATGACAGTCAGGAAATGAAAATGTCATGTCATTTTTATTCCACATCCACAGCAATGCAATTGCCAAATCAATGGACAAACAGATTTTGATAGAATTATTAATTACTCGTCTGTGCATAAACTATCAATACACTGTTTTTGCTCATCTAAATGTTTACATGTAAAAAAAAATAACAGCATATTCTTCCATGACTGATTAATATTGAAAACAAAAACAGTATTAAATACCCAACGCAGGCTGGTGCAGGATCAGAGATTTATGGCAATGTCAAGATGTAACGTAAAACTCAACAATCCAGTGTTGTCTGAAAGATTAGGGTGGTTCCCCACCATGGGTCCTCAGACTGCAAATGTACACATAACAGTAAGACCAACTAAACAGCCATTTTTTTCAGGAAAGCGCTATGGGTGTGAAAGAAAACAAGCTATGATCCAAATGAAATGGCCTAGCAAATGATGCATTTCTGTCTGGCTTGTTAGACAAGTTCCAGGCTGAGGGAGAGTTCTCCTGGGTCCTCCCTGTAACATGTTGCTTACACAGTATATTACATGCCCACATCCTTCCCTGGCATGCTGTGTCTGTAATAATTATCTCTGTCATTACAGCAAACACTTATTAAACAATTACAGTTGATTCTTATTATTTATGGTAGTTACATTCTATAAAGATGCAGCAAATACTGAATTAGCAAACACTGAACCATTGCTCCTAGGGTAAATATGGGCTTATGTTCCTGAAAGCCTCCGGTCGCAAGATTTTCGTCAACCAATCAATACATAACTTTGCTTTATGTGTGATCTGTTTCAGGACAACTTATTTAATATATAGTTAATTCAGGGGCTTCCCTGGTGGCGCAGTGGTTGAGAGTCTGCCTGTCGATGCAGGGGACACGGGTTCATGTCCCAGTCCAGGAAGATCCCACATGCCGTGGAGCGGCTGGGCCCGTGAGCCATGGCCACTGAGCCTGCGTGTCCGGAGCCTGTGCTCCACAACGGGAGAGGCCACAACAGTGAGAGGCTCGCATATCGAAAAAAAAAAAAAAAAAAATATATATATATATATATATATATATAGTTAATTCATTAACATTGAACTCACAGCCAAGTACACTATAATGCATTAATGCATGCCTGAACAAAGCTTACCAAACACATGTAATTCCTCCAAGAGGCACATACGTCCACAGCCTTCTTGATCTAGGAACACTAGACAGCACTTGAGCACTGCACTTGGAGGCAATCACCAACAAAAGCACAAAAATGTGAAAAGCATAGCACTAAATAGACCGTGAAAAAGATATATGTTTATGGTATGAGAGGTGAAACAAGAAGGCAGAGTGTGGCTTTATTTTGACCTCAGCTGAAAAAATGCATACTGGGCAACTCCTATTTTTTGCCACTTTGTGTGTGTCTGTGAATGACTGTGAAAGTGTGCTGTGAGGATTGATTTTGGAGTTACAGACAAATTTCAGGCAAATTTACACACACGGAATCAACTGTATAATGAGGATCTACAGTACCTGATTTGAACCAAAGCTGCCACAAATGGAAAATCATTTAACTTTGAAGAGTCAAAACTAAAACCCTGAATGCTCCCTCCCAGTGGGAGACTGGCACCAACTACTGTCTTGGTCTGCAGTGAAGAGAAGCCTGAAGGAATGCTAAGGACAGGGCCATGACAATTCTTGGAGACAGTGAAATGTGACTCTGACCATCCCCAGATATCCAAGGAACTGCAGGAAACATTCCAGGTCAGAGTTATGGCTAAGACCACAATTAAAACAACAACAACTCAGCTTCATAGCTTCAACTTAACCTATGTCCCTCAGTAAATTAAAAGCAAGGACCACAACAGTAACAATTTCATCCAAGTTCTGTTTGGCAGGATTAATATTTCAGACCCCCCAAAAATCAAAAATAAGGGAAAAAGAGGTGATAAGGCAAGAATGAAGGTCTTCCTTCAAGAGCTAGAAAAAGTCTCTCAACAACAGGAAGGTGGAAAAGAGAAGTTGGCACATCAGATCACTGTATTTTATTTAGAGTCTCAAGATGCCAAAGTCTCATTGGAAATGCTGCTTTTTTGGTATTTGTGCAACTTTCTTCAAAAACCTACTCCTTGGTCTTCACTGTGGTCAAAGAAACCAAATACTTTTGAAAAGTAGTTACCTTTAAATTGGGAGATTGGGATTGACATACACACACTACTCTATATAAAATAGATAACTAATAAGAACGTGCTGTATAGCAGAGGGAACTCTACTCAACACTCTGTAATGACCTATATGGGAAAAGAATCTAAACAAGAGTGGATATATGTATACGTATAACTGAGTCACTTTGCTGTACACCTGAAACTAACACAACACTGTAAATGGACTAGACTCCAATAAAAATTGAAAAAAAATAAAAGTAGCTACCTTACTCAAGAGGGATAACCACCTCACCTTGAAGCAAGACACTTCTCTTTAAAGAGAACAGACATTTTACTCAGCCATTGGCCTAAACTAATACATCTTTTCAATGGACATCTGAGTATCTAGCTCTGGTGCTACATCATATGTGCCCTGCATGATTGCTTTCATAGCAGGACCTGACCTCCCTTTCCTTTGAGAAGCTGGCATACACTGAGCACGCTCTTTGGCTTCCATGATAACACTTTAGAGTGAGTCAGTCAGCTGGGACAGGATCAGTTATAGAATATATTTGGTGGGTTAAATAAAAATAATAGGGAAATGGTCTCAACACATCCCACTATAGAAGCCAGATCCATGTGCAAACCACAAAGCTGGGACTGAAACTGGCTATTGTCCCTTATTTAAAATGGTAACAGGAACAAAGTGAAGACTGGATGGATACTTCTGGGTAGGGATGCTGTACAAGGGGATGATCTCTGCAGGACACTAATACCCTTTTCTTGACCCCTTCAGCCTACACCTGGAGGAGAAAGAGGAGGAACATCAGTAGGATCGTCCAGGTTAGAAAACTTTTTCTGCAGTTGGAGTCACTGGGCCTACACGAGTTAATGTGGTCCTTCTAGATTACTTTCCCCCAAACTCTTCTGCACAGCCAGAGTAACAGGGTATAGAACTTGGGACATTTCTTTCCATTCTTCAGGGACTTTCTCCTCTCCCACATAACTAGGGAGGATGGATCCAGAAGATATGCTTACCCTCTCATCTCCCCAAGCACCCATGCCAGACAATGGACCACACATTTCCATTCTTATTTCTTCATTGACTGCTATCTGACGTGAGAGGCCTTTTCTCACAGCAAAGGGGTAAGATTTACATCTTGATTTTGAATTGGCAGTGGACAAAGACAAAATTGACCTTCTGTCCTCCTTTTGTTCTAGAATAGACCCTTAACTCAGCCTAGGATGACTAAAATAGAGGAGTCCTCTGTGGAGTCCATCCTAGCCCATCAGTGTTTTATTGGGGGTATATTCCTGAAGCCCCTGGCTAGTATTAAAGTTTTACCTCACCTTGTTTCAGCCTCTGTGCATACAACTATCTCGTGACCCTGCAAGAAGATATAAGTAGGAGAGTGCAGGATGCCCCTATTAAGGTCCTTAAAACATCTTTTTAAGACCATCAGAATTTCATACCAATCAAATATCAACAATATATCTTACGTTTTCCACTTCTAACCAAGGGATTTTTCACGTTGTTTGAGAAACTGGACTAATGTCCTTAAACACCATCCCTCTCCCCATTTCTATAAAATTCACCAATTCTAGATGGCCAGAGACATCATTTCAAAGGGCAACAAGCACTTTTAGATTCTAGGAGCCAATTTTTTGTACAAACAGAATCTCTTGCTCTCTCTTGCAGGCTTCATCCAAAAATGGTTTTGATGGGAGGTGTGGCAACATGACCTTTAACAGCCTTCCCAACCCTGGCATTCTAGAATGAGGAAGTCGTGCTCCAAGCTAAAACTCCACACTCACTGTGGCTGCTCTCCCAAGCCACAAGGGAAAAAAGAGGGCAGAAATACAATTTGGTCTCCGTTGTACCAGATCCCCACCCTGAATTCTCCATCAAGGAGAAACACATGTAAACTCCACCCAAATTGTCCTTCTCTCAACATCTCTAACCCTGTAGCTTTGAAACATCAGAATTTGTTCTTCTCAGCTCTTGAGCCCTCTGCAAAGCCAGGAGATTACAAATAGTCCTGGCAGGTTCTACAGAAGCCTACTCCGTCATTGGGCACAACACAGAAATCCACACATCTGGCCCAGAAAAAGGAAATGGAAAATAGAAATTAAAGAGATGCCAAAGTCATGAGAGATGAGGACAGCTCACCTCTAGCTGAGTGAATGCTGACCAAAACCACCCTCAGGTCTCACTGGGTCATTTTTTTCTTTATGCTTAAAGGGACACATGGGTTTTTAAAGTAATTATTCACTATTCCTAGGTTTTCAGTTGATATACTTGTTTTACAGTGGCCAGGTAGGGACAAAGAATAATGTAGCCTCAGAGTGACCAAAATCTGCGTTTTGTGGGGGCGTGCATTGAACAACAGGATAATATCCAATACAGTCACTGCCACTTAAACAATGGAAGTAATACAATGAATGACTCTTCTGTGGAACAATCGTGTCATTCAGTAGGCCAATGGAGATCAGATTCCTTCATGCAGTAACCCCACGATCAACCTTTTGTACATCCTTCTCCTCCATCTTGTACCTGATTCGTACTAAGAACTATTATGTACACCAAATCAAAGAAGAAATCAAAAGGGATATTATCATGGATTTAGCATCATACTAAATGTCATTGATAGCCCCTGAATGTGGTTTCAAAATAACTTATCAATGGAACAGTTGTTGCGTAAGCCAAGAATACTAGACTATAATGGAAAGATGTGATTTTTTCAGTTCTAACTGCCTGTGTGACTTTAAGAAGTCCTTGAACCTTTGTGAACCTTCACTGCATTCTTTATCTTTAAAATGAGTTTTGAGGATGAAATGTAAAGTATTACACAAATATGGAACGTAAACATATATACAACTTTCTTCTCGTGAAATACTGTTTTTTTATCTTTGACTCACTTATGCTTAATGCACTGAATGGTACAGTTTTGAACATGAGGACCCTCAATCAGCCAACTGAATTCTAATTTATTGAAGAAGTTTCTGGAATCTGTGTGCCCAACTGCTAAGCTACATTCAAAATCCATGCTATCTTCTACCTAAAACATAAATGTTTAAATTTCTAAAAGAAGAAGAATACAAATGGATAAATTTATGTTTTAAACCCAGAACAAAATATGCTGTCATAGTTACCAGTTTATCCACCCTGTATGATTTATTCATAAACAATGCAAGACTATATAATCCATAACATGGCAAACAAATGTGTCCTGGTTTTGATAAGCTCATTCCTCCAAGCAGATGCTTATCATAGCTACCTCAAAGTAAAACAGATGTTTCACCATTGAAAATCTTGGGAATATATGTTATGAGAAGACTGTATATGTTGTAGAACCCACAGCAGGGGTGGAGGGCTTGAGGCTCTGTTTGAATTCATATATACTTTAGCCATGAGACTTCACTAAGCATTAGTGACAAATCTTAAATATTCCATGTCAGCATGGCAAAATCTGACATGGTAGGGTCCCAACAAATCTATGCATAGAAAGGGCAGCAGATTTAACTGATTAAAGGATTCAATGTGTTTAATCCAAATTCAACCCATTGATCAGTCCTACATGAATATTATGGGCCTCTGATTGATGGGGAAGCCTGGTCATTGTGAATGATGACAATCTTTTAACTGTTCTTTAGAAACATTCCTCTTCTATTCCAGAGACCTTTAAGTATGTATATATGGAATAGTGCTTATCATTCATTTAACACATATTTATCCAAAGATTACCATAAGCCAGGCATTGTGTAAGGCAAAGGAGATTCAAATATATAGGTGCAGACCCTGTTCACAGAGAATTTACTGTGTAGTAGAGAAGTTACATGAAATAATGGAAATACCCCATAACCCTAAGATAACCTCATTACAGTCTCTACAACCTAATGGTTATTTGATAGACATGTGTTTACTTCATAAATGAAAGAATATATGCATGCATGAATGAAAGAAAACATGAAACCTTTGCTGCTAACTCATAAAATTATGTTATTTTTAAACCCCTTCTCCCTGAACCTTCTCAGAAAATTTTAATTAAAACTAAACTCTTTACCCTAGCTTAAAAAAATCTTTTCTTTTCTGGACCATGCATCCCTCTCCATCCTGGTCTCATACCATTTTCTCACTAGGCTACTATGCTCCAGTTATACTGGCTTTCTTTTAGATCCTCTGCTTGACACCTATGCACCAGCTCCCCTGCCTTTTATGCTCACTGTTCTCATCTTTGCCTGGCTGACATCTCTTGCCTGTTAGTGCTCATCTTACATTTCATACTATATGCCTCTTAAAGGAGCTGGAATAGATAAGTTCTAACTTTATAATATTTCAGTGACTTTCAAACATTTTGGGGGCAGCAAAAACAGGAAAGTGATTAGCTCTCTTGTTTAAAAGAAAGTTAAGTGGTGTGGAGCACATATGACCCTCCCACATCCTCTCTACAATCTGATGGCCTTGAGGTCCTGACCCAGAACCTCAGAGCTTCTTACCACTTATTATATTCTACATCCAAGCTGAATGGTCCCCACACTTATGTATATTTTAAGAAGTAGAATAAGAATGTAGGGCATTTACAAAAAAAGTTAAAAATAGAACTACTACATGATCCAGCAATTCTACTTTTGGGTATTTATCCAAAGAAAACGAAGACATTAACTCAAAAAGATGCATCTCTGTGTTCATTGCAGCATTATTTATAATAGCCAAGATATGGAAACAACCTAAGTGTCCCACAGTGGGTAAATGGATAAAGAAAACATTATAAATGTATATATATAATGGAATATTATTCAGCCATAAAAAGAATGAAATCTTGCCATTTGCAACAATATAGATGGACCTTGAGTACACTATGCTAAGTGAAATATGTCAAAGAGAGAAAGACAAATACTGTATGATCTCACTCATATGTGGAATCTAAAAAACAACAACAACAACCCCCCCTCCAAAATCCCAAGCTCATAGATTCAGAGAACAGACTGGTTGTTGCCTGAGGCAGGGGGTGGGGAGGTGGGCAAAATGGGTGAAGGAGGTCAAAAGGTACACACTTCCAGTTATAAAGTAAATAAGTCATGGGGATGTAATGTACAGCATGGTGACTGCAGTTAAAAATACTTTATTGCACATTTGGAAGTTACTAAAGAGAGTAGAACTTAAAAGTCCTCATCACAAGAAAAAAGATTTTTGTAGCTATGTATGTGATGGATGTTGATAAGACTTATTTTGGTGATCATTTCACAATATATACAAACACTGAGTTGTTATATTGCACATCTGAAACTAATATAATGTTTTATATATATATGTAAATATATATGTGTGTGTATATATATATACATATATATATATAAATTATACCCCAATAAAAAAATTTTTTAAAGAGAGTGTAGGACATAAGGAAAACCAGTTGGTTTAAGCCACATCATAAGACATCACCCTCTCCCTCACCACTTTGATGATCCATCTGACAAGTGACCTCTGAGCCGTACAAGGCTAGAACTTTAATCCCTACTTCTAAACTCTTTAGTTTCCCTCTTTATGTTATATCCATTCACATTCTACCTCCTCAATCAAACCATAAAGAAAATGAAGGTGAATTTTAGAGACAGACTATTCCTCTGAAGGAAAGCTCTACAAATGGTAAAGACAGACAGAGCACTGGGAGAAGTATCTCTTGAAGAACACGGTCTTTATGTATAGCACAGTTCAGAAAACACCTGAAAAGTCCATCTGATTCTCCAGCTTGTTCAAAATTATTCAATTGTCAGCAAAAGTATATCAAAACATTCCAAATTAAGTTACATCACTTCAAATTTCAAGATTAGACCTCTACCAAATCAGAGTGGGACAGAGGCAAAGAACAATCCATAAAGCCTGACTGTTGGTACTAGGATAGAACTAGTCCTATTCAAATGTGAGCAGATGGAAACACATAAATACATCTGCAACTAAGGATTGTATGAATAAAAAGACAATAATAACACCCAGGAAAGGAAATCTTCCCTATTGATTTGGGTAAAGAGGATATATATTTGAAAATTAATTTCTACATGAAACAGAAGAAAGATTTAGAACACATCTATTTGCTATCCTCAAAAATATATAAGAATACACTGACTATAAAAGAGGATCAGAGTGTCGAAAGAAATTTTTCTGAGATGAATGCAGAGATAATGAGGGAACTGGCTGAATTAAGGGAATAGCTAAGGAAGCCCAAACTCAGGGGGGAAAATGAAAATCCATACTGGAGGCAGTAAAACAGAAGTGACCTTGTAAAAATTTAAGTAAATAATGAACAGGAAAATTTCTCAACATTCGGAGGAGAAAAAGAAATAGAAGAAAAGATGAATGACACAGAAGACAAATTAGATGTAACTGAAGAGAGTTGTTACTGAAACAGAAATCAGAACAACAGATTCTTTGTCATCAACGGTCTAATATAAATAGTTATAAGTGAAAGAGCTTAGTGGAAAACAAATAAGAAAATTTTAAATGACTAGAAATATAAAGGAGGTTTCATTTTATTTTAAATCACAATGGTAAATTTAAAATCTTAAAAAAATCAAAGCTTATCTCTAAAGTAGCAAAAATAAGGCTGGCCTTACCCTACTTTGCAACACCAAACATCACAAGACAATGAAACAATCTGTACAGAGTAGTGACGGGAAAAGTTTGTAAACTGAGAGATTTATATCCAAGTTGTTCATGTGAAAATGTGTCAGGAAGACATTTTGCTAAGCTTAAAATCATGAAAGGTAAATCATTCATGATCCCTTCCTGAGAAAGCACACACACAAAAAAGAATACCTGTCAACTGATAAAGAGAAAGAGAAATCAAGAACTCAAAACTGTTAACAGTTAAGTATAAAAGAAATGGCAAAGAACTTTCAAACCAATTAATTTTTTAGGATCAAATATGAAGAACTGTCAAATGGGCACACAATTAAATTCAAAATCTGAAAATATGTTGTATATGAAAAACAAGTCAGAATTTTGTAATAAGAAGTTGATATCATAACACCAGATAAAAGGAGTAAAAACTAGTAAATACAGAGAAGGAGAAAGTGAGTTTAAGCCCAGATAATTTAAATTCCTCATTAGAAATGTGTTCCCGAATTTAACAGAGAAATATAGTTTTAATATGCGTTTGATAAACAAATGAATTACCACTAGTAGAATTAATGAAAGGATTTCAATCCTACAAACCTCTACACAAGATAAAAGCAAACAAATCTACAATGAAAGAAAAAAACAAAAAAAATTAGATAACATGATGAAATTAAGCATAAGCATGTCATAGCAATAGATTTAACTGCTATAATTTTTCCTAATAATTTGTGTTAGAAAATTAAATATTAAATATATTCTGATATACAAAGACAGATAAAATTTCAAGATGGTTTAAAAATTGAAAAATGGTGTATGAGAAAATCTTGTAAAAAGCAATAAGAACAACAATGTTCAAGGCAGAAAGCAATAACCTAGGAAAAGAAGATAATATTTTGTGCTGATAAAAGGAATCCAGTGCAATGATGATATAACAGACATAACTTGTGTGGTAGATTACATAATCATCAAACACCAAAATATATACACTAACAACTACAGAAATAATGAGTTCTGAATACATCATACAATTGTCAATCTATGACAGATTGAATAAATATTAAAAGGAATAAGACCTTCGAATAATATAAATATGAATAAATGCAGAAACTTACATATACATACATGTCCTTATACCCTTTGAAAAGAAAATACAGGTTCTTTTCAAACACCATGGGGCATTTTAAAATTTGACCACTTATTCAATATGTTTGATAAAGTTTTAAAGAAAAAAATTATATTCTCCACCTCAGTGCAATAAAACTAGAATTATTAATATAAAAGTTTAAGCAAAATTGAAACAAAACTGGAAATTTCCTTTAAAAAAATTGGCTCAGAGAGTAAATAAAAGTCAATGACAACCCACTTTTGAAATAATGAGAGTAAGTATATTCATATCAACACTAACAGAATATAGACACAGCAGTAATAAACCATGTAAGGCTGTAAATAAACAGGAGATAACTAAAATGAATTAAGCAATCAGCCTGAGGAGTCATAAAGTAAAAGAACATATACAACAAAAGGCTGAAGAAGGAGGACATATATACGGAAACTAAAAAAAAAAAAAAAAAAAAAAGGTTCTGATGAACCTGGGAGCAGGACAGGAATAAAGACACAGACATAGAGAATGGACTTGAGGACATGGGGAGGGAGAAGGGTAAGCTGGGACAAAGTGAGAGGATCGCAGTGACATATATACACTACCAAATGTAAAACAGATAGCTAGTGGGAAGCAGCTTCATAGAACAGGGAGATCAGCAGGGTGCTTTGTGACCACCTAGAGGGGTGGGATAGGGAGGGTGGGAGGGAGACGCAGAGGGAGGGGATATGGGGATATATGTATACGTATAGCTGATTCACTTTGCTATACAGCAGAAACTAACACTACATCGTAAAGCAATTATACTCCAATAAAGACGTTAAAAAAAGAGCCTTTAGTTAGAATAAATAAAAATTTATAATTAGAAATGAAAATAGAAATATCCAAACAGACGTAAGAATTTTTCAAAGGACAAACATATAAACAGCATTTTTCATCTATCCAACTGGTAGAGTTGGAAAAATAATTCTTAGAATTGGCTAGAGAATGGTTATATTACCATTGAAATGTAAAGTGGAAATACCATGTTTGGATAGAAGTGTTTCATTATATATCAAGTACCTTAAAAATATTCATACTCTTCTACACAGTAATTACATGTTAATTTATGCTATGAGAGATATTTAAAAATTTGGATGACTTATGTTTTTATACTACCTCCATATGTTGGAACATTAAGGAGCTGTTAAAAAAAAAACTGCTTTTGAAGATTATTTAATGGCATGGTAAATCCACCCTATAATGTCTGGAGCAAAAGAGAAGGATATAAAACTAAATATGCAGTGTGAATCCCATTTAGTGAAAAGCAAAACATAGATGACAACACACTGAAATGTTAACTATAATTATTTCTGTGTAGTTTTATTATTGGTTACTTAAATATTTTCTACATGTTCTTCTATAGTTTCCAAGTCTATGAAAATGAGAATAAATTCTTTTACAATCAAAATAAATTCTTTAAATTTAATTGAAAAGATTTCTGGCCAAGATGGCACTGTGATTTTACATGTTCAATTCTTCTTCCTCAAAATACCATTAAAAATAAAATTTTAGCTGAAATTTCAAATATTAAAAGCATATCTGTACCTGCATTTGTCTTTTAATTTTGCACAGCAAAGGAAACCATAAACAAAGTGAAAAGGCAACCCACAGAATGGGAGAAAATCTTTGCAAATGATGTGATGGACAAGGGATTAGTCTCCCAAATTTGCTAACAGCTCATGTGGCTCAGCATCAAAAAAACAAACAACCCAATCAAAAAATGGGCAGAAGACCTAAATAGACATTTCTCCAAAGAAGACAAATGGATGGCCAGGAGGCACATGAAAAGACGCTCAACACCACTAATTATTAGAGAAATGCAAATCAAAACTACAATGTGATATCACCTCACACCAGTCAGAATGGCCATCATCAAAAATTCTACAAACAATAAATGTGGAGAGGGTGTGGAGAAAAGGGAACCCTCTTGCACTGTTGGTGGGAATGTAAATTGGTACAGCCACTATGGAGAACAGTATGGAGGTTCCTTAACAAACTTAAAATAGAGCTACCATAGGATCCAGCAATCCCACTCCTGGGCATACATTTGGAGGAAAACATAATTCGAAAGGATACAGGCACCTCAATGTTTATTGCAGTGCTATTTATAATAGCCAAGACACAGAAGCAACCCAAATGTCCATCGACAGATGAATGGATAAAGAAGATGTGGTATATATATACGCACATACATATACATACAATGGAATCCTACTCAGCCATAAAGAAGAATGAAATAATGCCATCTGCAGTGACATGGATGGACCTTATCATACTAAGTGAAGTAAATCAGACAGAGAAAGACAAATATCATATGATTCTGCTTATATGCGGAATCTAAAAAAAACAAAACAAAACAAATGAATTTACTTACAAAACAGAAAGAGACTCACAGACTTAGAGAATGAACTTATGGTTACCAGCGGGGAAGGGTAGGGGGTGAGGGATAGATTGGGAATTTGGGATTGACACATACACACTGCTATATTTAAAATAGATAACCAATAAGGACCTACTGTATAGCACAGGGAATGCCACTCAATATTCTGTAATAACCTAAATGGGAAAAGAATCTGAAAAAGAACAGATATATGTATATGTATAACTGAATCACTTTGCTATACACCTGAAACTAAGACAATATTGTTAATCAACTATGCTCCCATATAAAAAAAGTAATAAAGAAACATGATTTTTTTAAAAAAGTGTATCATACCCAATACAAGATAAAAGTCTCCATATACAAGAAAAGTATTGAAACAGACAACAGGGAGCAAATGCCAGTACTAGGATACTGTTGAACTCTGTATCTAGAAATAGAGGCAATGAGAAGGTTCAAGGTCAGGGTCCCCAGCCAGACTCACATCATGCAACTGGGAGCTGGTAGGGTCTTCCAACCTGTGGGGGGTGGGAGAGGACTGAGAAAAGACAGGCCTGTGGATTGCATTAAACCATGTACATGTGATACAGGAAGGAACAGAGTGTGTCACGCAAATCAGATTTGTGACAAGCTGCTAATTACTGCATCTGCAATATCCCCAATACCACAATGGGACAGGAATCCCAGCCCACTAACATAAAATCTGATTCTGGCCCAAGAAGCCATGTGGAACCTACTGCACATCTGTGCAGTAGATATTTAAAGTATTTTTTTTTTCTTTAAGATAACTTTCACTCTAGATCAGCCAGTAAACTAAAATTCAAAACCAGTAAGGAAAAACAGGACCAAGAAGATATTCAACAAAATCAACAACTAGAGGGTGCTTTGATTCCTGGGGTGGGGGGGGGGAAAAAGCACATAGGTGTCTCTGAATAACCTTAAAATAATGATGCAAAGAAATAGTATCTTTTTAAATAAGAAAGAATTAAACAAAATGAAGCAGATAAAAATTGAGAAAAAAATGAGTAACAAAATAATCAGTTAGAAATTAGAAGATAGAAACAACGTAGTTGATATCTCAAAACTCTACAGATGGAATAAATGGGAGAGTTTCTACAGTTAAAGGGAAAATTGGTGAACCGGAAGACAGTACTGAGGAAATCATTCTGAGTACATACTGAGACATAATGAGGTAAAAAACAAAAAGGAGATTAAGAGGTACAGAGTCTTCAGCTTATACCTAATAATATTTCCAGAATTAGGTAACAGAGAAAATACTGGAAAACAATTTCAAGAGATAACAATGGAAAACTTTTCCTAGGCTGAAGAAAGTCTTACATTCTCAGACTTAAGGCACACACACATCAACTGCTGAGTATAATAAATAAAGACAAACATGCACCTGGACATATTGCAATAAAACAGCAAAACAAGTCTGGTCAATGGGCTGTGAGTGGAAGTAACATGTGTCACTTCCCAGGTAAGTATAAAAAGATGGGTATGAGTTGTCCATGAACTCTTTACCGTGAAGCTCCAAGCTGCCTTTTTTGGAGATGAAAACAGCCTGGATCTGTGGGTTACCATATGGATGGCAGGTGCCTGGAGAGTCACACAAGACATAGCTGACTTTGCAGAAGACTTTTCTTGTGTTAGCTTGCTGAGAGTTTGGTAGTGCTTCTCACCCACTTAACCTGATAGAACAGCTTTATGGGAAGCACATAGATATGGTTATACAACATGAGGAAGAACTTAAATTTAGAAGCTTGAGCAGCACAATTAGCAATCTTCAAATAAAAGGGACCTATAGAACTCTCATCCCAAGTAACAGAGATTTTTTTTCCCAGTTATTCAGCTGATGTCTATTGAGCCTCTATACTAGTCTACGTCCTGAGGTATAGCAGTGCATGCAAGAGTCAAAACCCCTGCTTTTATGGAGTTCCCATTCTAGTAAGGGAAGAAAATAAGTGATATAAAAGGAAAAAAGTGATGAGAGAGTGGGGTATTTTGGAGTGCTATATGAAATAGGGTACTCAGAAAAGGCATTTCTGATAAGACCTTGAATAGAGACCTGAATGAAGTAGGAGAGCAACACATGTAAATGTCAGACAGATGAGCCTGCAGCTGATGTGTAAAGGCCCTGAGGCAGCAATATGTGACTCAGAGAAAGGAAGGAAAAGACTGCCATAAAAAAGGATCAGAGATGACAGGGAACTAGATCATGGGGTATCTTGAGGGCCAAGGCAAAAACTGTGGATTTTACTCTGGAAAAAATGGGAAGCCTTTGGAGGGTTTTGAGCAGAGAAGTAACACGATTTGATTTATATATTTCAAGGACCATTCCAGCTGCTGTTGGCTAAAGACAAACGTGTTTACCTGAGTGGAAGCAGTTCAGAGGCCACTACAATAGTCAGGCAATCTTATGGTATTGGCTGTGGAAGTGGTTCCAATAGCCAGATTCAGGCTATACTCTGAAGGCAAAGCCAAGTGGATATACAGATAAATTACATATTGTGTGAAAAAAACTGAGTAAAGATAATTTGGCAGTTTTTGGCCTAATGGACAGGAAAACAAAACAAAACAAAACAGTATTGCCATTTCCTGAGATGAGGAAGGAGAAAGTTTGGGAGGTGAAGCAAACAAAAAACATACATTATTTTCAAGCACATCATATAGTTACAAAAATCTGCCATGTGCTAGGGTACAAACGAACCCTCCAAAGTTTTCAAAGAATATAAAACAGATGTCCGTGACTACATGCAACTAAATCAGAAATTAAAAAGGTAGGAAAAGCATCATGATTTACAGACAAGAAAAGCAAACTTTAAAAATGATTTATGGAAAAAAAAACAAACCAAAAAAACTTGTTCAAAAATGATTTATGGGTCAGAGAGAAAACTGTAATGAAAATTACAAAATATTTAGATTTACAAATGTAAAAGAGTTGCTACAAAACTTTTAGGATGCAGTTAAAGCAGTACTTAGAGAGAAATATATAGACATAAGTGAATTTATTTTAAATTAAAAAGAATCAAAGTAAATAAGTTAAGCTATAAATCAGCAAGATAAAAGAACTGAGTAAACCCACAGAACGGAAAAGGAAAGAAACGAGAAAGAACCAAAATTAATAAACTAGAAAAATATAAATCAATAAGACATTTTTCAAAAGAATAATGAAATATACCAACTTCTAACATGATTAAGAAATCAAGAACATAGAAATAAATAGGAGTAAGATTGAACATAATAGAAGATACCCATAATGTCCCCCCCAAAAAAGTCTGGATAGACTACACGTTGGAAATGATAGAAGAATAACAAGAACTTTCAAAATCCTCTAGATCAGATATTATTGTAGCCACTTTGGAAAGCCGTTTGGAAATATAAAATATTATATATCTAAGAAGACCACTTTTAGTATATAGCCTTAGAAAACAAAAACAAACAAAAAACCTCACAATCTGTGCTACAGGAAGAATATAGATGAATGTGCATTGCACCTTTGCCGCAATAGCAAAAATTTAGAAATGACTACCTGTACAGGAATGACTAAACTGCATTATGTGGATATTATGGAATACTGTACAGCAATTAAAATGAATGAACTCTATGTATACATCAATTGGATAGATCTCAAAAAACACAATGCTGATCAAATAAAAACAAGGTGTCAAAAGATACAGTATACCACCATTCATATCATTTTAAAGGTACTAAAACAATGCCCCATACTGTCTGTGGATATATAAGTATCTATGCAGCAAAAGGATAAAAATGGACTGAATGCACACGAAAAGTATGACAGTATTTGCTTTAGGGGAGCAATGTAAGGGGAATGGGATGAGGGAGAGGAATGTGAGAGATTTCTTTTTTTTCTAAATATTTTATTTCTTAATAATAAAAATGATCTGTGGTAAATATGATAAAATGTTAACACTTTTTCATAATCAGTGGTGAGAACATTCCTTACATTTTTCTCCATACTTTTTATTTAAAAAGTACTTAATGAAAAAGCAGACACCATTTTTCACTGCCTCCCTCAGCTCCAGTTGTCACTTGGGAATGTAGCAAGTCTTCAATTTGATCCTTGACAGGACTGGAATAAGATATTATCCAAGGAGGGACCCTGACTCAAACTTCTCCCTCAGTGTAGTCTCACCCATCTGGGTTGTTGAACTTATTTCCTGGAGAACAAATCCCATCTATATTTTCAAGGCTTTCCCAATGGGCAGTTGGAATGATATAAGCTATAACATAGCTGTGATTAACTCTGGCAAACGAAGAATTTACTGCTCTACATGTGTCCTGAATTTGGGTAACAGACAAATAAACATCCGTGACGACCTGCATCTGCAGGTGGACCTGAGGGGCCTCAGAGCCATGAAGAATGTTAATGCTTCAGAATCAGAACCTGCTCTTGCCAAGATCCTGAAGCAGAGAGGGACTGTGCTGCTTAGATACCAGCAGAGACCTTTTCTAAAAGCAGGCAGTACAACTAGAAATATTACCACCACCTTTCAGGAGAAAGGAGAAAAACTGACTACAGCAACTGTCGTGATACCAGCTTTCTGGTCTTTATTGCTCACGAAATCCGGGAGTAAATTATCTTATTTCAAAAACCAAGTCATGAAGAAAGGTAAGAACTTCTGGAATAGTGAATGACTTGAGATCATCATACCCCTCCCAGATTCCTTGAGAGGATGACCTGTGTCTTACTCCACCAAGAATTTCCCACAGTGCTTTGACCTTAGTAGGTACACTATATACATAGTGGGAATGTGTGTATGTATTCACACACAGCATATTATACATGGCATATATGTTAATATACTTACATTATATATACATACACACATACATACATACATACTGATCAGTAATTTTTTCTCCTTCTTCTTGGCCTCTGCATCGTGTAGAGTTTGGTCTTTTGTTAATATTATTCACCATCTTGGATTCCAAACCTTGAGTCTCCAACAGACTCATTCTCTTTCAGCATGTGCTGAGGGGAGCTCTGAGTTGAGAGCAACCTAAGCTCATGCTTGGCTAGATGTGTCAACACACCCAAGCATCAGAATACAGATTCTTAGGGTTAAGGAGTACCAGAGGGCATAGAATGGCTTTCTAAACATGCTGAGCTATAGGCCTCTGAGTAAGCTACTCAGAAAACTGGTTTTTGCTGCCCTTAAAAAAAATGAGGTTTGAGTCTAGTCTCAAATTCTCCTGGCCCTCGAGAACTGTCACCTCTCCACATCCACACTGAATTCAGATCCGGGGCCCAAGCCCAGCTCTCATTTCTCACTTCTACCATAGGCTTGCAATTTCTGTCAAATAACGTCTCCTCTTTCACCTCTGTTCTGAGCAAGCACTTTGTACTCATTT